>NC_091949.1:30011704-31211704 GCF_041260155.1 Ptychodera flava
CCGAGGCCGGTATGACTGTTGAGCGATGTGATGTGATCTGGTCTGATACTGTGTGAGTTGCATTCGCTGCGCTGCCCTAAGATGTGTTAAGTTGTATACCTATTTATCCATGTTTAGTTTTAAGGTGTAAGCCTTTCAATTTGGGTTTAACAAATCTACTTTGTTGAAAATCCGACTCTACATCCGATACTGCATTTTTCAATCGAATGTTTGCATAAATAAGCTTTCCGACAACACGACCATATTTCATCGCCAGCGTTGAATATTATGATGTGATCCTTTCCTTACGATCTTGCATCTGTCATCCGTAGCAATGATGTCAACTCCGTCTTGCGTTGACCCAGAAACATTTGATTAGTTTATATTTTCTTGACAAATGCAGTGAAATCACTCAAGAGTTCTCCTATTTCTCCATTCTCAATGTTCATATTTCATCTCCGTGGTTATGGATTTGATGTGGCGCAAGACATTGATGCAAAAAAACTATTGCCGACCCCAAAAATACAACTGCTAGGATTGTCATTGGTGCCCAAGTATATATGACATTTAAGGTATACTGTCACCTGTTCAAATTTTGCCATAGTTACCACGCAAAGACAAAATCTAAGGAATCACAGATTTTAAGCGGATGGCCGCTTTTTAAAAACAGCGCCCTCACAGGGACATTTTGAATACCAAGGAACGCCCCTTTGACCATATATGGGCATATTTAGATTACAGGTGACTGTATACCTTTAACATTGATTTGTATGGGGATGCTGTAAGAAATATTTATGTGTAATAAAACGACAATTACATATACATCTTAATGAAATCGCCATCACAATCAAGCACGTTCACATCTGCTATTAATCTTGGTCCTATTTTCTAGGTCTTGTAGGTATGCGGTCAGTTCAAGCCATTACTTTGTAACCTTGAAACATTTGCAGATATAACAAATACAATCGTACTGAGGAATTCATCCCTCAAGCTGAAACATGACCACTAAACTCAACAAGCTTTTAATAATCAAATCAGTTGTTTTTATTAATTTCGGAAACAGCAAATTTATTAGGCAACCCTCCACCGGCTGGTCACAGTAACCAGATTGGCCCTAGGAATACTCGAAAAGACATTCACGGAAATGCCTGCCAATGAAAACAGCCATAGATTTGCAGCAATATACCTACGCTATTGTCACTTTTGTCTATCTGTCTGTTCGTCCGCCTGACAATCTGTCAGTCGGATGGATGTATCTCGAATCGACACTGGCAAAACCTCCCTATCCGGATTGTAATCAATTAAGGTCCAACTCATCCTTCAAAACACATGTCTAATTATCCATAGCTCTTCGAATTCATCAAAACGAGAAAAGGAAAGTCTTGCGAGTGTAAAAACTTGGCAATTACAGTGAAAAACCTCATTTATGTCAACTTTGAATGGCCTCCCACTTTAAAATATCTCCCGGTGAGTTTGTAGAGAGCTCTGCTGTTATCAACACCAGTTGCGTTAGATAAATAGCGCGTGTAATGAATCGCTCCTGCAGTTTACAAAAGTAGAAACACGTTCTTTTTGAACTAATGAGACAACTAAAGCAGGCACATCACGGACTGACTGAATTTTTACTCTGCCTGACCTACGTCCTTTAACCGTTTCGAAACTACCTCTGACACATGGTTACAATACCTGCTTCTGCTGCTTATACTTAGTTTGGCGCGCAGCGACAGACTCGAACTAATAAACGTCAAAGAGATTATATCACTCCGTTGCGTTCACTGTTCATGACCCTGGAACCCATCATAAGAGTTTAAAATCATAGAACCAGAAAAACGACACGGTTGTTGTACTTCTCTGTGATGTACGGGAAGTCAGGCCTGATTGTTAAGTGCATTGCTCTATAGTTTATTTCAAACGGCACTCCTGCACATATTTATCTATCAAATATGTCATCCTGTGCTATTGTTTGAATTTCTATCGAGAGAGAGAGAGAGAGAGAGAGAGAGAGAGAGAGAGAGAGAGAGAGAGAGAGAAAATTAAGTGCCAAAGATAAATAGATTTGTCCTACTAAGAAATTTCGCTTGTTAACTGTTGAAAGAGAATATTGCTATGTATGTTATACACTAAAATTCTAAAGCTGCTCTCCTCGACTTTAGCATAAAGTGTTTGACTTGAAGATATATAATCATATATGTACCTTTACTGTACACGCTGCATTCTCATCTTCCCTGTGGAAATAAGATTGTACTTAATCAAAATATCTCGAATTTTGACCACCAAGTTAAATTGCACGACGCATATATAACAAACAGAACCGTATCATTATAAAACTTTGATCTGATTGTTTCTTACCATATATTCCTTTATGAATATAGACGATAAATGAATTCAAAACTTTGATACCAGGCGTATACAAACTTCGATCGAATGTCACACAGTGTGTTACATCTGAGCTATTTGGAATGCCTGCGGTAAATAGTGCACTCCCAGAGAATGAACAGATTCAATTTTGCTTCAATCTTTGACTTTGGTGTGAAAAGGTCACCTCTAAAAAGAGCGCGCATGTGTTTAAGCGGCAGCGTCTTCGTGAAAAAATTCTGAAAATTGCGGATTGCATTTTACCATCGGCTGTATATCTACTGTGGTAAACTAAATTTCCATCACATGTGATGAAACTTGTTCCTACCTCCATGCCCTGATCTCACTTCAATATCTTATAAAAAGCCACGGCATTCAGAAAAGTGTTTCTAATAGCTGTCCACATTTTGTACAAGTTAATAGGAAGATGCCCATGTTATGTTATGTTAATTTTTCCGTTTTCATGAAACAGGACGGTGAAAATTTCATTTGCCCAACAAGCCTAAAGTTTATCCACACATGTGGCAAACAATGAGATAAATTGAAATTTTTCAGATACTTCGAATCCATGTGCTTGAGACATATTCTACCTTCACACTTAAACTTGTGTTTTAGAACTTTCAAAAGCCGAAACGTCTTCTCGCGCCAGTACAGTACATCTAAAATTACCGACCAGGTCTCACAAAAATGTTCACTAAGACAGAAACAAACGGTCAGTAAATGAAGGAAAATCGATAAGAGTTAGTCAAGCGATGATTCACATATCAGGTGGGAGCAATACTAATTAAATAGCATTTTGTCAGATGAAGTTTAATTGCTCCTAAACACGTTGCGATCGATTCGAAATCAACTTCACTTCAATTTGATAAACCTTAAGTCATTAATACTTTCCATCTAGTTCGTGTGACGTTTCCAATTAGATGAGATCCTATCAAATATCTTCATTATAACCGTGATATCTAATCAGACTATTTCTTTCATTTCGTCAGAACATTTCGTAGCACGACAGCGCCGCTTGTTCGTGAATGTTTGTCTGTCCAGTCGGCCTTGGTTTTTTTCTTTTGCTTGTTTCTAACTACTTGAAGCAGGTTCAATTTAACAAGAAGTGAAACGTTTTATTACAGCATAGTTCGAGCCACCCGATAACGTAAATTAACTCCCACTTTTGTTGTTGTGGGAGACATGAAGTTTGCACTCTATGAACGCTTCATTTTACCATGTTAGGGAAGTAACTAAGTGTAAAACTTACTAGTCTGATCCTCATAGGAATTGCTTTTAAGATAAAAAGCGTTTCACTAGATGATGTGAATGCGGTTCAAGCTGCCAGGGAAGATGTCGACGGTGCCTAACATTCAGTTGGTCGCCAGGAGTCTCTGGGAAGACCCACAGTCACAGTATGCTAAGTCAGGGTCCTGGGTATGGTATCGTACCCTGGAGCATGTACTTAGCTTCATGTAACTACTTCTCCCGATCCCAAGAGTGATGTATGCACTATTCTTGAATGCAGCTATTGCCTGTCGGACGACTTTAGACAAACAAACAAACATATAAATGAATCTCTAAACGATGAATAAAGTATAAATTTTCAACAAATAATATAAAATGACAGAATATAATTTATATTTACTTATATAACATTGGTCACCAGTAGTTAGGTCCATACAAACCACAACAACCTGTCATTTTCAGCGTCTAAGACTATGAAAAAAATCTGTTAAAACTACATGAAGAAAACATAACAATGCAATCTTTCTCTTGTTGTCCCGTGAGAGCCTTCTCTTATAATATCAATGGGGAATATAGTTCGCCAGCGCACGAATCACTCATTTTACCCTATTCTTTATCAACTGAATACACTTTACAAAAGAGACTTTCTCGCAACAACATACAGGCCTGTATTTTAATAATTGCGTAAAATCACAAACAATCAAAAATTGTACTCATCATCTACAGCACTCTTCTTGCAATATGTACACTACCCCATTCTTCTTTCTGTTTTAAGTAACCTCCTTTTTTAAAATTTCTAATTTACTTTCAACCGCACATCTGATTCTGTTTACTGCTGATATGAGGTGTCTTTCTAGAATATCGATGTGCCGTTCTGGTTCTTATATACTTTTAAAATTGATGTGTAAGTATTTAAGAGATGTCTAAAATAATTCACTTGAAATAGTTTAAGTTGTCGTCATCAAGAGCTTTGAAAACTTTTGGCCTTGTTCTCATTTACAACCTACACGTCAAGAAAATGAAGTAACCCGTACCAAGCATTATGAATTTAAACTGAACCAATTTACCGTGTTTCGAACTATCATCAAACTGGTCCTAATACTCCCACACTGTGCGCCACTCACTTTCTCTAACTTTATATCAACCTCAATCTGACGAGGGCGACGATGGATGTGATATAGTAATAAAGAATATGTCATTGGGAAGTATAGTGATGTCATTTGGCAGAGTGATAATGTCAGCGGAAAGGGTGGTGATGTCAGTGGAAACGGTGATGATTCCAGTGGAAGAGATGGTGATGTCAGTGGAAAGGGTGGTGATGTCAGCGGAAAGGTGGTGATGTCAGTGGAAAGGATGGTAATGTCAGTGGGAAGTATAGTGATGTCAGTGGAGAGGGTGGTGATGTCAATGGAAAGTATGGTGATGTCAGTGGAAAGGGTTATGATGTCAGTGAAAAGGGTGGTGATGTCACTGGAAAGTGAAAAGGATGGTGATGTCAGTGGAAAGGGTGGTGATGTCAGTGGAAAGGGTGGTGATGTCGGTGGAGAGGGTGGAGATGTTAGTGGAAAGGATGGTGATGCCAGTGGAAAGGGTGGTGATGTCAGTGGGAAGTATAGTGATGTCAGTGGGAGGTATAGTGATGTCAGTGGAGAGGGTGGTAATGTCAATGGGAAGGGTGGTGATGTCAGTGGAGAGGGTGGAGATGTTAGTGGAAAGGATGGTGATGTCAGTGGAAAGGGTGGTGATGTCAGTGGGAAGTATAGTGATGTCAGTGGGAGGTATAGTGATGTCAGTGGGAGGTATAGTGATGGCAGTGTAAAGGGTTGTGATGCAGTGGAAAGGATGGTGATGTCAGTGGGAAGTATAGTGATGTCAGTGGGAGGTATAGTGATGTCAGTGGGAAGTATAGTGATGTCAGCGGGAGGTATAGTGATGTCAGTGGGAAGTATAGTGATGTCAGTGGGAGGTATAGTGATGTCAGTGGGAAGTATAGTGATGTCAGTGGGAGGTATAGTGATGTCAGTGGGAGGTATAGTGATGGCAGTGTAAAGGGTTGTGATGTCAGTGGAAAGGGTGGTGATCTCAGTGGGAAGTAAGCTTATAGTGATGTCAGTGAAAAGGGTGGTGATGTCAGTGGAAAGGGTGGTGATGTCAGTGGGAAGTATAGTGATGTCAGTGGGAGGTATAGTGATGGCAGTGTAAAGGGTTGTGATGTCAGTAGAAAGGATGGTGATCTCAGTTGGAAGTAAGCTTATAGTGATGTCAGTGAAAAGGGTGGTGATGTCAGTGGAGAGGATGGTGGTGTAGTGGAGAGGGTGGTGATGTCAGTGGGAAGGGTGGTAATGTCATTGGGAAGGGTGGTGATGTCAGTGGGAAGGGTGGTGATGTCAGTGGGAAGTAAGCTTATAGTGATGTCAGTGAAAAGGGTGGTGATGTCACTGGAAAGGATGGTGATGTCAGTGGATAGTAGATATGTCATTAGGAAAGTTAGTAATGTCATTGGGAAGGGTGGTGAAGTTATTGGGAAGGGTGTTGATGTCATTCGGTATGGTGCTGATGTCGATAGAAATGATGATGATGTCAGTTAAAAGGATTATGATATCATTAGGCAGGGTAGTGATGTCTGTGTTAAGGCTGATGAAGTCATTTGTAAGAGTGGTGGTGTGATTTGGAAAGTTATTGATGTCATTGGGAAGGTCGATTGTGTAATTGGGAAGGGCGGTGATATCAGTGGGAAGGATGATGATGCAATTGAGAAGGGTGGTGATGTCATGGTAAGGGTGGTGATGTCAGTGGGAAGGGTGATGATGTCATTAGGAGGGGTAGTGATGTCAGAGAGGAGGGTGGAGATGCCGTTAGAAGCGGTGTTTCTGTCACTGGGAAGTGTGGTGATATCATTTCAAGGGGGTTGATGTAATGGAAGGGTGGTATTGTCAGTGGGAATGATGCTGATGTCATTAGGAAGGGTGGTGATGTCAGTTTGAAGGGTGGCATGTCATTGGGAATAGGTAGTGATGTGATTGGGAAGTTCGTGATAATAAAGATGATTGCAAAACCCAGAATAATGGTTATTATATTGATTGAGGATGTTATAACAGAGATTACGGTGGCATAACAGCATTGTGAAATTAAAGTAAGGAAGACATGAGTGTAATTTTTACAGACCAATGTTTCCAGTTTTACTCTCTTTGTAAATTCCAGACTTTAAGCTCGTAAACAGAGCTTGGCTATGAATAATGTACACTTCGTTGCCTATTGAGCGGAAGTCTGCAACATAACAATGCTGCCAATATTAGTGCTAGCTGTGACAATTACGGGGTGGTTCAATACACCTTAATGAGAAGACCAAGAAGATTGTCATTTATACAAAGAATAAAATGTAAGCTGTTGAGCATTCAAAGAGGCCTGGGTAGCTTTTGACCAGCTTACTACATAAACTGTATGTAGTCGAGGTCCATTAGCATGCTGTTATGCTGACCTATTATTACCGTGATTAGGGTTTTCTCGATGCGGCCGACTTGCCCCATGAGATAATCTCTACACAAAAAGTATCTGGTATTGTGATGTTAATATCTGTACTTGTCAAATTCTACCTCCAGTATAGGGGATGGCGTAAATATACGTCCCCAAGGATGGGGTGTCCGGTTCTTGTTGCAATAGTTTATTCTATTTTTAATACGTTTTACTAATAAAGAGTTATATTACCAACCTCTAGGGACGGAGAGTATCGCTTGCCCCTATGGTTTCTCTATGGCATTGAAGTATACAAGTTTGTTTTTTGTATTCTTGTTTTTTACTTCACATTGTCATAAAACTTATCTTAATGTATGCGTTTGTACTTGTTTTGAAATGCGCCTATCGAATCATTTTTGTCGAGTCGAGTTTGTAATCACAAAATAAATGTAAAAGTAAACTAAGGCATGCAGTATACATTTCCCATCAAATTATTACATCCACCTGAAGTGCATCTTTGGTATAATTATGACATTTATATTTCAATCCCTATTTTGTGGAGTTTATGTCCATTATTTAAAAGTATATCCATTTATACAATTTACACACTCTGGCGTTTCAACGCACCTTTTATTTCAACGAAGAGTTCAGAATAATTTTAATTGCTAAGAAAGTGTCGTGAAGACAGTGTCTGTATAATATTTATGATATTTTAAACTTCTCCTCGCAGTATCAATATTTTTCAGGTACCCAACACTGATGTGTTGTCAGATGAGATTTGCACCACAGAGTCTTCTATATCTCGCTGGTTATTATTCAAAGGATAACATAGAAATCGATATAAGCTTATCTCCGTTATGTCATATTGTGGAAATGAACATACAATATAACTAGCGCAATGGACACATCTGAGTAAGAGCAATAGATAGAAAGAAATTCGGGTAGGTGAATGTGTTTGTCGTATGCTTTGGTATACATGGTATAAGGGGTTGAATGGCACCTCGTGTAACAGGTTTAAATTATTTGTCGCGAGAATATGAGGGCGCTATTACAGCTAGGAATTTGAAGAACGAAAACGAGTTTTTCATGTAAAATTTTTGTGCATGTCAGGTGTTAATTGTGCAAGGTTGAAATCTGCTGTGAGTCTGTGTTTGGGTTGCTCGCAGCTCTCTCGCAGTGTATGGTTGTGATTGGTCAACTTTTTCAGCCAACCTGTGAATTTGTTTAATTCGTGCGTATCCATTACCGATGACATTATATCCTCCGACGACCTGTACATATAGCTCTTGCCTCGATGTATGGCCGTAACGTGTCATTCATAGCTTCCATTGATGTTATACCTTTTTCTGTACTGGTTCCTTTTGCGGATGTCTTGCAGTGTTTTGATTGACATGGAGGGCTACTTGAATATTTGTTTGCCTTTCTGTTGTTGTTGATGAATTACTTATTCACATTTTTTAAAAACAGTTATTTTGAAGTTTCTACTGAATGCGAGAACATGCAAATAGAAAACGGAAATTGTAACATTTACAGACAGACTGTCTCAGTGTCCATGTTAATTTGCTTTCATAGTCACTGCCAATTATTTATCAATTAGGGAGGGGCAACAATACTAAATCACTGAACGATTTCCACTTTCGTAGTTTTTATTTACTGTCACTCTGGTATGATCTGAACCAAAAAAGTCCTTGTCATTTATATGGTCTGAAGGTTACCGTCCAGCTGGCAAAAGTGATATGATATGATATTATATGGTATGTTAAAATTAAATTTACAACGAGGCCTAGTCTCCGCGGTGAATAATTAAGTTTAACATGGTTCATCTAAACGATGTTGGACTTATTGATATCAAACTACTTTCCTTACATTTCAGTTACAATCCATGACTATTGCGCGTGACCATACTTGATAAAAAGTGACCCTGTCTTGAATGCCGGTCAAGCAGAAATGATTATTGAAATGAAATTTTGTTGTTGGCTTCTTCACGGATGTGTTGAGATGTTTTCTTCCCAAGGAAAAATTGACAACGTGATTCTTTGCTGTATTCACAATGAGTGTAACTTAAACCAATTGCATATTTTCTCTGGGGCTTGTCTGTCCAGTGAAAAGACGCAATTGATCACCATGGTTACGACTTCTCTTGGGGATAACAAGTCTGAGTGAATGCACTCAGACAACTGTAACGAATATTTCATAACAGACGAGTATGTATTCAGTCATTTTCTGATTTGATGGTTTGACTAGGACTGTAAAACACACGACTTTTTCTGTAGGCAAGGATTTCAAAACTTTAGAAGCTACATTGAAGTACCGCTTGCAGATATTCTGAGGTTTGTCTCAAGAGGTCTCGAAACAAAAAGTTTTTAACTCGTGCTCTAGCTTTCCCCAACGAAAGTTTACACCAATTCCATTTTCTTTACGCTCTTTTGGAATAATGAGGTCAGAGTGCAATGTTTTGAATTCATGGAACATGTTGTTGAAAAATTGTGGATATCTTAATTACAAAGAGGCCTCTAAATCATTTGTTAACTCCATTGGCGAAGGTGAATTTTCGATTTTCACAAAAGAAAATAAGACACTGAAAACTTTGTTCACTTCTAGGACTCTAAGATGTGTCATGACAAGCAGTAGACTAGACAGAACTATGATAATTTGAAATTCCAAAACAACTGGCCCCTAAGGCGAACTCAACCTTAATAGTGAAAGTGGTTATTCATGTATGCAAAAGGAATGCTCCTCGGAACCTTATACGCTTTCAAGTAGGCCACTTGAGTGTGTGTTGATATGTTGGCCTTTGCCTTATCTGATTACGCAAAAGAAATTTCTCTTCTTGAGTTTTATGTTGTAATTCCTTTTATATTGAGTGCATCTAATAAACATCGCCCCCTACCGAGCAACATGCAGTGTCTCCCCTTGCTGTGATGTGATGGACGTTTCTCCGCCGTGATTGGCAACGTTGTACGGTGTTCAAGCCAGACGGTCACATGTTTAGACAAAACTACATGTAAGCCGATATTCAGCCTTATGCGGAGCGAAAAACAGCTGGCGTCGTCTTGGAAGAATGGTCACTCTGACTACTCAGTCCAAAACGACACATGTATCAAATTCAGGTAGCCCTGCACTTAACCAATTGCAAGCACATTTTTCTCAAAACCGTATTTCTTGTCAATGATGGCATAAAAACCCTCCCACACTACTTCTTTTCTAAAACAGAGAATCTAAAGTTTAGTGTAACAGTTTACTCGAAGAATTAAAGGGGTATATATTTTGGGTAGAAAACCTTAATTTTGGTATAAATGACAAAAAATAATGTAAGCAAAAAATTTGAAATGACTTTATGAAATTTAATATCTCATTTGCAACTATATGTAGAAAAAGCGACGATGTAGTTTCGCATCATTTATTCTCATACTTAATGGCAGGGGTTGAAAGACTGACATTCCGAAAGTTATTAAAATCATAATAAGCAAGATTGAAATGATTCCTATCCAACTTGTAAGAAGTTTATCGCTAAACAAAATTGCCGTTTTGTTATATAATATTTAAGCACATAAAGAAGAACAGGATGTTAAGATTGACCCAGCCAGAGTGGAGATGATATTTTTTTTGAATAAGGGAAAAAGAACAAAGAAATAGGGTGATTTGCATACCGGACTACTGTAGTACACTGGGACCTCCCTGGCTGACTCCCTAGGCTGGTGACCCAACAATCATTATTCAAATGTAAAATGAAGTTATTATCAAATAGTAAAAGAGTGTTCTTGGTGTTCGGAATCACGATTAAGGGGAACTTCAGACCACAGTACGCGTAGATGGAGTAAATATATAGATCAGGCGACACAGGAATTAACGTTGCGCTCGAAACTTCATTTCCCCAGGTCAGCCTGATGGCTGCCTGGGGCAACCCTTGGCTCCGAGAGCCCGGAGATATGCTCACTCCAAGGCCACCAAAGTCAGACTCCCAAATTTACAATACTTTGTCGACAAGAAAACTTGCCAACGCTTGTTTCACAATGATTAATACGTAGTATGCACGAGACATGTCACAACACCATTGTTTTAAATCCAAGCTGTGAAAATATGAAAAGCGATACTTGACAGCTACAGTTCTGATAAAAGATCGACTACATTGTCTTTCTATTGTCCAACCTTGCGTGAGACATTTAATGCATAATCATAGGAATTCACGAGACATGCGGGTGCCTGGAATGGCGTTGCCATTGAATTTAAACAGAAGAGACTTGAAAATGTAAATTTGCCGCCAATTTTGAAGAATTACACCTCCGGTAAATCGTGGGAATTCAAGCCCAAGTGGCGAAATGTTGAAATTTGGCGAATTACTAGAATGAAGATTTACAGTAACCGGTGCAAATTATAGAAACATGACATCGTTCTTTCTCCCACAAAGGCTTGCCCTCAAGCCTTATAAAAGGTGTCTCAAATATGGATAGAATACAAAAATATTACATTTACACAAAATACACAAGGAAAGTACAGAATTTCAGAAGAACATAAAGTGGAAAGTACAATTTTTTGTTTGTAATTAGAAACATGACATTGTTCTTTGAAAATAATCGAATAATGTATGTGTTGCAGTGCTGATAGCAGATGTATACAAGCTGTATCGGGCAATGTCCGCGGTTATGTTTGTGATCAAAAGTTTCTCCCAGTGAGATCCGTTTCTAGAACAATTTCGATTACCATATTGACGATGTTCAAATTTAAAAACTAACTATTCAACTCTCCAACCCCCCAACCCTTCGTATCGGAGACGTCTTACGCGTAGCACTGCAGCGTCGGTAATTCTCGTAATTATCTTCACTTAATAAAAAAACACTCCCAACCCCCAAACCAACCCGCGTAGATGAGGCTTCGTATAAAATAAAGACAAACGACTATAAATAATTAGATTTCTCTGTTGAACAATACCAATATTTGGAATTAAAGCGAGTCTACTATACTAACTATTTGACCACAAAAAGCCCTCGAACAATTGTCAAACTCAGTTCGCAGACAAAACACGCTGTTCCAACGATCATACACAGTTCTTTGTTCAACTTCGACAAATCTCGAATCTGCTCACCCTTCAAACTGTTAATACTGTTATCTTCTCATGGTTGATCTACCTTGACGTGCTCTTCGCTAGCTTCCTTGGGTTGAATGATTCAGCTTGCCTCTGTAAATACCATCTTCTTCTGTAATTTTTTTCGGTCTGAATTCTGCATTGTCCATCCTTTATGTCATCCGGGAATTTCACTCAGGTGTCCGGGAGCGACTCGCTTCTCGCAGTTCTATCGGGAAATTCCATTCAGCATTGCTGTGAGAGGCTTATTTTTCTTCGTTTTCGGGGAATCATGCAGCTCAGATTTTGGCAGAACGACTCGCTTTGCAGCTCGAGGCTCGACCAAACACCACATTTGGTCGATATTGCAACCGGGTTTTAGTTCTCCACCATATCAAATTGTAAAAGTTCTCCACCATATCAAATAGTAAAAGAGTGTTCTTGGTGTTCGGAATCACGATTAAGGGGAACTTCAGACCACAGTACGCGTAGATGAAGTAAATACATAGATCAGGCGACACAGGAATTAACGTTGCGCTCGAAACTTTATTTCCCCGGGGATATGCTCACTCCAAGCCACCAAAGTCAGACTCCCAAATTTGCAATACTTTGTCGACAAGAAAACTTGCCAACGCTTGTTTCACAATGATTAATACGTAGTATGCAGGAGACATGTCACAACACCATTGTTTTAAATCCAAGCTGTGAAAATATGAAAAGCGATACTTGACAGCTACAGTTCTGATAAAAATGTTGAAATTTGGCGAATTACTAGAATGAAGATTTACAGTAACCGGTGCAAATTATAGAAACATGACGTTATGCTACTATGAGTGCCAATCGAAAATGTTTTCACGATGTGGACGTTTATCTGCCAAATCAGTGGAGCTTTAGTTCAGGATCTGCTGACAAATGATGGTTTCCGACGCATAAAAAATGAAACTCACTCGTGTAGCGTTGTCAACGACAATTTCTTAGATTCATGGTAATTTATCTGTGGAAATCTCCATCCTAGTAATTAGAAAATATGTCCGAGTGATAAAAGCCGTCTAAGAAAAACCTGTGTCTGGTCATGTTGAATGTGCTTTCAACTGAGTCGAAAGGAATTATCCAAAGGAAACCTCAAAACAGATTTGATGCAGCTTAACATTGAGCATTACCTGTAAGTAATCGAAAATGGTTTTCCTGCATAGCTCACTGAGATTTCCATAAATCAATGAAACAACGCTCAATGTATGGGTGAGTGACAAACTGGTACAAGTATTGCTACTCTACCAAGAAAGATGATCAGCTATGTGTTCTGGATTGATGATGTCGTTCGTTTATCAAAGGACCTGAGCAATGCCTTTGATACAAGGGTGAACTGAGAAGGACTGCTTGCTCACAAATGAGGATCAGCTTTGATGATCGGTAGTGCTGCTTTGATAATTGTTCAAAACGTTGACTTTGAATATGTTATGAAGAGGAAATAGACGGGGTGACGACTGGAAACGACGAGGGTGAAAACTAAACTGGGCAAATCCTTTGAGTAGGCACAGAATGTAAGGAAGCTAAGCAGTTGCAAAGGAATTTCCAGGCAGAGTAGAATAGGCAAGAAGTTGGCAGAAATCAGCAGAAATAGAAATTTGGAGAAGACATCAGCAATTATGGCAGCTGTTGTTACAACACCTGCAGTCACAGACTGTACCTTTCGAAACCAATTCTTGTGCTAAAACGTATCTGTGTTGCAGTAATCGGTATATTGTTTGGAGTAAACTGATAAGATTCGACTGGTTTATAGGATATAACTAGTCGTAGATTTACAATGTAGCATAAAAACTATTGAAAGAAAGTGGTAGCATCGGAGTACGCGCCAAATTTTCACAGTTATAAATACAACCTTTAGGAATCGTTCTGATCGCTCCCACAATGCAACGCAGAACACTAAAATGTGACACTGGCTTTGGTTTCTATCCTCGCACCGTATCACGTGAAACTGCTCGCCGTCGACACCACATTACACTGTGTACCCATGCACGACAATGAGATGATGCACAAACTAGTTGTGAACGTGATGCCCCAAACGTTCATGACGTCATTTACATATGTGTTGCTTCAAGCGAAACTAATCGCAGTAGTTTCACGTGTCCTAACCTTTAAGGCGAACTTGAAAAGAAAAACGTTCGTCTCAAAAAAGCTTTGCATGATCAAATGACGCCCTTATTGAAACCTGCTCAACAAGAACAGTCTTGCATGTTCAAAAGCAATCGCAAATTTGCTAAATATTTTCGGTTTTTTGGTGAAGGGGATTACTGTCGACCGATCCTTGCTTTTTAACAGAGGCACGTAAATATTATTTCGCAATTATCGCTGACTGTGCTATGATTGCGAAAAGGGTTCGATATACAGCCTCCCTTGGTCACGATCAAAACCGAAATGCCGGTATACGAACGTCATTCGCCTGGAAAACAAAGTCGTTTTTGGAGAAGCTTTTACGAAAGGGGAAGAAAAGAAAATGATGGCTAATACAAAAATATTCGAACTGCCAAGGTAAGTTGTTCTCTGAAAATTATGTTGACCAAACGGCGTGTTTTTCTATCGTCAAACGATTTGAATAAAATTTACATATATCGTCTAAAAAGTTGGTACTGAACTCCGGTTATGGAGACGACACAGCGCAGCCAGCGGCAAGCATTGGTGATACACCTTCAGGTTTGCTATTCATCTATCCAAGCAATTGGCCTATTTTAGTCTCTATTAGCCATTCTTAGCTAGCTGTTAGCTGGCTATCAGCTTTTTAGACGGCTATAATAACTGTATGTTTGCGGATTTCTATAAGAATTTATCAAACATTTTTTGAAACATTACACGACATCGCACATTCTATAATTTTGCATTCTGCCTTCAAACAACAAATTTATATCACAATATATATACAAACAATCCAACTAAAAACTATCTGATATCCTTTGATTTACTTATTCCAATTTTTAACATTGTAAGTCCAAAGTCATAAATGCTCTATCTCTATCTCCAGGAAAAATGTGAGGTACTCCTCAACAATATATCCACTGTACTATATGTTGCTATTAGTATGACATTTCAAAGAATGTACTCTTCTTGAAAGTTTGCTAGCACTGCATTATCATGGACCTTGGAGCTCCTAGGGTTCTTTTGATTATTTAATTAATGATGACTTGCCGACTGCAGCCAAGCTCTGAAGAGTGACTAGGAGTTTGTGAATAAATGTACATAAACGCAGGGACGTTTATGACATACTATCATTATCACATGTTGCAGACGAACATTTTCACACTTTGTCCGTCTTACTGAATTATTACGATCGGTTCACATTTTCTTTATATTTGAATAGCATCAACTTGTTTTTTTCCTGAACCTAACAGCCTCCCACTTCGCCTGTTTTTTATATTACCATCTTATGTTAGATATGTCATAGCTTCAGTGGATTATCGATTTTCGTTTCCTAATTTCTTTATCTTTCTCTGCTGTACTAGCTTTATTACAAACGTTCTCGACTAAATTTGCATAATAGAATATGTCACTAGGTATTTCATGATTTTGCTTCGCCCCGAAAAGACATGTTCATTTACGTCTTTGAAGAAATGATGTATGCTATCACATGAAACCATGATACCATTAATTTTATTGGTTCTGTAGGGTTCATTTATCTAATTCAAGAGAATTCTTCTGTGTACACATAAAGACCAGTCAGACTAGGAACTTCGTATGTTAAGAAGCCGACTTGTTCGGTATTCTCTGATGTATCCACTGGCAAGCTGGTAGCCAGCTGATAGCCAGCTAACAACAGCGATTATAGACTTAAAGACTGCTTCTAGCCTGATCAGCCAACTAGCAAGGCCTTCTAATAAGTCAGCTGAAGTGAGCTGGTATCCCCTTAATAGTAAACTAAAACTCTTACAGCAAATAGCGGCTAAAATGACTAATAAATCAAATAGCTGACTAGCCAGGCTTTCAAAGAACTCACTGCATAGCTCGTTTTATTACTTCAAGGTGGCCTTTAGCGGCTAAAATGACTCTGGAAATTCAGAAAAGCTTGACTAGCCGTATAAAACTAAATGTAAGCTAATCGTATGGCTATCCTTGTCATCAGCTACCTAACTATTCAGTAGGATATTCACCAACCTAAGATCTCTCACCGTACTCAGATAATTATCTTCTGGTTGGAGTAGCACTGCACTGTTTGAACACATAGCGGCGCTGTCTGTGAAGGGATTATTCAATCAGTGCCAACTGAAGATAGATAAAAATTAAAAGAGCGTCCTCTGTCGATCAAGTTCTATATATTACGGGCTTTAGGAATCTATTATAATACTTCAGTTGTCATGGAAACGACGTCGACACAAAACATCTTAAGATCTTCTGAAACAAAACAAATGAAAAGCCGTTTAACAGTAAGGCAACATCTATACCCGGTCCTTGCTTCGATACGAGACTCTCAAATCTATGCATGTCTGTCTTACAATCTGCATGGCAAAATAAAATGTTTTGTGAGTGACACGTATGCTTCAACGATAAGAGCCCTTTATCTGTCTAAATATTCTAAAACCGACCAATTTTCTGAATATTTCATATCCAATCTCTTTTCGTTGACGATATGAATCACATGTCATTCTGTATCACCAATGATTCAGTATATCTTTGCTTGCTGGTTTTCATAATAGAATACCAACGTCATCAATTTGTAAATTTTCACGCTTTGCGAATTTCCACCGAAATTAAAGTAAGGTTTGCCTAAACGTTGATTTCGGAGAAAAAAAGCCGTACTTGAACTGATTTTCATTGTGCAAGGGTTTCAATTTCCCTATTTTCATGGTTATGAGACTATTTATATTTATATTCAGTATGACATGCAGATGGTGCTACAGGTATTGAAAATAAACTAGGCTAATCAAAATAAACTAGATATAACGCAGCATATGTTGTATACCAGCTGCTATGTATGTAGGTCACCACAGGTCATAAAGGATGACGAGCACCCTCAGAAACATATACTTGGCTGAGCCACAGAGAACCATAGACAGAGTCGCAACGCTTGCATGCCTTTTAGTCCATGGTTGTCTCGGTAGACTATTGGCTTTTCATATTAAAATGAGCTTCAAAGGTGTTAAACTTTTTGGAGGCTTTGTTTGTGGTTGATAATTACACGAGATTATGCGAAAAATACGACGAGATGGCATCGTACTGCCAGTCGCGTAGCAACCATAGTTACTTTGTGAGCTCTCAGGCCAGAAAAACTGCTTCACGCCAATCAAAACATGACACGCCAGCAGTTTCATAAACATGTCCTTCCTTGACGCACGTGTAAAAGACGGTATGACTGACCGTGAACCATTGAGTAAAACCAGACAGTATCGATAAAAGACTTTCAAATTTGGTTCAAACGCACTCATTATATATTCATAAAAATATGAGAGGAATTTTTAAAACGATTAAACTCACTTTCCTGAAGCTCAAAATACTCCCCTTTTCGCCAGCACGTCAATTCCGTTCAGCACCACACGACAACAACAACACAAACTTTGCTGAACATACTTTCGCTTAACAATTGGCGAAAATCCAAAATTTACCGAAGGATGCATGGTCGGCACTCTTCGGAAAAGTGAGGCGAGAGCAAACATGGATGGGTTACGTAACCGCTTCACGCCTTAAACAATACCCGTTGCGACTCTGTCCATGTTTCTCTGTGGCTGAGCGAAAATTAACAGTAGCTGTAAGTTTTTTCACTATTTTCGTTTGTGTCTGTCGGGAATTTTTTTCTATGCCCTAAAGTGTGTTGATACAACTAATCTTCAGCCTGTCAACAAAGCCTATATTCAAGTAAAAGGCATTCATTGTTTACAATGTTATTTGAATTTAAGTCCGGACAAAAATTTATTTGTCAAAAATAACAACTCGATGAACAGGTCTAGTTGTTGAGCTTAACTCTGTGTGTTTCAACGTGTTTCGGAGAGCAGAAAAAGAAACTGTGGTTGACATTAAAACAAAAATAGTGACTAAGAACTCGTCAAAAGTTACAGCTACTCGGCCCTCCCTTTCACCATGTAAATGAAAACACTGCATTATGAACATCCAGCGAGGCGTCGAGACACCGGGTGACAGAGTCGAATAGTTTCAATTTGTCACCGAGGTTTATTTGAACATTTCAAAATATCCTTTAATTTTTGAATTTTCTAAAATCTATCTTATTAAATTCGATGCGTGTCACTTGCCATTCATAATTTAAGTTAGAGCCTGTAAAAGTTGCGGGTTGCAATGTATTGAATACATGCAACCTCGGCCTGTATATCAAAATCGTTCACGCTAACTTTCACACATTTGCTGTCACAAGGTGGTAGAAAATCCTCGAAACAGTTACGAGTTGGAACGGCCAGAAATAGAATTTAGGAACCAGACTGAGTAATGTTGCGAAAAGAACGAAACACACCCACACAAAATGTACCAATTTGACATACACCCGGGGCCAAATTAAAGGTATACAGTCACCAGTAATCTAAATATGCCCATATATGGTCAAAAGGGCGTTCCTTGGTATTCAAAATACCCATGTGAGCGCGCTGTTTTTAAAAAGCGGCCACCAACTTAAAATCTGTGATTGGTTACATTTTCTCTTTCCATGGTAAATGTGGCAAAATTGGAACAGGTGACAGTATAACTGTTAATTATGATCACTTGATGCTAGCTTTGCGTGGCAGAGGGTGTGTGTTGCTGGCCATATTGCCGGTAACACGCAGCCCTGTCAAGCAGAGCTAACTTGATGCAGTCAAAATTTTGTTTGTACGAGGGCAAACCCAGCTCTACCAAGGGTTGTAAATGGGAGTTCACCATTCTCACCCTGTGTTCAAGATTGTCTGCATAGATCACTCACGTTTGTATGACGCTAATATCAGTGATCTCAACGAAAAGGTGTTGCTTCAATAAACTAATTATTGAGTTACGAGTAGAGGCTTTACATGTAATGTATAGAAGTAGTTATCTTGTGTCTCCATTTTGAACACAGGGTGTCAATCGTTGGCACTCATGAACAACTCTTGGCAGGGTCAGTTTTGTCTTTATACAGACAAATTTTGACCGCATTAAGTAGGTTTAACCAAAGGTTATGTAGTCACGGGCATAACATTGTTGAAACAACACGGCAGTTGATTTCTCTTCAAATAAGGAGAGCTTTAAATTAAGGTATTTCGCGCCTCGAAAGTCAAAGACTTAAACTTTTGCTCAAACTTTCATGAAGGAATCGTTCAACATTCTCTTCCAAAATGAAGAATAAAAATCGGGGGTTACAATGCAAATTTTGGTACTAGAGAAACAAATAACTCAAGATTTACCGATATTTAAAATTCAAAATGGCCACCATCGCTGTGTTAACCCCATGGAGAAAAATAAAATTTTCGAATTTCGAAAAACTAAAAAAATGAAAAGTTTTCTTACACCAAGAGCTTTAAATGAATCGCTATTGGTGGTATATTAGAAATGAACTGTAAAAGGTTGGCAGTCTGAATATCTGTCCCCGAGGATCGTCTACCTTAAAGGTATACTGTCACCTGTTCCAATTTTGCCACAGTTACCATGGAAAGAGAAAATCTGACCAATCACAGATTTTAAGCGGGTGGCCGCTTTTTAAAATTTGAATACCAAGGAACGCCCCTTTGACTATATATGGGCATATTTAGATTTCAGGTGACTGTATACCTTTAAACACCAGTGTACTATTTTCAAGTTAATTTGCAATTAACATACGACGCGCCAAATGTAAAAAAAAATAATGTACACGATCACCTTTATTTCAGAGAGAGAACAGCTAGGAAATGTTTATATAGAGGAATCTTAAATATATATATATATATATATTATATATATATATATATATATATATATATATATATATATATATACATACAAACACAGCGCCCTCACACGGGAAATTTGAATACCAGGAACGCCCCTTTGACTATATATGGGCATATTTAGATTTCAGGTGACTGTATACCTTTAAACACCAGTGTACTATTTTCAAGTTAATTTGCAATTAACATACGACGCGCCAAATGTAAAAAAATAATGTACACGATCACCTTTATTTCAGAGAGAGAACAGCTAGGAACTGTTTATATAGAGCAATCTTAAATATATATATATATATTATATATATATATATATATATATATATTATATATATATATATATATATATATATATATATATATATATATACATACATACAAACACACATATACATCGGCCATACATATGTATTCATATATATACATACGCATAAAGGGTATTCATTTATACATGTAGAATACATACATACATACATACATACATACATACATACATACATACATACATACATACATACATACATACACATACATACATACATACTTATCATCATACACACAGATACATACATACTTACTTACATACTTGTATGTATGTAGGCCCCATATACATATACTGAAATAAGGGTGATTGTGTAAATAATTGTTTACATTTGGCGCCTCGTATCATCATTGGACACTGATTGTGGAAATCGACCAGTCTATGCTGGTGGTAACAGAAATTAAAATCACGATACCATGTATTTGTTTCATAGGGATTATCTCAGGAGGAAGGACAGCTGAACAATTCTACTTTCGCATCTTCGGTAAACTTTACGAATAGAAAGAGGACAGTTGACACAACGCAAGTGTGAAAACAGTCCGTAAAGTTTATCACGCCTGGCGTTCAAGTGGAAGTTGCGCAGTCCGTACATCTAAACGCTGCATTTCCAATACGACATCATTCGTATTGATAAATGGTCATTTGAAACAGTTTGAACCCATTTTTATGCATTCCCTGTGTCTGAATAGTGCAGGAAATGACCCTTCAATCAACTTATCCGGGGAGTGGAAATACAGAAAACCCCTGAGAGAAACAGTAGGTCCCATAGTTCATATGATTGTTGCTGAACCAGTGAAGTACCCCCCCCCCCCGCCACTATAAATGCCAACTCACATAATAATTGAACATAAAGTAATAATAGTGAATTTTTTGTTAACCAGTGAACAGAAGTTAAGGATATAAATATGAATACTAGACGTAAAGAGAGAAATCATATTGAAAATTAAATGAATGTCTTTGGAAAGATACATGATGGTTCGCAAAGCCTTATTGGAGACTACCTTCCAAGAAGCGGAAGATAGCACTGTGTCGTGCATGTCGGTAAAGTGATTGTAAATGTCATCGAGTCAATAAATCAACCAAAAGATCTTGTACATTGCGGTAATACAAAAGGAAAGATCTGATTTTCAACTGTAGCTTAGTTAAGCTCATTATTCGGAGTCTTCTAACTTGTATTTTACGGTCAGTAGCTAAGCAACAAATCTCCTTTTCCCGACCTATCAGATACATTTAGTCATGTAAAGAGTACTATGTCCTATAGCACTTTATCTGACGCATTGATGCTCAGAGGACATGTAGCTTGGCATAAATCAAAGGTGACCTGGAGCAAATCATGCTTCACGGGATTAATGCGACCCTTAATACGACCTACGCACAGTCTTGTCATGCTAAGAAGAGACTTCACTTCCAATAGTTAAACTGTACATCAACCTCTTTATCGTTGTTGGAGTTGTAAAATGAAAAGTTTAAGTCTGTGAGCTCTACAGATATTTTGTTCGTCACGAGTCTGTACAGTTTGATGATTATCGAACTGGGAAGTGAGGCGGCATACTATACTGGACAGTTAGCGCGTTGTAGACCTTATTTAACCATTATATGTTTTATATCGTCATAAAGAAACATAAAACGTTCCTGTCACGGCACTTCAGTTACAGGACCGGTGTAACTTTTGATCAAAAATACTTCACACTTTTATCATGAAACAGAAGTTACATATTTATTGATGTAGCTGAGTTCCATTGCATTAGGTTTGATGGATTACACATTGCACTGTTACCACAACGTAATAAGGCATATAAATAAATATGGTATGTCTGTTTCTCCAATGATTTCAATTGTCATCAATGACATGTATAGAAGGCTTGATCCACTGTCCCGTGGATAGAGGGACTGTGCTTGGTCGTTTTCAATAATAAACTGAGATCGATATACGGCAGATGCCACGTATGGGATAGGATACCTTCAGTCATTTTAAAACTTCTGATTTCACATTTCGTTTATAAAGTCGATATATCTTCCTGAATTTGAACGTGTTTAATCTTTCAAGTCCTCTTCATGTTTGCTTTGTTAGTTAATTATATATTGTAGGTGTTACTTTATCTATAAAAATCGATCTGGACAAGAAGAATCAGTAATTGGTTCGATTACATTGAACATTCCTGAGAATGAATGAAGATCTAGGGCCCGTAGACGGCCGCCTTCCAGTCAGTACGTTCGCATGGGAGTAGGGAAGGGCAGTCATTCGCTGAAATGTTTAAACATGAGCGCTGATAGTATACTGCTGTCTGTCCATTGGTCCATCCTTGTGTCTATCCGTCTGTATGTCTGTTTGCCTATCTTTCTGTCAATCAATATGTGTTCCATTACTCCCATGATTGATGAACATATACAGGTGGTCATTAATTACAGGTGTATACTATGACTACAAGGACATGACTAAGCCAATGCTTTGCTTAGCTTGGCTCGTATAATTACCCAGTGCGTTAATTTGCAGAATTATTATATAATTATATATTAGAAACAATTGGTAATTTATAACGACGACATGGCAATTGATGGAAATAGATAAACCATTAATTACACCGATTCATTTCTGTTCAGTACAATGATAAATTTCTCGGTTAACTGTAAATTGACAGACGATTTGCATTTTAACGAAACCATATATAAAGAAATCGCATGTCTAATAGTTCTTTGTGGGATATTCAATATTTGATTTACAGGATAGTTCAGATGCGCTATGTATCCCGAAAGAAAGTTTTGTTGGGATGTACTAATAGAATTATTGCTTATTAGCATAAGTAATAAAACTTCAAATAACAACACGGAAATGTAATTACCATCTTCTTGGAAATAGTCTGTATGACTGCTTAATTTGAACTTCATATTTTGACTCTAAAAGGCAACCTCTTTCAAATTAATGTAATTCAAAATTTATACACTATTTAATGAGAATTCTGCTGGATAAATCGTCTTGTTCTATTTACCTTACTGTTTGACTGAGACGGTGAAGGCCTCTTCGTCACAAATCGCAAGCTGAAATGTTTCATTTATTTTCGTATTGGCATGCAGGTTTTCTCAAGTCGTGTTATTCTAAAATTACTGACTTGAACTTAAAACATTTGATATTGAATGTACTCTGTAAAATGTTCAGTATTACGAAGCATTGATTCATTTTCATAATTGATTTCATAAAAAACGAAGCACTGATTCATTTTCATAATTGTTTTCATAAAAAACGAAGCACTGATTCATTTTCATAATTGTTTTCATAAAAAATCACCACAGCTCTATTGCTTGTACCTTAGTGCATAGCTTGTTTATCACTTCGAGGACTTCATGTTTTTTACTATGAAACATTGGAGCAGCATTCAGTTCACGTCTTGTTTTTTCATGAGCGGTTTCAGGAGGGACATTAAATGTCATTGAAGGATAAGCATCGCTCACATTTTTGCAACAAATTGCAAAGGTCAAACAAATTATAAACAGCCAAGTCATATTTTAATATGAAGACTTTTATAAAGTCATCCCACCTTGTTACTAACTTATTTGTACTTCCGGCATATTTTCTGAAAACCTGAACTTGGTTCTGCTTATGAACATTCTCTGAAAGTACGTGAGTGAGATGAACGCGATACATGGAAGTTATCTTAGTTTGTTATATGTTGTCCAGCTTTACGGTGAAGAAACTTCTCCGGTGCGTTTGCCATGACTTTACGATGATCCATAATTAACATCCGCTCACCTAGCACTCACACCTATCGATGAAAAAAAAATTATGACCCGAGATAAATTTTAATAGGTGACTTGTATTCTCTCCACTCGATGTAAAAACACAAGTTTGTGAAATCAGCTGAAAGTACTAGGAACAAGCACGTTTTCTTGTGATTTCTTGGCAAAATTTTCTCTGGTACAGGAAAGTATTGCTTTACTGGGCATAACAATATTGAAAGTAAATAGAAGGGCTTGGCATTCGATTTCTATGGTAGAAATAATTTATCAGAAAACCAGAGGCTTATAATCTTGGAAACATCACGAATTTTGAGAAGAATGACAAAGCGAAACTTGTTATTGCCCAATTACTGCACAGAGTCTCCCGCGAGAAGGCAGTGACAAGGATGATAGAGATAGAGGTGAGACAGGGAACGGCGTTGCGCCAACAGGCAAATGATGACACAGATAGAACCATCAGACAACACTTTCAAGATGTACGAAACACCTTGGTGCAATGCTATACATAGAGAAGATTTTTATTCAGTTTAATAAGTAATATCTTATTGTACGAATATATAGAGTAAACAATCATAGGTAACTGGTTTATGGTCGCCGAACCTTAAAAATAAATTAATAAATTAATTAATTTCCTTTTTATATTACTCCGCCGCAGGCCAGTTTTATCTCTTACAAAGGAATTATAGTAATCTTCTTAGTAAATTGCCCTCATATGAAGGCTCTCAACATATATCTTATAATTTGATGAATGCCTGTCTTAAATTCTACGAAGCTGAACAAAAAAGTCAACAGGTATGCTAGTAATGAAATCAGACCTTTCTTTCGTTGTTGAAAATCTGAAACATATTACATGCAATATATAGAACTTGACCATTTAACTGGAAGATGAATTTTTTGGTAGATTTTATAAAGTCTGTTTGGGTTGAAAGTCAAGTTTGCCTTTCTTGAGAACAGAAAGGAATGGCATTTTTGTAAGGAACGGGAGAGAAACGACAACCTTGTTGGGGATAGTCAGTGTTTTTGCGCGGAATCACTTTTAAAGGTCACGAAATTCTCCACCTGATTGGGGAAGAGATACAATAATGTCTGTGTACAATTTTGTAAAGCTTAACACACCGGTACAAGCTTTGTGGGACGGATCGTACCGGCGGTAAACATGTTTACATGTTTTTTCTAACAACGGCTGTTCACTTCAGGAATGCTATCCAGCGTTTCTCAAAAACGTATTAATTGCAACACACTGTTCCAATAAGTGTTCGCTCTGAATTGGAAGGCATGTTTTGGTGATGCTAAATGTGTTCCCGTGACCTTTGTACGGTCATTCAACAGATGAGCTGTTGCTACGTTTAAGACGCCGCCTAATATATTCTGCATGTTGCTAATTAATGAATTGAAATTAGTATTGCGACTTTTCATGCAGCTTTGTTGAAATTTTGGATCCCAATGAATGATGTCATTTGGAACTTTGTGAAACAGTAGCTGTATGGGTTGACCTTTGCAAACTGTAAGTTGGATCATTTGATCCATACATTTTATGAATCACCGGTGTTTTGATTGTAACGATTTGCAGCACATCATCCGTCACACGCAGTACAAGATCGTTAAAACTATTTCAAGAAAGTTTGATAATTTTTTATTTCGATTGCGTGAGTTTGTAAATGATGCATAGATAGAGCGTTCGTGTTTTGTGTTCAGCGTTTGTGACATCTTCAGTTTGTGGCGCCATGTCATTTCTTAAATGAACACGATTGGAACTAATTTTCGATGATTGGATTTTCATATTTTGCAAATTTCTCAAAAGTGTTAGGTGCATATAACTGAATGTTGTAATATCGCAAATTACTCATAAAATCAAGCGTGTAATATAAACAGAAAAGCAGATGAGATAACATTTGTAGATTAAATCACAGACAAATAGACAAACAGACTAACAACGGGTGTTGTTCAAGGCGTGAAATGGTTAGGTAACCCATCCATGTTCGCCTCGCCTCAGGCAGCTCTCGCCTCTCTTTTCCGAAGAGTGCCGACCATGCATCCTTCGGTAATTTTCGGATTTTCGGCAATTGTTAAACGAAAGTATGTTCGGCAAAGTTTGTGTTGTTGTTGTCGTGTGGTGCTGAGCGGAATTGGCGTGCTGGCGAAAACGGGTGTGTTTTGAGCTTCACGAAAGTGAGTTTTACCATGTTAAAAATTCCTCTCATATTTTTATGAATATGTAATGAGTTTGTTTGAACCAAATTTGAAAGTCTTTTATCGATACTGTCTGGTTTTACTCAATGGTTTACGGTCAGTCATACCGTCTTTTACACGTTCGTCAAGGAAAGACATGTTTATGAAACTGCTGGCGCGTTATGTTTTGATTGGCGTGAAGCAGTGTTTCTGCCCTGAGAGCTCACAAAGTAACTAGGGTTGCTACGCGACTGCCAAAACGATTCCATCTCGTCGTATTTTTTGCATAATCTCGCGCAATTATCAACCACAAACAAAGTCTCCAAAAAGTTTAACAACTTTGAAGCTCATTTTAATATGAAAGGGCCATAGTCTACCGAGACGACCATTGAACAAAAGGCATGCCGCGTTGCTAGTCTGTTTTTTTATTTGTCTGTGATTGAATCGACATTACTTCACCATCCAATTATCCCAAATTAGTTCCAATCGTGTTAATGGTGCTCCGAAATCGTTAGTCTTCTTTGTGTTGCTCAATGAAGTTGAATAAAAGCAAAAACTAAACTAAACAAAATAATGTTCTGCGTGTCAAAAGTGAAAATAAATATACACCATCATAAATTTAAGTTTTCTGAAAGATACTAGGACAGTTTATTTACTCTGGTAAATTCGTGAACGTACCATGCTGTATTACCGCGACATAATAATCCATACTGCCATTGATTAGGATATGTTATTAAGCCACGGCACAAGAAAATGAATACCTGATGATCATACATGATAATCATGACAAACATCATACCGACAAAACTTGTGTGCAATCGATGCTCCGGTCAGAGGTTTGTCGCGACGTAGCTTCAAAGTCTGATCTAAGCCCTGAAATTGCATTTTAGGAGTTTTTTCAGAATATTGTTTTTGTGCCGTGGGATACTTGATAATCCAGATAAATCTAATATCCCAGGAGAGTGTAATGCCATCCAAACGTCATTTTTACCGATAACTCGGTCATGACCTGTCGTTCATACGCATGATTTGAAACTAAAATTAAAATATCAGGGCATATGACTCTTTCTCAATATTCTGTGACGATAAAATCCAACGTCGTGATAGACTGCTCCAGGTTAGCAAAAAAAAAAGTCAATCCACAAAGCGTTATCAAAGCAAATTCTAAATTATCAGCCGTTTCTCTGTTATCTACGAATTGAAATCTACGTATACGAACTCTGCATGAACAACAGCTTGCCCTTGCTGCTTTTCAGAAATAGCTGTTGGTGTCGTTTGATTGAATCTTCAAAACACATGTAGATAACTCGACCCAGTCGACAGTTCCATAGGCTGTAACTCCGAGAAGTTATTTTATTATTTAGAGGACCGATATTTTTCGTGCAAGTCCCTGAAGGCTTGGTACGTCTCTCAGAGTTTGAACCATGGTACGGAGCTGTAAATCACCTGAGGCATAGTTCACTGTCTTACAAGATGTCTTCGGTTGATATACCGTGGGTTTGAGCACCCGAGATGGTACTAAGTGCTTTTCTGATCAGAATATCGACACTGACCTAATACTCTTAAAAACAGAACAAACTGAGTATCGGAACCGTCATTATATCTCGGTTGATTGTAATTTAACAGTGAAACGACCGTGTCAGTGTATAAAAGAATCTCTGGTATGTTTTCCAAGAGATCTTCATCTGTCTTGTATTCTTGGTATCATGATTATAGGAAGTCTACACACGGTTAGTTTTTAGATGGCAATGATTGACATATTCAGACTTGAGTTTGGCGTGTCAACTCCCGTTCCTTTCATCCCGAAACATAGCAGCAAAATTTGTCAAAACACCGGTAAAAATTGTATCCTCGTATATGCTGCAACCCACACAAAGCTGTGGGCGTTCAGACGCTAGCATGACGCCATACTTTCATACCTGATAACTTCTTTTCTCGTCAAGGCAATAATAGAGAAAATAAAAATGCAAAGTTTCCAAAGATATGTAAAAAAGTACCATATGTTTTTCCATTCTTGAGAAATGGAATGTCATTGAAAGTACACGTAGTGACTTTGTGAATTCGATGCCGGCGAAACTTTAATGCCGCTAAAGTATGCTGTTTTATATTCACAGTAAAACGTTTTGCAGGGATGCAACAACGTCATTCCCTTTTCTATTTATTTAAATTACTCGCCTTCATTGCTCTAGTCTCTGTACGAATGCACAATGAAAGACAATGTTTATAGCAAATATTAGTGTTGCCACATTCAGTTAAAGTATGAAATTGGGCTTTCAAAGACACTGGACATGGCTAAACACCACAGATCACTCATTATCGATTTCTGTCGAAAGCAATTTCTAAACAAAATGTAACAAAAATTGAGTAGGCTACGCTTGAATGCAATGAAAGTAAACACGACAACCTTGAAATCAAAATCTGATGGCGTTTGGCGCACGGATACATTTAAATCAATGATATGCGGTTTATCAATTTTTCTTGCATAATTTAATTTGTAAAACATATGATTTCCTTCTCAATTATGTAATTTTTATTAGTTTTGAATCCCGAAGTCGTTGAGTTGAAGATTGTTTCAGGTCAGTTTCAGCAAAATGACATCTATGTTGTCTGCTACATCACCGACAAGTTACCATTGAATCTAATGGAACACTTGACGTTATGTACGCGAGACATTCAATGCAGTCCGCTTTCGTCCACACCAATGTGTTTGAAACTTCTTCATAAGAATTACACACAGCTGTGCATTTCACAACGTGTCTATGTTCAAATAAATGCACCTGTCCCCACTTGAGAATTCCAAACCAAATTCACAGTATAGTAGGTCGTCTGCTACGCTTTTGTTCTGGTTTTACACAACGCGACATCCCATTGGCCAATAAATACGCTTGCTACAGCGATGGGACAGGGAATGGCCAATGAGCATTAATAAAATGAAAACAAAGAACACAGTGTGAAAATAAATCGATCAACCGCTTTAAAATGTTGCGGTGCGGTGCTGAAGTATTCTACGTGAGATTGAGGCATTTTCGGAAAAAGTCCATAAATCAAACCGACAAAAGCGCGGCAAAACATTTTACAACATCAAAATTTGAATAGTCACAAACACTCCATTTAGTCATTTAGAACATGGGAAGACCCACTTAACTTTATTTGTGTCGTTTTCATTTCTGATCACGACATCCCCTTCCAGTATGAAATCTGATTATTCCATCCCTTTAATAGACATGTGATGGTGTCCAGCAATAACCTGAATTAGTTCTGAACGATTGTGACAGAACTGATAGAAAAATACATTTGGTGATTATTTACAACTTTTAGTAAAAAATCAAATAAAATAGATTTTATCGACTGTTTTAAAAGCTTTAAATTTATCGACTGTTTTAAAAGCTTTAAATTTATTTTCAGGGTGAATGAAACACTGTGGTACGGGAAAATGAATAAAGATGGATTGCTGATAGATCATTCAGAATCAGATATTAAATAGGTAAAACAAATTATGTAAAATACAAGCAGGAAATAGGCGGTGACATTGAGGTATCACGTAACGCGCCTCAGATATCTCGGAATAAGATGTTAAAATAGGTAAAACAAATTAAGGTATTACGTGCCTCAAAAGTGAAAACTTTTGTTCAAATTTCCTTACAGTAAACTTTCAAACATCTTTCAAAATCAAGAAGAAAAATCGGGAGTCATTGTGCAAATTGCAGTACTAGAGAATCAAATAACCCTATTTTTATTTCGTATTCTGATATGAGGCCCTACATATAAACCACGTCTTGATCGATTATGGGGTGGTTTTATCTTATTTGATAATTTTAAAATGATTATTTAGATATCAAATTTAGTGATTTTTACTCATATTGTATGCTTTGTGTATTAACCATATTCTTTCATCGAACTTAAAATATTATGAGGATGTATTACTTAGATATTTTATCGTTGATACATGAGAAAGGCATCACCTCAGCTGCACCCTAAGTAATACGCTAAACGTGAGAGCAAGCTTTGTCGCTTATGCGCAAAAATATTGGACTCACAAGGTCGATCCAGAAATCCATCAGGGAAAGTCGGAATAGATAGTTAAATTAAAGAAAACAGCGCAACAGTAAATGCCGATACTTGATTTGGTGATCTACAGACCGTAAAGCTGTCAAGGTTAAGGCCAATTAGGGCATAACTCAGGCTTTCAAAATTACGATCTCGTTTCCCAGGACGACAATTTGGTGGCAGTATATCAACTCCCAAGGGATGATCTCATTCAGATTTCGGACACAGTAGAAGGAGGACTTTGGCAATGGCCGATCAATTCCAAGATATATGTCAATCAAGAGTTGAGTTAATCTGGGAGTTCATTTAAGGGTCCATTTAAAGTGCGATAAATTTCTACACTGACTGTACTTCAGCTCAAAGCAATGCAACGTATTTCATTTCTTCAAAGGGTTTATGTCAAGTCTACCATGTAGAAGGTCTGGATGATAATTTACAGGTGTCGACCAAAGCCATGTCAAGTTACTTTGACCTCTGGCAATTTTTTTCGTGTCAATGGCATTTTATCCATAGATCCCAGTTTAATGTTGAAACACCGGGTACTTGCTTTCCAACACTAAGAACATGTTAACGGTGCAATAGTAATTTTATCAGTATCGGAAAGGAATTGTCAGCGATTGAAATGCAGCGTATGAATACAAAGGTTACATCAGGTTAATGAGATATTCGATACTTCCCCATTGTCTACCATGAAGATTATAAAATTACAGTTGATCCACGACACAGTAAAATCATACTATTGTGTTGCAATTCATCTGTTTGTTTTTTCGACAATCAACATAAAGGTTTTACTATTATAGCTATTCAGCAAAGTTCAGCCCAATGACTCGGCACAGTACGAACACATGGTGTCAATAATTCTCACTATCCTTACTAGAAATAACTTTATGAGAACTGCATATGACAAGGATCAATTTCAACACCATTAATTCACGATGTCATCTCTTCATCTATCATGTAGACTTCAATTTATCTCTCCATCTATCTATCCATTTATCCACCCATTCACCCACCCATCTACTCATCTATCTATCTATCTATCTATCTATCTATCTATCTATCTATCTATCTATCTATCTATCTATCTATCTATCTATCTATCTATCTATCTATCTAAATCTATTAGTATATCTTTGTCTATTTCGGTGTGTATATCTCTCTTTGTCTGGCACCGTCGTCGTCTCTCTGTCTGTCTCTGTTTGTCGATCTGTATTTTTGTCCATCCGTCTGTCTGTCTGTCTGTCTGTCTGTCTGTCTATCTGTTGTATACCTCTTTCTCCCCTCTCTCTCAGCCTGGACAACTATAAATACACAATCAAACGCGGCCAAGCTACTCGTTCGCCTAATTAACTACAGCCTCCACATACATGACGAAGTATGAAATCCCTTAGGTCTGAATATAATTGGAATTAACATTCCTCCGAGAGCTGCGACATAAAATGTTAAAAGTCTGTGGTTTCAAGCACTAGAAAAGACGCTTATGGCGTGTTCACTTCGCAGCGCCATGTCTTGGAATTCTAATCTCAGAATATCTGAGTTTGCATATGAAAAACAAGGGCATCGCTTCATAATTAAAATTGAATCTATTTTACATCGAACTGTCAGTGAACTTTAGTTAGTTTGCAGAATGTAGAATTACAGAGGCTTTGCTCTCCCTAAGCCGACAGATCGATTCACTCGAAATGATAATGCACCAGACTGATAAGCTCGTTGAGTATTAAATATCTTGATTTACTGAAAATTTATAAAAACACTTGTTTATATCTATTTATATCTGTTTATTGTCAAATTCATATCATTTGGCTGAGGTTCAACGCGGTAATGTTGATGGGTTCAGTCATCGTCGGCAAATCTGTTTCTCGGGTAGAAGAAGATATAGAAGCCAATTCACCAACACTACGTGGAATAACGCATACTAGTCATTCATATGCAGCAATGTCTTTTATAGTCTCCCTTTCAGATGTAAGACAACTCGATCCACTCTAGCAGTTAACGGGCTAATTCATTCTGTATAACGCGCAAAACGAGACATGATCCATGTCATAACGGCAGGCATGTTGTTTACTTTTATCCAACGCTGCTAATAAACAGAATTGTGTCCCTTCTCTCCTGTTACTATGGATACCAGCTAGTGACGTGCACCATGTATGATTTCTTTGTAAGAATATGAATAGAGTAAAAAGACGAACAATAGTGCAACAGTATAACCCCAAACTTCAGACCATCATTTTTTGCTTAAAAGTACGCATTTGATATTTTCGTCGTCCATTGTTGATTGGAACTATCAACCAGCATATATGTCACGCAAATGAGGTAAAAGTTTATCCCCCTGAGACTAGTAGTGACTTTATACGTAAACTGAGTCAGAAATACGATAACATCATATACTCCGACTGAATCAGTTTGTGTCGCGGATTCATTTGCCACTAACCTGATTGTGATCAGCCCAAGTGTCTGATAGCAAGTACCGACGTCATGACATCTGTCGGTTGTTGTTTTTGATCTTTGAGATAAAGGAAGGGAAATTGGACGACGGCTTTATAAAGACTTAGTTTAATGGAGCTGTTCATTCAAACACTTAATTACATTTTGATTAATACGTGTTTGTTTGTTCAAGTTCTGCATTCTGTCGTAGGCACTTTTTTGACCCCTTGTTCTAACATTAATACTGACGTGTTTGTGTGCTGCTTATTGTTTTTATTGTCTATACAAAGGTAGTTTCGAACTGTATTGTCGTGTTCTCATTGCTACATTTGTCGGCGACACCTGTCATACTTTCATGCGCTAGTTGTGCGGGGTTACTATTTTCACTTTTTGCGAAATATATGACGGTTGGATCGTGTGCAAACTCGAGTCAACGACCTCCGTAATGAGGGAATATTCATGCAGGGCAATTAATACATTGGATGAAGATCGTCCACCCATGCGGGAAAGCGCCTCCGTTCGGTTACAAGTTGTTAACTGGCTGTTGAAGGTGACCGTCCAGCCGTTGAACGCATGCGCCGTAAGGTGCGACAACACAAGTGTTGCTCAAACTGGTTGGACACGAGCAAATATATAAACATACTCAACGAGGAACGACAGCAAACGTAATTCGCATTTGAAGCAAAGGGTGTGCACATTGATAAGTTCCTACAGTTGTTGCGCTTCGATACTGTGAATGATCAAGAGTTTACTGGGACATCATTGAATTAGGTATGAGTACCAGTGATATTACCGGCATTGAGTTTCTTCGTCTTTTCCTCTTATTGGGTTACAACTGCTCGTGTTTCGAGGAATCCTGCAAACAGAGCAGTGTCTACTGGCAATTTCAAAACCAATTATGTGGCAATATGACCAACTTACCGCCGATGGACGAACTGCCCAGCCAGTCTGTTGAATTCGACGACCCTATCTCGACGACTGGCCAATCTGTTCTGATTGCAGCCTACTCAATAGCCATCGCACTGAGCTTGGTTGGAAACCTGACAGTAATAGTCGTCCTGTCTCGCAGTAAGCGGTCAAGATCGAATTTGAATATATATTTGATAAATCTTGCAGTGGCCGATATTGCCATGGCAATATTCTGTATGCCTTTTACATTCATGTCCGTGATGTTACAAGAATGGACCTTTGGTGATTTCATGTGCCCTTTCGTGTATTTCATGCAACAGGTAAGTTGATATATTTACAATCTCCAATACTTGCAGTATATAGAATTTCCCTGGCTCATCTCATCTCAGTTTCCTAAATCACACCCGCTTCAAGACGTTTTGATGTCCACAAAATCGATATGGAAAAATAACATCGATATGACATTTTTAGTCTAGTCTTAATTACATGAAGAGTAGCGGCAAAATTTAGTGGACATTGTCCCATAATTTCCTAGAATAGTCCGACCTGAGTGTCTTTGCCCATCTGCCTAGCTGTTTGCCCAGCTGTCTATTTGTCTGACTGTCTATCTGTCTGACTAACTGTCTATATCAGTCATATTGAATTTACGTTTATTAAATTAATTTGTTAAACATTTGCTCATGACCGTAACATTACAAACCCTTGTTTTATCGTTTTTACTCTCTGTGGATTGGAAATCCAGTGAGTGATCACAAAATTTTCTAACGTGAAATAGCGTTTTCCATGGTTAAACTACATAAATACGTTCATATATTACGCGTTTCAGCGTTTTTAACTCATACAACGTTGGTAGGTTCATTAAAATTGTACTAAAGTATACTAAGCCTTATTACTGTACTTTATTTAGTAATGGTAGTCTGATTTACAAAATAATTGTAATTTCCATCATAACCCTCATCTTCGGTTTACATCATCAAAGTATTCTAAACATATTTAGTACTTTTTGATGCTCTTATATATATATATATATATATATATATATATATATATATATATATATATATATACCAGCTTAAAAAAAATTCTGAGGGATCTATTTCATATTAGACTATTTTGTTACATAAATTGAATATATATATATTTATATATATATATATATACATATATAAATATATATATATTCAATTTATGTAACAAAATAGTCTAATATGAAATAGATCCCTTAGAATTTTTTGTAAGCTGGTGTTTTCGGTTAGAGTTCCATGTCGAGCCAGGAATCATTTCAGGGCCTCTTGGTCAAACCTTTCTCATTCGTTTCAAAGTCAGAAAATCCAAGGCCTTCTCAATTTTGTCAATTGTCTCGAGAAACGTTGCGGAAGCTTATCTCTAGTGCACTAGTTGTGTGTTTTACACAAGCAAGGAGAGATATTTAATCTTGGCGAAGTCAGAACACATTGAATAATTTCAAACAGAAACGCATGGCTTAAGGTTCGTAATTTCACTTCGTTCCCTGACACAAGAAAAATTTCTCATTAGGTACACTATCATCTCATTAATTAGTATTTCAGAGTGCCGTAAATTGAAATCGTGACGAGAATTCAACATTTCAGGACATTTCATTTCATAGACTTCTTTCCAATGTTTATTTATCATCTCTTCCGTAAATTGACATCATTACAGTTGATGTCGAAAACCAATAAAACAATTATTTAGCAATGCATGAAAAAGTAATTGATATATTGCGTATTAATTTCATATTATTCGGTGTTCTATGCTATGATATTTGTAACAATGAGTAGCACATTAGGCAGGTTTTGTAATTATGCAATTAATAAACAAAAAGTACATACATTGGTAAAGTACTTAATAGTATTCATATCGCTCGAAAAGAATCAATCAAACAATCGCAAAGATGAATATTAATGAAATTAACAACGGAGAAATACATTTGTTTACTTTAATATGTTTAATTAAAGGAATGGAAATCCATATTAAGTTCTGCTGAAAGTATAACAAACATCCGAAGGAAATTAGTTCGATTACGGAAGTTCAAGCTATTACGTTTTGCTTTTTTCCAAAAGGATGTGCCACTTAAAAATTATAATTGTCATTGTCATGTTCAGTTTTGTTTTACAATTAAAATTGACATTTAAACTACTAACGTAGAGGTCACTTTTCGTCACGGTGGAAATGCCCCGAAGAAGAAAAGGCGCCAGTCGGAAAAAGAGGAAACGACCTCTGATCGACTTTGACGTAATGCATTAAACATTTAGCAAGGTGATTCAGCGGGAGCGCTGTCAACGTCATCATCAATTTTGTGTGAGCCTACATTACCTACGAACCGTCACTGAAGATTGGAACAGTTCACTTAAGCTCTTAGTACACAGACTGACATTTGATATTTCGAGATTCCATGATCTTGTAGCATTGTACTGTACTGCGATTACAGATTTTTCAAGAGATACATCAGGGCAATTACAAGGAAAATTATTCAGATTGTGTTGTACGAAATTGAATAGAAGTTGTTTTTAAATTCGAGATATTCGTAAAGGATTGGCAAAATAAAGTTTCCCTTGGAACTGAGTTTCAACTCTAATATATTTGACATTTAGATCATGGGTTACTCAGAAACATGTTTACCAGTGTATTTGATCCAGTATGGTCTTCTTGATTTCCTTTGTCAGAGCTTCCATCTTTGTTTGATTTTTGTTTGTTTGTTTGTTTGTTTGTTTGTTTGTTTGTTTGTTTGTTTGTTTGTTTGTTTGTAGGTTAATTTTTCAACAGGATTCATTATCACTGCAGAATTGTTCGTCACCGCGGATTGAGAACGTGCAGAGTACAACTTTCCTTTTGTGTTTAATTAGTCATGAGCTTTCGAAAGTAGCTAATAGTTGTATCACTGAGGTCGTAAATTTAATAACCGTGGTGTCTTTTATAGTATACTTTCCAACAATGGATTCCGGCTCTACTGTGAGAGATGTTTGCATACCTCAGTCATGATTTAACGCGCCCTAATGATGTATCATCATTTCTCCGTAGACAGCATCCTGCACGCCTTAAGCTCCACCACGTAAATCAGTAGGATTTCGCTGATTTCTTCTGTTAAATTTCACTCGTGATGATTGCAATGATCTAGCCGTGTGCAAAAGAATCTTTTTTCCATGAAACGGAACTTTGCCCTCAAGGCTTGAGGTTTTGTATTTAGCAAATTAATACATCAGACGAAAGCGAAACATCAAAATGGCCTAAAGTTTCAAGTAGACGATGAAGAAACTCTGAAAGCAAAGCAGAATTGTATAACATTTAACTCTATACGTAACGGGTATCATACTGGCTTGTTTTCCTGTGAGAATGGAAGATCTGACAAAAATGTAAAATATCGCATTTAGTTCTTTTAATTATACTCGGGTTCAATGCACAGCCCGCATTGTCTTCACAATCTTCATCACCTGGTCAAATAAGAGAAATATATCTCAAAATTGAATTGTGTATGTTCGCACGTTTACAAGCAGAAGCGGTTGAAAGTTGGCATCATTTGCTTGAGTGATGAAATGTTACCCTGTGAGAGCACAGTGGGGGATTTTTGTCGGCAGCACGACTATTCTGTTTTATTAGTGTAATCCCAAAACAGCAGAGTGTACTTCAACCCCTGTGTTGATAGCTAGGGTACCAAAATGCCTGATAAACCAAGCGCCCTGATCAATTTCCTCGATGCTAATCTTAACTGTGAATGAGGTCGCAGCGCTGTAAGACATACATCTCTAGTTGCTCCTAGAGCAGCAATTTCTACTGAGGGAAGCAATTCCGTTACTTCATCGTGTCCAACATCGAGTGCATATTGCCCCCTGTAGTGTCAATATCTTATTTTTCCTTGTTAAAGGTAACACTGTTTTAGACTAACCCCTTTCAATTTTACATTAATATTCACATACTCTGTTGTTGCAAGTTTACTACACTTGCTTACGTGCAAAAACATCGGTAAGGGTCATCACATGAAATACTCCCTCCTGAGAATTTCAGACTGGATCGAGATAATTGCCTTCATGAATTTTTTGCCGTGACTTCGATCCTCTAAAGATGATCAGATTTCCTGTATAGTTACCCACTGGCTTTCGTCTGTATTGGAATACAGATAATTACTGAAGTGAATAATGATTGGGCAACGCAAACTAACTTTCACTCACTTCCGATCATTAATGTGATCAACATTGTCGATCAATAGTATCGTTCGTCTTCTGATTATTAATGAGATCAACATTGCCACTGGTGAATAATTTGTCACGAGTGCAAAATAAATCACTTGATTTTTAAACGTACTTGTTTTAACATTCAATTCAGTTACAGGTAGGAAAGTTTGATCAAGGCGAAAACCCGATCTCATTCCCTGGTTGTGATTATATAAAAACTGAGAAGGTTTAGGACACACTATACAGTACCTATGAAAGAAGCCGAAGGATAGATCGATAGTAAAAAATTGGCCGACTAGCGGGAAGTACAGTACTCGTTAAAATAAAGAGCAAAGTTAAAACAAATACAGTAAAGTACTAACCGACCAGCGGTAAATAAAACACTTGCAAAGCAGAGACTAAAATGCGCAGACGTTTCGGGTGCAACCCTTCGTCAGTGCTTTTTAGTACTGACGAAGGGTTGCACCCGAAACGTCTGCGCATTTTAGTCTCTGCTTTGCAAGTGTTTTATTTCCCGCTGGTCTGTTAATATTTTACTGTATTTGTTTTAACTTTGCTCTTTATTTTAACGAGTACTGTATTTCCCGCTAGTCGGTCAATTTTTTACTGCATTCATTTTCACTTGCTGCAGTTTTGTCCCTCTTTTAGGTCATTTGTAATTTTGATAGATTGATAGATTTATTGTATTTCTAGGCCTCCAGCCCCTGTACAAAAGAGTTACATTCTAGATAAAGTAATTATAATTTAACGTACATTTATGGAAAAGAAAAAGAAGACCAGCTGAGAAACGCTAACGTGCCAGGAACAAAACAACATTAATTTATATCAGATCAATTCTTCACGTAAATGAAAAACCTTATAAATAAATGTGTATAATTGACATAATTCTTTATCAGATGTTTGGATAATCGCATGTAGAACAAAAATGTCATCGACAGTGCTGTGGTTCTTACGAAAACCTTCCTGCCTGACAGTCGGACCTTATATTGTCGGACGCTGCCCATAGAGATAATCTTTCGTTTAAAATTGATGTTGCAGCATGACTTTTACGATTCATACATGCCTTTAAAATAGACCATATGTCTGAAAAACCACCCTCCTTGAAAGCTGTAACTCCTGATAGCTTCTTCATCTTTTTTTATACTTTACAAGTCTCTCTGAAATAGTCGAAGGAGCGCTTTTATGTACATGTCAAATTTCAGAATTCAAGTTAAAATATCACTTGCGAGGGAACTTCTCGTTTTTTCAAAGTTGCGTTACCTAAATGAGATTGTGTACATTTTAAATTAAATTCTGTATCGAAAATTTTGCTTCAGCTTGGTATTTACGCCTCTTCGTTGTCGTCCTAATTCTTTTCAGTTCTCTGAAATTAAATGATTATTGTAATGCGATTGTATATCAGTTTTACTGGAATTGACCTTTTCAATAATTCTAACCGTATCAAAGTGAAATTTCGCGCATCATCTTTGCTCAGTATTTAGCTAACTCGCTTTTGTACATGTTTTATTCAAAAATGTTGTCATAGTTATTAATGTACTGACAGTTTACAAAAATGCTGTAAATGGATTCGTTTTCCCAAAGGTATCCTTAAATAAATCAATAAAGAATAAAATGAGTTTCCGTTGAACTGCTGAGAAACATTGTTGAATATAATATTCGTCACAGTGCAAAGTAGACTAAACAATAAATATGCAACGTCGGATAGAATGATTTATTGAACGAACATTGATGAAAAATTATATCGTCAAACCACCTTAAGTATGACGAGTAATTGAGAAGATAAAGTGAAGGACTTTGTAATCACTTGAATCAACATTCAGTATTTATCACTGACCATAAAACAATTTAATCCCTTGAATTGGCAACTACAAAGAACACATAATAATGACCTAATTGAAAAATTGTTGGACAAAGCAACAACTAAATGAACTATTTGAAACTGACTTCTACTCAATTTCAATGACTATTATCTGGATGAATATTGCAACAATTTATTGTTTTCACTCTATTGTCTGGAGTATTTATTCATCAATCATGTTTGTTAGCGCTGAGCGGGTTGAATCGTGCGAGAGACGATTTGACAGATGAGTACAGAGACATCGGCAAACAATGAAATGCAGACTAAGACGATACTAATTATCATTGTTGTGACAATGTTTTTGCAGTAAACAAGCTTAAACGTCGCAAATACTTGTTCACTAATTATCTAGCCTAAGCAGCCAAGAATATTCCCCAGAGCACGGTTCCCCAGAGCACGGTTTTATCTAAGTTTTCACAAAGAATTTTGTTTGATACTTCTCTTCAGGGCGGTAACTTCGAATGGAAAGGTTTTGAGTAATTTCGCTGAGACAACGGTACAGAAAAGTATCTTTTTGACTCCTAAAATGGCTGCATAAGATAACATGGCAACGAATGGTATAGATTTTGACGTTGACCTGACATCAAGCAGATGTACATATTGATGACGCAAAATATGATCGTAACGTTGACATCAAGATAATGATCAGAATAACTTTGACCTTAAAAGGAAAGCATACATGACCGAAGGTTAGCAGGTCACTTCAATGACAGCAGGCGTAAACTGATACGTCTTTTTTCAATAGTAAGTCGGTCAGCTTTGATGTCTGTTTTGCAAATAAACAGTATTATTGCCGAGGTTTTGAAATGGGATGGGGAATACAACGTAACAAAACCTTAAAGTTCCCTTTCCAGTAAAGTTTGAAGGCATGTGAAATAAATTCATCGAGTCAATTAAGGGACCGGTGAAGCCGATATAACATCTGAAATACATCGTAGACTGCTATCACGTGATATTATACACGCAGCTCGTATCTATTGCTCAGTTTGATAGCTCTGTATATATGCTCCTTGCAAGCTAAAGAATCGTTTCCGATTCCAAGTTATTTCTAAATTTTGAGTAATACGTTTTCGTTCGCTTAAGGACAATTTCAAGTTCACGTGTCTATATCTGATCACCAAGTACATTATCGCGAGCCTAAGTTCAAATTTTACAGAATGCGTTCCAGCTCATTGTACTTGAACATATATCGCCTATTGATACCTCTGGGTCCAACGATGAATACTTTATTTCATATGCAAAATGTGACCTTTCACCGTTTGCAAAGTACGTGCTATTCAAAGCGTCCACAGGAAATCTGCATAAAGTATGGAAAATCCTTGAAATGAAAGTATTTCTCCCTTTATCATTTACACAACTTGACTTTTTATCATTTACAGAACTGGACAAATCAGGAAAGTTACTGAACAAATATGACAGGTGATTGAGCGCCTGACGGTCAATATATGTTTTCACATAAATTTAAGAGTTTATATCATCCTGAATACAAAGCGGGTTCTATCATACATGTGTCATGCGAAAGATTTTCTCTTAGCATTAAACTTATGTCCTTCAAATAGACTGTATGAACCTAGCATACTTTTATTACTGTAAAAGGATAAAGTTTTGATAGAAAACATGGCAAAATGTATAAGGGTTTCATGTAGCAGAGACACGATTCACCATATTATTTTATTAGTCCTCTCCTCTGTCGGTCGGAGTTGGTAATACAGACCAGGGATTTTATAACGAACACAGATGACTGGAGCTATTTTCACGCAATTGTTATTTTTAGGGTGTAATTGCATTTCGCTGGCAGCATCCCTTCTGGGCAATACCATTCAATTAAAAAAAACTCTCAATGCATATATGTCGGCCTTAATAAATGGTTATGAAGTTCCGGCATAACGTGCATGATTACTTATTTCGCTTAAATCACACCCATAAAATGTAAGTTTTAACGACCAGATCAATTTCTGTGGGCATGTTGTCACAGGAAATCATCCATTAACTAAACAAACACGATAGCAGACTCGGTGTATTAAAAATGTCAGAATATGAAAGTCGGACAAATCCAGGTATTCAGCTAGAGTTTTGTCTGTTGAATGAGGCTAGGCAATAAACAATTTATGCAGATAGCTTGAAATAACCATGTTTATTGTTTCCCAGAAAGAGCTTGGTCGACACATACTGTACCACGTCCCGCCGTTGTATCATATAAAAACAAAGGGGTCATCTGTGTTACATTAGTACGGTTAGAATGATTGCTAAATTGGGAAAATTATAAAGTAAGCCATTTACCCATACACCTTGTAGCAAAGATATCGCGTGTCAGAGAGAGAGAGAGAGAGAGAGAGAGAGAGAGAGAGAGAGAGAGAGAGAGAGAGAGAGAGAGAGAGAGAGAGAGAGAGAGAGAGAGAGATAATTTATAGTGTGTTTTTAACATGATCACTTAACGCTAGGGAATAGAATGATGGAAGATTACTTCATGCATGGCTTCATTACGATGTAAGTGCCCGGATGCTTAGGTTCGTCGGATATCAAGGTTATCGTAAAATGATGACCAGAGCGAAACCCCGTTAATCCTTCGGACGGTATTTTAAAAGAATGAATTTGTTTCGAGTCAATGGAAACATGTGTTCGCGGAGACGGTTCATCTTTGTTGTGGAGTGTGTTTGCTATAATTTTCCAAGTATAAACAGAAGGCTATAGAGCAGGGTTATTTTTTCTTTGACTGAAGTTGGCGTTTCACAATATGACGCTAATGTTCATCGACAGATGTCGTAAAACAAAGAACATATCTAATAATATGTTGCTGATTCCCCTGACCTTGGCCTTTGCTAGAAATACTCAAAGTACCATCGGATAACCTATTTCAGGGTTTGCTACTTTAGTTTTGCTCGGCTGTCACGTTCAAATTTGATTAAATTTAACAGAGTATAAAAAGGAATACTCAACGTGTACATCTACTGTGGACTAATGTGCGTAGACCTGTAGGAGCTTTTTGTAAACTCATTAATTTGTAATCGAAATTTAACGATGAATGACACAATGAATATTAAATTTGCGAAACGAATCCCAAAATAGGCGAACGAGTGTTCGGTGGACAAAGTTTAATGTCTGATGTAATCGATTGACAGGACAGAAATGAATGCGACGATTCTTGCTGGTGCTTGATTTATACATGTACATACACATCTCCAGTTTAAGTATAGTCTTTTTTGAAATTCAAATATGCAAATAATATTAATTTTACTTTCTCTGTCTTCGCCTTTAATATACGCTTATAATTTATCATATATATTACTTACGAGAAGTATTATTTTTTTGTTGTGTGAGTTGTATCTTTTATTGACTGTCAGATCCGGGAAAACCGTGACCAATGCGAATAAAAACTGATGAGACAAGTTCACGGAATCATCTACCTAAGCTTAAATTTTGTCAAAATCGACCGAACTTTGTTTGTTTTACATTTGCTTCGTTTTCAAAGACATAACATGATAATACATGAAAGGGTCTCCTTAACATTACACCGGTATTAGTCATCTAATGATCATCTAGTCATCTAACGCGACAACTCATAATACCATGAACTTATTGAATGACGCAACTGTCGGCATAACTGACGGATTTGAAATGTTTTTGAGAAAGCGATTAGTTTCCTGCAGCTAAGTAAAGACAACCGACAAAACTATAGGTAACACGATTGGAACTAATTTGGGATAATTGGATGGTGAAGTAATGTGGATTTAATATGCAAATGTAATCTCATCTGCTTTTCTTTTTACATTAAACAATTGTTTTTATGAGTAATTTGCAATATTGCAACATTCAGCTATAGGGCATCTAACACTTTTAAGAAATTTGAAAATAGGAAAATCCAATTATCCCAAATTATTTCCAAACGTGTTAGGGGTTATTTTACCTTGACTGAAGAAATGTCAAAGTTGCATGGCGTACGAGGAATGCTATTAGAATCAATTATCATTATAGCACACATCATCTGCAGTCTGTGTTCAATTGATTGTCACGTGGGATGCGTTTATTTTGTGCTGATCTACGGCGTCGTCGGACATCATGTGAAACTGTTGCCTGCCAGGCATCAGTTCCAAAAAATGATGTCCGCTGACTTCAAAGGGACATGGGCGCATGCTCTAACTGGAATGTCAACAAAGATGTCGTCTGCGGCCGAGCGAAACGATAGTCGAGAAAATTCTCGGTTTATCCTACTTTTCGAAGAAGAACTGAATGCTCTTGTTTCCAACAAGGACTCGATACGGACGAAAACGATAATCAAAGGTGCACTGAACGATTTTCAGAAGTATCGCTACGCTGTCTTGAAAAACTTTTGCTTGCCGAACCACTCCAACATATTACATGCGACAAGTTTTGTGTGTGGTACGTTCTTATGCATAACTGCGGATGAGGTGTGTTATAGAACACATATTGACTGGCCATGAGGGCAACATCATACGTCTTTAACCCTTCAGGCCTGTGAGTCACACCAAAAACGGCCTCGGGAAACAGTCTGTTTTTGGGGGTGACTCACAGTCCCTCATGGTACAGACGTACGCTCTTGCCCTCATGGCCAGCCAATATGTATATATTGACAATCTCAATTATATTTCATTTCATAAATAATCGCTTTTCATATCATTATATCGCAGGTGTCTGTCCTCGCCAGTATATTCACCTTGCTAGTAATCAGCGTGGGCAGGTGTAGGGCGGTGGAAAGCCCACTCAGTGTTCGGACAAGATCTCCAAGCTACCGTAAAATACTGATGATCGCTGTCATATGGATACTTGCAATCAACATTTCAATCGTCGAACTGTTCATCACACGCACGCATACTGCTGTTGAGAACAACGTCACCAGGGTGATATGCCAAGAAACCTGGCCTGGGAATGCAGCCGCCCCGATGGTGTATGAACTATGCTACACTTCCATATCATTCGTTATACCGTTGATAATCATGTGTGCAATGTATGGCAGGATTGCACAGCAACTGTGGAACAGAAACGTCCCTGACAACGACAACAAATCAAGACATGAACAACAACTGAAAATGAAATGGAAGGTATTAAAGGTTGAAAACTTGTCGTGTCAAAATAATGTAACTCTAATCCTTATTTTTTATCTTACATACATTATTCTTCATCTCACTTTACTCCACACGCCAAGTTTATTTTATTTTCAACAAACATTGGTGTCCGTGTTGTCTTTCCAGGCAATAGGAAACTGTTTCATCTCCTTGTGTCAAATTTTATAGCAATATTCAGATCTAACCATTAATATGCCAACGTCGTTAACAGATGGTTACAGAGAACAACGTCAAATGCACTTGATTCAAATTTATCTTATCTGCACATATTATGCATCCAATTGTATTTACTGGATAAACGGAATGTATTCTAAACCACAGACTCAATGTACTGTCTTTTCTAGATGTACTGGGGATATCGGAGCTTTACAGTGGTTTTGGACAGATATATTCCGAAGGATTCACATGGTACATTTGTTTTTATGTCACAAACCGTAACAACAACAACTTAAATGGATAAACAAGTAACATTATAACAACAGATGGAAGTAACTTAATGACTGTTTCTGTCTCACTCTATTCTCAGGTCATTCGAATGGTCGTACTGGTGGTGTTTGTATTTTTCTTCTGCTGGCTACCATTACATGTCCTACGGATCATTTACCATGTCAATGAACAATTAATTGTGGTCCACAGCAAAACCGTGGTCAAGGTCTACTTTGCTGTGCACTATCTCGCCATGTCAGACAGCTTTCTCAATCCATTCATCTACACCTTTCTCAACGAAAACTTCCGGGTATGTTTCTTGTAACTATTTTCCTAACAAATCCTCTTAAGTTTGTTTTACATGCCTATTTAATATCACAGTGGAAGAGGTGACAGTTTAGTATCTTCATTTGTATCTTCTTGAGTATTTTCATTTTTCATGTAAAATGTTAAAATCGTTATAATATAATTTGTTTTACTGTCATTTTTACAGTAAAATAAGCGACTCCGATTTTTCACAGAATTAGTTATGTTTTCAGGGAAGGAAGGTATACACGTTTACACGGTTAAAATGTGCAGAGTTGTGTTACACACAACACAATGGACAGGAAAACCAAGACATACTTCATCAAGTCAAATTTCACATTGAACTTATCAAACGTCTTTCACATCAGATTAACATGCCATTGTAAGTTGTAAACCCAGACAATAATGTTAGAAAATAGGCATAAGCGATCTAATTACAAACCCAGTGCAAATTAGCACTGTAAAATCTGTAAGTCGCTGTCCATTCTTTCGCATTTCGAACATACCTGTGCATTCTTGCTATCCATGAAAAAGCTCGCGCCCTGCTGATGTATTCATTTAAGCGATACTGATGGACCCGTGTGTTTTTAGATTTTACATTGCTAAATAGACTTTGGATGTAACAATAATTAAAAGAGATCTTTGAGAGTGGCATACATGCATTCATACATACATACATACATACATACATACATACATACATACATACATACATACATACCGATTAGCAAATGAAGACAGACATGAGACAGCAGCTTTTTAGCTATTTGTTTGTTTGTTTGTCTGTTGGTTGGTTAATAACGATACTATGCCAAACTTAACTGAGTTGTCACCTATAGAAACGACTCCAACGCTGCGTTTTGATTGCAAGATGGCAGCTCTGACAAACTCACTGACAATACCCAACCTATTATTGGTCAGTTACCATCTCGCATACGCAATTCAATGCACGGCATGATCACGGGAACAATATCTGCTCACTATGGCACACGTTCAAATGTTAACCTATTAAAACCTATCACTATCACTGTGACATTATCTGTAACTTTACGTTCCTTGGCATTTATTAAAATATTTTAAAGAAAAAATCGTTTGGCATCAAATAAAAATTATTCATAGTGATTCGTTGTCTGTCATTAAGCTTAAGGCTCAGTTTATAGAATAATTTATGATGTCAGTTCAGTCGCTTTCGTTATCAATATTCAGCGCCCTTTGGTGCTCCACTTGTTTTCTTAACTCCACATTTTTCCTACGCTTATTAGATCAATTTGGATGATCACCTGTGTACGATCGAAATGGCGACACTTTTTCAAAGTGAAACTATGAAATTCGGTGCTCACGAGTTGCTTCTCTAATCATACAGGGAATTTCGGTAATTTGTACGCTACGTTTCGTAATAGAGAATCATTGAAATCCAACGACCTGTCGTAAATATGAAAGATTACATGTCTCTCTACTTCAAAATCCTTTAATCAGTGGGCTAGTAGATAGTTAGCAATGCATCCAACACGTGCACTGTTGCTTAAGCTTGCATGGATATAAAGTTGGTGGTTTGCTTAGAAGGAAACAGTCGTCGGAACTTCGCCTGTGCGAGTTTCTTGTTTACAAACAATGTATTTCGTTCACGATATCTAGATGCACTACATCATCATACCTGCAACATTTTAATTATTCTATGTAGATTATGACAGGCATGTTTTAACTTTCATCAGTCACCATCTTTCCGCGGATACAGTGTTAACATCGGTCGCATTGGTCCAATACGACCTTTCAGCACAGTTTCGAAGACTGTGGTTATCCATATACTTTAAAGTTTAATTAACTAGATTAAAATCAACTCTTTAGATACTTTCTCTAGCTTGCAGGAATACTTGACTGGATTTAAAGTTATTCAACCGAAAATAATTTTTTAACTTTTTAAAGTCACTTGTATATCATGATGCCACACGGCCAGTGATAACCAACCCCATGTATGTCCGCCCTTGTTACATTATGTAGCATTTCCATACACGTCAAATCACACACGCCTCATTTTCACAAATATTGCAAATAATTCCTGGCAACTGCTGCATGTCCATTTAAACTTTTCAGCACCGCTTTAAACATCCACCTTCTACTACAATTCAAAGCGATAGTAGTTAATTTACTTCATGTCTATTTCATTTTACCTTCAGACAGATTTAAAGCACGCTCTGCCGTGCAATTTCAAGACGATCGCGGGGCGCCATCATCAATCATCTATCTCTAGAACAGAATATACAAGAACGTCATTTATCAAGACTATTAGCCTTCTTTGAATATACAATGTGCCTGATACACAAGACACATCTTGTATGCTTGCATCAAGTTTATCGGTGAATGGCTTTCCCATGTGATCAAGAGTGAAATTTCATGTCGGAAAATTATAAAAGTCATTGCTCTAGAGGAAACACGATGAAAGAATTAATTTAATCATTTGAATGAGTCAACATTTTCAAAGTCAATTAGTACATGGATGATGATTCCTATCGGAACTGACATTTACTAAAAGCAAAGGTTCCGATAAGCTGTGTGCACATGAATTATCACACGTTTACAGTTAGAAGGTGTTTTATAAAATTTGGCAAGCACATAAGAAGGAAGTCAACTTTACTTGGTTGATGTTTATGGCAATACATAACTCACATCATTGATATTGTCGTGATGAGGTACTAAGCTTTAATACAGTTAATTAATTTTCCCAATAATTTAGGTATTGATCACTGAACGAGGCCCTAGAGTGCGTAATGTGATCTATTAGAACATAATCTACGATTGATGAGAATATCTTAGAAACCGTGCCAATGTTCATAATTTTATTAAGATACCGATGTAATATTTAGAGCAGAACATTATTATGCCGATTTTTTCTGTCGTATTTGATATTATTGTAGTTCTTGCAACTCGTTTTTTGAGCTATCTAACTAGCGAAGTCGCAAAGTCTCCTGATATGAGCCCTGACATTTGGAGATGTTATTCATGGAACTTGTCAAGGTAAATGTCAGTATACTGCACCTTTCAACGTTGGTGATATTGATATGAATTATTGATACCAAAATTTGCAAAAGTGTAAAGGATGAAAGGGTAATACAAAATGAAACATAGCTGTGGTTCAATTTTCATCTCATAATAGTGTAAAACATTTGCAAGAATAGTTTGGCTCTCGCTTTGGAGATAAAATCCGTCAATTTTCATATATGTCGAAAAATAATTAAATTTACAATTTTCAACCTTTACACCTTCAAAATCGACCCGCCCACTTGTAAAGATTTGTGACGGCTATGTTTCGTCTACGTTTTCATCAACCATCAAATGATCATTATATATTTATGTGATAAAAAGTCTACAAATTGGTAAATTAATCCATCTTTAGGAAGGATATTCATAATTATTTTATTGTGATCAGTTGTTCAGATTCTGCAAGTATATCCTGTAGCTGCTTTCTGTCTAGGTCTGTAACTTTACACTAATAGTTGAAAGGAAGGAAGTATGTCTAGATACTTGCACAGTTCTAGAAAATACGTCGCACCACTGGACCAAGTACTTGCTCATTCGTTTTATATGTAAATTAATATGCATCATTTCACTGTTATGTATATCAAACACATTTTTGCTTTCCCCTGCTGGATTTCTGTAAGATTATGTTTGGTGCTTAAGTTTACTGAATATAATATGACAATCAATTTAAATTTATCTGGTTCAAATCACACAAAATCGTAATTTTGCTATACGTATTCTTTAACAAAATTATATCTTAACTAGTACTCAAGAATGTTGAAAATTAAAATCAAATATGAGTGTCTTTATTTTCATCTTGACTGTGTTCGAATATATGAATTGGTTTTGTAAATATTCCACGTGATTATGCATGTAATGTGTATGCACAGACATAAGCAATGGCATGTACCATGTTATATATATATATATATATATATATATATATATATATATATATATATATATATATATATATATATATATATATATATATATATACACACACACACACACACACACACACACATATATATATATATATATATATATATATATATATATATATATATATATATATATATATATATATATATATATATATATGTTTATCAAGAAACAAAGGGATGCTTTCATTTTGTAAATTACAGATGAAAGCCGATATGAGCGAAAAATGAATTGCGAAAATGATGTTTCTACAAAGACAATTTATTTAGAAATAAACTTTGCACACTTGTCTCTATTCTTGAATGATAATTTCTTGACTTTCAATTAGGAGCTAACCTAGTAAAGCATCACATTACTCACTCAAAATCGCAATTCAGGGGAATTTCAACATCTAAAATTCAGGTGATGCTTTAATAGTCTAGTCGGAAGGTAGGGTTCCCATGCACCCCATGGATGTATTTTTTTAACTTACATTTTTGTAATCCTTAGGGTCTATATTTAATGAATTTTGATGTTCCCAAAATCAAATAGTGTCCCATGGGGTTCATTTGGCGCCATCTTTGCCGCCATCTTGGCCGCCGTCTTGGATTTCAACAATGGGGTAGGGGTCACGTATTTACCGCTCGACGGAAACAGAAACAATAAAATACTATAAACGTTACATTTTTAGAAAGCCAAGATCATGGCCTTTTCATTGATATATAACTTAATAGGGATTAATTAATATTCGAACGTCGATTAGACTTTATATCGGTCATTGGCCGTAAATCGTAAAATTTGCTAAATTTCACACCCAATAATTAAGTTCCCGTTCCTCCAAACAATTTTTCATAAGGTATTTATATATTTTTTGGAAGAACTCAGTGCAATAAACAAGAAAACAAGATTAAAAGTATGTGTCTTGAGATTTAGTGGGTGCATGAGCTTGTTTTCTTATTACGCGGTATGCCACATATCCGTGTGTAACATAAGGGATAGGGGTAATGTTTCCCTTTCTGTTTCGAATCATGAATGATGAAACCATAAAAATGTTACATTTTTTGAAAGTGCTGCATCAGACCTTTCTAAAATATATAGATTTATGGGGAAAAATTGCATATTTAAAAGTTACAAAGCTTAAACCTTTCGGTTTGTGTCGATTTCAAGTGATTTTTTAAGAACGAAATTACAACATATGGGGTAGGGGTAATGTTTCCCTTTCTGCCTCGAATCATGAATTACGAAACCATATAAATGTTACACTGTTTAAAAGCTCTGAAATGGGCCTTTCCAAACATGTATAGTTTTATTGGGAAAAGTCCATATTTTAAAGTTACAAAGCTTAAACCTTTCAGTTTGTGTCAATTTTAAGTCATTTTTAAGAACGAAATTACAACATATGGGGTAGGGGTAATGTTTCCCTTTCTGCCTCGAATTATGAATTATGAAACCATATAAATGTTATACTGTTTGAAAGCTCTGAAATGGGCCTTTCGAAACATGTATAGTCTTATCGGGAAAAGTTCATATTTTAAAGTTACAAAGCTTAGGCCTTTCAGTTTGTGTCAATTTTAAGTGATTTTTTAAACAAAATTATAATAGAAGGGGTAGGGGTAATGTTTCCCGTTCTGCCTTGAACCATGAATTATGAAACCATATAAATGTTATACTGTTTGAAAGCTCTGAATTGGCCTTTCCAAAATGTATAGTTTTATTGGGCAAAGTTGCATATTTGAAAGTTACAAAGCTTAAGCCGTTCAGTTTGTGTCAATTTTAAGTGATTTTTTGAACAATGTGCACAAAACAGTTAGTCCGTTGGCCAGGTATCGAAATCATCCCCTCTAAGGCATTTACCCACTATGATTTCTGTTAGCTAGTATTCTCAGCTATCATAATCTGCTTATTTTCCATTTAACTGATGGTGTGTGAGAGTGTAACGACTTGTTTGCGAAGGGCTGTCACACCCTCAGTAGTAAAATAGGAATGGGTTAGGGGTAACGTATTTACCGCTAGTAGAACAAAAACAAAAAAGTACCATAAACAATACATTCTTAGAAAGCCTAGATAATCCCCTTACCATTGGTATACAACTAAACGGGGATAAATCGATATTCAAACATCGATTAGATTTTATATCGGACATGAAATGTAAATTGTAAAATTTGCTTAATTTCAAACCCAATAATTAAGGTCACGTTCCTCCAAACAATTTTTACAAGGTATTTAGATATCATTTGAAAGAACTTAATGCAATAGAGAAGTAAAAAAACATTAAAAGAGTGTATCTTCTTGAGACGTATGGGGTGCGTCGATTGTTTACCTAATATATGGTATGCCGTACATCCCTCTATAATATACATTTAAGGTATAGGGGTATGGGTAATGTTTCCTCTCCTACCAAACGCAGCGAATAAGGAAGCCACATAAATATCATATCTTTGAAACACTAACGCAGTTGTTTTTCCAACAAGATATGGCTTGATGGGGTAAACTCAAAAATTTGCAGTGACAATGCCTAAACTCAAAAGTTTGTGTTACTTTACTGACATTTACTTGTTAAAAGGAACATAGAAAAATACTCTATAGGAATAGCACTAAAAAGCTAAAATGGTGGTTAATAAAGACGTTTTACTCATTTCAATAACTCAAATTAGGGAAAGAAAGTTAACAGCTATAATATGTCAAAATTATATATTCCAAACCCACAAACACTAAATTGGATGTCATAGTCGTCATGCCAAGTTGATATGACAGCAGCAACAATCAATCCCTTTTCTTTAATTGTATCGCGAGAGATATATAAGCAATAAAGCACCACTTTGAAAGGATACCACACGGTGTCGACCGGTAAACAACACATACGCACGAACTTCAGTCGTTTGTACAAGGAGTGAAATGGTCAAAACCGAGCTCGAGTGGTGTACCCAACTTATAGGGTTGTTTATCGCTATATTATATCAGTATATTGAAACTTGTGATGAAAATACAAACAATGTGAAAGAAACCCACTTTGGAGATGGAATGGCCACTTTACAGTATATCGTAAATACATGCACAGTCACGTGACCGTCTGGTCAAATCAGAGCTCACTATTAATAGTGTTACTTTTAATACCACACGGGAACACGAAAGAATCTTTTATCGCTGAAAACCAATCACCATTAATCCACAATATAACTTCTCCATAATAAGATAAGATGGATCGACAACACTTTACCTTCCTTACCAGAAAACAAGAGATCATAACCAATTTTTCGAAATTATTTTACAACGCAGAACACTATATACTCCCAATGAGGATTACATTTTCGACTGGGTACTAAATTCAATAGCAAAATAATTCTGGAACTAAACCCGAAAAGCCAAATGTCACAGAACGCATTCAAATTACGCAACTAATAGTAAACAGAAGGCAAACAAACACTCTCTACACCAAGCAATAAGAAGGCGAGACAAACCTCAGAAAATGACTAAAAAGGCTTATATTCCCATTGACACCTCAATGTTTAAAATGCCTTGTGAGTGAATCTATCATTAGTTTCTTATCATGGATGACATTTAACCAATGTTAGACCCTGACGTCTTTGAAGCAAAGACCCTAAAAACGGACGTTTTAGGGTCAATGCTTGAAGATACCATTCCCACCAGCATGATAGAATCAGAGAGACTAGATTGATCTAACTTTCGAGTTAGATCAGCCACCAGCAGCTGAGAAAAAAAGAATCAACATAATCATCAGAGTCAAGCGAGCTAGACAACGGCTTCACACATTATACTCCACAGAGAGGACATTCTTACACAATTCAAAAAAAGCGTTCAAAAGCTTCGTTAAAGGCATTGTTCGCGATCCCAGGGACGGGAATGGCTGGTTGCGTGGCAAATGCAAAATGTTAGTCATGCTGAATCAAGGTGTAATCAATCAAGTAATAGCTTATTTATAGATTGGGAAAATCCTAATCCTGATAGTAATGATGGAATATAAACTTTGTTAAAAGTTGAGAAAATTTGCCACTTCTTTGATTTGTATGTTTTACATTCCATGTTGTACTAGCCTGTACTATAAATGAACAGTCAATACATCCGGCAAGTATTCTGTGCTGTTCTTTTATAGTTAGGTCCCCGCAATCCGAGATAAGTCTTTCTATAGTGTCAACCATTCTCTTCGATTACTGTAATCTACTCCAATAAATTCCCATTTAACTAATTTGTATGATTACAGGGAAGCCTAAGCCTATCTCTTACAATCTAAGATTTGAGATATTTGACAACAATATGTATGCAATTTTCATATTTTTCATAGGCCTAAATAACACACAGAAGAAAGTCATACTCAATGTTTTGTCCAATTGAAAGTCAAATTTTCACCGAAACAAGTAGAGGTGGCCATCTGTAAGCCAAACGAGAATTAATATTAGCAAAGATGGATATTAATTGAGCCTTTCCCATTTCCGATCCCAGTTACTCATACAACGGGGTATAAGCGAAAGCCAAGAGTATCGAATGTGTTGAAACCTAAGTGGCCCCTATTCAGTACCACGTAGCCTACAGGTACACCTTAAAGAATACTTACCAGGCAAAATACCGAGAGTTGAATTCCTTCAAAAGTGGCAACACCTGGAAAGACACTGCGGCAACCAATTTATCACCCTGATCTCTAACTATTTACCTCTACACCCAATAAAGCACCGGGACTCAAGACAGTTGTACATCACAAACTTAAGAGAGCAATCGAAGACACTCGCTACACAGAACGCAGGATGGAAGGCTGCAAAGACGATTCTTCAAATAGGCAAAAAAAGAGGCTAAAAACAACACAAACATTCATAGCAACGACGACAGGTCGGGTTTTCTTCCTATACTACGGTACAAAACCAAACCAAAGGGTCTTTCAAAGGCCACCGCACTTCCCTTAAAGCCCGGCTCGAAATGGACTGGGATCATGATTAGTGCCAAGTTTGGTTGGGCGTTTTGGGGCATGGCTCTGCATAATGAGTCTGTTGGTAACGGTTGCGATCGTTCGCATTATCTGCGGATCTGTTTGCTCTCAGATCACGCTCAGGCTCGGACTAATATAGATACGTACAGCCTTCGTTTCAAGGTTCGTTTCAGTCATGCCATGGCAAATACTCGAAATAAAAAAGAAAGGAAAACTATCAACTTAATCAAACAAGAGTTTGCTTGAATGAATTTACCGAAGTTTCAGGCCATATCAACGTTCGTTATGTGAATGATTCAGCTGCTCACCGCCATGTACATACGGAATATTGGCGCCATCTAAAGTCGAATAATTATCATAAAAGTAAAAAGCTTATATCTGGGCTTTCTAAGAATGTATTGTTTATGGTACTTTTTGTTTTTGTTTCCGACTAGCGGTAAATATGTTACCCCTAACCCATTCCTATTTTACTACTGAGGGCGTGACAGCCCTTCACAAACAAGTCGTTACACTCTCACACACATCAGTTAAATGGAAAATAAGCAGATTATGACAGCTGAGAATACTAGCTAACAGAAAATCATAGTAGGTAAAATGCTTAGAGGGGATGATTTCGATACCTGGCCAACGGACTAACTGTTTTGTGCACATTGTTCAAAAAATCACTTAAATTGACACAAACTGAACGGCTTAAGCCTTGTAACTTTCAAATATGCAATTTTCCCCAATAAAACTATACATGTTTGGAAAGGCCAATTTCAGAGCTTTCAAACAGTATAACATTTATATGGTTTCATAATTCATGGTTCAAGGCAGAACGGGAAACATTAACCCTACCCCTTATATTATAATTTTGTTCAAAAAATCACTTAAAATTGACACAAACTGAAAGGCTTAAGCTTTGTAACTTTCAAATATGCAACTTTCCCCAATAAAACTATACATGTTTGGAAAGGCCAATTTCAGAGCTTTCAAACAGTATAACATTTATATGGTTTCATAATTCATGGTTCAAGGCAGAACGGGAAACATTACCCCTACCCCTTATATTATAATTTTGTTTAAAAAATCACTTAGAATCGACACAAACTGAAAGGTTTAAGCTTTGTAACTTTCAAATATGGACTTTTCCCCAATAAAACTATACATGTTTGAAAAGGCCAATTTCAGAACTTTCAAACGGTATAACGTTTATATGGTTTCATAATTCATGGTTCAAGGCAGAACGGGAAACATTAACCCTACCCCTTATATTATAATTTTGTTTAAAAAATGACTTAAAATTGACACAAACTGAAAGGTTTAAGCTTTGTAACTTTCAAATATGGACTTTTCCCAATAAAACTATACATGTTTGGAAAGGCCCATTTCAGAGCTTTTAAACAGTATAACATTTATATGGTTTCATAATTCATGGCTCGAGGCAGAAAGGGAAACATTACCCCTACCCCATATGTTGTAATTTCGTCCTTAAAAAATCACTTAAAATTTACACAAACTGAAAGGCATAAGCTTTGTAACTTTAAAATATGGGCTTTTCCCAATAAAACTATACATGTTTGGAAAGGCCAATTTCAGAGCTTTCAAACAGTGTAACATTTATATGGTTTCGTAATTCATGGCTCGAGGCAGAAAGGGAAACATTACCCCTACCCCATATGTTGTAATTTCGTTCTTAAAAAATCACTTAAAATCGACACAAACCGAAAGGTTTAAGCTTTGTAACTTTAATATGCAATTTTTCCCCATAAATCTATATATTTTTAGAAAGGTCTGATGCAGCACTTTCAAAAATGTAACATTTTATGGTTTCATCATTCATGATTCGAAACAGAAAGGGAAACATTACCCCTACCCCTTATGTTACACACGGATATGTGGCATACCGCGTAATAAGAAAACAAGTTCATGCACCCACTTAATCTCAAGACACATACTTTTAATCTTGTTTTTCTTGTTTATTGCACTGATTTCTTCCAAAACTATATAAATACCTTATGAAAATTGTTTGGAGGAACGGGAACTTAATTATTGGGTGTGAAATTTAGCAATTTTACGATTTACGGCCAATGGCCGTTATAAAGTCTAATCGACGTTCGAATATTAATTAATCCCTATTAAGTTATATATCAATGAAAAGGCCATGATCTTGGCTTTCTAAAAATGTAACGTTTATAGTATTTTATTGTTTCTGTTTCCGTCGAGCGGTAGATACGTGACCCCTACCCCATCGTTGAAATCCAAGATGGCGGCCAAGATGGCGGCAAAGATGGCGCCAAATGAAACCCATGGGACACGATTTGATTTTGGGAACATCAAAATTCATTAAATATAGACCCTAAGGATTACAAAAATGTAGGTTAAAAAATACATCCATGGGGTGCATGGGAACCCTACCTTCCGACCCGACTATAAGTGTAATCACGGTTGACACCCACACGAAAATCCAATCTTACTAAAATCTCGATGACTATTACACATGCAGACAGACTGTTTAAAAATAACCATGGTAACATAATTAATCTGTGGAGGGTTTCTGGTCAGGTCCATTGAAGATTTTACTAAATGTTGTCTAAAAACAGCTGATGTGTGAAGGTTTACTTGACAAAAAGATTTTGGGCATGGTGAAAACCATTTCCACTCTTTTATGAAACATCATGGCATAGTAAATACGAAGAGGATTTGGAAAACACTGATTACATACTACAACATGACGTTTAGATTATCAATGAACTTTAACCGATTTGTAAAAAGGAAAAAAATCAAAATATATATGATAACCACTCTCTAACACTTCAACTCTTGCAATCTTTCCGAATTCAATCTTTGCAAGAGTTTCTAAACAGAATAAACGTATTTCATACAGCTACGAAGAACAAATGTGACATTTAAAAAATTTGTACCATAAAATTATGTGTGCTTTTCACAGACAAGCCTGATTGCGCAAATCCTCAACATATCACAACAGAAATGCGATCTGATATGTATACATTGAGGTTAAAATCGTTGCAAAATATTTATTTCTCGTTTTGGCGTTCGGAAGGTTAAATAATTATAGCATTCTGGACCTTTTGAGTTTTGTAAAAGGGATAAGAAACCATTTTGCAAGCGTGTTTCTATTTACTGTACTCCACCAAAATACCATCCTTTCTGAAGCAGTCTGTAGCCGATTGAGATTATCGCAAACATTGTCATTTGGTTTAAACATTTATCATCGTCAATATACGAGAGGCAAGTTTAATTAAGGAAGACAACAAGTAAACCTTTGTTATACATTGTGGCCATAGTGCAGACATAGGGAATACACTTTACAAAACATTTACTTTCGACGTCACAGACATTTTACATTATAATTTTTTTCTTGTGATTGTTTTTGCATATCGTCGTTTGCAACATTTCGTAGTTCTTTTTGGAGCGTCACGTAAGAAAGGAAATTAGCTTCCATAGTGCAGACATAGGGAATACACTTTACAAAACATTTACTTTCGACGTCACAGACATTTTACATTATAATTTTTATCATCTCATCATCTAAAAAGGTAGTCAATGGGTTACTATATTTCATTAGTGCCCTGGTAAACTTTCACCGAAAGAAACCGAATTCCAATACTAAGTGCAATTTTTGTAATCCTTCGTGCAAAATGGTATATACTGATAGTAGCAATTCAAAAATAGAAAATGGGCAAAGATGATTACAACTCTGGTTCAGAAAGACTTAACTTTTAACATTCTGAAAATCGTGACTTTATGTTGGCTAGCAAAAACAAGATTTTTCATTTCGTTCATATTTACGCAGTACATAAACTGAAATAAATGTGAATCTAAATAAATAAATAAATGAATGGTTGATTTCTCCCTATACATTTTAAGAATCCAAGAATATAATATTTTGCAAAACACATCGAATTGTATCAAGAACGAGTCAATGAATTAACATTTTTCCGGCTTTCACAGTCAATATCAAAAGTTTCATGTTAATGCTTTAAATATTAAAATTTACTATGCAAGCGGATTACTATGTTAAAGACATTTATTCAAAGTCGACATTTTTAAGACGTGTAAGTCACGTATTGCAAAATATCAGTTATCCCGAGTCTGAAAATGGAAAAAAAATTCTCGAAAATGTATGTCTCGCTGGCGGCTTACGGTATTCCTTATGGAGAGTTGACGTCACAAAATCCCTAAAATACGACAGACATCGATGTACGTGCAATGCATTTCGCGTATGCCTTATCAGTTAATTTGTCGCGATACAAAGTAACTATCTTGGAGTATTGAGAATTGGAAAACCTATTAGTTTGCACTTTTTGTACAGTTATATGTCCTACAGGGATGGAGTAATGCAGTCATCAAGCGTGATAGGACAGAATAGCATTCCGCAAAAATTCAAATAGATTTCATTGTTGCCAAATGCTAAGAGAAATGTCAGCCGCCAAGAAATCGACTGATAACGTTATCCCTGTAAGGTGCAGAAATATCACTGTGAAAATATAAAAAATGTCTTTCTGTAAACTTTCGACACAGAAACGTATACAGTTCAGATTTTGCGATTGTCTTATTCTGATCGAATGGGACAACATTTCCAATTTAAACAAATTCGTAAGCCACTCTCTATCTACCGATATGGAAATATTGCAGGACATTAATGTCCCGATATACTTTGATAAGATAGGCTTGCCATCGGCAAAGTAACACATAAACTACACAGTAATTTTTTTCCAGAATAGGAAAAAAATAACACCGATGACTATTTACTACTACATTTAGCTGGAGCGCCTTAAAGTTTAACTTATCTACAATGCCTATGAGATATATGACTTACATATTTCCAATTGATCTAGTCATTGTATCAAGGCTCCTTATCATTAAGACTACTCATTCTTAGCTAGTTCCATTGTAATATTGTTATATTTAAGCAATAAAGCACACCCAGCGACATTATACCACTAGATTTTGACCAGTTCACGACATATATGCACGAACGATAGCGAGTGCATATATCGAGTGAACTTAATATATGGAGTGAACTGATCAAAATCAATCAATACACTTGTATGATATAATATATATTATATCACGCAAGTAAATGATTGTCCGCAAATACTGCAATCTGATCAGTCGAGACGTGAAAATAATCGTATCATATTTGCAATATAACACGGTTGGAATAGGCATGAGCTTTCAGCTAGAGGAAAAAAATTACCTTTTTGACGTTTTACGCAAGAATTTCAATTTGATATTATGATATGATGGCTATAAACCACCTCAGCAATAAAATTTGACGAGTTCATGCCATATATGCTCTCGCTATCTCTCGTGCACAATGCTATGGTATACCGTCGTTGGGTGTGGTTTAATCCTTCATTATTATATATCATAATATTTAATGAAAACACTGGATAGTAGAAACCAAGTTACAAATGTATATTCGATCTTGAGATAAATTGATAATACGGTTTGTTTCTCGGCATTACGACATATGAAAACCAGATATGAACTGAAAATGCTCTCCTTTCAGAATATATTACATTTGTCTGTGAATTTAAACTTTTGCCACATGTTTTCAAATTCACTAAAATGTTATGATTAACATCATGAACAATATTCAACACAGTTCAATTCCAAAGGAATTAGTTGAAATAAAAATACCAAATTTTGGACTGCTGTCCTTATATCACCACTTTATATAGCAAGTGTAATTGCCTTTGCTCACGTCCTTCAAACTATATATGCCAAGATATGCCAAAGCGTATTAGATATACAAATTATAAATAAGCTGACTTGAAAATGCAAAATATCTTTCAATCATAAAACATAATTGTCCCATCAATATGCATAGCATGTTTCATATACTTTCTTAGAGGCCTTCCAGTCTTATAACAGTAATTTAGAAAGTTAATTAAATATGCACATTAGTATCTTACCGATGTGAAAATTCTAAACAACTTTCATTAATATTTTATCATATTTCTTCAACGCACAGAGCAGGTTTCATCGACTTTAATGAAGTCAATCAACGTATGCATATTGGTCATAAGATGTTTCACACAATAAAAACTGACTTTTGGTAACATTATATCATAGTATCTACAATATACATAGTAAGTTTGGTCAACTTAGTTCAAGTCAATCCAAATATATATCCCTAATTAGGAAAGTTCATTAAATATGCAAATTAGGAATTATTTTAGGTAGAAATGCTAAATAACATTCAATAATGTTGTATCATAGTATCGTCCATGTACATAGCAAGTTTCGTCAACTGTGGGTACGGCAGTCAAGACGTATATCCCTATTTAGGAAAAGTCATTAAATATGCAAATTATAAATTGTCTGTAGTAAAGATGCTTGATGACTTTCAATAATGTTAATCAGATAATCTTAATACACATAAAACGTTTTGTCAATTTTTATTGAGTCAATTCAGATATAACCCTAATAAGAAAGTTCGTCAAATATGCAAATTAGCAATACATTTTTATGTTACCCCTTTATGTCTTTCACGGTGGATAAATTCTTGTGTGATCAATATTTGTACCAGCTATTCAGCTATTCTCATCGTATCTTCTGTTTTTTTTTCTAAAATCATTAATTATGCAAATGAGCACGAAATATGTAAGCAACACTAACCAAAGTCTAGTGAGATTTTGCCTTTATTCATTAGCATATGTTATCTGTCTACCAAATCTGACTTGCATCCGTTCAGGCGTTCTGAAGATATCATGTTAACTGACAGACAAACAAACACACTCATGAACTTACTCACGCACAGAGATATTGCTACGACATTAGCTCAAGTGTATGAACTTGTGAGCTAAAAATGTTGACTTGGCGGTTTTTTGGCGCTTTTTGAAAAGTGTATAAACGTGCACCTTCATTGTTTGGTCAGTGACCCCCGTTTCAGTAAAGGAATGTTTGGAAATCTACACTGAAATAAAATGGCAATTCTTCAGTCAAAATCAATTCCATGCATTTTGAAAGCTGAAGTTTGCCAGAAATAAAAATGATATGAAATCGTCAGGTACGATGTAAATCATCAAGCACCTATGTGTCTAAAAAAGTCAAAAAGGGAAAACCTCTTTTCTCATCATATATCATATCCCCTCATCGTTCACCACACCAATTATGAAGAAATTCTCATACTTGCTTTTGCATAGGCACTAACCTTTATATAAAAAAGGCAATTGTAGTAACTGTTAATGTTAAGTAGGTCACTTGGCTAGAGCACCGCTGTCATTTATGGATTATTTAGAGAAACACGGTTTTGATACAACATTTGTTGGAGAATTAGTCTCGTTTGTTCTATACAGCGGGGGTTTCACCAGTTACAAGGTACATAGTTTATCTTCTCCACAGGAGTATTTATCCCTATCTGCTCCGTTTTATCAGAATTTCTGACGTCAAAAGTAAAAGGGATTAACTCAAAATGAAAGAGTACATATGCAAACAAGAGGTAAATATATATCGACATTATATGACAGTTTCGTGTTTGAAGGCTGTTGAATATCAAGTAAACAAACATTATCTCTATTTCGACGCTACTTAAGACCACAAGCGCAGAGGAGTAACCCTTCGATGTTCACAGAGAAGAAGAAAAACAAGAATTTTGAAATACGATGAAACTGCTGAACATATTGAATTTGGAATAATCGGGGCTGGTGTGATATTACATATTTTCACGTCTACTTTCTTATCATTCAAATGTCGAGTTCCATTTATCGAGCACGTACCCCATACCCTCAAGAGATGCCACAAACCTTAACGTGGCACTATGAAACTCTCTTGGTTTTCAGCAAATCGTCACATGAAATCATAAGTTCTCTCAAATGGAAACTGAACATCTACATATGCGTGGACGGTGTTAACTTTGGAGTTTAAAAAGTAACGTTCAGCCTTATGGCCCTAGCATAAGAAACAGACGCAATGCCCTGAGAAGGCAACGTTCACTGGGCACAATGAACATAGAATATTATGACACACCTCATCCCCAGTCTGTGTTCTCTTTCGCCAATGGATAGTCTCGTGGGATGCGTTCTTTTTGTGTTGGCTGGTCCCTGCCTCAGTGACAGGCACAGAGAAGCAGGTAATGGGAAACCCCATATATAGAATTACGAAATCTGATTGGTTGAACCATGGAGCGCTGTCATTGGCTGTTCAATTTTACTGGGAAGTAAAGCTAAAATTATCAGTTTCATGATGCGACCGTGGCTAGAATTTAACCATGGATTTAATAACCATACTTACAAGTTTTGAAATATTGGCAGCTACCATACTAAACTAAAAGCACGCGACAAAAAAGGATGCACTATGAGCGGACAAGCTCAATTAACAACTTCGGGAGACCAAAAACTAGCAAATTTCAAAATGGCGGTTTGCCTGTATCTGCGTCTTACTCCGTGCTGCTTGTCTGGTAGCGTGAGACGCAGTGAGCAGTGAATCTTTTTGTGCTGAACCACGTTCACGACGTCATCAGGCATCATTTGTCGGAACTATTGCCTGCCACGCATCAGTTCCGAAAAAAGGGTGCCCGCTGACCTCAAAATTGACATTGGCGCATGCGCGAACTGGAATTTAAACAAAGATGTCGTCTGCGACCGAGTGAAACTATAGTCGAGCAATTTTTCAGTTTATCCTTCTTTTTCTGAAGAAGACCCAAATGCCCTGGTTTCCAACAAGGAGTCAAAACGGACGAAAACGATAATCAAAGGTGTATTGAACGTTTTGCAGAGGTATTTTGACCCTGTGGGGAAAAACTATTTCTTGCCGAATCACTCCAACATATTATATGCGACAAGTTTTGTGAATGGTACGTTCTTATGCATGACTGCAGATGAGGTGTGTTATAAAATACATATTGACTGGCAATGAGGGCAACAGCGTACGTCTTTAGCCCCTCAGGCCTGAGCCACCCCCAAAACAGACTGTTTCCTTCGGCCTTCGGTCTCGGGAAACAGTCTGTTTTTTGGGTGACTCACAGTCCCTCAGGGTGCAGATGTATGCTGTTGCCCTCATGGTCAGTCAATATGTCTATACCGTATACAATGTACACACAGACGTTCTGTCTGCTTGTTTCAATGAGGATACAACAGTACAATAAAACATATTCCTAGCTGTATGACTCCATTTAGTTTGCAGAGAAATCCTTGATACAGATGATGCCTCAATTTAGTCGTCCTTTCCTATTTGTTTTATACCAATTACACACCCATCAGTTTATTCAAAAGCATGGCATCAGCACCATTACTGTAATCATCATCATCATCATCATCATCATCATCATCATCAGCATCATCATCAGCATCATCACCAGCAGCAGCAGCAGTAACAGCAGCATTGTTGTCGTCGCTGTCGTCACCATCAGCAGAGGCCGAGGTGATGTCAATTTTATAATTGTCATTAGGTGTAAAAGCACAACAAGTATGGGTCACCTCAATGGACTCAACTATTTTTGTTTATGGATGAACCATTTTGAGTATTTGCTTGTATATTCATTCACTGTGGGCGGTTAAGATATTCAATACAGGGATGCTACCGACGTATCGGACTTGTCATCTAAGGAAAGTGGGTTTTGATTCTTCCTTGTCACGTATTGCTCGATGCCGATCTCAAGATTTGAAGCACTGAAGATATGTTTACTTGTCCTATTTTTAAAAAACCACTTATATAATCAATATGATCCTTCCCGTTTATCATACGCCACGAAACGATTTACCTACAACAACACAAAAACGAGGGATTTACACCTTCACTAAATACCTGAAGATGCTGTCTCTCATTGGTTAGCAATTTTCATTTCCAAAGCGAAAATCAAACAATCAAAGGCGTAAACAGTACAAAAGGGTGGCAAACAGAGTGTAACTTATGATGTGAAATGTTAACAGACGGTTTCTCCCCGGAGTTAACATTAACTGTTGTACTACTGTGAATGAAATACCGCGTTTCTTTCATCACCAACTCAAGCGTAAAGTCGATAGCCACCGTAGGTGATCAATGAATGTTCTTCAGTTACTGCAGGGACCTGTTGTAAACGCGATAGGGTCGATTACTCATATAAAAGAGGTTATAGAGGGTTTGGTTAATGAAAGGTCATCATCTAGAAGCAGTTTGACGTCATTTTTGCTAGGTTGCCATCTTGTTCTGGTTTAAGTACGAAATATATTAGATACTTTACACTGAAAAATATATTAGGGGACAATACTTGTTACATTATTAAAAATTCTTTGGTCATGTACTCAAAATGTTTGTTGAATAATGGTTCATTATAAATTCGTGATGAACGTACATAAATGGATACGACTGCATATACTAAGCAGTGCAAAAATATCAGGATAAATACTACACAAAAAGAGGCTAATCAATTTATGAACGAGTCAAATGAACAAGAGTAAATAAATGATTTCAAAATTGAACAGCTGATGAAGGAACATTCATCAATTACAGTGGTCAGGAAATTGGTGGCAAGGCTGTCGTAAATCATCGCCGATCCGGTTTCCCTATTGTAAACCTCATATATAGATACATAGATACATACCTAGATAGATACATAGATACATACCTAGATAGATACATAGATACATACCTAGATAGATACATAGATACATACCTAGATAGATACATAGATACATACCTAGATAGATACATATATACATAACTAGATAGATACATAGATAGATCCATAGATAGATACATAGGGAGATATATAGATACATAGATACAAACATAGATAGATAGATAGATAGATAGATAGATAGATAGATAGATAGATAGATAGATAGATAGATAGATAGATAGATAGATAGATACAGACAGACAGACAGACATACATCATATCTATGCATGCATGTATGTGTTTGTATTTGTGTGTGTCTGTGTGTTTGTATGTATGTATATGTATGTGTGTCAATGATGAATACACTTTGTTTTCATGTTTACGTTTATACTAGAAGTCACCTAATTTAGTTGCTTTGCATGAAATTCTTTGTTTGCCGTCTGCGTGCTGGTACGTTTTCAGAGAAAAGTTAGTAAATAAACACAATGTTAACACTTTCCTTGCTCACTCATGAACAAACGTGTCTAGGCTTTGTTATTCCCGTCGCCGAAAGAGGAAAATGTCAGATTTCAGTTAAAGGGAGGGGATCGTCGGAACTCTGCTCAAAGGTTGCCAGAAACCCCTAAGACCGATGTAAACACTGTATCTGGGGTACGTTGGCGATGGTGAAAGTAAAAAATGTTTGTTAACAGTGAATATCATTAAATTTGAGAATTGCAGCTATGCTGCCGTGATGCATCTGGATATCATGTAAGAAATGGATTGTTTGTAAGAAAGAAAGGGACACATGCACAGTTCCGACGAAACCTCCCTTTAAAAGTGGAATACTCAAGCCTTGCTGAACGTGGTGTGCTATATAAACAATAAATTATTCGGTGTACCTTGAGGCTTAAATTTTGCTTTAGCTTTCGTAAAAGGGGAAATACTCTTAATATTGCAGAGATGTACGGTATTTTGCACTATGTGAATTAAAAATTTACTTTCCATGACAGAACAAGTCATATATCCTTGTCGTCTCTAAGCAGCAAAACGTGCAATAGAAGAGAACAAGTCCTCTATTACAACCATGGTGAAAATTCAAGTGTTAGTCAAGCAGTCGTAAGTTGGTAGAGAAACAAGTGTAAATTATTCAAATTTATGCAAATCACCGAATTTCGTGGCTCGTCTATTTTCCCAATTTCAAAAATATAATTCCCCTCTCGCTGGAACTGGTAATGGAATTAGGACATGCCTATCTTACCTACGCGCCGATCCACTTTTTGAATTGTGAACTTAAAACATACATACATACATACATACATACATACATACATACATACATACATACATACATACATACATACATACATACATCCATGCATGCATGCATGCATGCATCCATGCATGCATGCATGCATCCATCAATCCATCAATCCATCAATCCATCCATCCATACATACGTACAGACAACTCTCTTGGGAAGATAATATCCTGACAGTGGCTTATTAACTTGTGTATACTGTTTCGTTGCTTATTCATGAACATTTGTGTCGAGGTTTTGTCATTACTGTCGCTAAAGAAATTCAATCATATTATTCTGTGTACCTTGAAGCTTAATTTGTTTTTGGTTTCGTGAAAGGGAAATACCCTTAATATTGCAAAGATGTACGGTATTTTGCACTATGTGAATTGAAAATTTACTTTTTTATGACACAGAAATCTTGCTTCCTTGTCGTCTCTAAGCAACAGTACTTGTAATAGAAGACATAAGGTCTTTTATTTAAAAGCGAAAATTCGAGTGTAATACCCCGAACTTCATCAAATATTTTAAAAGAGTGTATTACAATGTGGGATATGATATTTCAAATGTTCTATGGAATTCACCGAAGGATTTTAATATTAAAAGGGTGTACACTGCAAATGGGAGCTATTTTGAGGTGAACATAGCGTATTTTGCTAAATTCCACCTTTCTGCAAAGATTTGTTCCATTTTCAGATATGTGTGAAGCCAAGATTAAAATATTGGTTAGGGTCACCTTTTAGCTTGTCAAAAAGTCGTAAGTTGCGTGATAAAGAAGTGTTAATTTATGCAAATGTATGCAATCACCCGATTTCTTTGCTTCTTTTTTCCTTTAACTCTACTCTGGCTGGGTCAACTTTTCTGAAATTTTCGCAAAATGTTCTTTAAATGCTGTATAAAAAAACCGCCTATTTTGTTCGGCAATAGAGTTCTTACATTTTGAATAAGAGGCATTTTAATGTTATTTATAATGATTTTAATCACTTGTTTGAGTGTCAGTCTTTCAACTTTTGCTATTTTAGAATGAGTATAGATAATGCCAAATAAAATAGCCGTTTTTTTCTGCATATACTCTTCTTTCAAGTGAAATATTATATTTCAGAAAATATCACCAAGTTTTTGACTTAAATTAATTTTTATCAAAATTGAGGTTTTATACCCCAAATATACACCCACTTCATCGTTCGACTAAACTACTGCTACCATACTAAAGTTTAGAGTCTCTGCTTTTTGAAAATATATAATATAAGGGGGGTTTCCTCATCATCTTTGATGAGAAATATTGCTTTAAAAAAACTGTGTTGGCAACATGCAGCTCTTTTTTGAATGTCAGAATCCCTGCCATTTTAGAATGAAAGAAAATGGTCGGTTTTTCTACATATGGTCTTGTTTCAAGTGAATATTAAATTTCAGAAAATAGTATCAAGTTTTTGACTTAACTTTGTCATTCACGCCAAACTTAAGGTTTTCTATCCAAAATATATAAAGTGTTGCTACCATACTAAACTTTATATTCTCTGCTTCTTGAAAATGTATAGTATAAGGGTGTTTCCTTGTAATTTTTGGCAAGAGAAATTGCTTTTAAAAAACTCCGTTGGTGACGTGCAGCTCCGCCTTAAATAATCAATCATATGTTTTTGTTAGTATAACCGAAGAATAGAAAAATCTATGCTGAAAAATTTATAAGCTATAGCAATTTTCCTGTCAAAATGAAAATATCAATCTATGATACAATGATTTTATGAATTTAATGTTATTCTTAATCAATCCGTTCCATGAATGAAAAATGGTGAAGAGCGAGCGTGAAATTCAAGTATGTGAGTCGTACGATCACTCTGCCAAATAAGGACCACCTTGCCAAATAACGACCACTCTGCCAAGTAACGACCATCTTGCATTTTAACGAGTATGAGATACATTCGTTGAAATCACCGAAACAGAAATACACGTTCTGAATGTTATATGCTTTGAAAGGAGGAGAGACGCTTATAGTGATTTACTATTTCAATAAGTTCTGTCCAATGTGTTTGACGATGTTATGCCACCAGAGCCTCTGTATTAACCGCCTCAGGAGATGTGATTCCTCTCCTAATAACATATATTATTCATTTATGAGACAAGTTGAATAAGTTCACGATATCTAACAATTGCAAGTAGATGATTTTCTGAAGATACGAGAGTATCTGAGGAATGATAATCCAAAGTCTAAGATCAGATTCATTTCGTTTCCGCATTTGTAAGCTCCGTTCTTTTCATTGTTCCATTCATAAATAAACGACTTGTACGATTTTGTAAGGAGACAATAGAATATATTTCCTATGAAAAGGAATAAAATCGACTTATTCATTTTTAATTGAAACACTTTTAAAAATTGCTAGGAAAATGCAGTAATAGCGAATTGAGAAACCTAATCCTTGCAAATACGAAATACATATAAAAGCCTAACAACGCTAAGCGATCCCAGATGGTGATGAACAAAAAAAATACTTTCTGAAAAGGTGGGTGGATTTTATTCACGTAAATTCACCTTTTTCTCAGACCAGAGTTATGATGCAGCAATATCCCTAAGGACACATCTGTAAATTGAAATTGGAATGGATAATAGATTATCTGTTCTGCTGAAAACGAGTACATAGAGAAGTAATGTAATCTGTGTTTAGTGGAATTTGTTATTCTCAAGACCCTTGGCGATACCTAATGCATTATTGATATGATCTGAAAGTCTGAGTAGATCCGTAATTGAGCCGGAAATTTAGTGCTGTTTTATTTATATTATGATATGCATTGGAGATGGATTTTCCTGATGTTTCGAAATAAGTGATGTAGGTCTTTCCCCAAGAGAGTATGTTCCAAAATGCTCTGCATTCCTACGTGAAATATCTGAAGTCGACATTTCTATTCATGTGTTATGACCTCGTATAGAAATGCACAACCAGAAAAGAGCAAGTGTAAATAAAGAATAACAAAACGCAAAAAAACCCAGTTACAGAGCATTTTAACCACGGAAATTATATTAATTATCTCTGTGTAGTGTCGATGAAGATGGGAAATCGTGACAGGGGTAAAAGGACACATAATTATGATGATCACCTACTTTGACTGCATCAACGATTGGTGCATTGAACAAGTACCTTAAGCTTAGATTCAACGCAAATTACAAGTTACTGCAACAGTGCACGTGCTTCTGTCCACTTTTTATTTGTGTGCAATTGCGATTCTTCCTTAAAGCTCTATCAAATATAGCTAAGGTTTTTCATGTACTAAATGAGAATCCTTATTACAAACTCTGCTAGGGGATGGTATTGTAAGTTGTAATTAGTTCAATTAGTGGTGATTCTTCTAGCTTTCGACCAGAATTGAAGTCCTGCATTCATCTCCTTACAATCTGCTGGTTGATCCTGACGCTCTTGCAAGAATATGAAAACTAATACAGGCAAGAAATTTCTTAAGCTTGTTGACAAGCACTTTCCAAAGAGTCAAAACTTCACAAGATCTTCAATAGAAATACAAGTACAGTGAGTTACAGCTGTATGAAGAATATGGCAAGTATAATTAAATCGCATAATAAGAGGGTAATCACTGGAGATCAGCGTAAGGATCAACCAGCTGATTGTAATTGCCTGGTCAAGTCTGCATGCCCCTTGAAGGGTAACAATCAAGTCAAAGGTGTGGTTTACAAGGCCATAGTATTAACGGAGGACAAAACGGAGAAGGCTTACATCTGTCTCACTTATAACACCTTCACTAACCACATGCAATCGTCCCAAAACGATAAATAAAAATATAACACAGAGTTGTCAAAGTTTGTATGGAACTTAAAAAGTAAGGACAAAGTCTTTGACACTTTGTGTTCAATTATTGACGAAGCATCAAGCTAACGTAGGCAAGCGATGTAATATTTGTATATCAGAAAAGCTGCACATTATCAATGCTAAGAAATCTACGTTGTTAAACAAACGCTCTGAGTTTGTTATAAAATGTCGCAACCAAAGCAAATATTATCTATCAAATTTTAACACCACCTTCAAATAGAATGGTACGTCCGAAACATATAAATGAGAGTGTTGCTAAGAATCCTTTCACTTCTGTCTGAAGATTGCAGGATGCGTAAAAAACTTAAGTAACACATATTGTGACTTTGTGCTTGAAATAATTTGTGTTATTATTTATAACGCTCAGCTTCCCGCATCGAGCACGCTAATTTTCGATGAGGATATCTGTATACTTCGAGATATATATATATATATATATATATATATATATATATATATATATATATATATATATATGTGTGTGTGTGTGTGTGTGTGTGTGTGTGTGTGTGTGTGTGTGTGTGTGTGTGTAACATCAACATGCTCATCATTGTTGCTATTCGCCAGAATAGGTCATGAAACGAGAAAATAGATACGTCTTGTTCCCACTAAAACGACAAAAGTGACGTTAGCAGGAATTTCGAAAGACTTTCGCTTGGAAAATACTTTTAGGCCAAATTTGGAAAAGTACCCGGTCAGTGACCATACCTGTAGTATCGTCTTCAGCTTTGAAACAATAAGCTCAATGGGTGACTAGGGCATAGTAAGCGCCCACGGTTGAGCGACGAGCTTCTCTCTATAACAGTAAGATTATCCATTCCAAAACACATCAAAATACTATGAATTATTTAATAATACAAGAGAGATATCGATACATCAGAGTATATATATATGATCGTCATGTGCTTCTTTTTTGCAAGACCTACTCAAGCAGTCTAACATTTTACAATTTACTGCATGTGCACTTCATTTTGCAGCCATTTAAACATTATAACATGACACCTAGCAATTTTTATTTGCATTAATCGGTGAAATATTTTTTTCAAAGGGGAATGTGCAATTCTTATATTTTGGTCTTTTCAAATGTTGCTCTCGACTGATACTTCGATATCGTAATCAGGGTATTATTTGAAATGAAACAAGGCAATTGCTTAAATTTATCGTCGTTAACATGTTCTCGGCAAATTCTATGAGAAGTCTTTCAGCTACTAGCGTTTGGCGCTAATTTAATGAAATCGGATGCACTTATCGGGCAGATCGCACCAAACGCCAGGATTCTATACGCCAACGTTTTCCACTTTTACCTGACATATGCAAGGAGTATTCCAGATAGGGGCTACGGTAAATCCATTTTGTCGGAAAATGGCGCTGGACTCGATGGCGGTAGCAGATAGGGATTACATCCAGCCGATTGTGAAATGAGGAAAAAGGTATAGATTCATCATTGATCATATTCAAAATAAACAACTTATATTTTTATTCAGACAACTCTAAGATCGACTTTCCTGAGTTTAGCTACTGTGTATACATACCTAACATCAGTCTCCGCATCTCTACAACCGCGTACTTGTGCACTAAAATTTTGCTGTGGAAAGGGCGCCTGACGCATGACATCCACTGGAGTTAACACGCAAATAAAAGTTAGGCCTTGTAGGCTTTATTACATTCAAACAATCACCTTTAATTACGTGTTAAGAGAGTCCTGCACAGTTGTCGTCCCATGTTCAATATAACATGATCGATCATTAAAACTAGCTACAAATTATATCATCCCAAGAGAAAAACAACCTCAGTAGATGCAGTTGCCGTCAAATACAGGCTTTGATCACCACGGCAACAAAATCACCAAGCGACGAAATCAGCCCCCAAGGACGCCTAGACCAAAGCAAAATTAAAAGCGACATCCTGACTCGAGACCAATCTTTGATGCAAAAAAACAAAATACTGAAAGCACATCATCATTTCAGTGTCACAGCATTTCCGAAATAAGCAATATCTGTATTTATCAAAGTCAAAGTCAAAGGCAAGACTTCTATAGCGGAATGGCTGCATCAAGAACAATCCGTGACATTTCGCGTCGAAACGATATATCTAGTTGAAATCGGTATATCGGTAATAACCTTATTTCCCAATTGATTTTCACACTTGCATTTATAGTCGATCCCAAAATATACCAATGTATCGATTTCCCGTATGACGATCAACATATAGGACATGCTTGATCGTCTCGTGCTCCTTTTTTGCAACCCATCAATCTAACTTTTTAGAATTTACATCATGAGTGGTACATTTTTCGGCCATTAATTGTTGGAATATGAAACCTAATCACCATCATTTTCACGTCGGAAACATTCCGTGCATGTATTGTACACATTAGTCACATTGCGCCCCAAAGATGACAGACATACATCAAAAGTAACGTATTGTCACTGAAATTTTCTACCTCTACTAATTCCACTTGTCCAAGTCTCTCTTCCCATCTCATGTCATCTGCCTTGATCGACACTACGCCATTTTCTTAGGACCGTGCTATTTTCACAAGCAAATACGGTTGCAAAATTGTAAATGTACGCTCATGTTTAGGGAGGGGAGAAGGGCACCCGATGCATGGCATCCACAGTATTACTCGGGTAAAAAAATTGTAGCCCTCATGTTATGGCCAATGAAATTTAATTCTTTAGAGAGCTAATTCACACCACAACTTTCACAGAGGTCGCCATTGTTTCTTTTCCATACAAGGTTTTATATGGTCAACACTAAGCTTCAAGTAAAATAATCCACGCAGAAACTGCAAATGACGTCCGAAACGATCGCAGATACCGCTACCAACAAGGCTCTCTAGTGACATAAGATTGTACAAATCCTTTATACTTTGACAATTTTCGACATATTTGTATTTTTACACCTTGTCACAATGTCACTAAATAACCTAGCAACGAATTTAGTCCTTGGCCAAATTCCCGCCAAAATCGAATACGACATTCTGGCAATAGATAAATCTATTAGGATAAAAACCGTAATACCGAATACACGTTATTACCACTTCAGTTAAATTACATGTGTAGACAAAACGACAGTCACAATCATCAAATTCGAACCGAATGAATGAATTAATTGAATGGCCGCATTGTTTGCGGTGAAATTAGAATAGCATGTTGTACGTTTGTACAAGCGTGTCTATTTGACGTACTTGATAGAAAGGAAAGTGACATTTGAGCAATAAACCGATATTCAATATGTGTATTCGAAATACATATATTGTTTGGCCGCGAAATGTCACGGATAAAGTACGTTTAATTTTGAATTAAATGTATAAAAGGTGCAAAAGCGTGTCGTTGTTACATACTTGATAGAAAGAAAAATGTCATTTTAGCAATAAACCTATGAGTCGATATTTGTATTCGAACTGGGTATCACAGTACACTAAATTACCCACAATACTCTTTGATTTGTATCCTTGAAGGTTACTTTTCTAAAAACTTTTTCAGTTCTGCATGTAAGCACTAGTGTGCAGCATCAGAATAATTTTTAAATAATATCTAGTAAAAGTACGTTTAGATATTTCAGTGAAAGTTTGAAAATAACCACTAAACAACCATAAAAGTCACATTCTGCAGGTACTACAAATGCCATACTTTTTAGGCAGCAAGTTATGACGAACTGAAGGGGTCATTCTCTGAGAAAACTTAGCATGCAAATTTCTTTTGTCACTTCCATTGCAAAAAATCAATATATTATCCTTTTGTTTCATAAAACTGGTGCAACTAGTCTCCCTACTTTCCATCACATTATTCTGTATGGCTGAGGACACAATCTCTGGCAAATTTCACAAAAATGCTATCTCCTCTCTCAATTATGCATAATTTTCCAAATTATTTAAAATGAGAATTGAGAAGAATGGTGTGCATAAAAGTACGTTTTCAAAATTTTGATAAATAGTCTGTGAATTTGTCTACTCATGGGAGATATAGTAGACTTCACTCAGGTATCTCCGAGGATACAAATCGCAATGAATTATGGGAAATCTACAGTACTGTGGGTATGACGTTTGGCAGCGAAATGTCACGGATAAGAATACGAATGTTACAGTGTTGCTTGTACTGCAGTGGGTTCGGAAGAATTTTGGCGAAATTAGGTAACCTTAAACATATGATGAAAATCTACATATATTGATAACGATGATGGTGGCAGTTTTTTGTCCCTGAAATTTGTAAAAATGACATCGTTTACTATTGTCCGCTACTAGAAGTGCTAGTTTGTTAACCGAGCCGTAAATAGCTGTGACATGACAAAGTTGACGAACATATCACAGAACATTAAAAACGCAATAGACTCAAATCCACAATTAATGCTGTAAAGCAACTTATAGAATTTTTAGCATCGACAAGGATTTGACTGATGTTGAACGTCAGGGGGAGGCCTTATTAAGAAGGTACAGCAAGGGAGTTAACGGGAGCTATGTACAACGACGGAAGTGTGCCGCGTCGACTTCATGCGGCCGCTACGTCGGTTGAAACGAAGTACACCCACTTATGTATAACACAAGCGACAGCCGGTTCGAAAAGCCGTTACATGGCAAATATCAAATGTTTCTTTTTCGTTTTGTTTAGCGTTAAATTTTATTTGTTTTGCTCCTTAATAATTAAGACGAAGTTCGAGACATGAGGGTTCCTCTAACTTTCAAAAAGTTTTATGCTGAGAATCCACGTACGATCTATCAACCCATCTTCACACTGCATAGTATTCCACGCCGTTAATTTTCACTGGTGCACTTACGCTGCATAAATAATCAACAACAATGTGACGTACGCTTTGATTGTGGTTTTATTCATGTGTGTAAATACAACACGATTGGAACTAATTTGGGATAATTGGATTTTCATATTTTTCAAATTTCTCAAAAGTGTTAGGTGCCGTATAGTTGAATGTTGTAATATTGCAAATTACTCATAAAAACAAGTGTGTAACGTAAAAAGAAAAGCACGTGAGATTACATTCTCAGATGAAATCGACATTACTTCACCATCCAATTATCCCAAATTAGTTCGAATCGTGTTATTCATGTAGTACATGAACTGAAGTAAGAATTTACTGTAATAATATATGTCTTTATTCACCTATGATGTAGGTCCCTTATGTAAAAATTACAATAATGACGTGTCCTTAAGAGACACACATTGTCAACAGGGAAATTATGGATATTGAAATTTACAGAGACAATGGAAAAATTTGAAATAATTAAGTTGCTCTTTAACTCTGAAAGCGTGATTGATAAAAAGTTTTTTTTTTATTTGATATTTTATCATTTGTTTCAATAAGTGTATTGAAACTATACAATGATGTGACCTGTAAAAGTTACTTGAAAGTACTTTTCCCTCAAATAGTCCCATGCAATTCATTTAAATGAAAAGCGACATTCATTCTCTATTTCCGTATGACATAGTTGACAAATAATAAATTCTTTATATTCATGGGGATGCAAATGAGATGTCATCCAGTGCAAACGCCAAATTTGGCGAATTATGCTCTGTTGAGACTCTGGAAGTGAAGGCGAGCGAGGAGATGAACTTATTTAGACAGAGAATTGACCAGTTTACTCGAGGGAGATCTTGTGGTCATATCAAAACTCCTCCATATTGGTTCCTTTGTACTCGTTTCTATTGTCAAGTGGAACAACGTCGCTGGCTTTAAAGGTATGCTTGTTTTATCTGCTGATAAGCGAAATATAGAGCAAAACCCAGGGACCCAGAATTAGACTAAAGAAACCCAATACGGCACTGTACCTAAACAAACGTTGAGAAGCATTTTAAAACAGTGACTCAGTTATTACAAGTGATATACGGACTGACAACCAGATGTTGAAAGACACCATGCTGAGAAAAACGAAGACCATCGCTGCCCACGTAGAATCGATGAATGGTAGACTTAATTATTAGAACAAAGTGTCATGTTTCTATAATTTGCACCGGTTACTGTAAATCTTCATTCTAGTAATTCGCCAAATTTCAACATTTCGCCACTTGGGCTTGAATTCCCACGATTTACCGGAGGTGTGATTTTTCAAAATTGGCAGCAAATTACATTTTCAAGTCTCTTTTGTTTAAATTCAATGGCAGCGCATTCCAGCACCCGCGTGTCTCGTGAATTCCTATGATTATGCATGAAATGTCTCACGCAAGGTTGGACAATAGAAAGACAATGTAGTCGAACTTTTATCAGAACTGTAGCTGTTAAATATCGCTTTTCATATCTTCACAGCTTGGATTTAAAACAATGGTGTTGTAACATGTCTCATGCATACTATGTATTAATCATTGTGAAACAAGCGTTGGCAAGTTTTCTTGTCGACAAAGTATTGTAAATTTGGGAGTCAGACTTTGGGGGCCTTGGTGTCAGCATATCTCCAGGCTCTCGGAGCTAAGAGTTGCCCCAGGCAGCCATCAGGCTGACCTGGGGAAATAAAGTTTCGAGCGCAACGTTAATTCCTGTGTCACCCTGATCTATATATTTACTCCATCTACGTGTACTGTGGTCTGAAGTTCCCCTTAATCCTGATTCAGAACAGCATGAACTTTCCCTACAATTTGATAAAAGAATAAATGATGTTGAAGATGGATTTTTAGGATGAGAGAGGATATTGCTGAAGTGCGACATGCAGGACTTGGTGACTCTGACAGAAACGAAACTGCTGAAAACCTGAAAGAGGAAATACGGTAACTTAGACGAGATGCGGGGAATTTCAGAGAAAGTTAAGATGACTTGATAAACAGAGGCAAAGTGTGTAATTTAATATTATCTCGGATGAGAAACATCATACGAAGAAAACCGGAGGTCGGCAGAGAAATATATTTTGAAAAAGTTCATCGCATTTCAAATGGGCCAATAGTGAATGGCTTTGACTGTTGGTATGCTTAACCGTTTCAAAGACGAAGACGTTGCACGTAAATCCAGTTCACTGTAAGGAACGGGAATATAAATTGACCAAGACTATTCTAGAAGAACACGTGAAAGGAGAAAGAAATTGTTTTCGTACAGAAAGGCACAGAAAGGAAAGGAAGACATCACCAAGATGACAGTAATCCTTTGAGCTTTTTTGACAATGGTTGATGGTACGCACCATGTGTTCCTTTGTGATGATGAGTCTGCGGACATGGTAGAGCTGAATAGTAAAACGTCATAGCGATTCGGCAAAGGCCCTGAATGTAGAGTACAGACAAAATGGATTGAGATTAGGGGTCGTCGATAATAAAAGCTGACGCACAAGAAATGTAATTCCTTCGTTTTACTTGAGACCCCCTCCCTCCCCCCTCAAAACGAAAGTTCTTATGCGAAATCACTTTCGTATTATGATGCCGTTTCTGACAAACCCACACGCAAATCTCTGATCCGTACGCCCATGAAAAAATACCGGAAGTGCACATTAATTAATAAACCTCCACTTTACGCGTTTCACTTTTTAAGACACTGAACATTTTAATGTATTTCGCACATAGGAAAATGTTTCACGTACATATTTCACTTGATAAAGCATACAAGTTTTCATTTCACATTTATGTCTTTTCATTGTCTTTTCTGTCTCCGTATTTTTTGGTCATTCTGTTCTCGCTGCAAAGTCGCATTTCGAAAACAATATACGAAAACCATTATGCGATTTTGACGCACACAAAACGAAATGAGCTAATTACCCCCTCCCCCTAAACGAAAGAACTACGTTTGTCGTGCGTCAGCTTTTATTATCGACGGCCCCTTAATGGTCTGGTTCGAGGTATGACGTCACAACTATCGAATAATGAGTTTATTTCGTTTTGTCAATCTTTGGATATTTCGGTTTAGTCGAAACGTTATCACAAGAAAAGGACTGTTTCAGTTTTTCCCAGATTTTTTCTCATTAAATTCCAATCTGTTAAATTGGGACCGACTTACAGGAATTCCGAAGCTGTTATCCAATTGGTTGGCAGAATCCTACCGTTATAATTGAATAATACTAATAAACTCCCTAAGTTGCTGTGAATAGTGACAATCGTCCAATCAGCTATAACCTTGTAAACACGTTGCAAGTCAGCTGTTAAATTGAGAGCTAGTGGTGGTATAGAAACCTTGGTTAACAAAAAATTAGTACCAGGTGTAAAACAGATAAAGACTGACATGAACAACACCGTAATTATCTTACTTCAAAAGAAGATTTTTATTTTTTTATTTATTGTGTAAAGGATTTTTTATTTTTTATTTATTTTGTAAAGGATGTGCTCCTAGTGGTTACACATGTATTACCAGGAGGCTCAAAGCTTTATGCAAATCGCATCGATGACGGGGTGGAAAAATTGGAAAGCCATCTGGTCGATATACTGAATACTTTGGGGATGACGTTAGCATGATAGTTGCTGGTGATCTAATTGCAAGAACAGTGTCCACGCAGGATCTCGTTGAATTTGACGAGTCAAGATATGGAGAAGGGTAATGTGTATGAATCAAATAGTTTCAACATTCAGTTCACTTGATGAGGGGATAAATAATGTTGGTCTCCCATTAATTACGCTTTGTAAATACATGTCACTGTACATGACAAATGGTAAGAAAGAAGATTCTGTAAAAGGGGATTTTACTTGTATTTCAAATGATAGGGCGTAGTGTTGTCGATTATGTACTTGTATAACCACAGTTGTTCTATAATGTCATTTTATGTACTGACCTGAGTCGAATCAGATCATTTTTCATTATGTTGTTCGTGAGCGTCCCAAAGAGGTTCAACGTCCTCCAGCTAGTATCGTTCGTTGACTTGAGGATTTGGGAAATCAATTTAAAGAAAATCTTGGCTGTGGGGAAAGTGATAACTTCTATGAAATTTGATGTAAATGATGTCGTTGAAGGTATTACACAGGTTTTGAAGAGTTCGGCTAAATACATTGTTACTCAAAGAAAACAAGGCATTAGATATGACTTCTACGGAAAGACCTGGTTCGATAAAGAGTGTACAGACTGAAGAATAATCATATATGCAAAGGAGTTTAAGAAGATTTCGACGCTAGGGGTTGAAGGAAGATTTTGAAAAATTATGAAGAAAATACGGAGTTGTGTAAAAATCTAATACCTGTGGAAAACGTCCATATGAAGAGGATGTTCAAACACATCTCAGATAGAATATGACGAATGAAAAGAGTGTCTGGAGTCTTATAAAATTAAGAAAACGAGGTAAACAACAGCAGGTTTATGTTAGTCTCGATGATTGGTTAACGTTTATTTCGAATCTCTTCCAAGATTCCATAGATGATTCAAACAAGAATATGAATTTTATACACAAAATGGAGATTTTTCTTCCGAGTTTGATTCAAATAGGCTACACGTATCGGCGAGTTATAATGACGCTTTCTCCAATATCTTAAATCGTTCAATTACAGATGATGAAACATTGATAATAATGCAAGAATTGATGTGGAAACCACCCATCAAATGTAAAAATTAAATTTCATAGAGGAGTGGATAAGGAATTTAAGTCAATGTTTAAAGCGATTTAGAAACAATGCAAGCAAACTGACGACGTCGTTGGACATGCAGTGTTCGATCGTGTAGTACACTTAAAGCAAACCGCAGCTGTGTATACAGTATGTGTAAATTTCAAAGCATTTTCGGACGGTTTCACTTTACTTTTACATAAATACCGCACCTGACGATACAAGATCATCGTCCTTTCACCTGCCCTAGATGGTGACGACTATGTCGATTCAATGTTTGCAAGGATGTCCGACAGAGGAAGGCCGTTATGAAATATCACTTTAGCACTCTGACTGGGAGCATACGTCTGTGACCCTAATCAGCTTGAACCGAATAACGTCATCCACCACCCTGACACAATGAAGGTACAAATAAAATCGCGCGGAAAATACTTTTTGGTCTATGTATGTGATAAGAGTGTGAGTGTGAGTGTGGCGTCATTGAAGACCTGTGTTTCCTCAAACATAGCTGTACCCTCATCGCCAACCATTATGTGCTGTCAGTACTTGAAGCCATGACAACCGAACAGAACCTCTACTACTATCTGAAATTAAACGACACAATTTAATATTCAACAGAGAGATACATTTTGATTACACTGAAATGCATCCAATGACCTCATAGACTGTTAATTTTATCATGCATCGATGTACTTTACATAATACAGAATTGGTAAATACTCATTGTACCGAAATCATGTATATAGAGGTGAATATATTTGTATCATTGAAGCTGCATTGGTAATAGCTGTGCGAATGCGGTCTCTATATTTATTGGAGCAGCTATATACAAGTAAAGTTTTGACAAAACGGTAAGTAGGCTGTGTCATGTCAACTCGTGGGTAATAAACCATACATAACAAGTTGTTTCTGTCGTGATTAAATTCTCTCCGTATACAGCACATAATGCATAAAGCATATGTCATGTGTTTTTAAAAATAACAGTATTTTTAAGTTATGGCAAATACAGCATATGTTATGCCTCTTTTAATTAAATCTTTACAAGCACTTGTTCAGTGGCTCATAATTTATTTGATACACTGTGGGTAAAGACCCAGTATTGTGGGTCGTACTTCCATTTGTGTTTTTTATGAATATTGTCTTGAATGACTACTAGAGTGTAGGCTTTTAAATTGATTTATTATGCTATAACCTTTGGATCTCGAATCGTAAAATACGCTTTTAGTATTTTATATAATACGAATGCATAGAAGGTCGCGGAGTGAAATACGCAAACACTGTTATATGCCCCAATGAAACAAAAATGTTCGATGGGCATAAGGAAAGTTTCGACAATTTTTACATATAGTTAAACTAAATTAATGCAGTTTAATTCAACCAAATAAGCTTACAGTGTTTTCACGTTTTGCCATAAATAAATATTTGTTTGTTTCCAACGCCATTGTAAGCCGAAAGACAAGCAAGAATCGTACCAGCAGGTATGTTATACACGTGTTCATGAACAAGTGCATTGTTCTGTACAATCGCTATTAAGGGGGGGCTCTGCCCAACACAGCTTATTTTGCTCAAAATCATTGTTTTTGCAAATATTCATTCAATGTCAATTAATTTGTTAACCCTAGGCTAGTCAAACAGTCGTAAGTTGCGTGATTAAGATGTATTAATTTATGCAAATATATGCAAATCACCTAATTTCCTGACTTCTTTTTCCTCCCACATATGTTCTTTAAATGCTATTTAACAAAAACACTATTTTGTTTTCATATCACGTTCTTACATTATGAATAAGAAGCATTTTAATGTTGCTAATCATGTTTTAAATCACTGTTTTGAGTGTCAGTCTGTCAACACATGCCACTTTAGAATGAGGATAGATAATGCTAAATAAAATAGTCGTTTTTTTCTTCATATACTCTTGTTTCAAGCGAAATATTACATTTAAGAAAATAGTATCAAGTTTCTGACTTGTGTTGGCAACGTGCAGCTCCACCTTAGGCAGTATGCAAATAATGATTGTAGCAGTCCTATCTTGGCCAATGAGCAGCAACTCAAATGTTGTGACAGAGTGGCAGACTGCCATACCCTACAGCAACTTAATGAGTATGAAAGTTAGCCGTTTACGTGGACATTTGATGCTTTTGAAATGATTCATAATTGTCAATGGTATGCACCCTAACAATGAGCTACGAGCTTCTGAGATGCTTCGTATCACCAGTTCAATCTCTTAGTTGTTCAATGATTCTATGCGATTCAGCTTTTCTTTGGAAAGTTCCAATGCTATTACAAAACTACGTCGGCACTTTTTGTGTTGGAGACAGAATGTGTATGATAGCAGGATTACGCACAAAATACTCTTGTCTGGTCTCGGGTTCCATGCGTCACGCACGGATCCCTGTGTAAATAATCCTTATTTTATGACGGCAGAGGAAAGTTTGTAAATCGTCGAATCAAAAGAGCCATTCAAAACTTATGGAAAATAAAAAGGAATTAGCTTCAACGTTTCTTCAAAGGGGTTCCATGCCATTCGAGCACCAAGAATACTCCCTCTGTTGTGCATGTTGAATGCAATGATGGCAGCGCTTTTAGAAACGAAAGATTGAATTCAGAGTTCAAATCAAATTAAATTACTTCAGTGAACTTCGGTATTTTTGACAAAAAATAACACTAGTATTTTTCACCGTTTTGCTGATTCGATCTATCTTCAATTTGTCAAAGGGTCGGAAAAGCAAGGTATTATGTTTAAACAATGCGAAGCAAGGATTTGGCACCGCTTTTACTGTCAACTAGGCGACGTTAATGACGAGATGACATAAAAATTGGTAAGGCCTGTAATAAACCTGTAGTATCCATTTTGAATGGCAAGGTAATCAATGTTGGAACATAATTAAGCGCTCTGATATTATATGAATTATTTTAAGAATGCAAAAATCTAATGTAATAGGATTATCTATCACAGTGTTGGATGATGATGATGATGATGATGATGATGATTAAAAAAACACATGAAACCTTCGCTCCGTAACAATGACCGTTTGTAGGCACTTCAGACGAAGCGCATTCTGTGAGTGCCTCTGCGCATTCACTTTGGACGCTTTCCAAGGTTCCATTGGACGATAGCCACAACATGTTTCGAGCTTTGAAATTTTAGTTGCACAGGCTCTAGCGTTCCAAATATTTGCTGTAAGTCGGAAGAAATATTATTGTGACAGTGCGCGAAAACGGTCACTGGTCGGCCATTTAACGCCCTAGTCACGTATGCAAGATGTATGATAATAAGGTAATTAGGAAAATATTGCACGGGGTACAATTTGACATTGGCGCTGCGCATTACCCTGGCTTCGCATATGGGCGCCAATGTCCTTGCTCATATTATGCGTTACTTTCGTAATAACCTCTTTATGTTGAAATCAAAGCCTGCGTGCATGTGTATTTTGACCTAACACAGAATCTACAAACTGCAATTAATTAGCATAATTAATTAAGTGAAAGAAAAATGAGTCAATATATACCCTATTGACAAAGAGAATCAGAGTATACTGTATCATATGACATGCAAAGAGAAACTTTCAAGGGTTATCTAGTCACAGCGTTTGTTAGCAACTAACATTTTTTTCACATGTTCTACATAAGTGACCTTACAGCTTTTTTAAATACAGTTCTCAGATTATCAATGTTCCATATATTGACATGTCAAAATTTTGGAAAGTTTTCGTTGAAGTATTACCATGACTGTAATATGAATTATTACCCTTAATGTCCTTTCTGCTGAAAAATAATATTTGTGATAATTTACATCTAAATGGTCTTTCAATTGATTTTATGCTCGATAACGTAGGAAGGGCTTGACCACCAATAAAACAAAATATCAGTAACGTATGATGCGATGTAGTGTTTTTCTTCTAAGAATTCCGAGGCGACTTTTTCATTACTGAAGGTATCATATGATCTTGACAAACTCTCTAGAATCGAGATACTTTTGAAGTTGCTTTATTGGTCAGGCAGAAATAGTCGACCATTTGGCATTTAACTAGAAAAAACATGTTTCAAATTTTCATTATAACTAAAATTGCCCTAAATGTCTTACTTTTAGTTAACCCTTTTTGTCCACCTAAATCGACATTTTTCAATTTCTCAGAGTTAAGGAAAAGACCGCGTTGATATTTTATTCATCAATTCCGTGCAAAAACGAACATACCGTAGAAGCTTTTAGTCAGAGACGTGGGCGATCTTTTATACCTTTAACCAGTGTCACAGGCTTGCCTTAAATTTTTTTTTGAGGTCACTGCACCATCAAGTTACAATGAATCTCTTGCAGCGTACAATTCAATGAGCAAAATGAGAATTCGCAGTCAAAATAGTCAGCAGTTCATTTGCAGTTTACCTCAGCTTAAACCATACTGCTGCCAGACACGTGATGATCTGACAGTGTGTGTTGCTTTATGGCGTATGACTCTAACTCTTTCTGAAAATGTATTGGTACATTATTGAACTTTGCTCCAAATTATGATAATTGTTAGGGCATTTGTGACCCAGAAATCACGACTTGTATTTGTGGCTGGTTATAGAAAAGCATTACGGGAAAGCTCCAGTAACTTAGGAATACCCTACTTCCCTACTTAGTTATCAGAGGATCAATTTCAAAGACCTGCCTTTCCTACAATGGCACTACAATAGCACCAGCTGGATAAGATAAACATAACAAAAAAACATTCACACCTTGGGGGATTCAAAGTCTTTTGTTTGTCACCCGAGTTGGTCACGCAAGGACCCGGGTTTCAGGTACCATGCAAGTTAATTCAGTCTTTCCCTAAAAGGCTACAGTTACGTGGTACAAACCTTCTATATATCTAATTGTGATGTAAGAAGCCGATGTCATAAGCTAAATCAAAGGCACCGAGTCATTACGTACAATCTCTTTACAAGTCTCTTCTCTCGTCACTTTGTATCTCTGTCTCCGTGTCCATCTGATTTTTTCTGAGTATCTAGGTTTATTAAATTAGGGTATTACTTTCCTCAATGTAACAAGTTTACATGAGCTATACAGCTTCAAAGAAACCTTTTCGTAACTTTTGACTGTTTCTGGGTGCCCAAAGCACAAACTATTTGCGCTTGATTTTGCTAATTTTGGATGGTTTGAAGGTTCACACCGGTCTTTCTCTCGGACGCTTTGGTATGTTTCACAGGCCATGCCGGAAAATGCCGAGAGAGTTTGACCGGTTAAGAAGGGCTTGACTACGCAGTTTCTGCGTAGTGAAGCTTCATTACGTATTCATGGTGACCCCTGGCCAGCTGTCAATAACTTTGGGGGCTTTTGTCTTTTGGCCTGCTTTGCATATGCGTCGTTGGACACGACCTGCCAATCACCCAGGTAGTCAATTAAACTATTAATTGACTGTTTACCGACCCAATTAACACTATCCAGCAGTATCAGTCATATTTTAATCGCGTGGCCCGGGTGGGCACAACGTAGGAACGCGTGTATTTCTGTGTGTACGTTTCACTTGTGGTGTTGTTTGTACCATCGTGTGTCCTTGTTTCACCTACAGCATTACCTTCAAGGTGACAGGCTTACTATTAATGTTCAGTATCATTGCACCGAGTTCTGCCCACGGTGAAAACCACCTGTTTTGCCTACTAATTACTGCCCGTCGCTGCCCGTCCTGAATGTAGCCTATCTATAGCTACAGTAATCACATAAATCATTTATCAGTTTTGATATATACTCCTAAATTGTAAGTTTGATCAAAATCGAGACCACATTCAAGGGCTATGCAGACTGTCCATGTAAGCCACACACAGTGACAAGAAGGCGGCAAACACCTACTCACCAAGCACATCGAATCGGCGAAAAGAAGCATAAAAAGCTAGGCTTATCGCCAAAACAAACGCGCCAAGCGCTAACAAAAACCCATACCAAGCGGCCCTTTTCAGGGCCACCAAATACTCCAAAAAGGGAACTACCAAAAAATACGATAAATGACATAGAACACACAAACACTTAAAAGAAATAACAAAAATCGTACACATAACAAACAACTGAAACACAACATTAAATACAAAATAAACAATCACAGTAACGTAACAGAAAACATGGCCGTGGAAATAAATCAGCTATTTCCAAAGAAAAGCCGACAACAACATGAAATTCAACAACAACCTATCATCGCTCAAACTATGAAACTCCGAAAAATAGTACTAGGCAAAAGCCTTAAAATTCATTCGGACACCAACAAAACCAAACAGAATAAAACTACCTCAGGATTTCAACAAATGTAGTCGTAAAATGTGACTACGCTACATCGTGAGACACAAACAATCGCAACAACACCAATTCAAAGAAAAGTCAAATTGGACTCCACGAACAACAAAAAAAACAAAAACTTGAAAGCTATCTGAAGCTGCTAAACTCGCACTTCTAGAGATACCCTTTCAAACAAGGAAACAAAACATGTCGCGTGCCAAAAGAATCGCGATAAACCAGCTTGCAAACATTGGACAAATTTTGGGAAAATAACCCTTCGACAAGGGTCGGTTTTTCGTTATTGTCAACACAAACGATTACGTACTCGAATGCGAAAGGCAATTACGTAACACTCAGTATTATACACAACAAGCCAGAACAAACAGTAAACAAAGTAAATGAACTATTTATTAAAATGTACGAGAACAAGCACATCAACCAGGATACTTGTAAGTATCTTGATCCAATAAACATAAAATCCGTACCCCGCAGTGGTACTTATTGCCTAAAAATTCACAAACCTCCGCAAAAATCTAAAAGACACACCAGTCAAAACAAAATTTACCGAAGTAAAGAAATATAGAACAAACACAACCGAACCACCAAACGGACTCACAACGTGACCAAAATTAATATACTTGCCTCGCTAATCGGAAAGCAAGACCACTAAAATGCATTAAAATAAATTTTCACAAACACAAACTAAGGAAAGAATCTACACTGCGACTGATGAGAAACCACACTCGGGTTTCGAAACGCAAGCGTCAAAGGGCGACTCTATCAACTTTTGTAACAACATAGGTCCGGCTGCGTCTCGCCATAAGCTTTCCCACACAAACACAACATTACCGTACACACTAATCCAAACTTCTCTACAAATATCCAAAGCGAAACAAACATTTCATTAACACAAACAATCGGATAAGAATGTAGGAACACATTTTCGAAACGAATCAAACACAAACTCGACACAAAAACATTTAGGATAGTTAGGTGGGGAGCCTGTTTCACATTTTTTACATCTCGCTATACTGTCTATGATTCTAAAAATAAAGTCATCTGCCACTTTTTCTGTATACGCGGTTTGGCAAAACTCATCTCTTCAATCGAAAGTCGGGCGATTTCATGGTTCTTTGGGGCACTTAAGTGTACGTCGAGCTTACGGAATGTAGTTACATTCGCGATGTTTTATTCGAAAATTATTTATTCCTTCAAGGGCAAATGCACATAATTTATGCTGTTGGAAATACTGGCCGCTCATAAACAAGACAATAAACTCAATATATGTGCATTTTTAGTTATATTGTCAAAGTACCACCGACACCCACAAAAAACCAAATGGTTCAGTCCAGGTATTTGCAACTCTGCCATCCGACTGGTCAACAGGAAATCAACCATAGGTGTCTTTTGGCACGCGTATACGCCAGTCACCTAGGCGACGGTAATCTGCACCACTTATCACCATCGGGAAGGTACTCCTCCCCATATACCACTGGTGATCCCACCCTCAAGGCACTGCGTCATTCGACCAAGCATTGTTATTGTAATTTCCTGCATAAATTAACAGCGAGGTCAACCGGTCAAACTCTCTCGGCATTTTCTCTCATGTGCTGATTGCACGTGTTTCACAACTGCCTTCAAAATCGGAAGAAACTGGTTACAGTCTCATATGAAATAAAATGAAACACGACAGCTCATTTGACGTCCATGCTAGATATGTAAATTTTATAGTGATAACCTTATTCATTCATTCATTCATTCATTCATTCATTTATTCATCATCCATTCATCTATTCATCCATCCATCCATCAATCCATTTATTTATTCATTTACTTATTTATTTATTTATTTATTTATTTATTCATTCATTCATTTATTCATCTATTCATCCATCCATCAATCAATCCATTTATTTATTTATTTATTTATTCATTCATTCATTCATTCATTCATTCATTCATTCATTCATTCATTCATTCATTCATTCATTCATTCATTTACAAATTCGTTCATGCATTACTGCATTCACGATGATACCCTTGCTTTGCAAAAAAAGTCGTTCTCCGATTTGCTTCGAGTGAGTACCTTCAGTTGCTGTGCAAACAAAATAAACTTTCCATAAAAAAGAATATGTTTGATTTGTTAAACACACCATGTCACAGCGCTCGGTCAATGTGTGTCTTAAGGTAATATGCACTTCGAAAGTAAAAGACTTAAACTTTTGCTCAAACTTTCCTCGATGAAACTTTCGACCATTCTCTTACCAAAGCAAGAATAAAAATCAGGGTTCACCGTGCAAACTTTGGTACTAGAGGGGCGAATTGCTCGCGATTTCTCGAAATTCGAAATTCAAGATGGCCGCCATCCCTGTGTTAACTCTATGGGGAAAAATAAAATTTTCAATTTTTGAAAAACTAAGACGGTGAAAAGTTTTCTTTCGTCAAGAGCTTCAAAATAAGCCCCCACAAGTGGTAGGCCAGTAGAGAATTGATAAAATTTGATAGCCCGAATTTCTGTCCTCGAGGTGCGTTCTACCTTAAGCAAACACAGTCAGTAAGCCCATCGTGAGAATCGATGCTTGTATTAACATTAGATAGTACATCCTGTTACATGATGTCTGGAGAACAAATTGCAGTAATTGCCTCTATCGGTCGGATGACTTTTGAGAAGCTATGCTTTGTGATCGGTTTATTTCTAACTACTGTTAGAGTAGGACTTTGGTCTTTCACCTGATATGTTTGCAAAATTGTGCTGTTTTTGATTCACTTTGAAGCATACCGTAAAGGAACGGTAACCGAGCGTACTCGGCGAAATGCGAGTGAAATACGCGCGCACGAAATTAATCAGAAAAATATATTGTCGAAGTTAATGCTTTCAGAGTCCTGTGAGCAGAGCAAAATACTTATCTCAGCGGGGACGGCACAAAACTCATAGTCTCCACAGAGTTGAGTGTAGACACACTGATGAGTGATGAAATCCTTTGTCTTGCAGTCTCGCTCAAAGAGCTAACCAGTGTGAAGGTCTTTATGTAAACACTGAAGTTATCCATAACAGTCCGAATCAAAATGTGTACCATCCCGTATTAATGATAAAACGATTCTACTTAGAGAATTTAAGAATAATCTAGAATTTCTATTGATATGTTAATTGCTGTTCTGAATTATTTTGCTTGTAGTAAAGATGACCTTCTGGAGAGTTTTAACTATGACTTTAATAAATTAAATTCAAGGTCATGGAGGAGAATGACCTTAAACATGAGAATTGCCTACACAAAACACATTATATCCCAATTGAATTTTTTCCAAGGCTATAATTTGCGATGAATCACGTAACTTGACATACTCAGACTATGAATTCAAAATCAGATACACTAAAAGCCGTGGAGCACATCCTTGGTACCATCTAAACACATGGATACCTCGTACTTAAATTTTGCAGGCGCCTTTTGAAAATTGCCCATTACATTCGTTTGATCCAGCCTCTCGCATATCGTTTTAGCCTGAATGATCAAATATTTAAACATAATGACGGTTCCGTTAGAATTAAACATAAAAGTCTGTAATTTTTCACCAGGTACATCTAGTTGTCGCCTTTCACGTCTATTTCATTATAGACATTCATAAATATTACTATGATTGGGAAAATAGAGCATCGAATGTCAAAAGGTCAACGGTGATGTATGCCTCTCCCAGGAACTCTATAATGATGTGATCAATAACAATTGCACTAGTAGCTTGTTTGTCAAAATGATTAATGTATTCCTGTCGAAAAGGTGCGATACTTTCATTTTATCATACTAATAACTGTATGTAAATGGCTCGATTTTGAATATTGTTAACGGTTTTCAGTCAGTTTGGATGGTTTGGTTAATTGTGCCTATGTCATGTAAAACGCCATCGTACTGGAAAACAAGTGATTAAGACGTGTGCAAAATGCAGTTGCCACGTTCTGCTGTGCATGGGAATGTATAGGGAAGCTGAATTGTCCGCATTGTAAGATAAGCTATAAAGATATTCTTGCAGGACTACTGACATTAGAGAACAGATTAACTCTAAGTGTCATATATAGGGTAAATCACCTTGTGCGCAAGAAGCTATACAGTTCTGTGAATGAATTTGCCCCCTAGTTGTAGCGTAATTTTGACTGTAATCGCTAACATAAAAAATGGCAGGTATCAATAAGTATGCCACTCTCTCTTTCTCTTACTCAATAAGAACGAATTCAACATTCGTGTACCTCGATAATGAAAAATGTGTCGCAAATTTTGTGTTCATATATTTTATCTAAACATACGTTTAAATCTAATAAGTGGGGTAAGTCAAGGTAAATCTACTAGATACAAAGCTTTAGAATGTGTTTTGCCAGCTTGACAACTTTTATATTTCTTGTGAGTGTATATATACAATCAGAAAAAACTACCAACTATTGATTAACGTTTGATTACTTAGCAAGCAAAAGTCTGCGTTAAGTCTTTTTGCACTTCTATCACCAAAAGTATGGAGACATCTGCGTCACGTGACAAATTGACGTGATTCTGACTGAAAAATTGTCTATTTTACGGCTACATCTTTCAATCATTGATAAAATCTTCGATTGTGAGATTTTTCTGACGATTGGTCTGTTTGCATTGAGTATCCAACTTGTTGTTTCGGTAAAACGGTCCTTTCTAATGCATGCTGATACCCTATGGCAAAGGAATATAACATGTATTGTACAAAAGGCAACTGCCGTTGTGTAATTGGTTCTGAGTTTATTTTAAGAGCAATAAAATGTATGCGGTGAATACGTTAAGTTACCTATTGTATTATAAGAAAAGCTGCAAAGGTCTTTTTAGATATCAAAAGAAGCCGGGCACTATATGTTGCATTAGCGTGACCAATGGTCAATCATTATATGTTATATTAGCCGTAAACATTTATTGCATAAATTTGTATCCCTAGTTGTGGCATAAATTTGAACCTATTGCCGACTTTCAATGGTTATAAAGGTTAGACTGTCTATAGTTTAAAAGGGAAATGCATTATTCGTTGAACCTCATCAAGAAAATTAAAATAGTAACCGACCTAACTTTTTTTCTTTTCGTATACTACATGGATAATCCAGTACATGAAACTTGCCTCAGTATTTCCTAGATGGAATTGCCCGTCCAGAAGAGATACTTTCCTAGTTCAAATCCATACATCTGACACGTAAGGACGCAATATGCTCTTAAATTTCACTACAAGCAAAATCTACCGCTCGTTGCATTTCAAACGTAATGATACATTTCCAGTTTTTCATTAATTTTCGTCAGGTTGTGCGACGAAAAGGAGTATGAGACCAAGGCCCATTGCTGACGCAGTAGGTCCATTGCTAGGAATAATTTCATTTGATAAGTTTAAGCATTAATATTCGTTGGTATCTTAAACAAAATCGCCAGCTTTTTCGGCGATACGAGTTTCTGTAATTTTTTGTGCGATTTATTCCTACCAGGACATACATGTGTAATTTATGCCTGTTTAATGTCAAAGAGTTGTCGAAATAATAAATTCAAACTATAAATTGTATGTCTGGTGTTCCAACCTACAACCAGAATTTGAAATATCGTTATTGCAGGATGCTTGTCAAGGGTGTAATGCGACACAAAAACAGATATCTGGCTCTCAGTCTTTTTTTTCGATTTTGGTTATTTCTTCTTGTAGAGGCCGAGTTTGTAGTTTGGAGAGTAAATAATGTTTTTGGGAAATCAAAAATTAAAATTTACCATACAGAGTTAACACTGAGTGGTGGCAATCTTGAATTTCAAATTCTGGTAAAGATCTGGTCGCTTATTTCTTGAATATCAAAAGTTGCCATCTACCCTTCATTATTATTCTTCACAAATGCTTTAACCTTTTTAACTTTTCCTTCAGGAAAGTTTGAGCGAAAATTCATTATTTGCACTCTCGAGGTGCGTACTATCTTACCGTAAAACGTTCAAAGTAAGTGAAATTGCCAATGATATGTTGTTTAAACACCACAATCTGTCTTTTCCGCAAATTTAGACTGGATATCTATGCCAATACTCTATAACAGAATGAAGTTATATTATATGACATGTACATTCTCTGTATGAACTGTTAGAAACAGTTTTTAACATCTCGAAAAGTTTGAAAATACGGATAGTTTTCAATCGGATTCGAACCCACAACATACGGCATCAGTCGCCTAGCTGAGAGGCCAGAGACAGAACCACTCGGCTAAATCTCCACTCCCAAAAAAGAGTGGTTCAATAGCCGGCTAAGTTGTTACATTTTTCTGACCGAGACCGCTCAACACGTTGTAGAGTTCGTGAAGCACTCACGCACGCATGCTCACTATCATACATCGCACATACACACTACATCGAAGCGAAGAAACGAATTTCATCGCTTTAACTGGGCGAACGATAACCTCGGGGACAATTCTGTCCACCAGCAGTGTTACCAACCCAGGATAGAAAATACGGATAGTTTTCAATCGGATTCGAACCCACAACATACGGCATCAGTCGCCTAGCTGAGAGGCCAGAGACAGAACCAGTCGGCTAAATCTCCACTTCCAAAAAAAGAGTGGTTCAATAGCCGGCTAAGTTGTTACATTTTCTGACCGAGACCGCTCAACACGTAAATTTAATTTTGTTACCTGCTTTTACTGATATCACTCGTCAACATTTACAGTATTTGCACCTGCTGCCCATCAAACAGTTTCACGTACTATCGGTGAGAAAGCATTTATGGAAAAATATAGTAGTAAAGTGAATACACAAGCGTTATATTGTCAGAGTATTTTAAAGTAAATTGTGAGTTTTCAGTATAACATATTCCTAGTAATTGCATAGATGTGGTTTAGGAAATGTTTTTGAGAAAGGATATTGTAAAGCCAATTCGCCCGTGTAAACTAATCCGAGGGATTTAAACATAGTTGTATAATATTGCTTTATTTGTAGATTTACCAAAGGTGTTTTTCGGTGGAATATTTAATCTTGTCTATGCTTCTCCAGCATTTCGTGAAGGTGTATACAAGACAAAACACTTAAAGCTGTGCAAAATGGCGTGACTGGTTGTAGGAAAAAATACTCAAAGATTCATTCAATTAGTACTCACATTTTCTTTACATATAATGAAATTGAATTGCACGACGTCAGCATGCATCAGGACAAAACATCAAACGTGATGGATTAAGAAAAGTGAAGTGTTGAATACGTGATGACAACTAAGCATTGGGGACAGAAGAGCGCTTACCGTCATTGGTAATACAGTAACATTTTTAGCTAAGCTGTAAAATCTCCTAACCGATTACTGAACTTCACAAAAGTTTTTTCCCCATGAATTGACAAAATATTATCTTTATAAAAACAGTGGTTGTCCATACTCCAAAGTGTTTTTGTTTCAATTTAAAGTGGTCATTAATCATGCATGTCTTGCTTTGGTACAATTTATGATATTGGATGAGTAATAAACATCCAACAGATTGAATTATTTTTATTAATAACAAATAAAACTTCACTTGTCAGTGTGAATAGCGACACAACTCTCACGATAAATGGGTCCTCGCCCTCTAAAATATATCATGTGATACCTGGTATTATGCTGGCTAGTAAGCATCAATTTGGGTAATCTCCTCAAGATCCCGTTTTGTGTTGAGGGTAGACGGTTATGGCATCGTAAAGATTGAAACTGAATGTTTTGTGTTTCATGTTATGGGCGGGCAGAATGCTCAAAGTAGCACCAATTTTAAACCATAATGACGTTTTTACGAAAATACGCGAGAGTACAAAATAAATTTGCGCCATCGGCCGTCGGAGATTGCATCACAAAGAGTAATCGTCTCATATAGATATATGCGTATCTTCGAATATTCGTTTATACAACAAATAGTAAAATATTATCAAGCGAAACTTTCATAGTTTTTATTTTCTCTACTATTCGTCAATAATTGTTATATGAGAGAGAGAAAGACAGAGACAGGGAGACAGAGACAGAGACAGAGAGTAGTTGCAACTGGTTGTCGCTGTGTCTGTAGTACACATGTATATCAAGGGTAGGCCTGTTGAAAAATTGAAAATAAATTTAATTTGATTCATTTTGATCTTCACAGAAGAACAGTGCCTTTTTTATCACTATGAAAACATAGACCAATCAGTCATTGTGTGCAGATACGTTCGCACATTATGTCTTTCGACGCGTACGGTTTGATTCTTGATCAAGTGAAAATGATCATTGCTTAACTGCCAAACATATTAAATCAAGTCCTTGACGTTATGGCGCAAATAAATTTTTCTTAACCAGTTCATCTCATCATCTATCACTAAAATCTAGTGAAATATTAGGTTAATTCAGCGTCATAGGTTTCTATTATTCTAGAAATACAATTTATGTTATGTTGCAACAGTGGGGACTTTCCTGTCATTTAATTATGAAAATACACTCTCGTGTACTTTGAACGAAGACCTTGGTGGCCAATTATATGGTAATTTATGTTGAAAATATGTCAGTGAAATCGCAAGTTATAAAAGTTTAATAACAAATTAGAATACAGAACTTAATTTTTTATACTGTGAGTTTGATCTATTATTTTTTTGTATTTCTCTGCCATTCATACTAAGAGCGCCAGCTGATGCCTTGAAGAACAGTGCAATTCATCTTCATTACCTACAAATAGAATGTGACTTCCATAGGTGAAGCCATTTGCTAATAAGGTTATTATTATTTTTAGTGGAAAATATATCCGATTTTATCATCTTAATGGCAATCCGTTACATGTTGCTACGAACAACAAACGTCAGAATATTACGCGTGATTGACTTGTAGCGGCGCCATGAAGTCGTGCCGTCTTATTCAAAGTCTTCGCGGAGCCTTTTTTCATACCAGATTTGTTAAAAGTAGTGCTTGCAATTCCTTTGACCAACTTGCCAATTAAATGTTTATAATTAACTGTCCCATCATATAGAAAAAAAAACATGACAACGAAGGGTTTATATACCTTGAATATGTTTGCATTTCATGATCTCCTTTGAATAGTCCTCATTTTTGTGATTTTTCAACTCGTAATTGGTTATGCCAACATTGTCATAAAGTCGATCAAAGGGCTTGCTGTAATAATCTGATGCCAATTTATAAAAAAAGATACTACCATTTCTCACATTTCCTTCGAATGCTTGTTAGATTACTCGATACATGAGAACAACAAAGACACACCACACGGTTGTTAACTCTACTTTGAAATTAATCCAAGGTAAGTGCCAGGGGATTTAGCCTGATACCATTGATACCATTGAAATCGGCGGAGGCTTCGTAAGAGTATGCCATTTCAAAACCTTCTTTTGCTATCTCCAAGCGCAATATGCGTGGTAATGGATAGGTATTACATTTATGGCAAGTCGTGAGCTGGATAATAACGCCTTCGGGGTATAACTGGGATAATAAGTCACCTTTCTTCGATCAGACGTAGCGAGGTTTCCTGACAACTTGCGGGGTGATCTAAACTCACCCCCTTACTCACGAGATTAGGCACAAGTGTAATTCCATATGAGTAAGCTGAACTGTTAGAGTTATTTCGCACTGACCTTTCCCCAACTCCCTTAGCAACATTTAAGTCTGCAATATTTTTATGTTTTAATATAATGTAACATTTCCGTGTTTTACAATGTGCATATATTCGGGCGAGATTATCGAACAGCAATGAATGCTGACGTAATTTGAAAAAGTATGTGACTAATCACAATAGTGATGTATATATAGTCAAGGCAATACACTTTGCCACATATACTTCAATTTCATTTTCTATGTCTTACGTGTGTCAGTGCCAAATTTTGGATAAAAGTTGAGTTTTTATTGAGAGGACGATTAGGATTAGCAGCATGAGCAATGTAAAGGGTGAAGAACGCCACGAAACAGTAAAAGAAGTATAACCTTTGAGTGGTGATCAGTTGTTTGCCAAAATGAATATTATTTAGGAAAATAACACGTTCATATATATATATATATATATATATACATATACATATATATATATATATATATATATATATATATATATATATATATATATATATATATATATATATATATATTATATATATATATATATATATATATATATATGTAGAACAAAGCAGGTCAAGACGCACCAACTCAGGACACCAAGCTCTTCATTTATAAAATTTATTACACCGACGTTTCGTGGGAGTAATCCCACTTTATCAAGGTTAAACAATCTGAAATAAAACAACAACGACAAACTTAAAGTAAAATACACATGCTAAAAAAGATTGAATCATACAGAGACTGGAAAACGTGTAAAAGTTAAAAATAAAAATTGGCGCCAACTCACAAAAAAGCCGAGCAGAAAACTGCTCCGCTTTCCTTCAAACCCAGGAGTCGAATGGTCAAAGTGTGGGTATTGTTTCAAAACAACGTCAAGGCTTATTTATACTTGAAAGACATTTGCATATTAAAGTGTAGGAAAGGTGGCAGTGCAAACCACACAGAAATGACGTACTAAAAATATCCGACTCTAAAAATACAGCTCAAACAGGTGAAATTATGAACCGTGGACAATAGCGTACATCCAAGGACACTTATGTAACAACTGAAATTCTACAATACATCAAACTAGAACAGTTACAAAGAAAACTAAAAAAGAATACTGCTGAAAGAGTGATGCCTACTAAAAATCGTCAAAATGAAATGAAGAAAGAGCTGTAAAATCTGCTTACACATCTAGAATTTTTGTGGTGTCTCTCTGTTCAAACCCTGAGGATACATAGTGTTGAGTTGAAATATCCACTTGGACTCTGTGAAATCTCTGGAGAATTTGTCATCTTTGTGTACTTTTTCAAGAATTACAACTTTCATATTTTTGACGGAGTGGTTAGACGAATTAAAATGTTGGCTCACGAACATTGCAGGGTTATTAGGGTCAGACTTATTAGATTTAATCATACTCCTGTGTCCAGCCATTCTATATCTGATTTTATTCTTGGTTTGTCAAACATATTGACACATGCATTTATCACAGTAGATACAGTATATAACATTCTCAGTGTTACAATTATAATTCCCTTTTATTTGAAATATTTTTTCCATTATGGATATTAGTCATTTTGTCCGTTTTTACCATATGTGAACACATTATTTTACATTTACTATCTCCACATGGTCCTGAACCATAATTTATATTGTCACTACGTTTCAATGTTAATTTATGTCTAACAATGAGTTGGCCAAGGTTTGCGCACACTCTTTGTGAAATAAGAGGTGGGTGGGGCACGACTTCACGCATTCTTTTGGAAATTTTTAATATATCTTGGTGTTTTTTGGCCATTTCTTTTATATTTGGGCGCAGAGGATGAAAGTCACTGACCCATGCTACTCTCTTTGTTGTCTTAGGTTTATTATATTGAAGAAAATGTGTCCTAGGTTTATTACGAACCTTCTCTATGATTTCAACTATCTTATTTTTATTATATCCTGATTTAACCAATTTATCTTGAAACTCTTCTATTCGCTGATCAAACCATTTGTCTAGGGAACAAATGCGTCTCAGTCTTATGGTACCACTGTAGATAATGCTGTTGAATATATGCTTGGGGTGAAAAGAGGATGGAGGCAGATATCTACCGCTATCGGTTGTTTAATATATAGATCTGTCTCTACTCTTGAATTAATTAGGCTGGTGGACACATCCAGAAAATGTTGCATTTTTGTTCCGTATTCTAAAGTAAATTTGATTGACGGGTGAATGCTATTGAGGAAAGTGTGATAAGTTTGGAGTCTATTTTCACCAAGTGTCCAAATACCGTACAAATCATCAATGAAACGTTTAAGAAAGTCTGCTTGATCTTTATAAACACTTGTTTTTCTCCAAAACCAGCTCATAAATATGTTAGCATACATGGGTGCAAAGGGAGTACCCATGGCTGTACCATGTGTTTGAAGGTAGTACTCTTCACAGAATTCAAAGTAGTTATTTTGAAGGATGATATCTGCTAGATCAATGATATCATTGATGTTTTTGTCATTTAAAGTAGAGCAGGTTTTGAAAGCATGTTTTAATGCTTCTAATCCTTCTTTACGGGGAATATTAGGATAGAGGCTCACCACGTCAAGACTAAAAAGAATAGTATTGTCTGGCAAGTTTGACAGCTGTGATGCATTATAATAGTGCAAATGATTCAGAAAATCGGTGGAATCCTTGACCAACTCTACACAGTATATTGGCACGATATTCATGAGTTGATAGTGAAGCCAGAGCGAGGCTCTACGAGTGGGACTATTGATCTGTGAGATTATTGCTCGTATGGGTGGTTTAACGTCAACCATGATGTCTGGATTTTTCAATTTATGCCATTTAGCAAGCCCATGAATATAAGGAGTTTTAATGTTATCATTGTGGCAAATAGCTAACTTCTCTGTATCTGAAATTGTAGAATTGTGATGCATTTTATCTGCTTGTTGAACAATTTTCGCATGAACTGTGGGTGTAAAATCTGTACTCATCTTTTTGTAAAATTTTGTATCTGATAGGTGTTCCTTCATGACTTCAATGTAATTCTGTCTATTCCATACAATAACTGAACCACCCTTATCTATCTTACTGATATATATGGACTGATCATTTCTAAGCTTATTGATTTCTTTTCTTTGTTCAGTTGTGATATTGTCATTGCGTTTAGAATATTTACTTTTACCTGTGGGATCATACTGTAAAATCTCATCCAATTGAACTTCACAGTATTTGTCCAGCATGGGATCTCTGCCCGTAGGTGGTGTCCATTTACTTTCAATTCTCAGTTCTTTTGGTAGCTCTCGTGAGGCAGTGTCAGAGTTATTTTCACGATCAAAGAAGAATTCTCTAAGTCGTAAGCGACGATTTTGGGCACTGGTGTGAATCCCAACCCATTACTCAATAGTGATCTAGTTGCTGTAGAAAGTTCCTTACCGCTGATGTTGACGATCGAGTTTTCATTTGTTGCTATTATTGCCTTCTTGACCATATTTTTTCTTGCTCGTTTCTTCTGTTTTCTAATGTTCTTGTCATATCTACGATTTTTCTTCTTGACAGATGTATTACTTCTCTGTATGGATTTCTGATCGGGTAGTGTTGTTGAGCCGTTCTTGGCGTAGTCTTCTTGTGGGACACAACAGATGCCAGAGACGCAAACTTGTTTTTGTGTGTTCTGTTAAGTTTTATCTCAGTGTTTCTCACTTGATTCTGTAGCTGTTTATTCAAGCGACGATAAGTGCGGTTACCTGTATTCTCTTTGAGTTTCTTTCGTAAGTTTTGTGTTCTTGTTTGAAGTTTTGGTTCTAGTTCGTGTTTGTAGAATGAAATAAGCATATCTTGTAACTTTGTCGATGTTTCACGTAAAGTGCAATGCCATTTATAGTTCAAATTCGAATTCTGCAGAGGCGGCTTTTTGAATATAACGAGACCTGATGGTACTTTCTCTTCCGAGCGGCATTGTTGCAAATAAGTTAAATGCGATTTGTAACGAATAAGTCTGTCCGTTGTATTTCTCAGATTGCTATAGAGCTTGTTCAACTGCATGGTCAGAGTTCAACAGTAGCTAGAAGATTTACCTTGGATCTGAATATATATATATATATTACAAAGTCAAAGTCATAATATCTAGTACTTAGACCCGCGGCCACTTTTGTGTTGATCAAGGCTACTTAATACGACAGAAATTCTGCTTGTATAGTGACAAACAGGTCCTGCCAAGGATTGTCAATGAGAGCAAACGATTGGCACTCCGTGTTAAAAATTGAGACACAGGATAACACTTCCATTCATGAAAGCCTCTACCCAATAATTAGTTTATTAAGGCAACACACTTTTATGAGCTCACTGCTATAGCATCAAGTAATTATATAAATAAATTGTATGTCCCATGCAGACAGTGTGTCTGGGGAAATTTGAATAAACAAGACTTGTACATGGACCAGTGCATGGTCATGTTACATTGTATCTCAATCTTGAACACAGGGTGCCAATCGAAAACTCTCATTTACAACCCCAGACAGAGCTAGTTTTGCCTTTGTACAAGCAGAAGTTTTGTCTGTGTCAAGTAGCCATGATCAACACTAAAGTGGCCACGGGTGTAAATTTCATACAAATTACAACCTTTAGACAGACATACGTTTTGCAGGACGCATGAAACCCAAGTGGCAGATATGATTACTCTGAACCCGAAGTAATTTGTGTTATTATCCATAATTCTCTGCTTTTAGCATCAAGCATTGTAAACTCCAACGAGGACAGCTGTATAATTTGGTTTATATATATATATATATATATATATATATTATATATATATATATATATATATATATATATGTATAAAGATGAAAACAAATGACAAAGACTAGCCATTAAAGTAACCGTTCTTTATTGTTGAAGAAAAGCTTATCTCAGTGCAAGAAAAAATTAAGAAAACTTAGACGTAGACGTCACTCCCTCATCGGTGGAATTGCAGAATACTTCTAGTCGCCCTCCGCACAGTGTTGGCGCCATACCAAATAGTATATTGATCAAGGAAATGTTCGTAACGTAAGGCTGTTTATGATGAGAAAACGTTCGTTTTGATTAGAGTATATTTTTCTGAAAATCAGATGGAATGAAAAGTCGAGCAGTGGCAGTGACATGGGCGATTTTTTCAATAACTGTTCAAAGCATTGGCCCACCAGATAGTTCTCATATGTAATAAAGACGATTTTTTGAGCAGTCAAGTAACTATTGATTAATAGAATAACTGGTAAATTACATTGGTCTGAACGGAAAGGTTGGTGATTTTTGTGGCGAATGTGGTCATGGATCAAGAAGGTTTTAGCAGTGGAAGTGTGTCTGCTAAGAAGCTTTAAACTTTGTCAGAGACTTTATGTATGTATGTATGTATGTATGTATGTGTATGTATGTATGTATGTATGTCTGTCTGTCTGTCTGTCTGTCTGTATGTATGTATGTATGTATGTATGTATGTATGTATGTATGTATGTATGTATGTATGTATGTATGTATGTATGTATGTATGTATGTATGTATGTATGTATGTATGTATGTATGTATGTATGTATGTATGTATGTATGTATGTGTATGTATTGTATTTGTATGTATGTATGTATGTATGTATGTATGTATGTATGTATGTATGTATGATGTATGTATGTATGTATGTATGTATGTATGTATTTGTATGTATGTTTATATGTATGTCTGTATGTATGTATGTAGTTCTTTATTTTCAATTTTTGTCTTTTTTAAATTTATATTTTATGTTATGATTTCACTTTTGACTTGTCTGTGATTGGCTGCCAACTGGCCCTTATACAAGAATAAATAAAAGATTAAAAAATACAATTAAGATATGACGAAATCATTGAAAGAGATTTGAGCGGTGGACTGAACGATCAATTTGGTTGTTTCGGATGTCATTGGATGTCACAATAAATTACTGGCTGAGACTTTAACTGAAAAATGTTGAGACGGTATTAAATAGTGTTCTTTGGTGACCTGATATTTATAAAGTTGATAAAATAATCAGATTTGTCCAAGCTCCTAAATTTGTTGACATATTAAAGTTATCTCTGTGCATCTGTAGATGCGTTTTTCCAGTTACAGCGCCAACTATGTCCACAGATCTTCATTACTGTTTTTCGGCATATTTTGGTTGGGTATCGCTTTGTGTTCATTCTGATTGTTACAATTATAAACGTTTGCAGGTGCATATTGATCAAGAATAATCTAGAGAAGCCTTTGGCAAAGGCAAAATGAGCATCCGTTTGAGGTTTTTGATAGTCAATAATAGGATCGATATCATTGGAGAAATTATAGAATTGAGATGGAGGATAAGAAATGATAAAAGATTGAACCTTTCGGTTATTGTGGTTTCGGTAACATCACTACAGCAAGATAACGTCTGTGGTCAGAGAGTCTTTGATAATAAGGACATATCTAATAGATTAACGACTAAGAGTTTGTGACAAATAAGTCTTCGAAGTGGCCGCACACTTGTGTTGAATTCTATACCCACTGCTTTAGGCTTCAGAGTCTATGGCGACGTGAATTCCCTTGCGTATATTTGCATTCAAGTTCATAACTAATCCGAATAAAGTCGCCGACTATGAACATATGGGAGTCACATGTCCTAAATTCCTAAAGCAAATCATTAAAAAGGACAGAAATTGTAAATATCATGAATAAATTTGAAGAAGTTAACGTTTCTCATCATACCGTAAAAAGAGGGTAACTCTTGTAGAGACCGAGATACAGGAAAGTAGGTCACAGTGCAAAGCTAATTTGCAAGAGACGTTATGGCTTGACAAAAGGTGTTTTATCCAAGGTAACATGCCCATGACTCTTTGTTTCAATTAAAAATGAAAAAGAACATCATTCTGCCTTTTTAGTGACGATACATGTGTACACAAAATAAGAACGAAATGGCCATCTATCAGCCGTATTGGCTTATTTGTCAAATTAATTTGACATGATTACGTAAGTCAAAGAGTGTTGTTGCCGACGTGCCAAGTTTGAAACAAATCACTTCAGGCATGAGCGGAGTAGGGTTCTTCACACGGAAATATGAGTAGGAAATGATTGCCTTGCAGCCATATGGATGATATCGCCAGGTAAAGTGATATGCGTATGTCAGTCATAATGTGTCGTCCGTTTGCAATGTTTGGAAGAAATTTGTTAGGTATGTCCTAGTAATACTCTGGACATGGATAAAACCAGTATGGCGTTCTTGTGAAAGAAATCGGAGACTAGGCACATCTGAAAAGTGGCATGACTCTGAACCGACAAACTGAACAAAATTACTGCCTGTTTGCATATGTATCTCATAGTATATAATCCCTGTACAAATATTTGAACAAGTTATCCAGATTTACAGAAAGACTGACAGAGTATAAGCCTTCCCCGAAACGTCATCCATGAGGATTAAAAAGGTAGCAAGAAGACTTAGTTGTGCTATTTTACCTGCAAATTTACATTGCACATACTTTTGTACATGTTAGTAAACACTAAAGTAAAATCAGAAAAATATGATATTAACATTATGTTATTAAAAACTTGAAAATAGATTTACAAATGAATTCTTTGTACTTTCATCCTAGAAACGTTAACAGACTGAAATATACTAAATACAACGACATGAATCGCAATAATGTTTTGATAAAACTACCACCACTTTTCTAATCTTTAACTACATTTTTAAACAAAACAAAGACGTGAACAACGTGTTGCATCTATCTATCGTCTTCTCGCATGATTTCTTTGTGTTTCCAGCCTGGAAAGTTAACAGGCTTCAATATACTGAATACATCAACGTAAATTGGAACAATGTTTTCATAAAACTACGAATATTCAATTTAATTTTAAACAAAACAAAGATATTCAAAACTATATTTTACCTAACGTCTTACGTTTTGCCTTAAATGAACCTTGAATATAGTGAACACAAGTAGCCATGTCAGAGCTGGCAAGTTATTTTGTAGGCTGGATATATGGCAAATAATAGATGGATTGACCACAAGCTTTATTTTTGTGTTTTTGTCATACCTTGTATCATGGTTTTCATTTTCGAAATAATATATTATTTGTCTTACACTTGATACGATAATACCCCTACAAATTAATCGACGATCCCTGCTAAACACGCATGTGCAGGTTGAAAATAAATCATTGTTAACTTTTTGGGTGCCGCATCATTACCAGAAAATACACCCATTTTGGCTGAACGAGATGCATTACAAAAGCTTGATCGGCCAGTGGCGCGCTTTCTATTATTCCTTATGTGCTATTATGGTTCTTGTTTTGATTACGATTTGTTACTCCAATACTATGAATAATCTTCCTAATACCTTCGTCGGGAGAACATTTCAGCATAGACAGTATGTTAATCACAACGGCGAATTTGATCAATTACCATTGACTATCTGGGAATTTAGCACAGGAAAACACAAGGAAATTAGTGGAATGGACCAAACTCGTGATAATAAGGTAAGTGAAAGAGAGCCGTTTAGTTCTAAATGATTCGAAATTCCGTATTTGGTGTTTTCTTTCGACAGCGAGAACCGACCATGCGATTTTAAATGTGGTTCAGAGCAGGCAGATTTTCTTCCTTAACATTGTCTTCCGTCCAGAATTTCCACTGCAGCGAAGTCGGTTGCAATTTAGAAATGCGTAAAAATGAATGTACAAGACACATATTTGATACAAGCCTGAACGCTTCTCATGACCTTTTTTATAAAAAAGCGTCAGCTGGATGATATATAAACATAACATTTATACAAAGTATAATTTCTTTATTGAGGGAAGTTGTTCAAATATGTTTAATCCATATATTTGTAATTTAAAAGTAAACCCTAGACTTATTTATTATGGCGCGAAACAGAGGTATGATCGAGATCAAAGCTAAAGTAAAATTAGTTTTCATAATGACCATAACATCATGGCTGTCAGTAAAATCGTGTCTTTCATTCAATTATGCTCGTTATTCCGACCCATGTAAAATCATTTTGAAGTGTTTATCATTGTATGAGAGCGTCGAGCGATTAAGATACAAGTCGTGAGGCAAGTGAAAAGATTCATCTGCCGCGTTCTGAAACTGTCAAAATATCTCTGTAAAATAATTCATCCGGCAATGTAGTGAAATCATTAATACTCTTTACTAATACCTTTGAATCTTTACAATATGAATTTCTACGTCTAATCTGTGATTGTTAAAGATCATGTCTGATGATGTACGAACCAATTTTTATCAAGATATCTTCACTTTCGGCCTTTTACAGAAAATCTGAGACACTATCTTTCAAATGTATTTATTCACTATGCACAGGTGGAAATTAAATCAGGCAAATCTGTCCAGGCGCCGCCGACTTATACTTATTTTAATAAAGTGCACACTGCAAAAAAACGGAACTGACAAAATCAACGGTTTGTGTAAACGACCCAGGCGTCACACTCTGTAGCCAAAAAGTCCGACTCAAGCGCTATTTTCTGCGAATTTTATCACACTAGTACTAACTTGAAAAATTTAGCGATAGTTTTGTGAATGGAAAACATGTTTGAAATTGCTGATCGTGTGAATATCGAAAGAAATTGTACACTGAAACGGCTATTGCTTGGTGCAAACATTGGTGGTATTTACACGATAGACAGAGATGAGTAATTCACGGTTTAATCCTTGTGTCGAACGCTAAAGTAGCATATTAACAGTGTACTGTTGTCTAAACGATTATAATCTGGTTACCAGAGTTCATGATAAAGGTGAAAATGTCGAACCTTGTGTAAAATAGTCTATCTACCCGATCGAGACCTGTCTGCTGTCGTCTCGTCGGGCATTCACTTGTTCTTGACTCAAATGGTCACCTGCCTGTCTCGCAATCGGTAATTTATGTATTTTCTTTGTGAGAAGAGATTTGCAAGTTCAGCGCCGACTTTCTTGCGAACATGAGGTCAGTTGCTAGATTTCCTACCTCAAGATGAGACGAATAACTTTTGACACAATGAAAAACATCGGTCTCAAAATGTGTTTTCTTAGCTTTTGCACTGGCTGCAGACTTGTCGCCCTTCGTTACGTCAGAGATTGGCTAGTGTTATTTTTTTAACTTCATTTGTGTGTTCTTGTCTTACACAGTACCGATTTTATGAAACTAGTACTCGCGCCATAGCGTAGAACAGCACGGGCTGTCGTCGACGGCGTGTTCCGAGAGATTATTGTCTGTGCAGTCACACAGTATGCGCTCGGCTTGCAATACCAGCGTACACATTATAATATATAATTTCGGAGATTTTTCGCGCGGTCACTTTTAATAAAACTTTTTAATGACCGACTATATTTTATCGCCAACTCTTTAGTTAATACATAGTAAGTTGAAAAGTGCTAATCTCACCACCGTATACATAGAACCAGCTAAAATAAAAGAAACCAAAGCGAAGTCTGATGTAAGTCAACCAATGCAGACCGTATCGATCGTATCAGTCATTGATGGGGCCGTCGTCGAACTCAGTGAACACGTACCTTTCAGTTAAGTTCAGCATAGCATAAATGTAAAATCTTTGCTAATGTTTTTTGAATATATGTTTGACTTGAGTGAAATCAACCTCATATAGAAAAAAATGTTAGTTTCGGCACTTCTAGAAGTCCTAGATTATTTCGGGTTAAGGTTCAGCTATAATCTGCAAAGTGTGTGGGTAATTGACAAGTCCAGACAACACAACTTTATAAAACACTTCCATCGTTGTTGAACTGGGAACTTCTCCGTTAGCGGCTGCGAAATTATACTCTTCAGACTCCGTACGTTGTTGATTGTTATTGCAGTATGAGCAAAGGTCGGACTGTTTTAAATCGACCTCTGCGCACGTTTCCGTCTTTTTCTAGTTCGCTTTCGTGGCCCTCGCGTGAGTTTACGACAGTACTAAGCGCGAGCGCCGGCTGTGGTGTGCATGTTTGACGTGTTTGCCAATGCATCGTACGGATACCGCGTACCGGCCGAATTCATAACGTTCAGCATAACGTTGAAGACAGCGCATGCGCACTATACCGCAAAGAATATACATAATCCCTGCACGTTTAATAAATACATCGTGGTTGCTAATCCGGGACAGTTAAGACAAAAGGAAAAATAATGACATGTGGTGTAGATCAGGAATTTCCCGGTACGATGTGATCCAATACTTTTCGCTAAAAGAAAGACCATGTGTCGTGGATTCGAAATATGAAATGTAATAAATGCTAAAATTGATTTTATACTGAGTCATTACGTTAAACATAGAAAGTGCTCGAAGAAAAATCTTTCGGCAAGAGCACTAATATGAACAACTAGCGAATTTAGCAAAGTGTATTTGCATAAAGTAAATAGTCTAAGGACAGTTTGAAAAACAATAGCGTTTTGATAGAATGATAACAGATCGTAATGTTTTTTTCGAGACTTCAAATTCTCGTATCCCGCAAACTAGCTTTCTCCTCCTAGGGAAACCCCTACCGAGCGTATGCTTCTTAAACGAAAACGAAAGTTCTATTCACTGTCACTTATGACATATAATTAATGGAAAAGAATGTTCATTTATACTCAAAACACTGATTTTTTTTCTTCAGAAAGCTAATAATGCCACATCTGCAGCCAGCGAAGCAGTGCATGCAAACGAATCCAGGGAATCAGGAAAGTTTGCTCGCATTCTAGAAGAGGAACAAGGTTTGTCGAAAATTCCAGAAATTCCTCGAACAAGTAAATATCCGCGTTATCTGTTTCCCTTGTTTCAATATATAGACGGGCCCAGTGGTCTCTACATACACATTCGCTATGCAATATTTGCAGCAATTTATCAAAAGAGAACATTGGTTATACCATACCTGCATAGGCATGTAACACAGACAACGGGACCTAAAGAACGAACACCCAATGAGACGTTTGACATGGCAAAGCTGAGGGACATTGTCAGTGTCAGCAGTAGTCTCGACGATTTCAAAAGAGACTGTGGTACTCATTTTACACTCGAAAACATTACAGAGGGACCTTACCCAGAAGACACCTCGGTTGAATTTAAACTCGACGAATACGCAAAAATTAAACGACAATGTGAGCATATACTTGGAATAACAATGCCGTATGAGAGTGACATTCGTCCTTTACTTAAAGATGTTCCCGAAAGATTTAAAGCCATGTTAACAGTACAATGTCTCGGCTATGTTACCCCTCGATATCAAAGATTTCACAATAAGGAGATCGAGGAAAAGATAGGGAAGAGTTTCTACCGAGCACCATATATTCGTAGGATGGCTGATGAAGTGATGGGAAAAATATGCGAGGGATCATTTGCTGTGATGCACTGGAGGAACAAAAGTGCAGAGCCGTATGTATTTGTATTTCTATTATTATCGTGTCAATTTGGCAAGAGGAATGCAAAGTTTAAGTAATATCATAGAACATACTGGAGTGGAAATTAAAGATATGGTTTCGAAAAGCTTAGAAATCGATATACACAGACACAAACTAAACGAAACTATGTCGGCTCAGTCTCGGAAAAGGCATGAATGGATAACGTTGGTATATATATGCTTCGACATCTGGAGAGATAGGTAGACAGTTGGTGATGGTGCAAGGGCAAATACTATTGAATACAGGTAGAGCGAAAGTAGTCATCAAATGTGGTGTATTTGCATAAACCAAGGATGTGCAATTTTATATGCTGACTATATTTTTAGTTGTAGGGCTGGCTTTAAGGGAGAAGCTTGCACGGAAAGTTTGAAGAAAAGTTTAGCTCTCCTGTCGAAACAAGTCGATGTCATTATAAGTCTTGTTTGGGACACACTGCATAAACACAACATTTCTTGCCTGTATGTCTGTACAGCTCCCTATGAACAGGTAAGTACATGGTATTTTAATTAACTCATATAGGCTCCCTCCGGAAATGTTGATGCCATAACAATCGAAGTAAAGCTTGTTTTGCGTTTTACTGCTACCTTATATGATACTTCTCTTCATCTCATTATTAATTCTACTTACACACATTGAGATCAACATTATGCTTAACAGGAAACATGCATTGTTATGTAACATTATATCTCATTGGCAATAGACGTTATATGGAATTACTTGAATATGTAATTACTTGAAAATGTTCAACGTAAATTCATAAAATATTTGTGTTTAAAAACACATATTTCATATCATGCTGACCAGTACGAAGCTCTCTGTACCTTGTTCATCTTACCAACTTTGGAGAAACGTCGCTGTTATCTTGATATGATGTTTTTACACAAGTGTGCAACTGGAGTTTATAATTTACCAGATGTTTTATCAAAGCTATGCTTTAATGCACCTGGCAAACTTTTGCGCACCTGTCCCACATTCAGACCACCTCGTAGTATCAATGTTTTTAAATTTTCTCCTCTTAACAGATGTATGAGTAATTTTAATGAATTGTTTCGTAATAATCATTATATTGATATTTTTAATGACTCATTTAAGTCTAACATTAGACAAGTTATTTTTTAATGGCTGTTCTTGTTGAGTTGTTTGCTTTGTTTTTTGTCTGTGTGTGTCCTACACTTCATTTTAGTTTTGTAAATACTTTCTGTTTGGTGCTGTCTTGTTCAGTGTTTTTAACCGTTTTCTTTTGAGCTTTTGAGGAACCTGTAAATGGGACTTGATCCCGTAGATTTCCGAATAAATAAATAAATAAATAAATAGACGTTTTTTAATTGACACAAGTTGTATCAAGATCTTACATGAAAGGAGATATGCATGATTATGCAAACCGCTAGATCTAATAATCATATGCCTATGACCATATCACTGTCTCCTCTTACGGGGGAACATTAATTATCAGCTCTATGTTACACGCAATCAATCTCCGAATACAACCCAAACTAATTTCAATACTGCGGCTCAGTATCATGAAAGAACAAAGGTTTTCCTTCTATGTTAGGCATTTAGTAATCGGCGCAATCTGCGCAATAGGCAACATTGCGCCACAATACCCAACATTGCGCCAACGGACGCAATAATTTTGCTACGTGCCACGGCGCCAAACGGAGTTGGATGATACTATGAGTGATGGGGTTGGCAGCTTAGTAGTCCATGGCGTATTTTTCAATGTAGTACGGAATAACAACCAAATTACTTGTCAACTTGACAAAAAAATGTGGTGTAGGCTTAATGTTAAATAGGTTCAAATTATGAATGGAAATGAAGTTTATGAAATAGAATTTAGGACGATCGGTGCTCGGTGGTCTCCATTTTTAAAATGAACCATTCCTGGTCTGCCTTGCGTCCAGTGATTACCAAGAAGCGACATTGGACAATTCACTCCTGCGCACTTGCAACTTTCAATGACCTTTCAAGAATATACCCTTTACAAAGCAAAGTTTATCGCTCTAAACTAAATATATCGTTATAATTGTACGTTATACCATCGGCGTGATAACAAACTAGGTAGGTTGAATAACATGAATAGTGTAGAGTTTAGATCCGAAATGCAATCTTAGTGATTTGTACTTTTCAGAAAATGGTTAATCATCTAAAGAGGTCAGAGCATGTCCATACTTTGGAAGATTCTTTTAAGATATCGAAGAAACTTTCCAAATATAGAGATGACAATTATGTAATATCATTGGTGGAACAGGAGATTGCTGAAAGTACGTATATCATATTCAAATTTGTCCTGCTACGAAAAACTTTAGGTGTCTGGCTCATGTAGTTGGGTTGCTAGGTAGGTTTATCTAGCAAGGTAAGTTGGTGGGTTATTGTCTACGTGCTACCGATTATCAATGTTATATAGTTCTGTAAAGATTCAACGCCTAATGTGCAGTTCAGTAGTTACATGAGTCCTCGTTCATGGGAAAAGTATTGCACATTTCAAGTTTGACTCATACAAAAGTAATTAACCACATTTTAGAAGCCATGCCTTTGTACAAGTTGAATTTATATGGGAACGCCGTTAACGTTTATCACGATAACAAACCTACAAAATACGTTACATTTCACAGTATTGAATCACCAATACTTACACGTGAAAACATTTATTTCAGTCACATAGACCTTTTCCTGGTTATCCCACAATGCATTGCAGTGACTTCATCAAACACCGTATATAAGCTCAAAACAGTGAAAACATGCTTATTACATGAGTCCTCGTTCAGGGGAAAAGTATTGCACATTTCAAGTTTGACTCATACAAAAGTAATTAACCACATTTTAGAAGCCATGCCTTTGTACAAGTTGAATTTATATGGGAACGCCGTTAACGTTTATCACGATAACAAACCTACAAAATACGTTACATTTCACAGTATTGAATCACCAATACTTACACGTGAAAACATTTATTTCAGTCACATAGACCTTTTCCTGGTTATCCCACAATGCGTTGCAGTGACTTTATCAAACACCGTATATAAGCTCAAAACAGTGAAAACATGCTTATTTGTTTTGTACAACGGATTGTTACAGAAGAATGACACAAATTTGCAATACCAAATAATGCCCCGTGTATATTCTAACCATCAGCGACGAAAATATAGGTCAGGCTGTAATCTGCCATAGAGTTCTATGAGTAACGAACCCTGCGTGTACCCTACGGCTAAAAAGTTCTATGCGTAACGTATGCTTTGTATACCCTGGCGCGCACTGCATCATGGAACCGGTAAAAGAACTATAATGAACAATTCAAAGACGATGTCATGACTCCAGTGTTCATGAAAAGTATACCATCTCAATAGCTGCAAGCCCTAACAAGAAGGGTTTTTATCATCATGTACGGGTAGCACATAGTCGTTAAAATTGCTTACAAATATCAAAATGATATATATTACGTCTTCTGTCAACGTATCTATTAAGAAACGGACAGTTTTACATAGACGTCATACTTCTTGATTATGATATGATACCTTAAATTTATGATGAAAGACTGAAGAGGGACACTGACTGCAAAACGAAGTAATTATATAAAATATATAGTGAAACTTCTCCATTAACTTCTAATCAGAGGTATATTTGTCTGGAGTAACATAATACAAAAATACAGCTACAATAAGCACCAAGTATAATACTTCTAATTCCGCTGTAATAATGTGTAAAATATGCTGTTGTAGGAGTGACGAAACTCGTGCTTACTATTTGATTTCAATGCGATTTTTGCAGATCATCATTCATGTTGATTTTTCAATATATTATCCATGTTTGACAACAGTAATTGAAATTAGCAGGACTGAAATGAATTAAATTTAACGATGAACCTGATCTAAGGAAAAAGACCGCCCTCATTTGTCCTACTTGGTTTAACTGGCTTCACGGTAGTTATATTTACATTGAGCCAAAGGTTGATACATCAATGGTGGTACAAAGGAATACGTTTTTTTTGTGCTTCAGGCGATGCTTTTGTACTAACCGAAAATCATAACTCTCGAAAATAAATTAAATATGTAAATGTTGACCGCTCCTAGTTTCCCAAAGTATGTTTTAGAGGTGCCATGAAATGGGTATAACCTGTTGAGGGCAGGTCGATGTAAACGAATTACGGAGCGAACCAAGTGCTTCGAGATAATCTAGTCTTTTTTTTTCTTGCAGGAACACCGCTCTTTATTTCATCTGGGGGATCCCAATGGTCCCGCTTTGTAGGATATGCTAGGGAGAGAAATCACCTTAAAACAATCCCATTGCGTGAGATACCGGGTATACCGAAGCATCTTCTGCCAATTCCATATTTAATTAAATGACAAGTTTCTCAAGGAACTGCAGAATTAGTAGAAGGTGATGTTTACTATAAGTGAATATATTTTTAGAACAGTAATTAACATACCGATAGAAATTTTAGATTTTTCTGATGTCTTCTGGGTAGAATCATTTTAGTATAAATACGGGACAGTAGAGACTTCTTGTCAGACTATTAAGGATCACGTCAGTGTTTACTTCAAACTGTTTTGGGACCTTCAAAGTCCCGCTGGATTTGTTCTGTGAACTCTGCACGGTTCGGATCAACCTCAAGCCTGCAAGCCAGCGAGCCAAAGGACTTTCTAACCTATCAGTGTGTCTGGGCTCAACTCTCTGGAGACTAATTTAGGAGTTTTGTGCCGTCCCAGCTGAGATCAGTAATTTTTGTTCTGCATTGTAATTTTCTTGTAATTAATAATAATAATAAAGAATATTTATAATGCACCTAATCTCAAAAGGGAGCTCTAGGCACAGGACAAAATACACTATTCCTTAAAAAAGTATGTCTTGAGGGCATGGCGGAATGAAATATGTGAATCCATATGGCGTAGGTTGACAGGCAGACTGTTCCAAATTTTCGGTCCTGAGTAGGAAAAAGACCTTTCACCAAAGAATTAATTTTGTAGCAACACGTGGCATTCTAAAAAGACGTGTGTCAGATGAAGAACGTAGGTGTCTTGAAGGAGTATACATTTGCAAAAGGTCAGAGAGATATTGTGGTCCAGTCCCTGAAACCAAGTCGAAAAAAAAAACTGTAGAAAGTTTGTACTGTGTACGACTAGCAATGGGCAAGCAGTGCAGCGATTTCAAAAGTGGTTGTATGTTGTGTGATTTTTTGGCTTTATAGACAAGTCTAGCAGATGCATTTTGAACACGTTGCAATTTGTCAATGAGGTGTTTTGGGCAGCCAGAAAGAAGGCTGTTGCAGTAGTCTAAACGAGATAGCACAAAAGCAATAACAAGAGTGGCTTGAACAATGAGAAGATGACGAATAGAAGTGATCTGCCTCAGCTGAACATAGGCAGCTCTGCATACATTATGTACGTGCTCTGATATGGTTAAATGGCGATCTAAAGTGACACCAAGATTTTTCACAGATGAGGAAAACTTAATAACTGCATCATCAACTAACATCGAGTCAGGAAGGGACAATCTGCCTTGCAGTCTGGGTGATATGACAAGCATGGCTTCAGTTTTACTGTCGTTTAACTGGAGTTTTTTGTACCTCATCCATGTTTTGACCTTATTAATGCAATTTCGTATGGAATCTATTGCAGAGTGGATCTCATCAATTCTGGTTGCTTTGTAGAGTTGATTGTCATCTGCAAATGCATGGTGACTAACAGAATGTGACCTAAAGATATTAAAAAGGGGTTCTGTGCACAATACAAACAAAATTGGCCCTAAAACAGAGCCCTGAGGGACACCAAATCGAAGAGGTGACACATGTGACTTACGGCCATCAATTGAAACAAACTGTGATCTATGGGACAGATAGGATTTGAACCAGGATAGCGGACAATCAGTGATTCCAAAAGAGTGTTCAAGTCGATGAAGGAGAATTTCGTGATCTAAAGTGTGAAACGCAGCAGAGAGGTCTAACAAAGTCAAAATGCTAATTTCACCCCTGTCTAGTGCAATGAGGAGATCGTTAACAATTCTAAGGAGGGCTGTTTCTTTGCTGTAATGTGGTCTATAGGCTGACTGAAGTGGATTCAACAATTTGTTTGAAATAAGATGGTCATTTAACTGCTTGAGAATAATTCGTTCTAATTTGAGACGGGTCGATAGTTCTTTAATTCAACTAAGAGACTGGTGGGCATAACATCAAGGTCACAACTTTTGGCAGGAGACCTTAGTATGATGCGTTTCACTACGTCATCAGAAACTGGTTTGAAATGACTGAGATTTTCTCCATGAAAGCAAGGTTCAGTACACATGGGAGGGGAGAATCAGTACGATCAAGGTTTGCTCTGATCGTTTTAATTTTGATCATTTTAATAAATGGCCATCTTATTTCAAATTAACACCCTAAATTTAGTTATAAGTTTTAATAAATTTATTTTAAATACAATCACTGACTTCATCGCCCTTTTCCGTAGTAACTAAATGCATATACATTAAAGATGATAACACATCAAGAATGCCTGGTATCTATTACTCAAATTTCATGCATTCATGCAATCGTCAGACAGGTAGATTTTACACACACACACACACAACACACATACACACACACATATATAATTTGTTTGATTTGGATCATTGGCTTGTTTTGACGTCATATTATTAAATATTAATTTATTTATAAATTAATTTATTAATTTATTAAAATATTAATAAATGGGCACCCAACACATATTTCATATCAATCAGAGACTGTTACGTTTCGAGTCCCCCAATTTAAGTCCCCAAATACCTTCAAAGAGCGCCTACATACCATTGATATTTTCAAATCTCCCGCCCCAGAAGTGTTTGTGAATGCAGCCTAAGTGCATTGTCATTATGATCGTGTATTGCCAAAGCCCGGCCCATTCAAAGAGTTCCTAAAGCTTAAGTATTTGAACATCATTGACCATCTCCTATTTGTTTCTAAATTGCCGAATAAGAGAACATTCACCAAATAGTACCAAATTTAACAGGTCAGATATCATTTTACTTTCATGCTATGAAAATATAATATGCTTAGGGGCCGTCGATAATTAAAAACTGACGCACAAGAAACGTAATTCCTTCGTTTTACTTGAAACCCCCTCCCCTCCCCTCTAAACGAAAGTTCTTATGCGAAATCAATTTCGTATTATGATGCCGTTTCTGACAAACCCGCCCACACGCACATCTCCGATCCGCACGCCAATGAAAAAATACCGGAAGGGCACATTAATTAATAAACCTCCACTTTACGCGTTTCACTTTTTAAGACAGAACATTTTAATGTATTTCGCACGTAGGAAAATGTTTCACATATATGTTTCAAGTTGAAAAAGCGTACAAGTTTTTATTTCACATTCATGTCTTTTCGTTGTCTCCGTATTTTGCACAGTCCCCTGTGGTCTATTCCGCTCTGCGTCTATGCGCCCCATAGACGTGTGTACATATGCCTGAGAAAAACCGGTTTTTCTCAGGCATATGTACACACACGGTCCCTCCACAATGTGGAGGGACTGTGGTACACACGTCGACGTTGACGTCTATGGGGCGCATAGACGCAGAGCGGAATAGACCACAGGGAACTGTGGTATTTTGTGGTCATTCTGTTCTCGATGAACGCGAAGGTGTTTTTGCGTTCTCGATGCAAAAGTCGCACTTGGAAAACAATAGAAAATCCTTATGCGATTTTGACGCACACAAAACGAAATGAACTTTTACCCCCTCCCCCCCCTAAACGAAAGAATTACGTTTGTCGTGCGTCAGCTTCAATTATCGACGGTCTCTTAATAATATAATTATTGTATTATAAAACTTCTTTGACCATGACATCTCTGGCACTGATTCATCATTTACAATTATAATTTGAAACGAAAGGGTACATTAGAAATGTCTGGCAGTGAGCTTATGTATTTTATCTATGAAACAACAGAGTATGTAAACGAAGCTCTAAATAACATTTAATCTATTTGGCCTTTGATAGCAGAGCTATGCGCATGCGTCTCGCGTTGAGAATACCACATGTCCTAATACCACATGTTCTCTTCACAGGTCCTACAAACGTAGAAACGACGGTGATTACTTAATGTGTGTTCATATAGACGGCGGCTGGTTCAGTTTACATTCGTTAACAGGCGGGTAGGTACATAGGTTGTGAATTCGAGTCCGATAGGAAAATTACTGAAGGTTCCGCCCTGGATACATCAGCTTGTAGACATAATTGTACCAGAAACTATCTAAAACGGAGTACAGCAAGGTATCGCCTTGATTGAGCGTGTGTATAGTCTGTTGACTTGCATGTGTGTTGGTTCTTCATTGATGTACAGCTATGTGCAGCGGTTGCGGTTAAAATTACAACACCTTAGCTAGGTTATTGAACCACCATTTTAGAGGTAATGATGTAGCCGAGTGATTAATTCTCCATTTTTGTGTACAGTTCAAATATAATTGAGCAATAGCTTAAATGTTACTAAGCAGTAAGTGAATGATAAACTGATTACAATCTTAGGCTGAAATGAATAAAGACTGTAATGTCTCTGCTACAATACATAGCCCTGCTGTTACGATCACCGAACCGAAGTTGGCACACAGGGTCCTGACTCCAGATTTAATTTATCAATGAAATGGGATCATCGAAGTACATTGTAATAGTACCAACATTTATCGCAACTTTCGATAGAGACTTTGTTTTTCTCAGTCGTGGCACATGGGTAAGTTTTTCATGTATCTGATAATATTAATCGCTCGCAAATAACTTCAGTGTGTAAAGCCAATAGATGTTCGATGATTTATAAAGTTTCAGATTTACTATGATCCCCCAGCCTGGGTAGATGCATGTTTATGACTATGAACTAGGACGAGGAAGAGAATTGTAACATTTCCCTAACAAGAAGAAGTAAAGCAATTCGAAGAAACAAACAACTTTGTCGGGACAAAAATCAAAAACAAATATTTTGGTTGAAGAAGATTTTAGTTTTATTGTGAAAGTATCATCAACCTATTGATAAAAAAGTAAGGAGTATGTATACAAAAATAAATGTTAAGCCTAAAACCATATCAAACACCATCGTATATCATATTGAACAGAATAAAAGTTTTCGAAATTGTCATCAAAAAAGGTATCTGTAACTTTCAACTGTTACTGTAGTTGTGATACCACATTTCTTTATCTTCTATTGATAAAGAGCCCTGTAAAAAGTATAAGGATTAGCCCTTTGATCTTGTCTTTTTAAATGGTGCTTATTATAAAGTAGAAAGTCTTCGACAGGACTTATGAATTTTATGCTGTTGTCACTTTTATCGATTCTAGATGGTAAATCTCGAAGCACAGAGCAAGTAAAAGTATATCATGAAATTATTAAACTTTAAATTCCATTGTTGCTATAAGGAAACACTGCCGACTATTGAAGTCACAGGTCCATTATGTCAATACTTGACAGGCTGTTGCTAGGCCGCTATCACTACATGCTCGGATTCATCGATATCTTACCTGCTGTGACCATATTCAATATTTACTCCCACAGCATACTCATTTCATTCGAGGTATGAAACCAAATGATGGACTTTTAGCTGTTCAACCCTATTTTCATGTTTGCTTAATAATTTATTATAAATGTACCATATTTGTTTAAGCTAATATGGGCATACAGTGATGAAAGCATACTTATGATTTTATGTCACAGTCAGAGGCATAGACCAAAATGCATTATATAGAAAAAGAAAGCGCCGGATTTCACATGGCTTTATTTGGCAAAACAATTTCAGACCAAAAATCTATGGCTGAAAACACTATCATGTAGAATAACATCGACCTGACTTTGCAGCTTTTTCCATCATCGGACGTTTCCAATAATAGTCATATGCAATAATGTGAGTCACCATTTGACCTTTTGGAACACAGCTTTATTAAAACCGGGAAAATCGGACGAAATATGGTAACTTGTCCAAATGTAAATCAGAGGAAAAACTCTCACAAAAACTCAAGACTTATTGAAAAGCCATGAATTCATGTGAACTGAGGCTAATTATAATTGGCGAAATAGGGAAATGAAGAAATAAAGAACTGAAAAATAGAGAAATCAAAATAAAATATGCTTGATACGATGTCAATAACCAACGTCGTCACTTAATATAATATTAGTAGAACTTCATTATTATTGAACGTCATCTTGAATATAGAGCAACTTTTGACAGGTAAGCATAATTCAAGCGCCACGGGCCACGTACCAAATTTCACGATTCATGTTCTGCAATTTCAGCTAGAAATAGATGCATTTTCACTCCAAGTTACTTTATCGATTTATCTACAGTGATAAATCACAATTAGGGCTTCAATGGCGCCTTCCGGTCCGTGCCTTACGGCGGCCAAGTAAAATTCTAATATTTCCTGAAATCGACGAATTCGGTTTTAGACGTAATTTCAATTTTTGGAGTTAGTTCTAATTCAGATATTGCATGTTTTTGTTCTCACCATTCAGAATTCGACAAGATTTTCGAATTTAGTTTTGTCGTTATAATCTCGAATCTCAAACTCGTTTTTTAAATTCAGAAATCAAAATCGGAAAAACAGAAACGACCAACGTTAAATTTTACAAGGGTGCTAGGGAGTCTCGCGACAGATTGTCACATTTGGATAGCAACAGTGTACCGAAGATCAGAGAAAAGCTATCTCAATTACTGTATTATACCATAGACCCTAAAAAAACGAGGGTCTATGATTATACTAGGCCTATTGTGTTTTATTGGCAATAATCTTCATTATCACATGAACTTGCCAGAATCCGCCATCTGTGTGACATAGAACAGGACTTATAAGAAATCCAAATTACCCCTGTCCTACGTCAACAACCAGAACTTTTTTCCTGCTCTTCGCCGTGACGCTTTCATGCACATGCCGGTCTGTCGAGATCGATGCCGTGATCTACGTGAGCTAATGCGATGAATTCAGACATGGAAACACGGAAGGCATGTCCAACGAAATTTCGAGTCTGTAAAGCTTTTGTAACTATTCTAAAGAATAGAATGGAGTTGCCGTCGCGGCTAGTGCTCCAACTCAGACGGACGGTTCAACGTCAACGTAACACGTTGAACCCGTTCTGGCTATAGACACGATGACCGTGTCGATAGATGCTACCCGTTGAACCTGATGTGGCAACAAACCCGAAAGCTGCGCCTCAACGTAAGTTCAACTGAATAAATAGTACCGTATGATCTTCGGAAAGCGACATAGAAGGCAAAAAACATCAAATCATTCGACGAATAACAATAAATTTCCTTTATCACATAAAAATTCCGTAAATTCTCGATCGGAATCGAACCTGCCTGAAGCGTAGCACTGTAGCGGAGACATCAGCAGTCAGGTATAGCCCTACGAGTATGGCGACAGTGTCTGGCTTTGGCTACAAAGCAGGACACTCTCGCCATACACGTAGGGCTACAGTCAGGTATAGCTGTAACCTGAAGTCTTCAGTGCACATCGTACCACAGGGGGCTCGTACTTGTTTATTTGTGTCTGTGTTTGTTTGTGTGTATGTCTTTGTGTTTGTTTACTTGTTATTTTTAATAAAATAACAGCGGAAAGCTATTTTGTTAATATTTGTCAATAAAGAGCAGTTTATTTGTTTGTTTGTTTGTTTGTTTTTTTTGTTTGTTGATATGTATTTCCGATGGTTTGGTTTATGCACGATTTTTTCAACTCCTCTGGATGTTTCTATCTCTTTCCAAATCAACTTTATCCAAAGAAATTGATTACACAATCCCTGAATACAGAATTGACATTTTGGTAAAATTTCAGCGTCGAAAAAAACCCAAAACTTGAAACAAAGATGTCATGTACATGTATGCTGCTGATCTGAGTAAATGTGAACTGGCATGGCATGCATATTGCCTACACGGAAAGGCAACTCAATATTCCAGTATCAAACTGTATACATCTTGTGAAAACAACAACATAGCAGTGATTGTAATAGTCACCAGGAAAAAGGCTTCACAAATGAAAGGATAATTGCTTCAAAAAAACAACTGCATGTTCTGAAGATGAAAACATAGATCGTGGCCGTCAATGAAAACCATGGATGACGTGTGTGAGACTATTCTATTTAGGCGCCGGGGGTGAGCAGGGTCAAAGAATCAAGAAAGTACTGGAAAAACGTGTCATTTTCCTTACGTTGCTGTCGAGGGAACTCGAGTTTCCCATTGTTTTAACATCTTTTAATGGTTTCTTTATTAATTTAAAGTATGATCCGTTGTCATGAACAGTGACTCAACGACTTTCTTTGTTACATTCTCGATATCTGCGACCTAGTATTAGTCACAGGCACGACTGCATCTTGCTGTGGTAAAGTCGCTTGAGAACTGGCGTACGCGTAGTTTTGTGACTCTAACAAGCTGCCTGATTGGTCCGATTTGAATTTCACTGACGTACTAACCCGTAAAAGTGTGACACTTACGTTTTGCCGCACAAACTGTACGAATCAAAAGAGGAAAGATGCTAAATATCGCCAATTTTTGCCCTTTCCATCGAATTAAAGGATAGGTGTGGTAAGTACAGGACATGATGCTGCTACAAACCCAATATTTCAATTGTCTGGCATTTATTTGGTGTGCTTTTCTTGACTCGAAAATACAGATGTTTGAATCCCACTTGCTCCCCTTGTTTGAATGTATAGAGGGAGTGAATAAGTCTAACCCTAACCCTAATTTAAGCCTAACCCTAACCCTATCCATCGGAAATACATATTAACAAACAAACAAATAAACAAACAAATAAACTGCTCTTTATTGACAAATATTAACAAAATAGCTTTTCGCTGTTATTTATTAAAACTAATAAATCAACAAACACAAACACATACACACAAACAAAAACAGACACAAATAAACAAGTACGAGCCCCCTGTGATCGTACAGCGCTATGGATGTATTATCGAAAGTTGACCCGGACAATAGAACAGTGTTTCCATCAAGTGACAATATTAGGGGTATCTACGGGCAAGATATGTGTCACTGCAAACATCAAAGTTCGTGAGACATAAACATTGACGACTGGGATCGGGACTGACAAGTTGACACCGGCGGAGACCGGTAATGGTGGTGATGGTCCTTTGTGGCCATATAGATTTCGGTCACAGTATATAATCAGTGGGGCCATCGAACTGAATTTTTCGGGCTCGCCAAGATCGTGATATTTTGAAAGCCACGACACCTCCAAGAAGAAGAACTACCGTTTCGATCTTGTTGTTGCCTTCCCTTCATAATATTTGAAAATATTATGCGGCAGTCAATGTCAACCCCCACCCTCCCCACCTCGGGGCATAGTGGGGATTTTGAAATTAATCTTATGAAATTTGTTAAATGCCCCACCCCCTGGGGGAAGACAATCTGGAAAATTCTCACCTAAAACGAGTAAATCCCCACCCCAATGGGGCTTATGATAAACAACGAAATAGATACTTTGCGAAATCGCGAAATCACGAAATGACAACATTTCCACAACCCCAATATTTTTTTCTTATAAAATCTAATATTTAAATAATGTCCGTGACCACCGCAGTTGGTTTACTGGGTTTAATGAACGGATTAGGTATGTAACGGAATATTTTGAAGTGACTTCAATCACGGTCGAACTACAAAGTGATACATGGCAAAATCACGTGCCGCCATGATAATATCAGTATGAACACGTACTCCCACATTCACTACAGTACCTATATAGTCAGGGGAGTTGTGAAGCTTCACAAATCTCTCTCGAAATAAAGCCATAACATTTTGAAATTGAGGTTTTTAATCTTCAAACACTAGCTGTCGAAACGCAGCTATCTGTTGGCGGGTAGCGTGCGTAGCAATGCGATGGCGGGCTTGACCTTTGATCCGCATAGCTCTGCATGGCAGGCACGCCGCCCTGGAAGATATCCTATGATGCATTGCTGTAAGGCCAACGCCTAAACCACGGCGACTTCCTTTGGTGTCGGGAACAAATTCGTATGTTTGATTGGTTGGTTAAGATGACATTCGGTGTATCAAAATTTCGACTTGATCTGATTTATAGAATGAAACTACCGAGTAAATATTTGCATATCTCCAGGGCGATGGGCCATTTTACTTATTGATTGAAAGTAATCCCGGGAAATAAAACCGAGATCGTGACAATATTTTTGCAATCCTCGACTATAATTTTGATCCATCAACATTAAGCGAAAAGTAAGAATCCGATATATATATATATATATATATATATATATATATATATATATATATATATATATATATATATATATATATATATATATACATACATACATACAGTTGTTTGCTTTGAAGCATTGGCATTAGACGAACTAGACATATTGTCTAAATCGAGGTGATGCCTCTGCAAAAGTTGAAACATTGTCTAGCAGACAGTCAGACGTAATCTGAACAACACCACCACAAATGTCAACGCACTGTCCAAGTCTTATCACTTGCTTTCAGGTGTACTTGTTTTGATTACGCCTGACCTGCTGTAAGACAATGTTTTAACTTTTGCAGAGTTGATTTCTCTGTGATCGACTCATATAACCGCTTAGCTGTTAATTGCACCTGAGTGTTGGCAACACCTTGATTTCGACAATATATCTAGCTTGTCTAATGCAATATATATATATATATATATATATATATATATATATATATATATTAATAACTAGTCTCTATGTCTGTGTGATATGTAAGTCGCGAGTACAAAGGGCGTGCTAAAAAGTATGTCTGATAAATTACGCGCCCGAAAAATGCAACAGAATTATGAGGCACGAAGCCTTTTAGGTAAGTATGAGTCCGTGTCGAAATTAAAAAAAAATACAACGCTGACCCCCCCCCCCATATTGGACATTTTCAAGACATAATGATGTCCCCTATTACCAAAGTCAAAAATAGGCTGACATCCTCTTGGATCCACCGCTCCCTGGCCTAAGAAACTTACCAGTCTCTTACGTAGTGCACTTGGCGTACGATTTTATACGATTCAATAAAATACTCATCGTAATGCCATCAGTCAGTGACGATACTACTCTACATTGCCTACGATCATGAAAAATTTCTCGCCTAAAACTAGTTCATTTTAAGGCTGATGAAAGTGTTTTGACAAACACATCTACAGGGCGGGAGAATTGACCGAGGGAGATTTGGAAAAAGTTTAAAGTTATGCCGGGACAGTGTCGACAAATACTGAGATGGTAGTTGGAATTTGAAATTGTATCGGCGTCCGTCTTAGAATGCACAAAAAGCAACATTTTGTCTATAAATTCGACAGAAGCAACGGGCACAGCCCCCTCCCTTATCCACTCCTACTCACACACTATGTGTACCCCTTTCACCTATTACAGAACGAGAGATGCCGGATAATCAAAACCCCCAACCTAGTCATGCCACGTTTATTATACATTTGTAATAGACCAGAAGCTCGCCCAAGCTGTCTGTAATATTGTGCACTTTTCAATGCAGGAGATAGGAAATAAGTCACCCCAATATTAGGGACAGTTGCTCAATTTTTGGCATTTTTTTCAGTATTTCAAATTTACGGAGGGAATGGACTTCGGGAATCGCGTCCTATCGCTGAAATTTCCCGTTTAGTTGGATGTCGGGCTGCCAATTAGTCCAGTCAGTCTACGAGATTTTTTTTGAATAAATAGACAGCTGATCTCGGCGGGAGAAGTGTCTTGTAGTGTCGACTACCTTCAGAAAACTCCATAATCAGCAACGATGTAGTCGTCTGCAAACCTTTCCTTTGTTAGGAGTCCAAACTTACAAGAGAAGGTCACAAGGGCAAGAGAAGTTCCGGTCGGGAAACCTGTTGCCATGACAACTTGGCAGACAGTCCATGTAACACTTGTAACGTTTTGCTTTAATCTTCGCTACACTGTAGATACCAATTTGTGAAATTTTATCGAGAGACTCCCTAGCATCCAAAAGAAAGTTACGATTGTTCGTTTCTGTTTTCTCGATTCTGGTTACTGATTTTCAAAAACGAATTTGTAATTCGAGATCGACACTGCAGAATCAAATTTTAAAATCGTTCAAAATTCTTAATAATAAGTACAAAAACGCAATATCTAAATAAAAACTAATCCCAAAAATTGAAATTACGCCTAAAATCGAATTCACCGATTTCAGGAAATATTATAATTTTATTTGGCCGTCATTGACCACGGACCCTTCCATATGCATGAAGTGGTGACCAGCGTTATGCGTGTTTTACGAATTCTACATGTAGGGCCTAGGTTATTGCAGTAAAGGACTGACAGTGATTACAGGGAGGGAGGGAGAGAGGGCGGGTGTTTTTTAAAATGTTGCTATTCATAAAATAGTGACCTTTCCAAAGTACTGGCAAGAAAAAGGTGACAACCCGAATTTTCATGCGCAACTAACAGTGAACCTTCCCCTACGTGTATTAGTCCACATCAATAATATTTAGACCCAGTCTCTTGCGGCTATCGGATTTTAACATTAAAATTGACCTCATTTGCATAAATATTTATGAATCACAATTCTGTACATTAATTTTGTAGATCATATCGCCAAGTTGCTACATTGCAAATATCTTAAGCCATGTCAATTGCTGGGTAGAAGGTTTTAACGTTTCAATTTGCAGAATTTTGTATGACCTCTGAACTGCCCTATACCTCTACAGCTAAGCTAGGGAGATATCTTATCCTATAAGAGTCCGAAAGGGCTAGTATCTATTGAACGATGGCCGTTATGGGACCAAAATGCCCACCAAAATTTCGGGTTGACACTGATCTATGATGCTCATCATCCTGTACCTTATAAATTATGCACATTTTTTCTTTTGTTTTTGTTTTCAAGGTGACATAAGTCTATTGGGCAGGAAGGTTTCCCTATTCACATTTGTTGTAAAGAATATGTCATTTTGACCTCATGTCACCATAATAAACTAACTTTGCACATGTATAATTATAGGCTAGCCAACAAAGCTAGAGGTCTGAATATTGGTGGAGAGGGATGATTGGAATGAAAGAATGATGATTGCCTTGGGACCAGGACGAGCTTTGACCTAGATTTCACAAATATGCCGATAGATCAGTAACAACAAGTGTTTCGCCTTCATATTAGATGGGATGAGGCACCTAATGGCGTCACACAGTGACCCTCATTAATTATATGTCAAAAATATTATTGATGTTGACTGTGACACAAAATGGAGAGGGTTACTTTATTCTGTGGGTGGAAATTGGGTAGGGTCACTTTTTTCGTGCAAACACCTTTGAAGCGGTCTCGTGATATTTCCTGAATAGAAAATCACCAATGAAATACACCGATATTTTTTAAATACATACAGTCAACAAGTTTCACAAGCAAAGAAGATATCGTGGTATCCAGAATTAAACACCTTGAACAGTTAAAATTGATGAAAGTCATGCGACAAAAAACATATGGGTCAGGTAGCAAAGTGTATATCAATTATCAGACGTCTATAAATGCACAGATATTGTTTAGTTTTAGCTTGACAAAAATGTAGACTTACATGTATAGTGAATCAATATTTCGGTTAAATTCCAAAATCAAATTTCTTGCACACAAATGCACTTGTAACGACCCTAGTCTAATCAAGAATAATGATTTCAATAAACATTCATAAAAACATAGATTTACCTTGTTTTGTATTGGAAATAGAACTTATTCATAATTTCCTCATAGACAATATAAAGTGAATCGACATTTCAGTGGGATTCCAAAATCAAATTTCTTGCACATACATTGACTTGTAACCACCCTAGTATTATCACGTACATTAATATCAATAATCAGGCGTACATAACTACAAAGATTTGCCCAGTTTTGTATTTGAAAAAAAAATTCATGGTTCTCTCATAGACTATTTATGTATAGTAAATCAACATTTTCGATGAAATATAAAAATTTCTTTTTTGTACATAAATGCATCTTTTGATGCCAAACTCAAATATAGTGACGTTGAAGTGATTCAAATGCTATATTTCCTAATTGACAACATATTTATCAAGTTTGCTGGCATGACATTCAGGCAAACCATAGGCATTTCTATGGGCACAAACTGCGCCCCAATTCTTGCAGACTGATTTTTGTATTCGTATGAAGCAGAGTCCATGCAATCACTTCAGAAATCTTGGTGTATAAGGATTACCAAGCGATTTAACAACACCCACAGATATATTGATGATCTCACCAGTTTAAACAATCCTGGTATATCCAATTATCTACACCACATCTACCCAGATGATTTAGAAATAAAAGTAACAACTGAAAATGTGGGCTCGGCATCATACCTAGACGGATTTTCTGAAGTTAGACAAAATACACTATATACTAAGCTGTATGACAAAAGAGACGATTTCAATTTTGAAATCATAAACTTTCCCTTTGTCGAGAAATATATCATCATCTCCAGCTTATGGTGTGTATATTTCACAACTCCTTAGATACAGTAGAGCATGCAATTCGTATAAAGACTTTCGAGTTAGACACAGCCTATTAGCTCAAAAGTTAGTGAGGCAAGGATTCTCAGAAAGTAGATTAGTGAAATCATTTAAGAAGTTCCACCGTAGATACGGAGATGTTGTATCAAAATATGACCTGTCTGTTTCTCGAATGATGAGTGAAAGCATGCCAAATTTTGACTCACAAAAGTAATTTGGTGAATTCACCAAATAACAATGGATTTGTCGTTTTGGGTCAATCTTGACGGGTGCAGCTAGCTGGCAGGGTACGCTTACCCATTCCAGACACCTGGTACCACCACTATTTCGTGGTTCAAGATGACCCCATTGCCTTTGTCATTTTCGATATATTCCTTGGGCCTGTTAAATTTCATAGTTACCTTGAATGATAATGATTATTGGACCTGATTTGATGTCTATTACTTCGTACCTCAAGCAAGGTACATTTAAATATAATATCAAACATACATAAATATACAGATGTAGCTACATAAATATACATACATAAATATACAGATAGTCAAGTTACTCTGCTTAAAGACGCTCCTGAAAAGTTTCTTGGTTCATGGGTTACCTGTTCAGGTACATCACAAGCGGCCTTCGCCTTCGTGAAAGACAAAATTACCAGTAAGTTATCATATATTTATTTTTCATTAGTAAGATCCGAATATAATTTGCATGTTTATTCCAACTATATGCTTTCTTCAATTAGGTTTATGTAATAACTGTACGTGATCTGACAAAAATCAACAGGTAGTAAGTGGGACCATCTGAAGGAAAACATCAAACAAATCGTTACAACAAAATATCAGTGTCTTTGGATGGATAAAATAAAATCTCTTGTTGTTCAAGGAAAATTCCTGGAGCTTCTTGATTATGAAATGTCTGACATTACATGGAGAAGCATTATCTATAACATGAAAATAAAAATCCTCAGCTTCGTAGTCAGAGCTGACACTGACTGTCTTCCAACGTTCAATAATTTACATAGATGGGGTAAGAAACTGTCCTAAAAGTGTAAATTTGCGGTAATACTCAAACCCGTCATCATATTTTGAATGGCTGCAAGACCATGCTTGAACAGATAGACTTGGCGACGAAATAATATTTTGAATTATATTTTTCAAACTTGTGCTTCGTCATCAGTTATGGACATATCTATTTATGCCGATATACCAGGTCATACAAAGGTACCATTCCGCGCAATGTTTAATGTACACCTGACCGTCCTGATCTTGTTATTCCGTTCAGTAATGTGAAAAGAATGATCATTTTTGAACTGGCAGTACGGTTTGAATTTAATATTGAGAGACGTCACAAGGAAAAACGCATGAAATATTCACATCTTGTTGACTCTTTACAAGCTCAAGGATATTCGATGGAACTCATTTGTTTTGAAGTCGGGTCGAGAGGACACATAACGACAGACAATAAACTCAGACTTCTACAACTTCTTAAGCCACTGAAATTAAGTAAACAGCATAAAACCGTGATACGTGATATCAGTAAACTATGCCTTATCTCGAGCTACTGTCTATTTCATGCCAAAGACGAACCATCATGGTGTGAGTCTTCAATTTTGTCTTCCTCAAAAAATGTTAATTCATAACATATTAAGTGCCACTACTTAATAGAGTTGTATATTGTAAATTTACCAACCCAAACACATGTACATCTGTAATATAAAGAATTGCTTTTGTTTCTTTATTTCTTTCCTGTTTAATTTTGATTTCTAGAGAATGTGTTTTTTGTCTTTGTGTGTTTTGTCTCCTTGTTGATTTTTTTTGCCCAGATGTTCTATGTCATGCCATTCATTGTTATTGCATTGTTTTGTTTGCCCTGCCTCTTGCCAGTCCGAAGAACATTTTGCCTTTCTCATATTCGGCTGAGGACCTGGGTTTCTTGTGTATCTTCTTTTTATTAATTATGAAATAAAAAGTGATTTAATTGTGTGGGAGGGGGAAATTGTCAATAGTTTGCCTGATAGACTCCATGGATTATGATATGACATTTTTGGGTGAAACGTCTCATCTTGCCTTCTCTAGTGGTGACCCTATCTCAAATGTATGAAATATCATATAGTTATTCCTGCAGAGAATACTTCAGTGGTCAGGGGAGGGTCAAGTTTTAGAATGTCGGACAAGGGGAGGGTCACATTTTAGAAAGGAGGATAGTGGTAGGGTCACATTTTAAAGTATATGTGTGCATTGAATTCCCCCGGCCCACAACCCTTGTAATTACTGAAGGCTCCCTAACATCGATGTAATATATCGAAGTCTCGGGATATAGCACTTGGAACAAATGTCGTCGTACTTCACAGTGTATATCATTAAATGATTGTTTCTAGCGTACGCTTCACGTTGTGATGCACTTGGTAAGACATAAAAAATGTCGATTTTTGAAATCAATCAGCTTGTTACAGAGGTAAATCATTCCGCGAAGATGTTCTCAGTATTCTACACAGTGTTCATTTATCTATCAGTCATAGACGGAGGAACACTCGATGCTATATATTAAAGTGGATACCACCAATTAAAAGGCCATAAGTTAGTTCTAAGTTGTTTTGGAAATCGTAGATAAATCATCATAGGTTCAAGTAAAATTACATCGTTAACACGGAAATACATCTGAAGAACAGCTATCAACACCAAATGTTTGGCAATGGACATAACATCATGTTTTTCAATTTGTTATTGTGGACGCCATAGAAAACAACACACGTTTGAGTTAAATAAAAAAACACGAGAGTTTCATTTGATGTCTTTGTCAAGTGTCAGATATGAATAACTAATTGTAACATTTGACATGTAATCGTGGGAAAAGACCTGTATTTTAGAGGAGATGGGTGCAGCACTTACGGAAAGCCAAAGTCTACAGTAGATGACAGTAGATCTACGGACGGTCCGCAGTAGACTTTATGTAGTTCTACATCATGGTTTTGTAAATGAAGAACCAAAGCAGTTTGTCTACATGAAGCTATGTCTACAGATATTGTCCATATCAGACATGACTATGTCTACAATTTGACTAACTTCATCTGCGCTTGATCTACATTTGATCTACCATCCAATCTAAGGGAGTTTCATCTACAAAGTTCTCTTAGGCCAACAAAGAGTCAAATACTTTTACTTCAAAAGCCAATCTCGTCTACATTTTAACTAAATCTTAAAATATATCTACAGCACTGTGTGAATTGCTGCACATACTATGTCAAACAACCTCCCTTAAAATTCTATGATTAGCAAACTGCAGGCTCCATAGCAGAAGGTATAAGTAAAATGTCTAGACATTTTAACTTACATTTGAATATTTACTGTACAGCAATAGAGAGAAGAAATTAGTGAAATAATTTTTTTCACTAAAACAAAATGGAATTAATCAATGAATATTGAGTTGGGGGGAGGTCTGAGGGTCACCTCTTTCCTGTGGGCTTCCTGTATTATTAATATGAAATATGAAAGACCTCGAAGGCAATGGGTATAAGTTCAGATTGTGAAACACGTTACTTTGCTTACTGAGTTTTTACATGCATTTACATGTGCATGGAGTATTGTTTTAACTCAAGTATGCCAAAATTAACTGATGGATAAAAAATATTATTTTGATTGGGTAAAAGGCACGCAGCATCAAACAATGAACAATTATGACTCCATTTTAACTCAAGGAGCACGCATGCAATGTATCAAAGGAATCCAATGCAGTTTTATGGTAAAGTTTTCCTGTACATGAAATGTACTTGAAATGTACATGAAAACATGTACATGAAATCTTTGAAAAATGACATTAAAGTGAATCACAAATTTAAAAACAAGAAAAATCAGTAAGTTTATTGACTTTCTTCATGTGGGTCAATACAGTTACATCTCTAAGTCTTAAGTTTAATATAGCTAATTGACTTTTATTTTCTCGGTTTGATAACCAACAAAGCAATGAAACAAACCTGTTAGGCAGCTGCTTTTAATTATCATTTTCGTTTTAAAAATAACATGAAAACCATCTCGTATAAAACTTTCAAGTTAAGTCACTTCTGAATCATGTGAAAATCAGCAGCCGCAGCCATTATCTCGCAGTCAAATTACATTTATAGTTTTGTTATCATTGCCACTGGAGTGGAATCTACGCACACGCGTGGACAAGACCAATTATGTTAGCAAAAGCGTTTCAGTACATGTATAGCACGCGCCAACTTTTAAAATTACCAGTACTGCGTAGAAGTAATTTCTTCACCTAGATGATGTATTATTGTAGCATTTTTATCAAGAGTTCACGTACTTTAGATCTCACAATTTCTCTCGCATTTGTAGAAAGCAAATGACCTAAACACATTTTAACTTCCGGGTCAACTGTGAAAATTGAACTTGTGCGCATGTGCAAACAAAAGGCGCCATGTTTTAAAGGCTCAGTCACACAGTCCTGCATCGGAGAGAGAAGCCAGTTAACCGCTCCTGTTACTTCGACAAAACTTATTTTTCAGGCACATTTTCGTCATCTGTACACCTTGGAATCATCATTTAGCGATATCAATTCTTATATGCATATAAAGTGTTCTGATCGAGAATGACATCGAGTTGAGAGATAGTTTGCATCAAACAGCAGCAGTGATCAGTTTCAATACCACGGCCATATGAATTTTGATTGTGTAACATGTAGAATATTTCAGTTGTAAATTTTTGAAACTCATCGGTTGTTGAATGATTGCTTTTTGCAGTTTGAAATATTTCATGTTATGTAAAGGTACATTAATTGATAGCATGGTCTTTTGTTAAGTTGCCATCAAATTACATCAAGAGGGTGTGGTTGTGACATGTATGAAGTTATCGTCTTTACACACAGCATGGAGGTAGAATTCTACCTCCATGCACACAGCAGGTAATACTGCATGTAGGATGAAAGCTGCTCTGATCCAAATTCCAATATTGTGATACTCATAGGGATGTGGAACCCTATATGCTGCGTCAAATCATTGCCATCGGTCAATTTTTAATGCCAAAAAATCATTGATATGTTCCCATACTTGCATTCTCATATTCAACACTTTTGAATGATTTCCATGCATAATTAATTTATTTGTTCTTTTGTCTAAGCCACATCTTATATGTGATTTCATCTACTGTTGATTTACATGAACTGAATGATCTACTGCAGATCTACTGTAGATCTACAAGGGGTCTCATCTACTTTTGTCCATATTAATGAGCTAGTAGATGAAGCTGTAGATCTACTGTTTCATCTAATTTTTGTCTACATCATCGTCTACGTTATGTCTACATCTAATCTACCAGCTGATCTATGACCTAATTAGTATGCACAAAAGTAGATGAAGCAGTAGATCTACAGCCCAATTAAAATAAAGTCTATTGTAGATCTACCGCGGACTAGATGTAGATAAAAAAATTCCGTAGGGGTGGTAGCCAGAGTAGAAGGGAGATCCGGATTTCAAAACACAAAGCATTGTGTAAATACTGAGAAATTCTAAGAGGAATCACTTGGCAACAAACTCATTATACATACACTTTTACGTGCAAGAGCGTTGATTACAGAAAGTTTTATACAAATAGCATTTTAACACAATGGAACATGGTGTCTGCCACTGTTCTTCTATTTGTCTCTGAGGTGAACACAGCGGCGCAAAATTAGAAGTTATTGATATATTGCATATTTTTTTTCTTATTAATGAAAATGGGATGACACATAATTTTTGTAGTTCAATATGGAGGCAGACTGTAATCAACTGAGCAAGACTGTGCAAATAGTGATTACACAGCAATATTCAAATAGGATTTACGATCCGAACATCTGCTTCACAGTGAGTGCTTAACATGCATATTCAGGTTGTCAACACATGATTTCGCCTCTTGAATGCAATACGCATCGCCTAAATTTAACGATATGCCAGGTTATCTCAATAGGATTTACAGACGTTACTGCGATGTAATTATCAATCCATCATTACTCCTTTGTAGGATGGCCATCAAAGGATCGATTAGCCGCTGGTACTTCTTGTTTTATTCTATGTGTGGTGTCACAGTTCTTGTTTTGATGGCACTGTATAACTTTAGTGGTATGTGTTATCCTCTTTATACTTCCAACGGAAAGATGATTGGATACAGACAAAACGCCGATACCTTTGGAGATTTTTCTCCCCCATTTATTGCCAACAAGTACGTCAAAATTGGCGTGCAGCATCAAATAACTGGAAGGGACCAATCCCATCAACCCAAGGTAAGTGGAACAACGTCGCAACCAGCTGAGTTAATAGCTTTACCTATTTCATGTGTTCGATGGCGAGAGGTCATGTTGTTTCAAAATGTGAAAGCCGGAGCAATTTCCACTCCAAAAGCTGTAACTGGTCGATGTAGAGTTTTCCTACTTTCAATTAAAAGACTTCGGATAAAATTGTTATTCTAATTAAGATGAATCTGTCAGATGTTAGCTTATTTAAGCTATTAATATTTGTGACACTCGCTAATACAACACATTGTCAGTCTGTTCCAGTAGTATAAGTGTCGCCATGTCAGAGACAATAAATCATCGTAGTAGGGAAAACATTTAATACCTACACTGTAAAGTTAAGTGTTCAAGGATAGAACACCAATTAAACGCCTTTTTGTAACACTTTTTGAACGCGTCCAGATGTTCAGAAATTTAACACTATGTGTTCAACCAGCGTTCAATTTTTGAACACACGTGTGCAGATTTTGAACACTATGTGTTCATCAGACATTATATTGAACACATGGTGTTCCATATCTGAACACATGTTGCACAGGAAATGTGTTCAAAAATTTGAACGCTTACACGCGTTCAAAGGGCTGTAACACTTTTTGAACGCATGGACGCCGTTCAACGATAAGTGTGTTAAAGGCTAGAACACATGATGCGCGCTTGTTGAACACCTTTAATTTTGGGCGTTCAGGGGTGTTCAAGCCTTGAAATAACATTACAGACCATTGATATCCAGTAAAATTATTTTATTCTAAAATACACGAAACATTTCTAGAGTAAAATACAATAATTTACTGTAAAATGGGCAAATAAACATTGCAACTTTGTATATAAAGTTTGTCAGAGGAAAAAACCAACAGTGTTAACACCTTCCTATCAAAAACATAAGCAATAAAAATCGCCATATTGTGGATGACGTTTTATGTTCACACTTGTTTAAAATGTACAAAAATAATCTGAAAAAGCTCAAAATTTGGCATACTTATTGTGTTGAAAAGTATGTGTATGAAATGCATACTCCATTTTGGTAAGATGGTTTCTTAAAGACATTTCCTCTTGTATAGACAATTGTAAATTTTGAAGAAAAAAGAAGTTAGTCAAGGCTTCTCTGGTGCACATGGTATATAGTTGTCCACACTAAAGTAAACACAACATGTCAAGTTGTCAAAGTGTCACAGTAAGGCACAACATGCAGAAAGTGGGGAAAGTGGGTCCTTGGCAGGGTAAAACCTATTTCTTAGTCCAACAAAGTCCTTCATAAACAAAAAGGTTTGTTTGTTTGTAATATCTTTAAATAAACCCTGAAATAAATGGGTGACATTTCAAAAATATACTTCTCAGAAATTTAAAACATATTCATAAAGACCTTTCAAATTCTGGTGTACCCTGCTATTAATTTTTATACAATTTTTTTTACCAAAAATGGTAAAAATCACCCTTAAAATGAAAAAATGTACATTTCATCATAACTTGAATATATCACATTCTGGTAATCCCTTTATGTCTTAAAAATGTCTGAAATATCTTTAATGTCCTAAAATTACAAAGTTGCAAATTTCTGCATAATTTGAACAATCTGAAAACGACTATCAGTAGAGATCTATGTCCTAAATATCAAAACTGTTCGATTAGCAGTGTTGAAAGAGATTTTTTAAAGATTTTTTGACCAAAAAATGACAAAAATTGCCATGAAATATAAAAAATTGAATATTTCATCACAACTAGCACAAATTTGACTAAGGTCATTTTTAGGGACATGTTTACCAAATATTGAAGACGGCAGAAAAATAGAAGAAGATTTTGCCAAAGAATAGCAAAATTAGCCTCAAAAATATAAATTTGCATATTTCATCATAATTTGAACATATCTGATTAGGATAATCCCTTGGGACCTGTAATCCAAATATTTAAGGATTCGTACAGGCTGTTTTGAAGAAAAACCTTTGGATGTACAAATTTGAGGACAATGCTACACATCCACCTATTTAGCTGACAGCAAAGCTAAAAACCAGTTGCTAAGTACAAGAGACGTGTTGAGCTACAATACAAAATAATCTACGGTTTGGTAGCACGCTATGATCAACTAAATGTTACAAGGGCATAAGCTTTCAAAGACGTGAAGTCTCCTTCATCAGATGCAAGGGGGGATGAAAAATTGAAGCAGAAAGTGACAGAAAATTCAGAGTGAAAATTTCAGAAAAATCAGTAATTCAGAGCGGACATTTTTACTCTGAATGGTCTGTCGCTTTCAGCTTTAATTTAAATAAGGGAGACTACACGTCTGTGAAAGCTTATTCTCCGACAACATTTAGTTGATCATAGCATGCTACCAAAGCTTTGATTAATTCAGAACAAAAATACAGAAATTTATCAAAATTCAGTTACTGACCCTTGGAAGTTTAAATCTACATTAGAGATGAACTGAGGTTCTCAAGCTTGTTTCCAGACAGCTACCTGTACACTCATCTTCTTCGTTATCTGTACCACCAGCTTCTATAACAACTCTTCGATTTTCAGTTAAATCCAACTTATTACATTCTGAAAAATGCAACAATAGGTAATATGGCGAGATGAAACTTTAAATGAAAGACAAGGAGCTGATTAGGTTAAGGAAAAGGGGAGACTTTCATATACAGTGCCTCTCTTCAATACTGTTACAAAATATTTGCTGCTTCTTGTCATCAACTGATTAAAATAAAAAAGCCAAACTCTCATATGCTGAAACAATACATTGTATACTCTACGATGTTTAACTGATGTTTTACATGCGATTGTGTTTGCTAAAAGACATGTATTAGCTGTACTATGCAAGGCGTATCGATAGCGCTCAGGTCAAGGATTATCGCTACAGATGTGCTTTGATGACCCTTGACCCGAGTGAGATCGATCGATAGGCTATGGCCAAAAGTACCACTGCGTAGTCACAGCTAATTGTTGGTATAGCAGCCATGAAAGAAAAAAAGGTTTCCTCACGTAGTTAAGCTATTTCAAGGTACAATACAATTAATTTCAAAGGACGATAATATAGATGCTTCAAAAATATAATACCTTTTACTATTTTGGAGATGAAACTTACCCTTTCTGGCGTTGCTTCCGCACGATCACGACTTCAGGGTGTGCTTACAAGAAAAATGTCTCAACTTCCGTTTTGATGCATCATGGGATAGGAAAAGGCACCAAACTTGAACACCAAGTGTTTAGAAGTAGAACGCCTCTTGCACGCCGATGTTAAAATTAAAACGTTCATGGTGGTTTTCAGATTTTCTTTTCTAATTTTTAACTTTCAACCCGTAATAAACGTGTAAAATTATTTGTATACTTCCTTTTTAGAAAAAATATGCTTTCAGCAATTGTAGGCCGGAAATATTTTCACTAGTGTGAAATTCGTAACACCAAAATCCGTGTACGTTTACCGGACAGTGAAGCAATAGTAAATTTAATATAGCCATTGTAAAGTAAAAAACACAAAAGATTGTTAATTGTTTCACAGTATTGTAAAATTTCTGTGATGCTCAGTTTTTGAACACTTGAAGGAGATGGTTGTTAACACATAGTGTTCAGGTTTAGAACATCATCGTTAATATTATGAACATGGTGTTAACAATATGAACACTAGCCGTTCAAATTTGAACACCGACATGTACATTTTGAACGCGTAAAGACGCGTCTAGCGTCCGCTATTTTTACAGTGTAACTTCAGACAAGGCACACCGTAGCATTAACAGCACATGTGGCGTCAAACATAGTTACTTTGCATTCTATGACCTAGCCTGACCGAACATTACTCTAAGAATGTAATTATTTGCCAACTTTGTAAAGAATGAGTCATTTCATTCATGTTTACAAAAGAAGAGCTGTGATTACGGTGAATGAATGGATGCCGGAAGCGAAGTAGAAATTAGTGAAATATCGAAAGAATTAACTGTACTGGTGACATTTGTCACAATGGAATTTGGCAGTTCAGGAAGGTTAGCATATTTGATAGACCTTGCCAATTTTCGTAGACACATTTGAAGCTGATATATTTGCATGTTGACAGTTTTGAGTGCAAAGATTCAATGTAATGTGTATTCTTTGCAATAATTAAACTACGGGCAGACATAGAAAGTTGTAATGATAGAAATTAATGCGTGTTCCACATCGCTGGTTACTTGGCACTAGACATATAAAAGCTGTGGGCGCTCCATGACAACTTTTCCCCACACAGACTTAGACGGGGTGGCTGAGACCAATCTCTATTGAAATTGGTCTCAGCCACCCCGTCTATTAAAATTCATGAGTTTACTTTTCTTGTTTACGTACATACCTGTATCAGATGGAAATCTGAGGATTTGCGATTACATCAGGTTGACAACCCCCCACACGAGAGCAATGAATGTAAAAAGTGTGAAAGACGCTCCCACCTAACTATCCAAAATGTTTTTGTGTCGAGTTTGTGTTTGATTCGTTTCAAAAATGTGTTCCTACATTCTTATCCGATTGTTTGTGTTAACAAAAATGTGTGTTTCGCCTCGGATATTTGTAGGGAAGTTTGGATCAGTGTGTACGGTAATGTTTTGTTTGTGTGGGGAAAGCTTATGGCGAGACGCAGCCGGACCTATTGTGTTACAGAGTTGATAGAGTGGCCCTTTGACGCTTGCGTTTCGAAACCCGAGTGTGGTTTCTCATCAGTCGCAGTGTAGATTCTTTCCTTAGTTTGTGTTTGTGAAAAATTATTTTAATGCATTTTAGTGGTCTTGCTCTTCGAGTAGCGAGGCAAGTATATTAATGTTTGGGTCTCGTTGTGAGTCCGTTTGGTGGTTCAGTTTGTTTGTTCTATGTTTCTTTACTTCAGTAAATTTTGTTTTGAATAGTGTGTCTTTAGAATTTTGCCGAGGTTTGTGAATTTTTAGGCAATAATTACCACTGCGGAGTACGGATTTTATGTTTTCTTGATCAAGATACTTACAAGTATCATGATCGATGTGTTTGTTCTCGTACATTTTGTTTAATAGTTCGTGTACTTTGTTTACTATTTGTTCTGTGTCGTCACTGGCTAGTTGTGTATAATACTTAGTGTTGCGTAATTGCCTTTCGCATTCGTGTACGTAATCTTTTGTGTTGACAAAGACAAAACCCGACCCTTGTCAAAGGTTTTTTACGGTAATTTGTCTACTGTTTGCAAGCTGGTTTATCGCGATTCTTTGGGCACGCGACATGTTATGTTTCCTTGTTTGAAAGGGTATCTCTAGGAGTGCGAGTTTAGCAGCTTCAGATAGCTTTCAGGTTTTTGTATTTTTTGCTGTTCGTGGAGTCCAACTTGACTTTTCTTTGAATTGGTGTTGTTGCGATTGTTCGTGTCTCATGATGTCTCCGGTGTTTGGCTTAATTGCTATTGAAACTTTTAATGTTAATTGTTTTCCAAGTCAACTATCCAAGCATTTTAAGAGGGGTGATCAAAAGGCCAGAACAGAACAGCCAATTTTGACCAACGGGTTCAAGAACCGGGAAAGGTGTTTAAAGTGTGCGATAGATGTGTTTACAACATAAACATTACGAACAGTAGGATTAAGAAAGGTATGAATAATCCAAACTGCCCAGTTTCTGTGTGGGGAAAAGTTGGAATGTCGGTCAACGACTCGGATAATTCGAGCTTGCTTAAATATCCACGCCGCACTGCTGCCACACCGCGCTTCAATTTCTGTGTGGAGATTGAGGTTTTGCTACATGTTTTACATGAACGTCAACGCGTAGAATCCACGTTGGCGTAGGCGTACACGTTCACGTGCTAAAATCCGTTTGGCGACACATTGCGTCACTGATTCGTGTGGCATGCACAATCGGTTTCCATTTCGTCACCGTCTGCCTGTATCACAGTCGGCAGTGTCACAGCGGTCTACAAAATGCAATCAAATTAAAGAAATATTTGTTTATCATTATATTCCCCAAAGATTTTCAGATTATCACTGGTAGTACAGTAGTAGTGTAAGGAGCACAAATGCAGCACAATACTATCAAATAATTGATATCAAATAAAAAAATTATTCTGCTCGGGTTCCCGTATTCTGTTTCTGTTTCAGAGGGATAATTCAATGGTTACCCGGTAACATCGGTACTATGCGAATCGACGAAGAAATTTCACACAAAAATAACAAAAATACAATAATATTTTTGAGTATGTCACTGTCACATATCCAACCAATAACGTGTGCGCATAATTCACAGTCTATATCACGTTTTGCTACCTGAAGATGAGAATAAATTTACACGTTTTCAACTAACATGAAATCAGCTGTCTCAAAGTAAAAGCATACGTGGAAAACGTAGGCACAAGTCGATGAAACCATCGCATAAATTCATGACGTTACCCGTTCACGTTTACGTAATACTTGTAGCAAAACCTGTCTGTCATTCACTACTACCTAGCCGACGCCTTCTGTTTTGTTGTCTGCTCAACAAAGTAACAAATTGTCCATTTCCACCGATAAGAACCGTTTCCACGGGCATAACAATTTAGAGTGGATTTCAGTCAAGCTCCACAACTCCTATTTGAGACATGTATATTGAGTACATTTGTACCACAACACAACTCACAGTCACCGCCTTACTGATGAATTGCTGTAAAAAACTGCAAAGGCTTCGTCCGTCCACCAAGAAAGATTGTCAGTGGATCACACAAACATGGTTAATACTAGCTGAAATTTGACTCTTTTGAGTTATCAGCTAAAGCTACATACTCTACTGCATATTTTACTTCAATCCTCAGTTTACAGTTGATATTGATTGTACTTGATCCGATCTAGCTGCTTTTAGATTTCGTTCTAAGTCAAACGTCATACAATGCCACTGTTAGATCAGGTGTAGTTTTATTTACTGTAGGCTCCCTCAGTCATAACAACTGTTTGAAAAAGGAAGACAGTGAGATTAAATAACAGTTATTGAAAAATCTGAAAAGAGACACGTGAAAAGAACAAGTATAACAAAACAACAAAATTGGAATTAAGAAAAACTCCCAAAAAACTGAAGAAATGAGAGACTTATAATCAGCTATCTGAAACAAACTTTTCGTTTGCTGCTGGTTTCCTCAAATCAGTTGATGATGCAAAAACCTTTGTTGTTTGCCCCTGCACCTGAAAAATAATATAAGGTGATTCACAAACAACCTTGAATTATATCAGAGTACATCGTATAGCGAAGGTATTATCCGAGACATAAGACGTCGAGGAAAATATAGAAGACACAAATCTAGGTATTTTGTGAATAACATTAATATTATTTCCCCTTAATAGCACAATTTTACTAGGAAAATGGAAGTCGAAATTATTTTGCAAATGTCCTGTCGTACACCTGCATTTTATTAGATCAGCATGCGATGAAGTAACCGTGTACTCGAAGCTGGGTCACGGAAGACGGCTTAGCTTATCTACCGCACGATCGCGCTCGACCTCACTTATATTCACTTTACTTTCAAATCTTTCAAAACCGCAGACATCATTGATAGCGTCCTTAGTTAACACTGGATTTTAATATTAATCTTTACTGCCCTGATCACAGGGGACTCGTACTTGTTGTTTATTTGTGTCTGTTTGTTTGTGTGTATGTGTTTGTGTTTGTTCATTTGTTAGTTTTAATTAAAAACAGCGAAAAGCTGTTTGTCAATATTTGTCAATAAAGAGCAGTTTATTTATTAGTTTGTTTTTGTTTGTTTGTTTGTTGATACGTATTTCCGATGGTTAGGGTTAGGTTAGGCTTAAGTTAGGGTTAGGGTTAGGGTTAGACTTATTCACTCCCTCTATATATTGAGTCTCAATATATAGAAAGAGTGAATAAGTCGAACCTAACCCTAACTTAAGCCTAACCCTAACCCTAACCCTAACCCTAACTTAAGCCTAACCCTAACCCTAACCATCGGAAATACGTATCAACAAACAAACAAACAAACAAACAAACAAACAAACAAATATATAAACAAACAAACAAATAAAGAAACTGCTCTTTATGACAAATATTAACAAAACAGCTTTTCGCTGTTATTTTATTAAAATAACATAAACAAACACAAACATATAACAAACAGACACAAATAAACGACAAGTACGAGTCCCCTGAGCCCTGATACGGCTTTGCCGCCCAAGGTCGTACTGCGGAAGGCGAGGGCCCGTACGCAGTGCGACCAAGGGCCACAAAAGCCGCAATCAGGGCCGTAAAGGTTTTATCATATACCTTATGGAACGATGCGCAACTCGTCAAAATACGGACACAATCACTCGAATACGACGCGGTATCGCCCAAACTTCGTGTAATAACCCCTTTATCATACATGCATGCTTTGGTATGGCTGTTTTCCTACGGACGTTCCGAAATTAGCGACGAAATCAACTGAAATAGACCTTGCTTGCTCATCGCTGTACTGATAAAAAGTTGGCTGCTAAGTAGTGATGACAACCGTATCACTTCTTGATATTATTCCGCTGTTGGACCATTCCACTTCAAAGGAGGGTTTATGGCACACTTTTAAAGCGAACAATTTAAATATTAAGATGTCGACAAAGGGCTTCACACATTGAAGACGATTTATTTTTAGCTTGAAATGGCGATGGATGTAAAAATAGCCTGGAGTGTGTAAAATGAGTGTGTTTTCGTGTTTTTTAAATACAAACTCATCCCTTTGCGAAAGTTATGAGGCCGGCCAAAATTGGGTCAAAATACTCCGAGTCGCGCCGCGCCAACGTTCGATTTCAAACTCGATCGAGCATCTGAGAGCATGAAGCAAGCAGCTCTGCGACATCTATGAATGCACAGTGGATATATAGCCTACCAGTCAGTTTATCTCCAAGAATTAAACATGTCCTCAGTCCTCAAATATGCCGAATTTACCATCTTAGAAAGGAATTTGTGAGCGCATTAGGGGAAACATGGAGTGAGTACACTGAAAGCTGTAGCGTCGTAACTCATTCGTATTGTTGCTGCACGAATAAAATATTTCAAAGGTTGTCTGCTCGTATATTTTCGTGACTGGCTTGCCTAATTAGAACTAAATTTCTTTCACAATAACCTAAACGAAAGTTTTGCTTTCCCTAGTATCTTACATTGTCTCCGAAACCCGCACCGGTGCCTCGGACAGCTATCATGACCTGTAAATCTCACTGACAGGTTCAAATCGGAAATATAGTATGTGCACCTTGTTTGTCGCGAGTATTTTCATTGCGGTTGGATTTTTGTGGCTCATTTATGGCTGTAAACAATATAATTCACCACTTAGGGACTGGTCAGTTTCTTCGGCCTGGGGGGGGGGCGGTGGATTCATGGGGGGGGGGGGGGTCACCCTGTTTTTGACTTTGGTGATAGGGGGGGTCACCATGTTTTTGAAATGCCCAATAGGGGGGGTCAGTGTGTTTTTGAATTTCGACACAGGCTCATCATCGCCTAAAAAGCATCGTGTCAGCCACAAATTACATCCAGTTGCATTTTTCGGCGCGCCCTTCGGGCGCGTAACTTTAATAATCAGACATATTTTTCAGCACGCCCAACTTTAACATATCAGGCATACATATATCAGAGATATATGTATGTTCAATATTTTTCAGCGTGCTCTTCAAGCGCATTACTTTAATATATCAGACATTTTTCAGCACACCCTTCCTGTGCATTACTTTAATATACAAGACATATATATCAGAGATATCAGATGTTTCATATTTTTCTCCGCGCCCTTCGGGCGCCATACTTAATAAATCAGAGATATATGCCAGAGATATCTTGATGTTTGCTAAGTGAAAGTGTACTATTATGAAATTTGCATTTCATATGAAAAGCATGACAAATTCCTGATACTTTTCTGTTCTCTCTATGAGAATTCAGTATGAGAAAGCAACATGCACAAATATCAATGTTACAAGAAAAGGTCATCTCAGACTCTGCACACATCAGATTTGGCTAAAATGCCTCTCTATTGTTCCTCAGGAGATTTAATTGGATGGCTGGCAAGTCTTAACACCCATCAAAATTTTTGATTTACTGCTTTTTCCTGTTTGATATTAATGATTGACATCCATTTCTGTACTACAGTTCAGGACATCTGGTTAAGCATAGAAAGTGTGAAATACATTCACAGCTCATTCAAAATGTACTGTATTCAAACTTTAAGATTGACACTTTGCAATTCCCATCTTACAACTGACATGCCAACAATTTCATTAAAACACAGAATGACTTAAAATATAAATGTATGTAAAATATAACATATATCTCGGTATATATATATATATATATTAATATATATATATATATATATATATATATATACAGTATTATATTATTACAGTTATATATATATATATATTACAGTATTATATTATTACAGTTGTCGCGTGCGGGGGGGGGGGGTCACCCTGTTTTCGAAATTTGGAATGGGGGGTCACCCTGTTTTCAAAATTTGGAATAGGGGGGGTCAGCCACTTTTTGACGTCGGCAAAAAATAATCCACCGGCCCCCCCCCAGGCCGAAGAAACTGACCAGTCCCTTAGATACTTAAACTCGTCAACAGGAAACTTTACATAAAGCGGTTCTGTCAACCGAGATCGTAATCTTCGGCAGCGAAGAGTAGACGATTTGAAAACAGCACCGTACGGGACTGGCCGTGAACGATGACAGGTGTCGGGTCGGCAAAACAAACACATTTTCTATGCGTTCGTTTGTATGTTTTTGGTACAACTGTACTTGTACCTAAGTGCAATGCCCATGAACTGACTGCAAACAACAAAATTTTGACCATAATCACATTCACAATGACGTTTCGGAGTGTCACAAGTCTATTCGCTCAGCAGTTTCACATGTATGTGAACATCCAACCGAAGGTCACGCGTACGCGTAGCTGTAAGTAGTTCGGTTACAGTGAAAATATAATTCGTATTTTCACTAGTTTAAATACGGGTTCATATTAGTACCGTCTAAACAATAGGAGAATGGCAATACAGGCATATCATGTATGATAAGGAAAATTATTACACAAATATAAGTGAGTTTTCTCCCATAGCGTTGCACATACAGGAACGTGGCTCAAGGTATATGATAAAATAATTTACTTAATAAGGGAGCCGTCATAATTTAAAGCCGGGGGACGGAGGAATTTCATCGGAAACTCCGACATTTCGCGTAACCCCTTCATGCAAACCACGATGAATTTGCAGTGACGCCCCTCTCTAACTCTGACTGACCCCGCCCCTTAGAAAAGTTAAATACTAACACATATATTTGTAAAATTTACAAAGTACAGCAATAGTAAAGACCTTTCAAATCCTGATGTACCCTGCAAGATTATCATCGGTTATATCATGACAGTTGAAAAAGGTGAAACCATCAAATGAAATTCAAAGTCACAACAAACTACAGATATAAAAGCTCATGCTACAACCAGTATCTAACCATACAGCATATTGTTTAATTTTGATGGGTATCATGACAGGGTTTTCACTAAGATATCTGACGGGGCAGAATTTGAGAGTTACAGGGGAGAACACCCGAGACTCTGAGGGGGAAAGTGTCAGAGGAGGCTTCCCCTATCTTGCATGGAAAATTTTAAGATATTGATGTGTGCAATGGTGCAGTCTGGTGCAATCTGAAAGGTTTTTTCAATTTGTTCTTTTACGAAGTAAAACTGTTAAAACATCCCAAGGGGAGAACAAAGGAGAAGGGTGGGGTCCCCCTCTCGTATCGAAAATTGTGAGAAATTGATGTGTTATGGTGCAATCTAAAAGGTGTTTCAATTTATTTTGTAATCTGTGAAACTATTTGCAAATGACGTCGAACAGTCATATTTTCAATACATTTTTTGCGTGATCTGTGTTTGTGTCATAATATTCAACAACCAAACAATGGCAATGCGTTTTGTGAAAAACAGTTCTCAGTTTGCAAGAGATTGAAGACAAATTTATGCTTTGTCCTTGATCCTGTGAACATTTTGAGAAATTCAAGTGTGCAATGGTACAGTCTAGTGCAATCTGAGCGGTATTTCCAATTTGTCTTTTACCAGTAAACTGTCAGAACACCCCTAGGGGGAGCACGAGAGGGGGTGTTACTCCTCTCGCATCGAAAATTTTGAGAAATTGATGTGTGCAGTGGTGCAATCTGAGAGCTATATCAATTTATTTCGCACAAAAAAATTGAGTAACCCCTTCTTCCTCTTAATATTTTGAGCAAACCCCTTGAAGTTTTAAAATTTTTGAATGACCTCCCTCACATTCCTTTTACCCCAAGGCTATAAATAATGACAGCTATCTAAATGACTCGTATATCTAACACCGTGCACTCCCTAGGATTCATTATAACACACTACTTGCTCATTCTGTATAACTACCGGCCAGAACAAGTCACGTGAGGGGAAAATAGATATGTACAGAGGGAGAACCAGGCTTCTAATCATGCAGCATTGTGTAAATACTGAGAAATTCTTTGAGGAATGAGTTTGCAACAAGTTCATAATACTTTTGTTTGCAAGAGCATTGGTCACAGAAATGTTTATACAAATACTATCGTAATACAATGGAACGTGTCTCATAGGTGAACACCTTAAATATTAATATATTGCACATTCTTTTCCTTATAATGAAAATGGGATGACACATAAGTTTTGTAATTCAATCTGGAGGTAGACTGAAATCAACTGAGCAAGGGTGTGCAAATAGTGATTACATAGCAATATTCAAATAGGATTTACGATCCGAACATCTGTCTCACAGTGAGTGCTTAACATGCATATTCAGGTTGTCGACACATGATTTCGCCTCTTAATGCAATACGCATCGCCTAAATTTAACGATATGCCAGGTTATCTCAATAGGATTTACAGACGTTACTGCGATGTAATTATCAATCCATCATTACTCCTTTGTAGGATGGCCATCAAAGGATCGATTAGTCGCTGGTACTTCTTGTTTTATTCTATGTGTGGTGTCACAGTTCTTGTTTTGATGGCACTGTATAACTTTAGTGGTATGTGTTATCCTCTTTATACTTCCAACGGAAAGATGATTGGATATAGGCAAAAAGCCGATACATCTGGAGATTTCTCTCCCCTATTCATTGCCAGCAAGTACGTCAATATTGGCGAGCAGCATCAAATAATAGGAAGGCGCCAATCATATCAACCCAAGGTAAGTCGAGCAACGTCGCAGCCAGCTGAGTTAATAGCTTTATCTACTGCATGTGTTTGATGGCGAGAGAGGTCATGTTGTTTCCGAATGTGAAAGCCAGAGCAATTTACACTCCAAAAGCTGTGACTGGTCGATGACAGGTTTTCTCCCTTCATTGAAAGATTTCGGATAAAATTGTTACGTAATTTAAATGAATCTGTCAGATATTAGCGAATTAAAGCTATTACTATTTGTGTCACTCCCTAATACAACCCGATAGTCAGGCAGCCTCTTCCAGTATAATAAGTGTTGTCATGGCAGAGACATAAATAATCGCATCAGGGAAAACATTTAATACCTAACTTCAAACAAGGCACACTGTAGCATTAACAGCACATGTGGCGTCAAACACAGTTACTTTGCATGCTCTGACCTAGCCTGACCGAACATTACCCTAAGAATTATAATTATTTGCCAACTTTGTAAAGAGTGGGTCATTCTATTCATGTTTACACAAGAAGAGCTGTGATTACGGTGAATGAATGGATGCCGGAAGCGATGTAGTCAATTAGTGACACATCGAAAAAATTAACTGTACTGGTGATATTTGTCAAAATGGAATTTGTCAGTTCTCGGAAGGTTTGCATATTTGATAGACCTTGTCAATTTTGGTAGACACATTTAAAGCTGATATGTTCGTATGTTGACGGTACTGAGTGAAAACATTTAATGTAATGTGCATTCTTTGCAATAATTTAAAAAAAAGGCAGACATAGAAAGTTGCGATGATAAATAAATGGTTGGGCTCGAAGTCAACGACTCAGAGACCCTCTAGCTTGCTTATCCACACTGCGCGCTTCAATCTCTGCGTGAAAGAAAAAGAACGGGTGGCGTAACGCGTAGCCAAACGGATTTTTTGCGCGCGAACGTGTACGCCAACACCAACGTGGATTCTACACGTTCACGTTCACGTAAAACGTGTAGCCAAACCTCTCTAATGTCCATTTGCCTGCGCTTCACGTCACCCTTTCGTGTGGCACGCGCAAGAAATGATTTGGCCCGGCTTGGGTCCGCGTAATCTGTTTCCGCATCTCAGGGATAGCTCAATGGTTATCCAGTATGCCGCGAATCGACGAAGAAATTTCACATAAAAATGACGAAAATACATAAATATCTTTGAGGATAGCACAAGCATATATCAAACTTACAATGTGCAAAAAATGATTCACAGTTTATATCATATTTTGATACCTAAAGATGAGAATAAATTTACACGTTTACAAATTACGTGAAAACAGCTATCTCCATGTAATTACTCGAAGCCGGCTCCGTGCACGTGAAGAATGTACGCACAAGTCGATGACATAATCGCAGAAATTCATGACGTTACATGTTCACGGTCACGTAAAACGTGTAGCCAACCTGTCTATTATGTACGTCGAGAACGTACCCACAAGTCGATGACGTCATCCCATAAATTCGTGAAGTTCCGCATTCATGTTCACGTAAAATGTGTAGCACAACCTGTCTATTAAAGTTAAAGCGATGAAATTCGTTTCTTCGCCTCGATAAGGTTTGTATGTGCGATATGTGATAGTGAGCATGCGTGCGTGAGTGCTTCACGAACTCTACAACGTGTGGAGCGGTCTCAGTCAGAAAAATATAACAACTTAGCCGGCTATTGAACCACTCTTTTATTTGGGAGTGGAGATTTAGCCGAGCGGTTCTCTCTGGGGCCTCTCCGCTAGGCGACTGATGCCGTATGTTGTGGGTTCGAACCCGATTGAAAACTAGCCGTATTTTCTATCCTGGGTTGGTAACTCTGCTGGTGGACAGAATTGTCCCCGAGGTTATCGTTCGCCCAGTTAAAGCGATGAAATTCGTTTCTTCGCCTCGATAAGGTTTGTATGTGCGATGTGTGATAGTGAGCATGCGTGCGTGAGTGCTGCACGAACTCTACAACGTGTGGAGCGGTCTCAGTCAGAAAAATGTAACAACTTAGCCGGCTATTGAACCACTCTTTTATTTGGGAGTGGAGATTTAGCCGAGCGGTTCTCTCTGTGGCCTCTCCGCTAGGCGACTGATGCCGTATGTTGTGGGTTCGAACCCGATGGAAAACTAGCCGTATATTCACAACTACCTAGCCGCCCCTTCGGTTTTGTCGTCTACTCAACAAAATTTAAACCAGATATGAACTGAATATGCTCACGTGTTTTACAACAGGTTCATTAATAGTTCTATGTTATCACTATATGTAGCAGTTTTTTTTAACTTCGCACAGTACTCTCAGAGTTTAATCACTAATTACAAAACTTTATTTAATATGCAAATGAACTGTTAATTAACTTGACACTGCTCAATGCTTCATGGGACAATTACATATCCATCAGATCAACATTTGTAGCACGTTTTATTTAATTTAGTGCTGTAATTTTAGAGTAATGTTACTAATTACAAAGTTCATTAAATATGCAAATAAACCCTTAATTAACTTGACACTGTACAATGATTCATAGCACAATTAAATATTTATCAAATCAATTTCTGTAGCACGTTTAAAAAAATTTGGTGCCGTAATTTCAGAATTATATACCTAATTACAAAGTTTATTAAATATGCAAATGAACCTTAATTAACTTTACACTACTAACTGCTTTACAACACAGTTAGATATCTGTCGGATCAGTATATGCAGCAGTTTTCATGACGTTTGATGCAGTTATTTCGGAGTTATATGACTAATTATAAAACTTCATGAAATATGCAAATGAGCTAATTATTAATTTTACACTGCTCAATGCTTCTCAGTACAATTGGATATTTATCAGATCAACATCTGTAGCAAGTTTCATCAAATTTAATGCTGTAATTTTGGAGTAATATCACTGATTACAAAGTTCATTAAATATGCAAATGAACCCTTAATTAATTTCACACTACTATATGCTTTACACTACAGTTAGATATCAGTAAGATCAGTATCTGCAGCAGATTTCATCACATTTGGTGAAGTTATATCGGAGTTATATGACTAATTACAAAACTTCATAAAATATGCAAATGAGCTATTTGTTAACTTGACACTGCCAAATGCTTCTAAGCATAATTAGATATATATCACATCAATATTTGTTGCAAGTATCATCAAGTTTGGTGCAGGAATTTTAGAGTTATCTCACTAATAACAAAAGTTCATTAAATATGTAAATGAGAAGGTAATTGACATGACACTCACAGTATCATCATAATGTTCTGAGACTGTCCTCTGTGAAAAGTTTCATGAAATTTGGTGCAGTATTTCTTGATATATGTCTACACTGTCATTACCGTCTCCATAGGGAAACCATTGTACGGAAAAAAACAATATTGCATAACTTCATTAATATGCAAGTCACACCAACCAAAATCTAATCAGTACTTGCAAGTAGCATATGGTACCCGTGTACCAAATCTGACTTGAATCCGTTCAGTCGTTTTTGAGTTATCGTGTAAACAGACAGACAGACAGACAGACACACACACACACACACACGGACAGACAGACAGACATCGCTATGACATTAGCCCACATTACACATACATGTGAGCTAAAAATGTCCACTCTCAGCGATAACGACGGTCCACGCCAACCGTTTCCACTGGCATTAGAATTTAGAATGGATTTGAGTCAAGCTCCACAACTCCTGTGTGATACAGGTATATAGTGCACACGTGTATCGCAACACAAATCACAGTCACTGCCTTACTGATAAATTGCTGTAAAACCTGCCAGGGCTTCGTCCGTCTAGACAGAAAGATTGTCAGTGGATCGCACAAACGTGTAATACCAGCTGAAATTTGACTCTTTTGAGTTATCAGCTTAAGCTATTTTTCTTCGAATTCAACGTTATACAATACCGCTGTCAGATCAAGTGCAATTAGTTTTGTTTATTTATTTATCAATTTATTTACTGGTATGACCCCCTCAGTCATAAAGACTAATTTACAAGGAGTAGAATGAAAAATGGAAGAGTAAATAATAATTATTTAGAAATCTGAAAAGATACACGTGAAGAGAACAAGTATAACAAGACAACTCTGTACAAAAAGTCAAGTTTGTCATAAACTTTCCTGCCCAAGCAAAGAAGACAAAGTAAAACTTTTTACCATGTTTGCATAAGTAACACTGTAACTGTGGTATAAAGGTGGTACTTCGTCAACTGTAACACCCAGGTAAAGCAAATGACAAATTTGACTCTTCGTACAGTGGCAACAAAATCGAATTAATAAAAACTCCCACAAAACTGAAGAAATGAGAGACTTATAATCAGCTAGGCTATCTGCCTGAAACAAACTTGTCGTATGCTGGTTTCCTCAAATCAGTTGATGACGCCAAAACCTTTGTTGTTCGCCCCTTCACCTGAAATATAATATAAGGTGATTCACAAACTACCTTGAATTATATCGGAGCGCCACATATAGCGAAGATATCCCAGACGCGTGGGTTTGATGAAAATATCGAAGCGTATGACGTACGAGGACATAAATCCGGGCATTTTAGCCCTCGTGACCATGCCTTACCAGAAAGACCACTGTACTTCTCGACCTACGGCCTCGTGGAATAGCGATGTATTTCTGGTAACGCACGGCACCTCGTGGTAATGAACGGGTGCTACATGTGTTCAATAGTAGCTCGTCGATTACGTCGAGTGCTGCATACTCATCATTTGAAATCGAACCGGCACTATTTTAAACTTTACAACTTCGGAATTTCAAAATATTCAAATATGTGTAGCACAACCGTTTTTAGAAGATTGTGCATGAAGAGCCGATAAACCATATAAAAGTGATTTAAATATATTTATAACACGCCACATGCTCATTCCATGTCGCGATTCGCCAGAATACGTCACGTGACGAGAAAATAGATACGTCTAGTCCCCACCGAATCGAAAAAAGTGACGTCAGAGGGTATTTTTTGAAAAGCTTTTTCCCTGGGGAAATAGTTCTGACCAAATTTGGAAAAGTGCCCGGTCACGTGACCGTCACGGGTGGAGTGTCGTCTGCAGCTTTGCAACAATGGCGGGTGACTGGAACGTGATGTGCGTCCGGGATAGGTGACGACACATTCTCTAAAACAATTTTTCCAACATTTTTCGACATTCCAACTGCGTAGGAACTTGAACAGCTCATCGACGGAAAAGATTAAAGTGCAACAAAGGATGTCGCTAGGTATGCTTCGAAATTTTTTTGAAAGAAAGTAGTACCACGTACAACTGAAACCGCTGTAAGCTTACATCGCTCAGTAAACTTGTCACAATGGATTGTTGCGGTGCAAAATATCAAAACACATTAAAAACTATATAACAATACAACATGAGCATGTGGTGTGTTATAAAACACCTATAGCCTGGTCTTTGTTCGGGCTATAGCGCTCGTCTATAACCCCTCGTGGCCGTGTGTTACCAGAAACACATCGCTATACCCCTCGGCCTACGGCCTCGGGGAATAGCGATGTGTTTCTGGTAACACACGGCCCCTCGGGGTAATAGACGGGCGCTACAGCCCTCATGACCAGGCAATATGTGTTTACTAATTGATGCGCCATTCTACGATGAAAATCGTTCTCATTTTTAACGAATTTTCGTCTGACATGAAAATAAAGCATATGATTGTCATTTTTAATAAATCGAAACATTTAGAGTGAAAACTAAGTACGAAAAGCATGTTATAAACCATTATAGCCCAAACAAATGACTATGTACCCTCGAGGCAGAAGACTATTCGCCCTCCTGACGTAAGGCGAACGGTCGTCTACCCTCGGGCACATAGTTTGTAGTTTGGAGTAGAGTATAATATTATGTATTATGTATTATATATATATATAGCACGAGATTTTGACCAGTTCACGACATATATGCACGAGCGATAGCGAGTGCATATATGAAGTGAACTGGTCAAAATCGTGTTGTGTACAGTCGCAGGGTGTGATTTGTTGCTATTATATCAAAACAGTATATTGAATTCTGGCATGGAATGTCAAAAACGGATTTTTGCTCAAGCTGAGAGCTCGCGCGTATTCCAGCCGTATCGCCAATATACCACGGTTCTTTTCGCGTCTCGACCAATCAGATCGCTGTATTTGCGCCATCAATATACTAGTATGATATAATACATATTATATCATACCAGTATGATGGTGCAAATACAGCGATCTGATTGGTCGAGACGCGAAAAGAACCGTAGTATATTGGCGGTATACCACGGCTGGCATGCGCACTAGCTCTCAGCTTGAGGAAAATTCCTTTTATGACGTTCCATACCAGAATTTCAATATACTGTTATGATATAATAGCAATTTATCATATACCCATGCCCATATTACTACATTCTAGTGACGTTAACCGTAAAATATCAGCCGTGATATTTAACGATAAACGTTGAGATATGCACGATGAACGTCATCAGATTTAGAGTTTTCCCGTACTACATTAGCAGTTTGTTGGTAAACAACGTAAACAACAAAATGGCTGCCGCTCCCCGCCTGCGAAGCGATGTCACCGACGTAAAAAATTGAAGGGCTTCGAGGAACACAGGTATTTCTGGTTGCAAAATGCGGAAATATTATGTTGAGTCTTGAAATGTTTTCCCATGTTATTTTTTTTGGTCAAGTGCTAGCAAAACTTCTGCCGTTCGCACGGCGCCGGCACTGTGCACGGTCTCCCCGAACAGGTAGTGAGCGCGTGGCGTGACAGAGATGTCGCGCGCGCGACGACTGTTGACATGGCAACTCTAAGGGTAAATTAACAAAATGGTGTCCTCTCCGCGCGAGCTCCGTGCCGTAAGACGATCGAAATCAGGATAGATTTTAGGCTGAGCACAGTTTTTGATCGGTTACAGTTGTAATAGCATATTGCACCTTAAAATTCCCCTTCTGTATGACGATTTTTGTATCCCGGTGTCTTTCTTCATGGGTTTCATTGAGATATGGAGGACTTGCAGCGATGTCGCGCGTGATGTTGACATCTTCGTCATATACTTTATGAATGAAGCCTGTTCACACGAACATTTTGATATTTATGCGCGAGGCGTAATAAAGTAAAGCCTCAAAATTTAAGGGTTTTCGTTCTATTGGTAAAAATTCCCTAAAATTGTGGGCATGGGTATATGATAAATCGGTTATTACCCATTATATTACCATGCCCTGCCTGTCGCATTTTGATTGGTCGAGCTGAACCACGTGACTGACCACAAATAGACAGTAATGGTCTGTTTATATGCCCTTGAATATGAATAATAAGATTAACAATTCAAAGTATCGTAACTTTGCAGCTCAAACGTAAATCATAATCAATCACAAAATAAAATGGAGCACTTGTGGGCCAAGTTGAGATACTTTTTTCTGAAAATATTTCCAGATTTGCCAATATTTTACAGCGCGCGTGACAGTGCGTCGCGTACTGCTCAGTTCTGGGGCCCAGTTGTCGTTCGCTCCGAACATTTTCGCTAATTTTGACGGTTTTCTCCGGTTCGTTGATAATATAATGGAAATAACAGACTCCGCACTGACCATTAACATTTATTTGTGGGCGCGGGCTCGAGGAAAGCCAAATTAACGGGCTCGGCAAGCCTCGCCCGTTAATTTTTGGCTTTCCTCTCGCCCTTGCCCACAAATAAACGTTAATGGTCAGCGCGTCGCCCGTTATTTCTATAATATCGCCTATTCTTTGTGTCGTATCAGCATTCGTGTCATTTGTGCTGCGGCAGACACGAGACGAACGAAGCACAAATGACACTCATGCTGATACGACACAGGAACAGGCGATATTGGGTAATAACCTCTAAAAATCACACCTAGCGACGGTATACCACTCGATTTTGACCAGTTAACTTCATATATGCACTCGCTATCGCTCGTGCATATATGTCGTGAACTGGTCAAAATCTCGTGGTACACTTGCGCTGGATGTGCTTTATTAGTCCCCACGGACACCGTCCGGGGGGACTTATAGGTTTGGCCATGTCTGTACCTGCGTCCGTCCGTCCGTTCACGCAGATATCTCAGAGATGCCTGACGCGATTTCATTCAAACTTGATACAAAGATTACTTCATATGTCATACATATGCACGTCGATTTGTTTTCAGATACAATCCAATATGGCCACCAGGCGGCCATTTTATTACGATTTTTTCCATGTACAGAGCCATAACTCAGACATGTTTCAACTTATTTTATTCAAACTTGGTACAAGGACATTGACCAATGTCATAGATATGCACGTCGATTTGTTTTGTAATACGATCCAATATGGCCGTCAGGCGGCCATTTTGTAACGATTTTTTCATGTACAGAGCTATAACTCAGGCATATCTCAACCGATTTTATTCAAACTTTGTACAAGGACATTGACCTATTTCATAGATATGCACGTCAATTTGTTTTGTGATGCGATCCAATATGGCCGCCAGGTGGTCATTGTGTTACGATTTTTTCATGTACAGAGCCATAATTCAGGCATATCTCAACTGATTTTATTCAAAGTTGGTACAAGGACATTGACCTATGTCATACATATGCACATTGATTTGTTTTGTGATACGACATTGATTTGTTTTGTAATACGATCCAATATGGCCACCGTGTGGCCATTTTTTTACGATTTTTCCATGTCAAGAACCATAACTCAGACATGTATCAAGCAAATTTATTCAAAGTTGGTACAAGGACATTGACTTATAGTATACATATGTACGTTGATTTGTTTCTCGATATGGTCTGATATGGCCACAAGGTGGCAATTTTGTTATGTTTTTTTTTTCATTTCGAGAGCCATAACTATGGCAAGTCTCAACTGATTTTATTCAAAGTTTGTACCTGGACATTGACTTATGTCGTTCATATACGTATTGATTTTTTAAACAGTAAGATCAAATATGGCTGCGTGGCGGCGATTTTGTTACGATTTTCTCATGCCATAACTCAGACATATTTCCACCAGTATCATTCAAAGTTTGTACAAGGACATTAACCTATTTCACACATGCTCATCAATTTGTTTCACGTCATGTAGCAGTATCATGTCAATTATTGAAGTTTCATAATTAGGCTGATATATCAAGAAATACTGCATCAAATTTCATGAAACTTTGTACAGATGTTAAGCTCACATTGCTTTAACAGTGAAAAAGACATTTATCAGTGTCATTTTAATTAATTTGTAATTGCATATGTAATGAACTTTCCTAAGTAGAGTGATATACCGGTATCCACAAATACAACATCAAATTTGATGAAACTTGATACAGATGTTGATCTCATAGTGTTGTAAATACTGCATTAAACTTTATGAAATATGGTACCGGTGATAATCTATAAGTGTTAGGATAGTATATAAAATGTTTTGCAACATCCTGTCAACTAATTCCCGGTTGACTCATTTAATGACCTTTAGGATAGTGGCCTACATTGGTTTTATGTTTTCATCACCATTCTTGGCCATTGAGTGCCATCTTTATCAAAGTATTTTTATCACAGACCTAATGAAGAGGACTCTATCCTCTCTGAGGACCTGTAATCAAAGTAACCATTAACAAGTGGGGACTGTGTCATCAACGATGACTTGTTGCTTAAATATTATACTCTTCGTCAATGTTTTGGATTTCGCGTCCTCTTACTGTATAGCGAAACTTTCTGTACGATGAAACTTTCAGCTTACTGACAAATGTGTATAATAATATTTGCCACTAAAATGTTTGAAGGTATTGTCAGTGATTACACCACGTCTCAACAGGTCACAAAAAAGGTCGTCACAGCACTCAACGGAGCTTTACATGGAAGAGCACCGGCAAAAGGAGGAAAATATTCACACAGATCAGGCGGGGAGCAAACTTTGAATAAATGGTCAACCATGCCCATAAAACAAAGTAATGATGCCCGTTATCTACTTCCCTTGTTTCAATACGAAGATGGGCCAAGTGGTCTATTTATACACTTGTATTATGCAATAATTGCCGCAATTTATCAAAATAGATCATTGGTTATACCATACCTGCACAAGCATCTAACACAGGCAACGGGACCTGAAGAACGAACTCTTGACGAGACGTTTGACACGGCAAAGCTGGGGGAAATTGTCAGTGTCAGTAGTTTCGACGAATTCAAAAGAGACTGTGGTACTCATTTCACACTTAAAAACATTACAGAAGGACCCTACCCGCAGCGATTCATCGATGAGTTTAAACTTGAAGAATACAACATTATAAAAGGAGAATGTGAACGTTACATAGGCGTTACCATGCCTAACGTGAATGAGGTTCCTCCTTTGCTTGAAAATGTCCTTGAAAGATTTAAGGCAATGTCACAAGTACGATGTCTTGGCTACATCACTCCCCGGCAACAGAAACTTCAAGAAGAAGAGATAGAGGAGAAGGTATCCAAAAATTTCATCCGAGCACCATACATTCGTAGGATGGCTAATGAAGTGATGGGGAAAATATGCGAGGGATCCTTTGCTGTGATGCACTGGAGGAACAAAAGTGCAGAGCCGTATGTATTTGTATTTCTGTATACATCATAACTACTTTGATATGATTGCAAAGTAGACAGAATACGTAGAGCACACATTATGAAAAATCTTGTCGTGCAGGTCACACAACGGGCAGTAGTTTTTTACATCTCAAACACCGAGGAACAAAATGCAAAATAATTTTTAGTGAAAGCATTATTTCGGTAAGAGTTTAAAGTCGTATGTCAGGCGTCATATTGTCTTGCAAGGAAATTTACTCAGTAGATTACAATTTCATCGGAAAACAAAATGCTATGTAACTTCCATAATCCTCTTACACACTAGAACAAACTTGATCCCCGGAATTAAGTCCCCTATCTTTAAATATTAGAATTGGAGCTTGAAATGGAGGCAGACAGATGGGACACACGAAGATTGATTTGTAATTTAAATATTGTTATGTTTGCATCAGTGATCAGTGCACTAATAAAAATGTGCATAAATATGTTCTAGCTGTAGGCCTGGCATGGAAACGCCTGAATGTACGGAAGATGTGAAGGAAGGCCTGGCTTACTTGTCAGAGGAAGTTGATACAATTATAGATCTCGTTTGGCAGGCACTTCAAGAACACAACATGTCGTGCCTGTATGTCTGTACTGCTCCATACGAACAGGTACGATGATAGTTTCCAAGATGTTGAGGGTTTAACTTTGAATGACGATGAAATACAAAATCAAGTAAACCATCTTGCTCTCATTGCGCAGCGTTAGTATTAATCAATATTTATATTATTGATGATAGGAAATATACATATTTCGAAATAAGAATGTAAATGCGACAGTATCTCGTAAAGAGTCGTGTATTTGTAGTTGTAAAAATGGCAAGAATAAGATACAAAATATTTGACTAAGGCATGCTTTCATTTCAGAAAATGGTTGATCATCTTAAGAAATCAAAATTTGTCCACACATTAGAAGATGCACTAAGGATATCTGATGAGCTCATGACGTACAAAGATGACAATTATGTTCTGTCCTTAGTTGAACAGGAGATCGCTGAAAGTAGGTGCACGAAAATCACAACATACATCGACAAGACGTTATTCTTTTGACTTGCGTCTTTCTTATAGATTCTGACTGTCTGTCTGTCTGTCTCTGTCTGTCTGTCTGTCTGTGTGTATGTATGTACATATGTATGTATGTATGTGAAAGAAGATAACGTCACCATATGAATTCAAAGTTTAAAGAAAAGATTGATCAGAGGTAGTCAGGAACATGGTATTCAGAACAGAAAAATGAACGTGACTTACAAACACCTCATTCATTGAATATAGTTGATCGATAGCTAATTCAATTAGATACTGATCGATAACACTACCCAGCCTCTTCTCTATATTTATAGCAGCATTATTGGTGGTAAAGAAAGTTTCTAATGTTAGCTTAAGTGATATTATCATCGTGTCTGGTGATAGAGATTAACTCGAATAAAGATGTACAGCAGTCTCCTAGATTAATGAATTGCATGTGATATTAAACTGCCAGAGCAATGTCAGGAGAGTCAAACAAAATAAAATTAAACAAACATTTATCTGATTCCAAAACCACCATTCAGTAGGTTTTTGAAAATTTTTGCATGCTTGAAATGCGATTTCCTTAAAATGCCTTTTTGAAAAAGTTATTCGTAATTTTATTACCATAGTTCGCGCAATGGACCACCAAGGCCGGTCACAAGTCGCTTACAGATATGCATCCGTTACTACAGTAGAATAAGAACTTTTTCCATAGCCATATGGTCGCTGCCATGGCAATCACAACGCTTGTGAGTGCGTCATCAAACGTCAGGGACCTAGCTTGAATATGTTTTATTTGATCAATATTTGAAAGCGATAAAATTTTAAAATTACTCAGATAACTTTGAAGTTTCTCACTAAATTAAAAGTAATCAATATTTTCTTTCGGAATAAAAACACAACATCGTTCAATAACAGCTGTGCCTTTTAAAGGGGAAAAAGATTCTAAAAGTTGGCGACGCTAATGTATTTCTAGTGTTGTCGATCATAGACAGTTAATCCAGTGTGAATCAAGCTACATGTAACATAAGATCAGGCGATTTACAGAAGAGTTCATTCGTATAGCACCTAACAAAGTGGCTGACAGATATACTTCTCTTACAGGAACACCACTCTTTATTTCATCGATTGGATCTCAATGGTCTCGCTTTGTAAATTTTGCTAGGAATAGAAATAAGAAGGCAACCATCCAGCTGATTCGTATGCCGGGGATACCAAGTCATCTTTTGTCTTACAGGTATCTACTATAATCAGTTTCAAATCTTAAGAGGAAAATGGTTCCTGAGGATGTTATCGAACTTTTTTCAGCATTGAGGGACAATAACAATAAAGTGTTAATATTATCAGAAGAGAATACTTGAACGATTTAAATTTAATATTCCTAAGTGGTATTTCATTTTTCATCATGTCAATTATGCAGGAGTACTTCAGTATTGTAAATTTGTTTACCAACAAAATGGCAACAGCCTGCCTTACAATCTGTATCTGAACGACACACAATAATGTTCAATCTTGCATGTTTGCAGATTGAAGTTGTTAAGGATGTTAATCGAGAACAATGAATCTGTATATTTATTCCATGTTAACTTTATATTTTTGAAATAAAGTCGCTGGTCGTTGATTAAATAATGCCACTTTTGGGGGAAATATACACGCAGATGCTGAATTATTTAATTTCATGTTTGCAATTTTTTTATTCAGGTGACTTAATTTACTAAAATCGAGAAAGTGTTGTACATAAACTTGTCAAGAATAATTCACGGCAATGCATCAACGCCATGTTATCATTCACAAAAAGTTAAAATCTTTGAAGCTGGTAATTGGTGATATTAGTTCACCAAGTAAAGACTGTACTTCGTATATGAACATGACCGCAATCAAACTTTGACGTCTACCGTTGTTGAATTTGTTCTCCAAACATTTATAATCAACTATTAAGGCAATTGTTCTTCCAATTTCATCTCGTCTGTGTCGTCCGTTTTTCGCCAAAATACTACGACATCCTGCAGCGTAGTCAGGTGTTTAGACCTGAAATGTAAAATAACGTGGTTTGCGAAAATTCAGTGACGACAGTGTCAAGTAACAAATACAGACCAAAACGATTTAGTCATATATAACGCAATTTATTTATAACACTTAAAAGGCCCCCACAACTGACTAGATCAAGTAATCAAAAAATAGATTAAAAGTAAGGGATAAAGGCCAAGCACGAGGGCTCTTATGATATGTAAATTCCGATCCTGCGAAAACAATGTCTCAGCCATTGGCTTCGACATTTTATCGTAGGGGAGGACTTCATATACGAGAAGAGCCTGTACATGTGGATTTTTTCGGACTGAAAAAGTTAAACCCGAAACCGACATCTTTTCGTATGGGTTGTCTTAAATTGACTATCTCGTTCGTCAATGTAACACTTTTAACTTAACACATAAAAAACTTTGATTGTTAAAGTTACCTACAAGTGTAATGGAACATGCCATAGAAGCCTAAGTGCATCTTGTTCTGTGTTTGTGCCTACGCAGGTTTTGACTAAACTTTGAATGATAATCGAAGTTCATTTGAATAATTTATTATATACAAAAGCCCTAGGACTTTATAAAAGCTGAACCCTTTGTGTAAAAAGTGACGGCCTTTTAATGGATTCCCATTTCGCATAGTACGCCGCTTCCTTGCGTAATAAACAAAGGATTTCATCAACTCAGTTATTTTGTTTGTTTGTTAAATTTTACCTCCAAATTTCCCTGTGGTTTGATACCCTCTCCACTATCTCAATTCACAGTATGATCATCACGAAGGGCCTCGCGAATAGATAAAGACATCCGAATAGAACTTCAAGTTTTGTACAGTCCATAATTCTGTCTACCATATTTTGTGCAGTTTTGACTTTGACTTACACTGTTAGGAATGTCTAGCCTCCACACTTTACATATAGATTCAAATGTTTATCCTAAGTCGAAATCAGACCAGTCAGCAATTTTCACCATTACAGGTGTGACCCAGAAGTTCAGTTCCCTTACATAAATTGTTCTGCTGACTGTGCGCAGGGCCATTTGATCACCAGTCAATGGCGGTACTCTTCCGGGGCGGGATCTTGAACTTGGGACTTAAACTACAGTACAGGTTTTCGTTACCCAGACCGGTGGGTCCTAATATCATAATCCATGCTGATAACTGTATTGACACAAAATGTTTGATAGACAACGATGTGCGAAAGATGCGCATATAAGTCAAATTTAGTTAGTGCACGGAACCTTGCAATGAGCGAACTTATTCACATTTTCATTCTCTGCATTAAACGATGAAGGATGGAAAACGCTCAATCAAATCAACATACATGTATCAAATACAAAATAAATCAAACCTGATGAAATCGTTTTGAAAATGTACGTAATTGTGTTCGAATTCACTCACACTTTCAGCTCATCTCTGCGTACAACAATGAAGATAACAACAACGACTATCGTTATAGCCATAATAAAAGAAATCACTACTCCCACTATCACGCCCGTGTTGCCTGAAAAACAGATAAAACGACACATGATTTAAAATACTGCGTAGCTTAGTGTGAACAGTATGAACAAGTTCGAAATTTAAACTGTACCGCTCAAAGATATAGAGATTTGTTTTCATTTATGACATACAATTACGACGTAATTAAATGCTTCGTAGAAGTAACTATACTTTACTTGGCAAAAAGGGAAAAAACAGGTTTTGAGTTGAGGGGAAATTACTGTTTTGTTTGATGCAACTTTTATCATTTCAATTTGATAAAATAATATGATATCAAAAGTCTAGGTAATGTTGCGTCATGTCTGAGAACTCTTAAATAGTTACTTTATTAAGGACTGTTATATTAATATCTCCCAGTTAGTTTTGACGTTTAAGGTTTGATTAAAAATAAAAGCTAGAATTACTCGATTTAATATCTTGTTTTGTCTTCTACTCTTTACATGAAGCTTTCCTGCTATTGTTTAGATCATCGCATGTTACTTAGAAGATTAAGAACAGGTTACATATTGGAAGAGATACATCTATCTTTAAGCCATCCTTGCAACAGCTTAACTTATAATTTATAAATTCAATTTATACAGATGTTACTTACCAGACGTTCGATGGCCTTAAAATAGCATGACTTGCTTAAAATGCACATTGTAAATATGGATAAGATTTCCATGATATTTGACGTACACATAAACCCTTTCAGCGTCAGTTCGAGAAAAGGGTTTTTGATTCTCGAAGCAACTTACGGTGGAAGCGGTTCGGCACTCAATTGCCTTTTAAATAACTTTTTTTGCTTCGACTAGTTTATTTTATTGCATCGCTTGATTAATTTGTCATTTACGATGATACCAAAGTAAAAAGAACTGTGAGAACCGATACGATTTTGTCAGTGACGCACCAGATCCGCCGATGCTCACACTGGCAAGAACGTGTCACTTTCTCAACGCAAAGGGTACGTGTTCCTCGTTGACTCGGAAATTGGTAGAAGTCAGCTATGATAGTGCCAAATGAATAAACACTTACACGTAATGTTCAATGTCCCCAATATTTGTATTTATGAATGAGAATAGCTTTAGGATGTATATCGGTCGACAATGAATTATTATCAATGGAATATATTCATTGGCCTAAAATTGTGCACTATGTATGAATGAGAGAGGAAAATGATGAATTTTATTGGTTTTGACACAGTTTATTACCTGAACTTGTGTTAGGGTCTGCTTCTGTTGGCAATACTCTATCACACGGCGTTGTATACATTGCTGTGTCGTCAATAGCAATATCACCATGGGTACCTGTGCCACGTATACCTTCAAAAACGAGCTGTCGGTAGGAGCGGGAGGGACAAATTTTACATGTACTTTACCGATTTATTTAGGCTTATTTGCTTTGCTACATCGAGATTATCAAGGCGCAGTTAGATCATTAATTGACAAATGCTCGGAAACTACATACATAATCCAAAAATATATGGTTCGTTTGCAGAGGGAGCAGAAGTTAAATCAAATCATATCAAGCACACTTCGATGGTAATAGACAACATGATTTTCATTAACCTTTTTAGCCCTGTATTGTTTCCCACCAAAAATTTTAGTGTAACATGTTACCAATTTTTATGAACTTTTCTGTATTTTTTCTGATAATTTTAGACCAAATGAACACAACATTTCATTGGCCACAGTTTTTTATCAAAATTTGGGAAAAATCTGACAATAATGACTGAGGTATATTTTATAAGGGCGACAAAAAATGACTTTGGCGCTCAAAGGGTTCATTCGTGTTTGTTCTGCAAAATGTGTATTCATATCATATAAGGTAATGTAATATTTATTCTGCCTCGTTGTTTAATATGATTATACCAGACACAGTTCGTTGTGGTCACTTTAACTAGATAATCCACTGGCGACAATGAACAGCAAAACAATATTTGAGGAAGACAGCCGATCTAATTACCTGGCCTATTTCTGCAGGAGGATATTCGGGAAGTGGAACTATCCCCTCTTTCCATGCATCACCGGCTGTCTGTGGTCCGTTTAGTTTCCATAACAAGGTATCGTCGTTGGTGTCCATATTTCTAATGCTAACACGCAATTCGCCTATATTGTCTCCACTCATATGATACCAAAATCCGAAACAGCGGGGATAAGTGTAAGTCAGCTCTTCGCTTTTCAGTTGGGCGTTGTCCCCTGCACTGCCACCCGATACATCCAATAGCATGTATTTACCTGTGTAAGAAAACCTTGATATTAGAGCTTTTGATAATCTTGCCAACTAAATTTGTGTTGGTGTAGTCAAATACGGCTCTTAATGAAGCTTATCTCGACTCATCCATTATAAATAACAGAATACATGGCATTCGTTCCAGCAATGATAGTATGTATAGGGTAACATTACTATCTATTTTAGATAATTAAGTTTTTGCATTGTTTGCCAAAAGTCATCTTAAAGCAGTGAATATGAGCCTGCAAGAAAATGATTTTGATAAAAAGCCCGAACTTCAGTAAACCAACATGTCACGATCAAATGTATAATATGATAGCAGTAGTTTATTAAACAAGATACTGATAAACATAGCTTTAAGTATTTACATTTCAAAGAAAAAGTAATGTAAAGATATCGGTCAAACAGGTTAAGTTAGGGGACTACCCTTGGAAAAAGCAGTATCAGCCAATTCTATTGGTTTGCAATATTGGAGTTTCCTTGAAAATTTTACAAAAATAAGGTCATTTTGAAAAACGTATTTTAAAAATTTGTCACTGTGCTACGGTTCAAGATAAATGAATGGCGCGATTCCTTTCCGACAAAACAACCTACAAAATGGTGACTTAAAGTTTTTACTTAGTACCTTTGATGAATATAAAATCATGCAACTTGATCGAGTGGTCAGCAACATATATTTTCAAGGATTTTTTCAAACTCTATACTGCATTAAATAGCAATTCTTTAGTCGTAATCAATCCCGTCATGTTGAAGGGCTGAAATGTATCTTAAAGCAGTGAAAACTACATAAAATCAAAGGGTATGGCATATTTCTATAAGTAGCCATGTCAGGCCATTTTTAAAAATTTGGAGTAGAGAGGAACAAAACAAGCCTTGAATGATCAAGATTGGACGAGTAGTTCCGGAGATACAGATTTTTAAAGTGATAAATTTTCGTATTTTTTTCTGACGTTCATTGAAAGTGTTTAACGTTTCTAATTTTAATGAAGTTTTGATGTCAATATATCAGAAATAATACATAAATAGCTTTGATGAAAGCTTAAAACATGTTGCAATATTCCTTTGGAAACCAATTGTGGCCATTCACTCTGAAAAAAACTTATTCAACTACAAATCATATGCGTTCAAAGTTTGAATATTATCTAATTTCACAGACCGTAAAAACAGTGCGTTCACAGAAAAACTAAGTCCACCTAATTAAATATGCAAAAATTAAATATCTCGATTATTCTTCCACATAGAGACATAGATTTTTCAATTTGTAGGTTTTCAAATATGCTAAATTCAATGAAATCGTTCAAAATGATGTCTGACCATATCCTATATAGTTTTCCTGATCAGCCTTTCAGGTATGCTAATTTATGCAAATTATTACATTTCAAAAAGATTTATTCATTGTAAGTTTCTGTAATTAGCAATATGTCAGCTAAATGGGTAACTACAATCATTTGTGCCAGACCAGCCCATAAAAAACACTCATGGTGTGCGATGTATGTATTCTGCCACTAAATTTTGTTTGCATTTGTTAATATTAAAGAAAGTAACATTTTATCAGTTTACGAAAATTTACTAGTCCCGAAGCATCTTCTGAAGTAAATTATGAATCACAGTGGTTTAAAATTTTCCAAAACTACGAGTCAATATTTTGTTTTTATGCGAATATACACTCATCCAAACTGTCTACGCAGTACGCGATAGCGTACACACTGGCCTCACTCAAGTCACAATGTCGGCAGCTGCAATAATTGTAGCCCACGGGCCTTTGTTTACCGTGTAGGCTATTCAGCCCCGCCATGCAAGTGGCTGAATAGCCAACACGGCAAAAGAAAGACACGTTGAAATTGCAGCTATGTTGATAGCCAACACGGCAAACAAAGGCCCGTAGGCTTAAATTTTTGCAGCGGAAATGTCGATAGTGGCACTCACGCTACCTCCCGATCGCGCTCAACGTACTTGTCGATCAATTTCCATCAAAATCGCTCAACAAAATTTCATGAAACATTCTAATCTTACTTAATAACTTAATATACACTAAATTTTATCATCAGATAGCCGCTCATCAAAAATTTTGCTGTCTTGAGGTCGAGATTTTCGATCAAAGTTCTTCTTTCAATTTCAAACGATGACAACATGTGAACATCGCAACATCGGGTCTCTGACACATTAGAAAATTATCTGACGTTTCCAAAAAGGGGTCATACATTGAAATCGGCCAATACGTTTTAGTGGAATGTTTCATTAAATATAGGTGTCGCAAAATCACCCTTTTCTGGCGATCCACGCAAGAGAACGAAACCCAATTTTCAAGTTTTTATAACTTTTTATTAGTTTTGTTTTTTCGATTTTATTTCTTTACAAATGAAAGAAGAAATTTATGACAATCAAAATGAAGTATCATGATTGAAAAAAAATCATTTATTTAGGAGAAATATGCCTTTAAAGTTGGGACTTTTTACGTGAACTTCACTCGGCAGAATAATTTTTCGGGTGTTTGACGTGGCTACTATAAGATGTGTCTCAAATAACAAGATGAAACACCACCCGTTCTTGTCATTGTTCTTTTCTACTCACTTATACCATACACAGTATATTCAAAAATAAGAAAATATTCGCCTACAATATTTAGCCGTATGTTTTGTTGAAATTATAAAACTATGACAAAAACCTGCCCAGCTGCAGCTGATAATCGCACGGTAGGGTAAATCTGAATCAGATCCTCTCCCCCCAACATAAAAATTAGGATTGTGACCCCCTGTTGTCGTTTATTTTTGTTGTTACAATAAATGAATTTATAATATCTGCATAAATCGGGAAAGTGACACTTTTTTTAGACACGATTTAGGCATGTTCTTTGCTGAAATCCTCGAGAATGACAAAAAAGCCAGTCTGTATTTGAAAAAAGCTTTGATTAACGGTACTGCAGAAAAGCTAGACTCAAAACGTAGGATGGAAACCCCCTTTTTTGTTTCATTTTGTTGACACCATTAATCAGAGTATGCACAACATATGCAAAATCGGGAAAATGGAAATTTTCGCAGACAGAGCTCCTCACTGAAACTGTCACAAAATGCAAAAAAAGACCAGTTTGTAGTAGAAAACTGCCTGCCGTACGTTAGGACTCCCAACTCAAAACGTATAGGACGGGAACCCCTTTTTTCTGTTCATGGTCGTTGATATAATTGACTAGAGCCCAATATAAACCAGATATGAACTGAATTGCCTCGCGTGCACATTTTGTAAAGTACTTCTTGGGGTATTGGCTTTTATGACATTACATTGTTTTTATTCCCGAAATTAATCCAATCTATCTAAATTTGACATTATCCCCACTGTATTACGCAATGAAAAAAAAGAAAAAAAACCATTTGAAAAATTATGATCCAACAATATCTGTCGATGCAAGTGCAAATGGCTGAGCAGGCTCTTAACTGGCAGAGGTCGCGTTTGCGTATAAATTCTGCATATTTCACATATAATTGCCATGTAGAACGAGTTGACCTACTTCACAGTATCTCAATGCGACCCCGTCACACTTTTGCGTACATGTCCACGGAGACGATTCAACATGTTCAACAACAAAGCCAAGACAAAAATTGAAAATATCAATAAAATGGCTTCACAAAGGCTGAAATACACGATACTCGATGAAGTATGAAGTTTATGAAATGAAATCAAAATTGACAACACAAGTGTTTGTCTCGGGTAATACTATGCCTACCAGTTGAAGTTGAACTATTCTACAGACTGTTTTTTCCATACAGTGCAGTATTTGTCAGTGACAAATTAATCTTTGCAATACATTTTTTTGCGATGAGCTGGAAATTTGATTAATATCGAGTTAATGTACATAAATATTCCGTTATTTACTGGGACACGTTTATTTTCTCGATCCGCTATCTGCGGACTACGTGCTGAAGTACATTGACTGTTCATGTCAACGATCGTTTCTCCCTCTGCAGAGTTTCTGTATCCCGTTCAACAACGCTGTACCTCGATCACACGATAGTGACGCTATGTAGCTGTGCAGTATTGAAACTTATCATAAAATGGCCACCTCGTCTAACAGTAACACGTATTGTCAGGATTATCGTACGGAAAAAAGACTGCAAAACTAAGACTTATGAATCTTCATCAGAATTGAACACATCATGATTGTACACGAGTATCAACCGTGAATGCACGTTGAGCTCGGCAGTTACACAAGCATGGTACGCTACATGCATAGCCCTACGAGTATGGCGACAGTGTCCGGCTTTGGCTACGCCGGGGGCTACGCCGCCTACCGGAGGTGGGAGGCGGCGTAGCCAAAGCCGGACACTCTCGCCATACTCGTACGGCTAGCTACATGCACTGCCGCGATGCCGATCGTATGCATTCCAAGGCCTATCCCGGAATTTGTTTCACAAACAACCTCAAAGGAGAGCAAACATACTTCTATGGACAATGACGAATACGTTTCTTGGCGAAGCAAAATCAAAACAGTGCAGCAGTACATGAAGTAGGTCATGGCCTTGGACTCTGTGCACGAACCTGATTGGACACTTCAATACCTTTGACCCAAAGTTATTATTCATCAGCACTTCCATGCCATGAGGCTAGGTAGAGAACGTATTACGTACGCAGTGTACGCTGTGTGTTAGGAACGCACACAGGGAATGCACAGCGTACACTGCGTACGTACGCAGGGCTAGCGAGAGAGTTGCCGACATCGACGGTTATTTACGAAAAAAGAATAAAAGACTGGCATTTTTGGAAGCGATCGAGTAGCTGCGGTAGGCAGGGATACGACTTGGGCCCAAGAACGCTGAATTTCGGCAGTAATTTGGCTTTTTACGTCAAGTCCAAAATGGATTTGAAGTCACCAACTCTACGTACGGGTCTTTGCAGGGCTGTGGTGAGCGGGGCTATTAATAGCTGTAGCGGAACACACAGCATCGTACGCAGGGCTAAGAACGTATGTACTCATTTCTGGCGATCGAGCAGCGAGGGAAACAATCAATTACCAAGGATGAAGCTAATTTGCTAAACGATATTTTATCTTGAATAGTGAGTTGAATGAGTAATAAAATATCATATTTTTAATGTTCAATACGAGGTTGAAACACGGAGGGACCGTGGTTGAAACCAGAGCTATCCAGCTGTAGCCAACCTGGACAAGCACATTTCACAGCGCCCTCAAACAGTCGATTGTTTTCACTTGTCATACGCGGCGTAACAGAAAAATTAAAACTTTCATAACTTCATTAATACCAAGCCACGCCCACCAAAACCTTTTCAGTTCTAGCCATTTGAATTCTAAAGATGTCTACCAAATTTGACTGAAATACGTTCAGCCGTTTTTGAGAAAATGGACCAACAGACAGACAGACAGACACACAGACAGACATCGCTGCGACATAACCTCGCTGCGCGCATGCGCACGCGAGGTAAAAATGACATCAGAAAAATGACAATACTCAGTTAGTTTCGTGTAGACCCTTCACGTAACCTAAAAACCGGAATTCGAATGGACCATCGTATGCGCTTGTACACGTGGATTTGTTTGTATCGCCATCACCTGATCTCTTGGTCGTACGGAGGCTATAGAACTCATCGCGTCCTTTTTATTCCGGAGTAGAACCATTAAAAGCTGATACTGATGATATGCTAAGACATCATAGTCTAGTTAGGACCATGCAAATACCATAGGACTAGTCAAGTCCATAGCCGTAGATCAAATCAGTCTCACAATAAATGTACAAAATGTATTGATAGATTAACCACATTACACTCTCCATGAAAATTTCACAAAAGCAAAATACACAAGATACAGACGTGAATGAATTGACGAGCTATGGCCGGACGCTTTCTAACTTGAAGAGTTCCAAACATTTTGTCCAGGGCTCACCTCTCTCAGTACCAAGTGTGTGATCCACTTGTGGTCCAGAAACTCCATAAACACTGTCACCTGACGCCAGTAGCCAATCAAACTTGTCCATATTTTCATCATGTTCATTAAGCCATGTGCCAAGTCCCTCCTCGAACGGTTCATTTCCTTGAAAAGTAAGATGGTATATACATGTAAATGTACGAAGTTGTTCAAGTCGAAACTGTCTATCATTTACTTCGCGGGTTACTATACTTATCAGTACAAGAGGAGGCGCAAAGGCGACGTTTACGGCATGATATATTTCCCACCTTAATTGTTACGTCAGCGTCGCAGATAGAAATCAGGCTACTCGGGGACTTGCAAGTTTATGAATAATTAGATCTAACAGTGCACACAATGGGGCAAAGTCTGTAATGGAACAATATTTTTTGACTTCAGACCCTGTATCTTTCTGAAATCATTTTGATGTAACAAAGAGGTTTCAACTACACTTTTAGTACATGTAACACCTCGTTTACCGGGCCTCTCTAAATAAATATACTAACTGAAGACTATCGCGAGTCAACTGCACTAAATTGCTATATCAGTGCTCTTGTTTTCATTGTTTTTGCCTTTTTACATCAAATTTGAAGATTTCTAGTTGTTAGGCGTTTCACCATATAAAACTAATTTCTATGATTTCATATCTCTTATTGCAAGTCTAGTATCTAGACTAACTGTGAGCTAACAATTATACAAGCGGTTGTGGAACTTCAACTCTTGACGGATGCCCTTATTACTAAAAATTTAATTCAGCTGATTCAACGTACGTTTCTCTCTGAGGTGGACGTTTTGCTGATCAATGTAACCAAAGAGCGAATCGGGCGATTTCTATGAACAAATGCATGAGTGTCTGTCTGACAGACAGATATTTGTTCTTTCACAGGTGTCTAAATAAATTGATTTTTATTTGTTATTTCACTCACCTCTCGCATAGCATGGTCCTTCTTTCACAGTAAAATCGTCATACGCCATATCTCCTTTATCATCACGACCGACATACAGTTTAACAGCCCACTGCACAGGTGAATTAGGATGTTGATAGAGTTTCAATGTGAGGGCTCCCATTCCCCAGTTATTGCCACGTCGACGTACCGTCCACCCATAGATTTTCCTATAAGTCTTCCCTTTGAAGTCAAACTGCAAGAAGTTTTTGATTTTATTTTGGCGAATAACAGTTATAAGTGAAAAAAGTCTGTTTCATAAACAAATCCTCAGATTATAATAGCTGTCAAGTTTACATGATTGGCACCACTCTCTATATACCTGTATACAAACGTACGTGCGTACGCACATATCCATGTTTGTGCAATCTAATTATAATCAGATGGCGACGTCTGTACTTATACGCGGTTTTCCCTTGCTGTCGCCTCTCACTACATCTGAACAACTCCCATAAAAGGTTGCGTTCAAATCTCACGCGCTAGCCAGAACAGCCGACCTATCAGAACGCGCCTTACAGAGAACAATAGGTATGACTCGCGAGCATGCGAGAAGAAGACCTACGAAAATCAAAATGTCGTCGAAGTGTGTAACCGAGCCATCCACCCAGTTGGAGACTGAGAAAACTACCGAAGAGTTGTAGTTGGACCTTAAGATGAGTTTTGGTTCGATATGTTGAAGAGACAAGATAAACAAACTGACAGGTTTATGAATTGTAGACTGAAATTTGAAAGTGCGTCGTGATCTTTACTTGTCGCTGCAGATTTGAACAACGATCGGATGTTTACATGGATAAAAGAAACCGACATCGCATCGACAAACTCGACCTGGCGATCGAAGTCGGCCCTTCTGAGACTCTGTGATTATATAGCAGAAGTTAGAAAGTTTCCTCCAGTGTTATCGATGTAACATGCAATCTGATTTGCAGCTTCAGAGCGCGAGATTTAAATGCCACCTTCTATGCATGGGAGTTGATCAGATGTAGTGATAGGCGACAGCAAGAGAATACCGCGTAAGTATAGACGTCGCCGTACTCTGCATCTGATCATGATTTTAATCAGATTGATGTATGTGCAGATGGATGGAACTAATAAAATCTATTTATTTTCACTGATGATGGATTTTATCTTTAGAATCGGGTTGGTGTAGGTGGTAGCCGAATGAAAGTTACATGCATTGAAATTATCTATTATATTTAATGATGGTTGCCTCACGTAGGGAAGGATACATCCACTCTTATTGATGAACCTGCCATGCATGCATCTTAGTTTTACGACAGAAAGTGCAGAAATCTTTTTTTCTGCTTTGATTGTAGCATTGTCTTGTTCTTAGTGTTTCGTCTCAACTTTGTGTATGTGTAAATCCACGGCCATGGAAACCGTTTTCAGGCCGGGGTGTTAACTGCTTTTCATTACCTGTTCATACGCTGACAACGTTCCCGTGGTAAGCCAATGGTGATAGTGGAAAATCCAGCACTTGTACACGGATGAAGTTCTCCATTCATGTTTTCCAGACAAAATGGATGCTGCCTCCCCCTTTTCATGGTCAGTTGTATCAATGTAAATAAAGTGACCTAGGATCAATCAAGATCTACATTAATAGTGTATTGCAACATCTCCCGTGGATCGTAAAGAACAAAGCATGTTGATGGTTTTCACATGGAGATATAGGTCTGTGCAGACCCAGATGCTGATACACTGAAAATGTTTTCCAGCACAAAGATTAAGCAGGCATTATGACGTTCAAAAGATGACGTAGTGTGTATAAAACAAAACTTTACTCTATATTAAACTAAAGAAAAGCAGGAAAGAGCTTTGTTGTTGTATTATCTTAAATTTTACCGTTTTCGGTTCTGGTCGTGTGATCAATGGATGGACCGATTTCATGGTGAATTCGTGTGGCGCCAGTTCCGACTACGAAATCAAAATCGTCGTCTTTTTCTTGCTGCCAGCCACACAGCCTGTTAAAAGGATCTTCAAAGTCACAATCCATATCATGGATCTCTGTAATAGAGAAGTCAAAACAACTCATTCATTTTTAAACTCAAAATATTTGACGGCAGAGAGACAAACGAGCAAATAACGTAGCACATTAAGCTAAGAGTAAAACAACGGGGAAATTTTGAGGGATGACAGAGTAACATTTTATCAGATTGGATCGACTTTGTTACTTGTGTCGTACATTATGGCTTCATGTTTACAAACGCCTACGGCAGGAAACCCTTCCGAAATATCTTCCCATTACGCAAAAGACCATTTTTAGACGATTGTTGCAATTTACGACCGTCCAGAAATGATGTTAGGGTAGGTTGTAGTTAACCGAATGCGCTCGGATCCACTGAAATATATTCAAATTCAAATCATGTCTACATAACAACATCGTCGACGCAGTGTATCCATGTATCCCCGGCGGAAAGAGAAAGCGTGTGGAATAACGTTATCAAGAACACAAAGCTGTTGTCATGTTTATACGTATCTATTTACGATTTTTCAAGGCATAAAAAGCTTAAACTATCCAATGAAGTGAATTTCAGTTATAGCTATGAAGAATACTGAGAAAAGTCTGATGATGAATTTGATAGCTTAGCGTTTTGCCATACATCTTCAATTGACGACAGTGTCTTCAGTTTTATTATCTTCAACCTACCTGGAAATCGACATTCTCCGTTCATATACAAGATTCCGTCCAGCGCAATGTCTCCATGGTAGCTGCTTCCACATTCAGCTTCGAAGATGAGCTTTGAGAAAGGAATTTTAGCAAAACGGTCAATCAATTTTACAAACATCATCTATAGGCCAAATTGTCAAATACTGTATGCAAGCGTTGAAATCATTTAGAACAGTCGTCGTGTAAATGTGCGTTGCTTGCTACGAACTTCAATGCAGTGAATAATTGAAATAGTAAGGAAGCTGGATTAATTTAACTACCTTAAGAAATGCACGGGCTAAGATAAGTACTCGCCAGCGTATAACTCACCAGGAAACGCTTTATTGATGTAGACAAAGTGTAACGGGAGAAATCGTTTTGAAAATTCACGATTTAATAGTTTTCCAGTCTATAGGGAAATTCTACGAAGTATACAATACCTGAAAGTCGTCTGCTGACGAAAATTAAACATAACCGAATGTCCATTCGTCGCTTTCCCCGCCCTCTCGTAGCCAAATAGGAAGTCGTGATGTAGTATCCTTTGCTTTGGTATAAACTTTTAGTTTGTTAACGTGTGTGCCATATATGTGGTACCAGAATATGACACACGATTGATCCGATGCAGGTATGACATCACTCACGAGCTGGGCTTTATCACCGACAGTCTGGTCCTCACTTTCAATGTAAATATACCAACCATTTCCTTCAGTAACATGCAAACAGAACGCAAATCGTCGATGAAATATTTAATATCAAAAATCAAATATTTTATTAAGACATCAAATACCTAATGGATCTAATTTACTGTGTACATAAGCGAAATAAAGAAATACTCGTTATATTTGATGAGATACATAAACTTTTACTGAAAGGTAAACGCACACATGCGCTATAGCACAGACAAATGGAAACAGACTGGCAAAACGGGTATTGTTCAAGGCGTGAAGCGGTTACGTAAGTCATCCATGTTCGCCTCGCCTCAGGTAGCTCTCGCCTCGCTTTTCCGAAGAGTGCCGACCATGCACCCTTCGGTAGTTTCAGGATTTTCGCCAATTTTTAAGCGAAAGTATGTTCGGCAAAGTTTGTGTTATTGTTGTCATGTGGTGCTGAGTGGAATCGGCATGCTGGCGAAAACGGGAAAGTTTTGAGCTTTGGGAAAGTGAGTTTTACCATTTTAAAAATTTCTCTCACATTTTTATGAATATATAATGAGTGTGTTTCAACCAAATTTGAAAATCTTCTATCGATACTGTCTGGTTTTACTCAATGGTTTACGGTCAGTCATATCGTCTATTAAAAGTTGGTCATAAATGACGTGTTTATGAAACTGCGGGCGTGTTATGTTTTGATTGGCGTGAAGCAGTGTTTCTGCCCTGAGAGCTCACAAAGTATGGTTGCTACGCGACTGGCAGCACGATGCCATCTCGTCGTACTTTTTGCATAATCTCGTGCAATTATCAACCACAAACAAAGTCTCCAAAAAGTTTAACACCTTTGAAGCTCATTTTGATATGAAAAGGCCATAGTCTACCGAGACGACCATGGAACAAAAGCCATGTCGCGTTGCGAGTCTGTTTCTTCTATTTGTCTGTGACTATAGTAATGCAATGACACAATCGGGGTTTATGTCTGTGCAAGATTACATCTTACTGCAGATGCACTTTTCCCTCCGCCGTACAGTGTTCAAGAACGTAGATCCCGGTATTTTGTGAAAAACCTTTATCACTCTAGTAGGAGAATTTTATTAGCAAAGTTGAACAAATAGTGTCTGCAGAATATCCTGTACGCGAAATGCATGAAGGGAGAATGCGTCTAGACCGTCAACTGAGTGGCCCATACGGAACAAAAATCTAAACCGCTATCGCCATGAGAAATCATAGTTCAGCAGAATATTATTCAAAAGTCAAGTAACTTTCACTAGAACCAAATTGGACTGCACTTGAATTTTTCGAATATTGATACCAATATTCACAGTTCGATAAAACTCCCCAGGTTACAAACACAGGTGTATCACATTGTTGACTCAAGGATACATCAAGATATTGAACGATGACCAGGCATTGCAGCCAGGCCGAGATGAAGAGAGATGAAAATCCGGCTATGTCTCGAAAAGGAATAGTGAAGTCAAAAATTTTATGGACAACAATCAAACTGTTCTATACAGTGTACGACTAAGCATCGCAATCAGTCGACTTTTCATTCTCAAGACATGCTATCGCAGTACAGATGAATTGTTCTTGCAGTGGTGATGGTGAAATTATGACGTATAATGCCATCGTTTGATTATAAGGAAACGTTGGTGATAATGTGACGAAGTATTTATTGGAGTATGAATTATGCCTTTTTGACCAAGAGAAAAATAGAAAGAAATAACTTAAGAGAAAATATTGGTACAATTATATGATTTCTAGTACAATATTAATGTGTAAAACAAAATAATTTGACACGCCCATTGTAGGACACAAGAATGAAGCGCCAGCATGCGATCGCTATGTTTTATCCTCAACATTTTACCTGTTCTTCTAGTTTGGTCGATGACAGGGCCATGTCCACCGTTGCTTTTAGCTTGTATAGCTTTCCAATCGAAGTGGTCAGTTTTAGACTGAGTCCAGGAACACAGGGAGCCTAATTCAAAGTCGCAATCATACTGAGTTGACACTGAAATGTAGTCAAAGAACGATGATTATGTGTTATCCACCTAATGTAAAAAAAAAACGTTTCTAGTATATTGTCAGTAACTTTGACCGAACACCTGTGACAATTGGTGGGTGACATAATGCATTTGGTGACTATAAATAACGCCGGTGTTGATCGAGACTATTAAAGACATTATTGTTCAGCAATAAAGTGAGTATCTGCTTTTAACTTATAAAAGGAATACAGAATCTCATGCCATTCCATTCAAGATATCAGGTCAGTCTGTTGCAGGAGATTTCAAAGTCAATCTATATCATCAACAGTCGATATCAAAATATTATAATACTGTGTAACAGCACATAAATATATAAAGGCAGCAAAACTGTTTTTATGAGCCACGTTTCACTTATCCAGGAAGACAGCGTAAATTTGATTTCTGTACATTCATAGGTTGTTACTGTGTCTTTTCGATAATACCATATTTAGTTTTAGTAGTCCTGTTTCATAAGTCAGGTCCATGACATATGTACCAACATCAGTGATTGGTTCATCTGGTAATTTAAGATCCATTTGCGTTACGCTGATTGGTGGGACCTCATGCGTTAGGTCTCATTACTATGTATTATTCACTTTACAGCTCCCTGATTGGTTAATATGTAGGTCCGGTCCTCCAGTGTGTTTTTGATTTGATTTGATTTATTTAGCACTTAAAAAAATAACCATACAATACAAACAAGAAAAAAGACAAAGACAAAAGTGCTGATATAATACATAAAAAGTTAAAAACTTATTTCCACTGTGGTCCCACGAAAAATAAAATCACAAGCAAATCGGCTCCACAACAATTTATAAAAAACAAAATCATTTTGCTCACGTTGATTCATTGCTTCATAAAATACTTCTTTAACTTTCTTTAAACAGAGAATTTGAAGGAATACTCTGTATATTTCTTGGAACTTTGTTCCATTCAACACTAGCTGTATATACAAAACTATTCTGATAAAACCGAGCCCCACCTTGAATGAAAATAGAATAGGGTCCGGATCTCATTCTACGGACATGACTGTTAAAAACAAAATTATCAGACAAATATTCCGGTGCTAATCCTAATGTAACTATATGAACATGATTGAGTTTTATATATGCGACTCTGTGGCTAACAGGTAGCCATCCCATTTGTTTGAAGTGAACCGATTCAAGGTGTGCTCTTGCTGACATACAAAGGGTAAACCGTATAACATTATTTTGGGAAGTTTGAAGTTTTTGTTTGCTTTTTAGAGTCAAGGCACTATACCCGCAAGATCTTGCATAATCAAAATGGCATTTTATCAAACAGTTAGCCAACAGTTTTCTCGTATGCAAATCTAAAAACTTCTTATTACGATATAAAACTTTGAGACGAGAGCATGTCTTTTTAAAAACCTTAGATGCTACTGTTTCACCAGACAAGGATTGATCCAAGTCAGTACCAAGATATTGCACTCACTGTTTTGCAGCGATGTTGACATCCCCACACAGAACCTGCATTTCCGAACACTGTTTTAATTTTCACTCCCTCAGGCATCATTTTACAAGTGGTATAGCCACAAACTGATGACGTCAAAATCGCCGTACACAAAACACAGACGCCCCGTAATTGCGGCACCGACTAACTAATAAGGTTAAAATAATATAAATTTGCACTTTCTTCAAATCACTGTCACAATCTCCGACTGCTTAGTTTTTGTATTGGGTGAAGTACAGTGGGGGCCAGGAATTGGGGTTAGCTGACCAAATTGTAGGAATGGAGCAAGCGAAGCGAGCAGAGGTCCGACAATTTGGTCAGCTAATCCTAATTTCTGGCTCCCACTGTGCTTCATCCGACACAAAATCAAGCAAATGAAGACCATCACAGACTTTTTAGGGTTAGGGTTAGTTAGTTCATGTGATCGCGGCAATAATTCCGTCTCATTCCGGGTACAATATGTCCCCTCTCACGTTTTATTCATCAAATTTGTTGTCATGTACAAACTGACCCCGGCGGCAATGGCCATATTGACCCCTTTTCAATATGGCCGTTGCCAAAGACGGCACACAGTTACATAACAGAATTCAGAGTTCATTCAAATGCAAATAATAATCAATATGACGGCCAAAAAATCTTTGTATGTTTTCATTTGCATTACTTCTTCTACAGACCGAAAATCACACCTGTACATTAGTTCAAACTCTGTTATTGATTGGTTTAATTTTTTGTCCACAAATTTGTTTCCTTTATCTTTGCGATATGCCTCCCAATAGATTTTTAGCCAGGCTGTATTATGGAAATTTATGAATACACGGATGTAAACAAAAAAACATCTATAATGAATTCAAGTTCCGGAAGTCCAAATACAGCTTGAGTCGACACAGTGACAGACATTTGGTGATTGGAGTCATTGGTCGCGATATTTGTGCTTGCTTTTTAATTTCTGTTGACCGGCGTACGAATGCCAATGCTTTATCGATTTGTTCCTACAGGTTCCAATATTATTCTGATGAATGGTAGGGGGCTTATTCTCCGTTGTTACAAGAAAAGGTCCTCTCAGACACTGTACACATCAGACACACCTGAATGTATTTCACACTTTCTATGCTTAAACCAGATGTCCTGAACTGTTGTACAGAAATGGATGTCAATCATTAATATCAAAGAGGAAAAAGCAGTGAATCAAAAACTTTGATGGGTGTTAAGACTTGCCAACCATCCAATTAAATCTCCTGAGGAGCCATAGAGAGCTTTTTTAGCCAAATCTGATGTGTACAGTGTCTGAGAGGACCTTTTCTTGTAACATTGAAACCATAAAAGCACAGCTAATAATGACAAAAACTGCCCTTTTTAACTGTTATTTTGTTCATAAAAAAGCATCTTTCTACAGAAAACCTGTGACACAAAGGAAAATAATTGCATCAATGAGAAGGAAAGATATCTTGTCATTTTTCTATCTCTAAAATAAGTCACTGTATCAAATATATATTGTGAAATATTTGTGCATGTTGCTTTCTCATACTGAATTCTCATAGAGAGAACAGAAAAGTATCATTAATTTGTCATCCTTTTCATATGAAATGAAGATTTCATAATGTACACTCTCACTTTGCAAAAATCAAGATATCTCTGAAGGGCGCGCCGAAAAATATGAAACATCCTGATATCTCTGATATATATGCCTTGTATATTAAAGTCATGCACCTGAAGGGCATGCTGAAAAATGTCTGATATATTAAAGTAATGAGCTTGAAGAGCACGCTGAAAAATATTGAACATACAGATATCTCTGATGTATGTATGCTTGATATGTTAAAGTTGGGCGTGGTGAAAAATATGACTGATTATTAAAGTTACGCGCCCGAAGGGCGCGCCGAAAAATACAACTGAATGATGAAATTTGTGGCTGACACTAGCATTTTAGGCAATGATGAGCCTGTGTCAAAATTCAAAAACACACTGACCCCCCCTATTGGGTATTTCAAAAACATGGTGACCCCCCTATCACCAAAGTCAAAAACAGGGTGACCCCCCCCCATGAATCCACCGGCCCCCCAGGCTTAAGAAACTGACCAGTCCCTTAGTATGTAAAGTTACACAGAAATAAGGATCAAACGTGGAAATGTACTATACTGAAAAATTATTGACTATCGAAATAAAACACTGACATGCAATTGAAGAGAACACAAAGCTGCAGAGGGTATTTTATCCATTCAATCATTGCAAATAATGCCATGAACAGTGAAGAAACTCTCGAACAAGGTCAAATCTAACTAGATATTTTGACAAATACTCGGCATGAGTACTTTTCTTCATATACTGGGATCGAGCTGCAACAACGTGCAGGCATCATCCAAAAGTACATGGGACATTGCATAATGAGGCAGTGAACACTGGAGGACCAGACCTACACATTAACCAATCAGGAAGCTGTAAATTGAATAATACATAATACTGAGACCTAAGACATGAGGTCCCTCCAATGACTGCTCCGAAAGTGGACCTTAGAGAAGTGGATTAACCAATCAGAGTATGCAGTACATGTGTGTAGGACGTGTAATGTAGGTCATTTTGAAACAGGACTAGTAAGACATACCATGTGGGGGCGCTGTAGGCCTGCTCTGAGTATCAACAGGTGGGTAAGCAGACTGCGGTGATATATCGCACCAGCCAATGGTAAGTCTTATATCATCGATTTTTACAACACCGTCTCTGTCATTTCCCGTTACAACTTCTATAATTATCTGAGAGAGAGAGAGAGAGAGAGAGAGAGAGAGAGAGAGAGAGAGAGAGAGAGAGAGAGAGAGAGAGAGAGAGAGAGAGAGAGAGAGACTCTGAGTCAGAAGTCTACCGAGACACTGATGCCCGTCGTGAAGCTCTCGCACAAAAAGACAGGCCAGAGATAATTTCTGATCCGTTCATTTACTTTTCTTCAGCTAACGTGATCAAAATTGGTAATGCCTTATATACACTATTTAAAGTAAATGTAAAAATATAAAGTCATGTTCTTTGGTACAGTTAGTTGGGCGTTGAATTCTTAAATCCGGATGAATATCCCTCGTCATGGTCAGAAAATATAATAGGATTCATCTCTTTTCTCTCAAGGCAAGTTTTCGGTGAATAAATTTAATATAGTTCAATTATAGTAGTTATAAAACAGCGTTACATTGCATTGAATCAAGTTCCATTCATATGCAATCTGACACATTACTAAATTGTGTATAGAGATAACAGCTTCAAATTTCAGCATATTTTATCATGCAAATGATACCATAGGCAATGACCCCCTCAAGTCATAGTGGGATGACCCACGAATAGGTGATGATAGACGATTTTAAACTACTGACTTTTGCTTTTGGGGTGATTACGCTATTAAAGTAATCCAAAGGTTTTGATTGTATTTTGATGTGGTAATTTAGACCTTAGATTTCATGATTTCTGTACGAAAGCTCTTTTATTTTTAACTATTGACCTTTTTGCTGATAGAAGGCTTAAATCAGTTCAATCAAAGAAGACGCGTGTGTATTTCACCCAAAGTTTGGCGGGTGTAATACGGCGAAGGAAACTTGATAATGAGGAACTTCGAATATGGCCGGTGTCCGGTAAGGTCGATGTGAGTGGAAGTCTCTACAAAATCCGAACCATCGGCGGAATTGTGTGATGAAATCGCATTCGAAGGAGACGCGAGGGAAGCTTGATGTTAACCGACATTAATTGAGCTTGTCTTCGTGAGATCCCGGCGTGTGAAGTGGTATTTCTTCGACCCTATTACATGTCAAGTCTGCTGTACTTAAACGAAGCGTGGGTACTCGCCGAAATCGAACACTTCTTTGGAGACATTGATTGCAGAGATCCGACGATGAAGGATGCTTTCACAGGTTTCTCAACGCTGATGCTTCACTTCTTAGAAGCTGATGTAAGTACGATTCGATCGATACAAGTCGCATGAAAATCGGACTCAATTTGATAACGTTACGGCCATTCGAAATTCTCTGAACTGGGTGTGAGGAATGCAACGACCCGCATAACTCAACGCCAACGGATAAACAGTCGACGGATCATTTTACGAGCATGATTAATCGACCCTATAAGTGATTTTTCATTCGAAGAACTGATCAGTGCTTTGGTGTTGAGTTTAACTTCACGTTTGAAGGAACTCGGAGCATTGTCGACAAACGAATGTCCCAGTGGAATTCATACTCAGCGAATTAGCGTGACGTTCGTGGGTTATAACTGAGACGTGCTTTGCTGACTCTTTATATGTCCATTTACACGCTACCGAGAGCTGTTTGCGAGACGACGCCCTCATCGGTGAAAGCCGACGTTGTTTCTCGCGTTTGTTTATGAACTTTCGAACTACGCCTGAAGTGACTCTTGGCAGGCGAAGCTACGCTCGTTTTCTCCAGGAACGTGTACCTGCGATGGAATGCTAACGAGTCACTGTGTTGTCAACTTACCACATAGGCGTTTGGACAATTAACGCAACGGACACTGTACTGTTTGTTTGTTTGACAAGTCCAGAGCCTTTGCTCTGGTTTGTCCGCCAAGTGAAACGCAACGAGTGGCAACAGCTGAGCATTGTCACTATAAGTGTTACTTGTTCTCGACGTCACATGTTTTTGATATCATTTTGTACATGTCAATGTCAATTTCAATGTCAATCAATGTCTTTTAATTTTATAGCATTTAGACATATCAAGTGCTGAATCGATTTAGGGATAATACGTTTTTTTTTGTTAACGACATTGTAATTCGATATTTTTGCTCGGTACCGGTACATTTGAATTTTATTGGATCGTTATTCATTACATTTTGTTTATTATTCTTTTGTTTTACTTCAAGTGTCTGTGTCATTTGTCCAGTCCCTGCACTCGTCTTGGTTTACCCCTACCTGCGACGCAACTGCATTTTCCACGAATTCCGCGACCAAACTCACCCGAACGAATTCGGTGATTGCCCTTGTTGAGTTTGCTCCTAAACAGCTAGCCTGTGAATAACACCGAAATAAAGCAAGGGTAACACAAAGATATAAATCTTTCAAAGCGATACTTCACAAAAAGAAATAAGACAGAATAGCACCTACTTTATAGTCTACTTCGCTAACGACAGGTACGAACCCTCTCTGCCAATCGTTCATTGAACTCCCAGTCAAACTCCAGTATGGCTGTTCGAATGGAAATGTCGATCCATAATCGACGTAGATAGTTATTGTTCCCGTTGAACCAACTGTGTAGTACCTGTAATGCAGTACAATATGCAAGGAAAATTGCCAATCAATTTGGAAATTTAAGTCTCAGTCATAAAAGTCGAGACTGCAACTTGTACTCAACTTAGGGGCAACATCAAAAGTTCAATATAATAAATCTAACTTAATTGCTTAAGTTTGGCCTCATACCCCCCCCCCCTTCTAACTTAACTGACCTAAAATTGAAAAACATTGCGGACTCATACCCTGTACTAATTCTTTCAAACGACTTACCAGTGTACCATTGAATTATATGAAAATTGAAAACCATTATTAAGTAACACAAATACGGGTGACTGGATCGGTTTTAGCGTACGAAAAGCAGCCTTGAAATCGTAAAATTTGCCAAAAAGACGTTAAATCATTTTTGACTTCACAGAAATTAATTTGGCCTAAAACCCCCCACCCCTAAACTTAAGCATTTAAGTTTTTTTTCAAACATCGATCTTTTGACGTTGCCCCTTACACGGCACTATCTTTAACGATCTACACGTGATCAAAAATGAAAGATTTCAACGTTCCATTGAAATGAAAATCTGAGAAACAAATTACCCAATATTGACTGATGCTTTAATTTGAAATTCAAAGTGGATACTAGCGTGGTATCCCTTTGTATTAACATTTCGACAAGAGCAAACAAAGGAAAAAATGAGAGAAGTCTTTAACAACACATTTGTAACAGATAGTAGCCAAGAATATGAGTACTGTAAGAGCATCATGGATAATGTCCGATAACAGGACGCAATTGAATCTTTAAATCAAATGAGTCTATTGACTGACTATTCAAATAAACATTTTCTATAAAATATATTGGAACTGTTAACATTTTAATGTTCCCGGATGACGATTGACAAAATATGTATGTAACTAGATCTTATGCTTCAACCTTGAAATAGTTTATTTATACCAAGCAAGAAGCATTCTTGTCCCCCTTAATACTGCGTGTCTGAGTATCGACAGAGTGTGTGTCGGTACGAAATATGTATACATCACTTTTATATTGAAATTCCTCAGAATTGAAAATATCACATTGCTGGTAATTTGATGATGTATTAGAATCGCCACAGGTTTTTCGTGTATTTATATAAAATCAAAAAGACTGCAAACATACTAACCATGAAGATGATATTTGATATCAGAATGTATGTCCCTTTCAATACATTCCTATTTAGGCAATTTGATTCTGGTTGTATCAAGAGCTCTATCCTTCATTTTTTTTGTATAAATCAACATATAAGGTTAATATTTGTACAAATAATCTTAATCGAAGTGAGGACAGAAGATCACAAACCAGAACTGTAGACACCTGCCGTTGACATCGGTTGAGCTGAACTGTTGACTTATCAACCGTGATTTCCTGTCACTTCCGGTGGAAGACTGCAAAGCCAGATAAACAAAATAACCTACGCGGAAAAGAAGAAAAAATATGTACTAGGTAACATGGAAATAAATGATGAAAATTCTATTTGAATACTTTAGTAGACATCACTCAATGTAAAAAGTACAGTAAATGAAAATAGTACATTACCATTTTCAGACGATAAAGTATGGTCCTTTCTCGGTCCGACAGTTACATCGCCCGCCTTTTGTCTTGACCAATCAAAGTCATTTCCAGCGTCGTTTGTCCATGAACACATATCAAGGTCAAAATCACAATCACCGATTTCTTCACAAGAACCACTGACTATAGCAATGTCATCCAATGCAACGTCACCTTCGAACGCGTTGATAGCTATGCGATTGTATACCTCAAATTCAATCTGGAAACAAATAATATACGATAATTTTATACTCACCAGGCCGGTTATGTCAAAGGGAGCATTACACAGAAAGGACATAATCATGTTACATATAAACAATCGACTTCACTCTTTCAATGAAGAATATTTTTGACTCGTTTTTAGAACATTTCGCTACAGATGTCGACACATTACCTACCCTACCCTACGCCTTACTGAATGTTCACTAAATTCATTTCCTTTAAAATATTGAAAATTACTTTTTATCTATATACACTTATGGTAGAATGCGCCTCAGGGACAGATATTCTAACACTCTAGTTTCTACAAAACTTTTCCTGGTCTACTACTCGTGTAGATTCGTTTTGAAGTTTGTGAAGTAATTTAAGATTTTAAGGTCTTATTTTCGTGAATATATAATTTTCCTTACAGAGATAACATAGAGAAAGCCGTTATTTTGAATTTCAAATGCCACTAGTTTGTTTCCAAATACCAAATTTACACTTAAATCCTGATTTTGAATCTTGATTAAGAAAAGATAATGGTTTAAAGTTTCCTTGAGGAAAGGTTTAGCAACAATTGAGTATTTCAGTTTCCAGGTACGTACTACCTTAACCCACCGTGTAGGATTCCTTGGAGATGATGTTAGCTTGACCAAGAATCCATCCATCTCCTTGGTCGAACCATCGTTTCCAGATAGTAGCTGAGGTTCCAGTTTTCCCGTCTGCAACAGATATCGTCAGGAACCCACAATGTTGTCCATACATGTAGTACCAGAATTTCAAACAGCTGTTGCTTGTTGCGCTGAATTTTTCGGTAAACATGGTAGTTTTTCCGCCGTTGCCTAGGAGAGCAGCGTTCACAAAGGCATAGTAACCTACAGAATACGTAATCATATGCCAAAATGGTTAAGCAGGCAATATAGTTATCAAAATACACTCTGAGCGTTCATTTTTCACCTTGAACTCAAAGGTGTCACTTAACGCACGAAACTCTCGTAATACTTCAACTTTCTTGCGAAGTTTGGATAAAAATTATTACATATATGCACAGTTCGGCACATCTCACTATGAATGTCCTTCCCACACAAAGTATTTGTCTGCTTGATAAAAGTCGAAAATTGCAAACCTTTATGTGCTAAATGAAGATGCGGAAATCTGAAATTGTCTATAAGGTATGTAGCTACCATAAATATATCGACCAATATGTGTGACAGAGTTGTTTTCTCCTGAATATTAATAACATTAAGAGCGAGCTTATTGATAACAAATAAGTTTCACGTTTGTGGTTCATGTAGGAACATTTGGATATAAGAGGTATTAATTTGTTGTTATCAAAAACATTTATTTCTGTGAAGAATGTGTAACACTATACAGAGGACGCTGCTCAGTGTACTTTCAGAACAACGCCCTCGGTGCCCGATTTACAAAATTCAAAGTACAAGATTGAAAGTTGCAGTCGTGTGTAGACATTCATCCAACTCCGACTCTACACCGTAGTCTGCGTTTTAAGTAATTGTTAGGGTCGGAGTGCCCATACAAGACTGAAACTTTCAGTGCAATACTTTCGGAAAGATCCGAAAGAAACCAATAAAAAAGTCTTGTGCGCCGCATCACCGTCACAAAAACACGTTTTATCTGTAGTGCCAGTAAGTGGCTCTGTCTAGGGCACAGAAGCGACATTTTAGCCGGAAATAGATACGTTAAGGGGACTGGATATGCTGAAACCTCAGCCCTAGCAAACAAAGTAGTAAACCATTGATTGTCAGTGCGAGTCGATCTCATAGAAAACTTAACATGTTAAACTTAAACAAACAGGCAATATACTAATTCGAATTATGCAGCCTGAGTCGGAATTTAAAACGCAAGGCATTCTAACGCGTGCATCTGACTGTTTTGATTTTACCTTGATTGTTAGATTTGGTGTGATCAGTAGATGGACCTGTATTCGGCGTTGGTGTACTACCCTGATTCCGAACCCACTTCACTGGGTTGCCCTCTTTGTTTGACAGACCACACATGCCGGTCTCAAAGTCACAGCTATATCCATCTCCACTTTCTGTAAAAAATAAAGATCTTGATGTTTACTATGCTGTTACTTTCAAAGTTTAAAAGTAGGAATAAGAATGATTATCATATACCAACGCCCATATCGCTCCTTTCTGGTGACGTTTAATGTAAAATATCAGCCATGATATTTAAGCCGTGATATTTAACGGTATACGTCTCAACCGATTTTATTCAAAGTTGGTACAAGGACATGGACTGATGTCATACCTATGCACTTTGACTTTTTTACGGTAAGATCAAATAAATTGGCTGCGTGCCGGCCATTATGTGATAATTTTTCATGTCCGCAGCAACAAGGCTTCGTCTTGTGTCTGACGCAGCACAAATGACACTCATGCTGATACGACATAGAAACAGGCGATATTGGGTGATAACCTCAAAATATTACGGTGCTTAAAGTTCACAGTATCACGCCATGAGCCTTTTAGTATCAAGTGTGCTACTAACTTAGTGAAAGAGAGCTCTCGTGTTTCTTCGTCGCTATTCTCGTCTGTGTTGAAAGGTTACCATGATTACCAGTTTCATTTAAATATCACCGCTTAAAGAAAACTCAATTAATTTTTTTGAAAAAAGAAAATGAAGTTTACATATAAACCTTTTCATGCCAAAAACAACTGAGACGTGTATACTATCGCTTTTTGACAATAAATTGACCCCAGAAAGTATGATATGAACGCTGTCGGGTAATCAAGGAATAAATATACCATGTGCTGTTTACCTCGCAATCATGACAATATTTCTTCTTAAGTTTTCTTCAAAATGACATTATCACTTCGAGAGTATAGTGATCTCGCATGGCCCACTTGTTAAAACCACTTGCCGACTACACACTAGCAGTCCCTTTCCGTTGGGGACCCGCCCCTTAAAAATATTACAACTCGCTCCTGCCAAAAGCGTGTAGGTAACGACAGAAAGTCTACTTTGTAACCATCCTTGCTAAATTGAGATAAAAATGAAAAAAATCCGACCTACTTTGACCATGTGTGGCTGAGACGATCCCCAATAAAATAAGACAGAAAATTTTCAGTCCCATCGTTGTTGGAAAGTGCAGACAAGTCTGAACGTAAATAATTTAAGAGGGGTGTGAACAACCATGTCAAGGTTAAAATTGTTGACATTTAAATCAGTGAGCACTTGTTGCAATTTTGGTCAGATTGTTTGACACTTCAACTAGCATTGCCTGGCGTGATGTCAGTGCTCTGCATAGGAATGAGTTATACACTTAATAATATTAATCACATTCCCTCCCACACAAATTCTTGCTTGCTTGTTAAATAATAAATTAATAGTACAATGCTCTAAGATCACCTTACTAAAGGTTAAGGATCATATGGTCAATATGCAAGAAATAGTAGACGGTGCATGACACAGGTCAGTTGATTTGTTTGAATGTCATGTTATCAGAACAAGTAGGAAAAAAAACCTTTCTGGTCTGCTCTAAGGCCATTTAAAAATAATTCTTTGTTTGCCGTCCTGGATTTTTGCAAAACCTATCACCAGCCAAGGAAAAGAACAAACACAGACAAAAAACACAAGTGTACTAATATAAGCCCATTATTTACTTGGTTTCTTGTGGAAAAATGATATCTTTATTTGTGATTAACATTGTCTTAACGTTGTGTTCATTTACTTTTTTCTGATCACCTATCAGGATGCAGACGACAAGCAAAGACTTTTATGCAATTAAGCACCTAAATCAGACGACTTCAAGTATAAACGGAAATATGAAAACAAGGTGTATTCATCATTGACACACATACACACACACACACACGCACACACATGCATGAATGCATAGATATGATGTTATGTATGTATGTATGTATGTATGTATGTATGTATGTATGTATGTATGTATGTATGTATGTATGTATGTATGTATGTATGTATGTATGTATGTATGTATGTATGTATGTATGTATGTATGTATGTATGTATGTATGTATGTATGTATGTATGTATGTATGTATGTATGTATGTATGTATGTATGTATGTATGTGTGTGTGTCTGTGTGTGTGTATGTATGTATGTATGTATGTATGTATGTATGTATGTATGTATGTATGTATGTATGTATGTATGTATGTATGTATGTATGTATGTATGTATGTATGTTTGTATGTATGTATGTATGTATGTATGCATGTATGTATGTATGTATGTATGTATGTATGTATGTATGTATGTATGTATATGTATGTGCGTACACATTTTACAGAGAATGCGAGAAAAGGATGGAAACTAACATATATATAGTCACAGAAAAATATGACTGAATTTATAGATGACTGCAAGCTGTGCTCTCCCTGTAATGCCGAGCCTGCCAATTTTCAACAAGCACTTCTGGTACTCAATAAAAAATGTATGATTACATGATAGACAAAGGTAAACGAAAAATTCCTTTTTATGACAATTATTAACACTCATATTTTGATACCCATTTTCAAAAGATCCATCGCATAACCAGTACACCATGGGTCATAAATGCTTGTAACATTAAAATTTCTTCCTTGTCTCAATAACGTGTGTCATTTTGGTCAACCGGCCCATGAATGTTATTCAATTAATCGATCTTTATTATTATTTTATTTCTCAGTGGTTGATGATTATATATATATTAAAATATTAAGTAGTCATTAATATTATCAGTGTTTGCACAAGTTTTAGATGCTAGAAAATCTGTCCTCTGTTTTTCATATTTGGAAAGCTCTGTTACTTTGAAAGTATGCATGTCATCCATTTGGTACTAGGTGATACCTCTATAGCTGCAGTCATTATGCCATGTTCAGCTCTAAAATTATTTTAGGACAACCACTGATCAGAACATTTGGCAGTCTGTGGTTTCGCACAAACTTTTTCTCATTATAACTGCAAATTTAAGTGCGCAAACTGAAACTGGTGATCCTGCAAATGTTTTCACAGAGACAGTCACATTTTTAAAGTGCTGCAGATGATCTTTATGTTTGTGTGTCTGGATAAACTTTCGTCGTGCGACTGTGCACAGCATTGTCTATGGAGCATCAGAGAAAACCATCAGTATTCAAAACATTTGCTGAGACAGTTTCTTGTAAAATATTTTGAAGGAAACCTATTAAAATTAGAAAGTTCACAGAAAATTCAATCTGCACATCGTCAAATGACAAATCTATGACAACTAAGATTTCATGCTAGATTTCCGGCTCGCTTTAGTGCCTCCATGCACAGACAAACACTTTGCGGTACGTCGTTCAACCATGCGCGGTCCGGACTGCAGGTCGACTGTCTTTCAGGCTTACTGTTCTTGATCTCTTCTCGGCGGTTTCATGGTTTCCAATTTTTGTCATATCAGTTGCCGTTTTTTCCTAACTTCCTTTCGCAGCTGAGGGTACTATCCATCTAAAGCATTTGTAACTGCCCGCTTCCCTCGATCCGCTCCAACCGTCCATTCGGAAAGTTGACAGCGTGTGAGTGTTTGGGTGTCTCGAAACTACCGTAATGCATGGCACACCAGTATCTGAGTACACGACCCGGGAATCTTGAAACCTTTTCGCGCATGCTCATGTTAGCACAGGTCAAAGTCCAAAGTTATCGCCATGTGTCGATGCGACGATGATAGGGGCAGAGTAGTTTTTGAAAGACGAGATATGACAGTATTTCCCCGGAATTCCTAATCTTAACCGAAAATCAGGCTTCAAAAATTACAAAATTATTCGTAAATGGCCGATCAGGCATTTATTTTTTTCGTAAATTTTCATTTTTGTTCGTAATACCATTGTTACGAGCGACAGCGAGACCACAGACTGTAAGGTAAAACAATATGTAAGAGATTTCTACCGAGTTCCGAGTCGTTTTTCGGTAACCAGACAGAGAGTTATTATACGAGGACTTTGGATACGAAAAAAGCATTGAACCTCCTTGTTCACTTATTGGATGAAAGCCTGCATATAGGCTCTTATCAATAAAATGATATTTCCCCTAAAATATGTATGCAAAGTAAATATAACTATGCATGTATATATTCATGTACCTCTGTTTATATATGAGTGTGTTTGCGCGTGTGTGTGTTTATTTGTATTAATGCACGCAATCATGTTTATACTACGTAGACTAGTTATGCGCAATACTTAATGTCTATGTAAATGGTCGTCATGTGTGTCATATATTCTGTAAAAAATGTGTTTTAATGTGTAAACGAATTGTTTCTCATGTGCGCCGCCTACCTGAGCGGAATTTATGAAAACTCGGTATTTGCTGTCGGAATGAGTATACTTGCGTAAACGGTGACGATGACTCATACTCAAGGTTGTCAGCCTTTGTCGATTTCTTCATATTTCTATCGTAAATGTACAACAATAGCATGTACCTCATAATCAACGAGATAATATCTTCCGGTGCGCTTCGGTCCAGTTCCTAATAATAATTGCGATGCTTGATTGAGTGGGACAAACATCTCTTGCATGTTTCAGTATCCGTTTGGATGATATGCACATCTTACGATGTCGTTATTAATGTGGCATTTTTCGGTTGACCGACCCCACTTCTTTGCTAAGGGAAATGTGCAATTGTTTTGATCGACAATAAATAAATATCGTGATATGTATATTTTCATGTGTTCATGAGTTCATGTGTTTACAAGATTATTACACTATTGATAACATTTACAGGCGTCGGTATAGAGCGAGGAATCTTGAACTGTTTTTTTCAGGTTAATGATTGCTAGACTATCGGTCAGTCTACACGTACCTGTCAAGCTATTACTCAGAGCTTTCAGAAAGCTGTTCACGTTGAGGTAAAAGTTTACAATTATATATATGATTGGAGGTGTAAATTCAAATTACTTCAAAAGCAGGCACATACTATATAATTTGATTCAAAAGATGATGTGCATGATTATTTGAGACTTCGAAAGTCACACAGCGACAAGTGTCAACAACAATTATCAGTGACAGCACTATCAAGTCAATAATAGATAATGTTTGACCTTTCGCACACCGTTTGCCTCAAGGATGAGAGAGAAATGTTGGCAGTCTGAAATGCAGCTGCACTGTTTGTCCTTGACCAAGTCCTACTTCTTGGATGATTTAGCATTTATTTCACCATATAATTAAAATTTATACTCAGATTCTACGTGGGCTTTTAAAACAGTCATAATTTTCTGCAAGTATATACCTGTTTGTTTCTATCCTTTACTCGCATTCTTTGTATGTATATAAACTATGTTCGCATATACATAGACCAAAATCGATACATATATAGATACATACATAGATACAAACATAGATACATAGATACGTATATAGATACATGCATAGATAGATAGATAGATAGATAGATAGATAGATAGATAGATAGATAGATAGATAGAAAGATAGATACATAGATAGATAGATAGATAGATACATACATACATAGATAGATACATACATACATACATAGATACATACATACATACATACATAGATACATACATAGATACATACATACATACATACATACATACATACATACATACATACATACATACATACATACATACATACATACATACATACATACATACATACATACATACATACATACATACATACATACATACATACATACATACATACATACATACATACATACATACATACATACATACATACATACATACATACATACATACATAGATAGATAGATAGATAGATAGATAGATAGATAGATACATAGATACATACATACATACATACATACATACATACATACATACATACATACATACATACATACAAACATATATACATACATACATACATGCATGCATACATACTACATACATACATACATACATACATACATACATACATACATACATACATACATACATACATACAGAGATAGATAGATAGATAGATAGATAGATAGATAGATAGATAGATAGATAGATAGATAGATAGATAGATAGATAGATTGATAGATAGATTCATACATACATACATACATACATACATACATACATACATACATACATACATACATACATACATACATACATACATACATACATACATACATATCTATGCATGTATGAATGTGTGTATATGTGTCAATAATGAATACACTTTATTTTCATATTTACGTTTATTCTTGAAGTCGTATATTAACATGGCATTCAAACAAATCAACTGACCTGAGTCACGCACCGTCTATTATTTCTTCCATATTAACCATATGATCCTTAATTTTTACTAAGGTGATCTTAGAGCATTGTACTATGAATTTATTATTTATTATATAACGAGCAAGCAAGGATTTTTGTGGAGGGAATGTGATTAATATTTTTAAGTGTACAACTCATTCCTATGCGAGCACTGACATCACGCCAGGCAATGCTAGTTGAAGTGTCAAACAATCTGACCAAATTGCAATAGGTGCTCAATGAGTTAAATGTCAACACATTTAACCTCGACATGGTTGTTAACACATCCCTTACATTCTTTACATGCAGACTTGTCTCCATTGTCCAACAACTACGGGACTGTTTTGCACATATAATTTATATTCCACCTTTTTGTTTTACCTTTGTCACGCGCAGGGGGAGTCACCCTGTTTTCAAATTTTGGAATGAAGGGTCACCCTCTTTTCGAAAGTTGGAAAAGGGGGCGGGTCAGCCACCTCTCGACGTCGGCAAAAATAATCCAACCCCCGGTGGCCGACGAAACTGACCAGTTCCTTAAACAGAAAGAAAACTACAGTCATGCTTAACAGTGTGACGATTGTTGTCAAGCGCTAAATTATTAGTTAATCAGCTAACCATTCAGAGTAATTCTTTGTCATCGATTACTTACTTACACCGCTCAGGCGCGCTCCGATTATATTCTAATTACATCGTGACGTCGTATTGGGCTTGGAATTACGTTTTTTTGAAGAAACGAATTTTCGTAATTAGGCACTTTACTGTCATGATGAATTTCAACTCCCTGGAGAATTTAATCAGCCAAATGTCACATTCTCAGTAACTATCGTGTCGTGACCATTCTCCATATAGGTTAAAATTTGTTTCCTTTATGTCGCACCCTCTTACACAGACACGTTTCTAATGGACTGAACTTTTCTGTTCTGCTACACTACTTCAATTGAGCACACGATAAAAGCGAATGTATGCATCAAGTGTTATCACGGTACATTTCAAAGTACAAGTGGTTCTTTTGTTCTCTACAATGTCAAACATGCGTAAGCGATTACTGCATGAATCACTTTTTGCCTTTGCGTTAAAAAATAGCCACCAGCGTTATATGACTGGATCGTCAAAATACATGTTGATAACTCTAGTTACGCCTCCATTGGTCGTTTTTCCTTGCACTTCTTTTTTTCTACTGATGTGCAACTGGCTCAAAAGGTTATATCTGATTGGTCGATTGTCACTATTTACAGCACCTTAGGGGTCTATTGTGTATAATTCAATAATAACGCTAAGATTCAGCGAACCAATTTGATAACAGCTTCCGGGATGCTGGACATTTTTCCTACTCGTATCTTGGCCTGTCGCTCAGCGGAGTTGTAAATCACTTGCTGGGGCATAGTTCGTTGAATTGCGAAATGTCTTCAGTTTATGTAGTGAACAATTATATGTTCTCGATGGTAGGCGATAATTGGTTGTCATCCGTAAAGACAATATCGATACTGATAGCTTGAACAAAAAATAGTATAGAAGCCACCATTCAAGTTCAGTCGAGTGTAATTTGACTGTAAAGTGGTTGATCAATGCTTCATCAGTTTAATTTGCTTACGTTTGAAGTATTTTTCATAACCTCTGTTCTGTTTTTAAACTATTCTATCCGCACAATTATATCGAAATATCTACTGTCCAACTTACAAATACATTTTGCAAGAGTGCAATGAGCAATGTTATTACTGACAGTCGAAATTTTAGCCTGGAATTCATTTGTCAACAATACATTGACAAGATACTGTGCGTTTTGTTGGAAGTGCTCTTATTTTGTATTACACTATATTGTTGGGATAAGATTTAAAAATGCTCTCTTTTTCGCAACGTGAACGACGATTTTTCTTTCTTTTTATTTTTAGAAAACTTCAAACTGTATCTTCTGACACTGTTCTTCCTCTAAAATATTCCAACATTTAGTCGAAAAAGTGGAAAATGACATCGCATACTTCGCTTCTCGAAAGTGAAATACTTAAACTTTTGCTGTAACTTTCCCCAAGGAGACTATAAAGCATTCTTTTTTGAAATCAAGAATACCAATCTTGGGTCACGGTGCAAAATTTAGTACTAGAGAAACAAACAAACTACCAAATATATACCAACACTTGAAATTCGAAGTAGCTGCCATTCCTGTGTTAAATCTATGAGCTAAATCAAATTTGCAATTTTAAAAGAAAAAAGCTAGAGAAAACTTAATGAGCTTCAAAATGGGCCCCCACAAATGGTAGACCAAAAAAGTATCGTTAAAAGTTGAGAGTCCGCATATCAGTCCTTAGGGCGCATTATACCTTAAAGTGAAAAACTAGGCACTGTGATTAGTATAGTTAAATGCGGTTGTCGCGTCTTTTGTGTGACGAATGGAGTTTGAAAGAATTGTGAAATTAGGCGGGATTGTATACTCACTAGCGATGCCATACTTTTAAAGCGCAATTTTGTTTCAAAAGCCACAGGGATTACAGAGTGTATAATTTCCTCTCGGCTAAATCAATACAAGACTTCATTTCCCAACGCAGTTGTTTGCCTAGCAAAACACTCTTGGGTCATTTTTCATTTCAAAGGCTATAACTGACTATAAACGGTTTTGAAATTCTAATCACCATAGCATCCACTCATCAAAAACGCAATCAGTGCATTTATGTCATATGGGATTGTGGGAAAAATATTGTGGTAAGCGTGTGTATACTCACTGAGGCTCCCGGAATTTACAACGATAAAAATTGAAATAATTAAAATAAATGACGAAATGAAATAGCTAAGGTTACGGAACTTAAGATCTGAGATAAATCCTAAAATAAAAATAATACTTTCTGATTGTCACTGATTAAAACACTGCACATGCATGGCCTATTTTGCAAATGTTTACCAAAGAATTACTTAACAGTGAAATTATATCGTTTATATAAATCATGCTATAGTTTTTCTTTTCATATGTAGGACACTTAACAGACTTAATCATGGATATTTATCCAATAGGTTGATATTGTATTATTTACTGAGTATTGAGACGTTAGTAAAGCTTACTGTATTTTTGAGATATATTAAGAGCTCATGCACGTACGGATCACTGATGTATATTCAGAACGTTTAAATCGCTATTCATCATGAAAATTTCAATATTAGTTTTAAGGTGAGTGGATTTCATGTGGTAAAGCTTTTTTTCATCAGTTCAAATGTGTTTATTGATATCTATGATCTCTGACACTTAACTTTAAGCTTTAAGCATTGGAAAGAGAATGCTCTAGTAAAATTTACTGGTGGTTTCAAAGACACCGATGATGATAGTTTTATATTCTGAGTGGCTAAATGACAAATACACCAGATTCACATTTAAACGGCTGGATCGAAGATTCTATATTTATCAGCAGACGACCGAGGAGCAATGACCCGAAAGGTAAGGGTATGGAGATTCGAGCACTGAAAAATGTGGTAATACTGTTTTCATAGTAGAGGGCGCATTTGGTTAAAGAAATATGTCACCCATGTTCAGCCAGGGCTAAATCTTGTGGCGGCTTTTTGCTACCCCGGGCTGATAGACGAAAAATGCCTGTGTGATCTCTTCAGCGTATCTTATACCCTTGTTATTCTCTATGATTTTCAAAAACATTAAAATATGCTTTTAACCGAACATTGCTATGCATAGATGCTTGAAATATTTGAACTTCAAAATTCATTTACAGTGAGTATGCCAGCCATATAAATGACTCTTCGTTTCTTCTGACTAGTGGGAGGAGTATAATAGTTGGCAAGTTGGTTTTGCCATTACGTAAGTGGGGCCAGCTCCTTTCTGTATAGCATCTTATCGGGCAGTTGCGTACAGTTCAAGAACACCATCTGTAACAGTAAGTTCTCTCTTATCAAGCTGCATGGTTGTTTCGATTTTCAGTCATAAGATGTTTCCTTTTGCTAAGTGTCTTTCTCAGTGTCTGTGTAAATTTTTCCTCCTAAGGCTCAGTCATGTTTCCTCTTTCCTGAGCAATCTCTTTACTTTACCCTGATAACTTTTGACCGAGAATTGAGCCTCGTTTAAATGAGTGGCATTGACTATGGCTCTTAATACTGTCATGTTGACTGTTGCTGCCACATCTATACATTACGTTCTTTTGAATTGCCTTTTTTCTTCCTGAGAAAAAGTTTTGTTGCAAGAGCTCTTATAATTGGTACTGCTAGCTTTACAGCTATGTTCAGATAGTTTTTCCTGGATTCCAAGCCCCCTGTTTTGAGGACTCTTTTCAAAACCATGCGTGGAATAAGTAATAGCAAATCCTGCTAATTTTGATCCATCATTTGCATGCTTTGAAAATAAAAAAGTCTCCAGCAGGGTCACTGACGCAGTACCTTCGTAGTCATAGATACAACTTCACGTACTGTCATACAATATTAAGGGCAATTATGCCCCTGAAGCGAATAATAAAAACCAATGGCTGTCAGGCTCACACCCATAATTCCAATACTTAGATAGCAGTTATTATACCATTTCTACTCCAACATCCCTTATACCTCCAGAGTCTCTGAAGCTTCTTGTGCCTTGTTCTGAAACGTCGGACAGATGAAAATAACATTTTCAAATATCTGAAAGTATTGCTATATCAAATAGATGTTTTGTCTTTTTCAAGCAGTTAAACGGTTATTATCATACCGAATGGCATCTCTCTACAAAAACTGTTTTTACGCAGTACTCCTGTACCTTATAAAGCTATATTTTTGATCTCCTCTTTTTAACAGTGACCATGGCATGGGATAAGACACAGACATGAGTAATCATGTGCATATAATGTCTTGCATTGCCGATTTTTGTTATGTACTTCAAATTGTATGATATTCTTCATGTTCATGAACTTGAGACATTGCAATGAAACCCGATGTTCACTAAACTGCACACGTCAATTTACAGGCAAAATCTGTTCTTCAGGAAGACATGCTCATCCAGGTCTATTTCACTAGTGCCAATCTCTTCCAAGAAGTATTGGTGTTCATCTTTCATACGCTCATTTACATAAACACATACACACTATATTTCATACCTACCTCCCTCCCTGAATAGCTCAGTTCCTCGATCGTTCCGCCTGTCCGTTCATATATATATATATATATATATATACATATACACAGATACATGCACACTACATACACTATATTTTGTTCGATTGTGAAGATAAGGAGCGTGTGCGAAACTTTAGTCGGCTGCATCTACGGTTTGATTATTTGCGTATATTTATAAACTGAATGTAAGGAGCGGGTGGTCCACTGATTAAAACAGCCCTTTCCTTTTGTTGGCAAGTGGGGGACCTGTTATACCGGAGTGCGTTGAGCAGGTAAACGCATGCGCTGTAAGGTGCAACGGCAAAATTATTCTCAGAGCAGGCTTGAATGAATCAGGTATAAATATATTCAACCAGAGACATCACGAAACGCAATTGGCTTTGTAAGCAGAGCTGTGCACATCGATTAGCTTTTGGATTTGTTGCGCATCGGTGCAGTATCTGACATTTAACAAAAGCTCTTCTCATTACACATCTTAGGTAACAATGAGTAGAGTAGACAACATGGCATTGCGTTACTACCTTGCAAAGTTTTACAAGTGTTTTACGTGTTTAGAGGCGTCCTGCAACGATAGCACAGTCTTCCGGGCAAACAGACATATACTGTGTTCAAATGAATCTGACTTGCAGCCTACCGATATCCCGCTCAACTGGTTACACAGCACGGTCTCGCCGACTGTACAGTACGTGGCAATAGCAGTTTATTCCGTAGCCATCGCTCTCAGTCTCAGTGGAAACCTTACGGTGATAGCCGTCCTTTCTCGAAGTGAGCGGTCAAGATCGAATTTAGATATATATTTAATGAATCTGGCAGTAGCCGATATTGCCATGGCAATATTCTGCATGCCATTTACATTTATATCCGTGATGCTGCAAGAGTGGATCTTTGGTGATTTCATGTGCCCAACTGTAAATTTTATACAACAGGTAAGGTGATGTTTGTAACTTTTAATGCCTCACAGTCGATTATATTCCCCTTGTTCATCACAATTTCTAAATCATTTTCACCTCATGATTTTTTGGGGGTTCAAAACCAATGTTGCAATAAGAAGACCGACTCAATATTTCCTTAACTCAACTTTACATTGTTATGTTATTATTGATATTGCACTTGTATAGTGTGCTATTTTTTGGTGGACGTAATTTGTACATTCCTGAATAACAAGCTCAAAAACACAAACTAGTTCAGTTGTTTATTTTAGGATCTTAATAATTGAAGAGAATTCCTGAATAAAAGCATGCTTTGCGCCACTGTCCAGTCGTGTAATTATGTAACGTGGTATTACAAAGTCCTTACTCAAAGCAACCATATTATTGCACCTTTGCAACATCTGATAACTTTGCTGTCAAAGTTGGACTGTAAATTCAATTACAATGTATTCAATTTGATGACAAGGGAAAGTTTGTGAATATATACTTCGTATTAATATGATTGAATTGATATGGATTGAATTTATCTCTGCGACTAAAAAGTTAATGTCAAAAGAGTGTTTGGAGAAAAGAATGATGTTGATCCAGGCAGTGCTGAAGGGTTCCACCTTTAATTTTTGGCCCTGCCTGAAAAGCACATTCAATTTCCCTGGTCATCTAAAGGTATGTGAATCCAAAATGTTGTCAAAATTCCAATAATCATCGCAAGCAACGTTTCGATAGCTGATCACTGTACGTGTTTGCTATATGCAAGGAGAGATTAGACATTGATTTATTGCAGAGTAATTCTGACTAACCTTCGTCAAATTCCTGAGAGAGAGAGAGAGAGAGAGAGAGAGAGAGACTGCAGAACACTGTACGTGTTTGTTATATGCAAGGAGAGATTAGACATTGATTTATTGTAGAGTAATTCTGACTAACCTTCGTCAGATTCCTGAGAGAGAGAGAGAGAGAGAGAGAGAGAGAGAGAGAGAGAGAGAGAGAGAGAGAGAGAGAGAGAGAGAGAGAGAGAGAGAGACTGCAGAACACTTCTCGTAAAAGTCAATCAACCCTTCACGGTAACAAATAAGTGATTGTTTCTTAGGTTGTAAGGGAGGGTCCCCAAGAGAAGACAAGGTATATTTCATGTCTTTACGAATGTTAACCAAGGCGCTGTGTCCGTCAATTCAGCTAGTTTTCTGAAACTAATACTTGATAAATTGCTCCCTAAGGGTGCGGTCAACCAACTAATTATTGTTATCTTATGATTGCCGCAAATTAAAGACGTGATGAGAGTTTGACATTTTGGGGATATTGCGTGTTTTGAACATTAATTACTTGTAAGATTAATTGTGCTTTCCAGAATATTCTTAGTTAGTGGGGAGTCTGTATCGAAAATTACATCGCCACTTTGCGATGTCGAGAAGATGTTTTTTGGTAATAGCACATTGTATGAGGCTGCTTGTGAACGGTAACTTGGCGATTCGGCATCATGCCGTTTCGGTCCTGATAGTTTTGACGTGACGACTATCGGTCTCCGTCCGAAACTCAAGCAAGTTCGGTTTCAACCACGTGGACTTACTCAAAGAAAGCATGTCCCATATTCTTTCGTCGAAAACCCTTGTTGAGTGGACGGTCAATGTGTTTTACTTAAACGTGGTACATACATAGTTGTCGCTGATTCCACATGGTGTGAGACAAATGGTATGCTACTGCCTTCAGCACACCAGCATTAATAATATGGAGGTATAAACTGAGGTTGACCTGTGAACCTTGCGCAATCTCAGTAAATGGTAGTTGTCTCATCCCTTGCTTATGTTAGAGCAACTCTATGCTCTGGCAATAATTGAACACGTGGTACATCAAAGTCCCGGGCCTTGTTCTCAAGAGACCAAATAAAAAAACATAAAAAATATATAAAATGTCATGGTTATTGAGGAAGCACTTTCTTAGTTTCACATTTTACCAGTATTAAGATTTATAATAATAATAATAAAATATATATACGATTTACGTGGTATAATTTTTGTGATATGGCTTATCTGATATGTGATATGATCATGTGATATATGATGTATCAAATATATATATATATATATATATATATATATATATATATATATATATATATATATATATGTCTCAACAACATTTTAATCTTGGGTTAACATATTAACTAAAATTGAATGAATATTTGCAAAAACGAGATTTTTGAGCAAAATATGCTGTGTTAGGTGTAGCGCCCCCTTAATAGGCGAGGTAATATTTCGTTATCAAATAACCATAAGAGTTTGCCGACTTTGTGCTGCACTGGACACAGTATATTTTTAATTTGACCTTTTACAGTCTCTGAAGTGCTAACTATTAGGGGCAAATATGATTGGTTAGTTCTTGGACTAGTAAGCAGCAATTGAATATTGCAGAAAGTTAATAAAACTGGTCATAGGTTATCATCGTATAAATCGAAATGAAATCAATCTACGTTTGTGTGTGTGGCTGTTCATTTATGTAATGTTGAAAAAATATTCCATACAAGAATTTTCTCACCGTGACATCCTCTCAAACGTTGCAGGATTAAATGCGTAACAGCTACCAACACTTATGCAATATTAATTTCAAATGATAACGCAGTCAGCAAAGCTGACAGAATTGAAACTTATGGGACCTATCGTCCTATCCTTTTAGGCTAATTATGTCAGTATAAAAAAACTCCTTTCATATATTATTGTGTGAAAGTATCACTTTACGTTAGGGCTAGAGTGTTTTGACGGTGAAACATCGTCTGTAGTGAAATAGGTTTTAACTTTTTTCTTAATCTCCCTTGTCTTATCATTATATCGCAGGTTTCTGTTCTTGTCAGCATATTCACCTTGTTAGTCATCAGCGTGGGAAGGTGGAGGGCTGTCGAAAGTCCCCTGCGGGTGAGAACAAAGTCACCAAGCTACCGTAAACTACTGACCATAGCCTTCATATGGCTACTTGCAATTAACATCGCAGTCGTCCAGCTGATCGTCACACGTACTTATACAATCTTTGGCGTCGTGAAATGCAATGAAACCTGGCCGTGGAATACACACGTCGCGAAGATATACGAAGTATGCTACATTTCTATATCGTTCTTAGTACCACTTGTAATCATGTGCGCAATGTATGGCAGGATTGCACAGCAACTGTGGAATAGAAACGTCCCTGACAACGACAACAAATCTAGACATGAACATCATCTGAATGTGAAATGGAAGGTATGATTTAAATATTCACAAAATATACCGATGTCAAAACAATTTACCTTCAAGTCCTTGTTTCAATTTCTGTTGTTAGATTGCTTACAAACGCTCGGTGCTGCTACGTTTGAGGCCGTAAGAGGACGTAATTGCGGATTTTGTAAGCGTAAATTTGATACTACTATCCAATTAAGATTTGACCAATAATATGTTAACATGTTTAACAAACGATTTCAGAGAACTGCTACAATTTTCTAAATTTCGAAGTATCGAAAAAAAAAACGTAGCGATCGATTCATGTAGTTTGAATTTAATATTCTCATTAACGAGAGTATTATAATCCAGTTTCATAGTCACAATATTTTACATTACTTTTATACCTCGTACTTGCCAAAAGAAAAAATGAAAATTCTTTTTTGACTTGACAGGACAAATGTGCCAACAACAACAAAAACAAATAAACTAGACAAAAATATGTGATAAAATTCCGTTAATATTTGATGGCATTCAATCTAACAATCTACTTTAATGCACTTCAATAACCAAGCTAAGTTGTTGAAAGTTGTTATGTTTAAAACACTTGTTAGTTCACCGAAACACACGCACATTCACAAGCTAGAATTAATCGCACACAAACACAGTCGAAGCAGAAAACCTCGCTTCACTAGAAAATAACGAAATTATGTGATGCGTACCATTTGCAGGTCATTCGAATGGTTCTACTGGTGGTGTTGGTATTTTTCTTCTGCTGGCTGCCGTTACATGTAGTACGGGTCCTTCATGTATTTTCCCTCTCATCAATAATCTTCGACCAACAAACATTCACGAAGTTATACTTGGCCGTGCACTTTCTCGCCATGTCAGACAGCTTTCTCAATCCATTCATCTACACCTTCCTCAACGAGAACTTCAGGGTATGTTTGTTATCATTTTTCAACCATTGGAGTGAGAGTATTTGTTACATAGTCTGTTAGCATACATATTTCTGTGAAATGAATAAATATTACAGAAATTTAGAACTCTGAAAACACTGGGCAAAACACTGACGTAAATACATAGACAGAGGGATAGATACATAGATATATAGATACATACCTCGCTCATAGATAATAGATAGATAATAGATAGATAGATAGATAGATAGATAGATAGATAGATAGATAGATAGATAGATAGATAGATAGATAGATAGATACATCCATCGATCCATCGATCCATCGATCCATCCATCCATCCATCCATCCATCCATCCATCCATCCATCCATACATACATACATACATACATACATACATACATACATACATACATACATACATACATACATATAAACAAATAGAAAAATCACAACTCGTTTCTGAGATTTGACAGAAAACGTGCTCAAAGTCGCTTGAAAATTCAGAGTGCATTTGTACTTTCGAAACAGGATTTAATTATACTTGTACAATCTGAAAGTTTTAGTGGTGTCTGAACAGATACGGATTGATTTAAAAGCTTGTAAAAGCTTACACCGACCTTTAGTCTGTTGACCAATTCTGTATCCACTCATGATATAACCGTGTGTACCAGTATAACATCCTCACATCCGTTGCCTTGCATTCTGACTCGTTCAATGCCACCTCAAAGACTAGCATACCATTTACTAAAATCTGAAGTTGATTTCAAATTTGTTTTGAATTCTTTTCCAGGCTGATTTAAAGTACGCCCTGCCATGCATATTCAAGAAAGGCTTTAGACGCCATCAGTACTCGTTCACATCGAAGACAGAATACACAAGAACATCGTCCATCAGAACTGTCAGCAATGTGTGAATTCAAACTATACAATTAACATATCCAATTAGAGTGCTCCTCAATTGAGCAGACTGCTGTATGTTTTTGCCCATTCAATCAACTATGAAGTTTTTATGAAAGAATGGTAACATTAATTGACCCACGAGAAACAAAAGTAAAACATAAATCAAGTAATATGATGAATACGCCAACGTTTTGAAAAGCCAATCGGGATAAGATTATTTATGTCTGGAATGACATTTGTTGAAAATAAAGGTTCCCATAATCACTCGTAACAATGTTCCGGGACATTCACAAAATATCGTTTGTAATATACACTGTTGTTTTATACAAATTTTACCTAGAGGTATAATATGAGTAAAATTTGATCATTATATTAATTCACACTGAAAACCGTGTATCTCACTTAAACAAAAAGATTTAATACAATCACAAATTTAAAACGAATTTTCTCATCGTTAAATTTGTTGAACCTTCGATTTAGTCACCTTATCTCTTAAAATTTGAAGGAGCGTTGGCAACTATTACGTAACTGCCATTTTTTTCAGGTTTTCTTTTAAGTATTATATGCACAATATAATCTGCCTTTGATTGGCAGCTAACCTCGGAATGTTTTTGGCCCATTTAATCAAATATAAACTTTTTTTAATGAAAGAATGGTAACATTAATTGATCTACGAGAAACAAAGTCAAAACATAAATCAAGTAATATGTTGAATAAGCCAACGCTTTGAAAAGCCAATCGGGATAAGATTATTTATGTCTGGAATGACATTTGTTGAAAATAAAGGTTCCGATAATCACTCATAACAATGTTCCGGGACATTCACAAGATATCGTTTGTAATATACAGTGTTGTTTAGACAAATATCGCCTAGAAGTAAATATGAGTATAAAATTTGTTCATTATATTAATTCACACTAAAAATCATGTATCTCACTTAAACAAAAAGATTTAATACAATCACAATTTACAACGAATTTTCTCATCGTTAAATTTGTTGAACCTTCGATTTAGTCACCTTATCTCTTAAAATTTGAAGGAGCGTTGGCAACTATGACGTAAATGCCATTTTTTTCAGGTTTTTCTTTTAAGTATTATATGCACAATATAATCTGCCTTTGATTGGCAGCTAACCTCGGAATGTTTTTGGCCATTTAATCAACTATAAACTTTTTTCAATGAAAGAATGGTAACATTAATTGATCTAGAAGAAACAAAGTTAAAACATAAATCAAGTAATATGTTGAATAAGCCAACGCTTTGAAAAGCCAATCGGGATAAGATCAATTATGTCTGGAATGACATTTTTTGAAAATAAAGGTTCCGATAATCACTCATAACAATGTTCCAGGACATTCACAAGCTATCGTTTTTAATATACAGTGTTGTTTTAGACAAATTTTGCCTAGAAGTAAATATGAGTATAAACTTGTTCATTATATTATTTCACACTAAAAATCATGTATCTCACTTAAACAAAATATTTAATACAATCACAAATTTAAAACGAATTTTCTCATCAATAAATTTGTTGAACTTTTGGTTTAGTCACCTAATCTTTAAAAATTTTAACGATCGTTGACAATAAAGCCATAAATGCCATTGTTTTCAGTTTTTCATTTAAGTATTATATGCACAATATAATCTGCCTTTGATTGGCAGCTAACCTCTGTATGTTTTTGGCCCATTTAATCACCTATTACCTTTTTATGAAAGTATGGTAACATTAATTGATCCATGAGAAACAAAGTTAAAACATAAATCAATAGTATGTTGAATAAGTCAACGCTTTGAAAAGCAAATCGGGATAAGATTATTTATGTCTGGAATGACATTTGTTGAAAATAAAGGTTCCGATAATCACTCACAACAAAGTTCGAGGACACTCACAGAATATCACTTGTAATATACCTTATGTAATATGTTAAAAAGATTGTGTCAAATATACCATATTGTTTTAGATAAATTTTGCGTAGAGGTATAATATAATGAAAATGTGTTCATTACATCAATTCACACTAAAAATCGTGTATCTCACTTAAACAAAAATATTTAATACAATCACAAATTTACAACGACTTTCACATCGATAAATTTGTTAAATATTCGGTTTAGTCACCTTATCTTTAAAAATAAATGTTGACAATAACACAATAAAGATGTCTTTGTTTCAAGCTTTTCATTTAAGAACTATATGTACAATATAATCTGCCTTTGATTGTCAGTTTGTCATTTCTTACGATTTATGATTTTCAATACGGAACTTTGAAGTCTTACGACTTGAGCAATGACGTGCCTATGCCTGCTATATTGATCGTGATGTTGCAATGGCTGACATGGCCTGACGTTTTAGACCCCTCGTGCATGTACGAAATTCATTTTCAATAGAATATCAATTAACTTTTAAGGAAGTACAACTTCAGATAGAGGCCTACTGGCTATAGTGACTACAGTGATTATAGTGGATGAACTGTCAGAGAGCTTTGTTAAAAGCACTTATGTTCATGCCTGTATCACTTCGCAGTGTTTTCTCACGCCATTATTCATGGGTTACCCCAGTGGCGACCGACAAATGCAACCAATGATGAGTAGCTTGACTAATGGCTTGATAGCACGGAGTCTCCTTAGTTCTAAAATGACATTTATGACCATCGTCTTTGAGTCTCGTTGCTTATTCATTTAATAATTTAAAAGGTAGGTGCACGTATAACTCTCCTTTCAATTGATGAGAATAGAGTTTGAATAATGACATATGGCCTAAGTAATTCCTCATGGAAATGTGAATGCACTTAGCCTTTTGAAATATAAGTGAATATGCCTTCAAGAAATTAAAACTTCTATAGGGTAGAGTGTTAAAGGGTTTTTAGAAAATTGAACCACACCGCTAGGTTAATATTTCATTATATCGAAATATACAATATGTTCATTGTAAAGATACATTTGTCTTTCAGCTTACACATTTTCATATTACTCACTTTATAAATACATCAATATACAATTTAAGTGACTGTATGTTCTTTCAAACGGGATAGTGACATAAATGAGCTGACTAAGTGAATATGCCTTCAAGAAATTAAAACTTCTATAGGGTAGAGTGTTAAAGGGTTTTTAGAAAATTGAACCACACCGCTAGGTAAATATTTCACTATATCGAAATATGCAATATGTTCACTGTAAAGATACATTTGTCTTTCAGCGTACACATTTTCATATTACTCACTTTATAAATACATCAATATACAATTTAAGTGACTGTATGTTCTTTCAAACGGGATAGTGACATAAATGAGCTGACTACCTACATGGTTGATGAATACCTTCAATGTATCGTATCTAAAGTTTCAAACCATTTCATTTAACATGATTGGAACTAATTAGGGATAATTTGATGGTGTACTCATGTTAGTGTGATTTGCAAATGTTAGCTCATCTGCTTTGCCTTTTTTCGCCATACACTTGTTCTTATGGCTAATTTGAAAAATTGCAACTTTAAGCTATATGACACCTAAAACTGTTGATAAATTTGAATTGTCCTGACCGAATGTATAGAACGTTATCGACAATTTTCATAATGATATTATTTGCTTCAAACTTATCCCTTCCATATGACGCTTGGCCCCATTGCCTTTGTCATCATCTATATGTTCCTTGGACCTGGTAAATTCATAGTTTACTTTGAATGATAACGATTATTGGACCTGATTTGATGTCTATTGCATAGTGTGTGCGCCTGTCTGTGTTACTAGAGTGAAAAGAAATGAGATGATTAATCTTTCACATTTAATAACAATTGCTGAAGACAATATACTAGATGATTTTATACTATGTGATGTATTTCGGAGCCTTTCATCGGCAATATTTGAATGTTAAATTGACGATTTTCTACAAGAGTAATAAGAAGTCAACTTTTTCCACATTTAATTTAGCATACTGCAGCTAGTAAAGCAGCTATTACTATCATATTTCAGTATTAAGTTATAAAGTAATAAGTGTATTGTTATTTTAGAAAGTTCCTTCGAGAATGTTAATGTATAATAAATCACATTATAAGTTTAGCACAGAGATTTATTTGTTTACACTTGTGTATTTATTGTCACCGATCTACAAATCACATGGTTATCATGGTTTTCGCAAGGGAAGGTGACTGATGTTTAACACTCACAAGTGTGACTGCGCAAGCTGCAATGACGTCACAATTACGTTCAATGAAAAAACCTCTCTGATGTCAATTTCACTTGGCCATTGTTCTCTCAGTAAAATTATTTTGGTGTATATCATTCGATACATATTTTTTCTGCTTGAGGAAGTGACGGTAATATGAGACAATGATCTTGTCGAATGTCGTTATTTTTTAATATATCCTTCCTATCTATCTTTATAGATAAATCCTATATGAGACAAGCAAGCATTCGACTTGGATAATAATAAATAAATTTGATATTTGTAATGGTAAGAAAATGAGAGCAAATTAGGTCCTGCATTAGTAACACTGATTACAAATCCGTTCTTTGATATCTTTCAATATAAAATGTTCCTTTACCAGCAAGGAAACCTTGAGAAGACGTCATGACTTGATAACATTTAAGCTGTACAATATTTTGTCATCAATTTAATACGTTTTAAAGTTCAACCAAGGCAGCATGTGTGTGCAGTTTCATTAAAAATTCACAGATTACATTATCTTTAGTAATAAATTTTGCCCATGGGATAACTGTTGACATAATGCAATAGTCTTGACCTTACTCTCCTTGAGTACTTTATCCACAGCCTTTACTTGTAAATTTATACGATTGGGCTGTATCACGAGTAGCATGATGCTGTATTATTTAGGATGCAACATATCTTAGTAGGAAATTTCAGAATAAATTGTACCCCAGTGTACTTGTACTCATTACATTACAATTGCAGATTGGATCAGGAGTGGCACTTAAGAAATAATTTATTCTTCGTTATCTTTTTTATTGTGCTTGATATCCTACAAAAACGATGAATATAGTGATAAAAATAACGAAAGGTAAATTAAGTTTGTTGCACAGTGTTGAACATAAAAGTGAAGACTAAGTATTGGGCGATGTCTGCCTGTCAACGCAGTTGTAATGGAAACATCCTAAAATTCGAAAAGCCCTGTCAGGCTATATATATATATGTATACATTTGATGACTGTCCGAACTTAGTGTCTTTGTACGTCTGAGATAGATTTGTTAAATTAGGTGGATTGCTCTGCCGTTTTTCCGTTTTCGTCAATGTTGTGTCTGTTTTTTTGTTGTTTTTTTTCGTCTCTTATTCTCCTGCTGTGTTCTGATGGTACGGTAACAATACCTTTGGTCCATTTTCTCATACTTTACGTATATGCCTGCCTTTAAAGTGATCACTTTAAATTGTCGAGGAATTCGAAGTAACAAGAAAAGACAGAGTATTTTTTTGTGGTTGAAAAGGCAGAAAGGAGATAGTTTTTCTGCAGGAGACATACAGTACAGCAGATGTAGTCACTAGATGGTCTAAATAATGGAATGGACACTGAATTTTTAGCCATGGCAGTGCACATTCTAAAGGGGTCGCCATACTTTTCAGAAAGAATTTTGATTTTCATGTAAATTAGACCTTTTGTGACAAAAATGGAAGACTAATTATCACTCGCTGTACTATAGATGACAGATCTTATGCATTTGTAAATATTTACTCACCAAATAATGGAAGGGAACAGATTCTGTTTTTTATGATATGCAAGAATTTTTGGATGACTGTCAACTTTCTTTTCAAGACAACATTTGTTTTGGTGGCGATTTCAACTGTGTTTTTAACAAAGACTTGGACAGGTTTGGTAGTGCTGCCATTTACAAACCTCAAGCTGCAGAGATGCTTGAACGCATTTTATGCAAGTATGATCTGCATGATATTTGGCGCATTCGTAATCCAAGTGTAAGAAAATATACCTGGAGGCAACGTTCCCCTCTTATTCAGTCTCGTTTAGACTTTTGGCTGGTTTCTGATGGTCTTCATAGTGAGATTACTGACGTAGATATTATGAGTTTGGTAAAGGAGACAAGTCCGGTAGTCTACGGTTAAGCCTTTATTAAAAAACCAACGTTTCGACCACACACAGGAGGTCTTCTTCAGGGTCTAAAATAATAACATGAGCGGATAAAAAGGATTAAAAATAAAAAACCAACAACGATACAACACAGTAAAATGAAAAGAGAGATATTGCGTACACGAGATGTAAAAGTAAAGCTGGGCTTTGCGCGTATCATGGGAAATGTAAAATCAATAAAACAAGTGTAAAAGATATGTAAAATCAAAAGCGGGATTCAAACATGTAATAAAAAGTGAAGGCAAAACGAGATATTGACAGCAAACTGGTGTCTTGAAAGCAGTATGAACGAAGAAAAAACTTACAATACTGGAGAGCTGTAAAAGCCGATCGCACTATGATGGTGAGAAAAGGCGAATGACAAAGCCTAACAAAGTACTCCCTAGAGTGGAGAAAATGATACATGAAAAGGTGGCTCCATAGGTAAGTGAACAGAGATAAGATGGCGTGCAAATCTGGTGTATATTCTACCAATCTTTTCTGTTAATGCCGTTGGGACATAAGGTGTCGAGTTCTTCATTATTTTGAGTTCCATTTGTTTTCTGATACTGTCTTTTTCGAAAATATTTTGCAGAGTGCAGTGAAAAGAAAGTGACTAATGCTATGACCAGGACTGTTAAAATGTTCCGCTATAGGGTATTTTTGTTTGTTCTTATACTATATAGATGTTCGTAGGCTTTGTCATTCGCCTTTTCTCACCATCATAGTGCGATCGGCTTTTACAGCTCTCCAGTATTGTAAGTTTTTTCTTCGTTCATACTGCTTTCAAGACACCAGTTTGCTGTCAATATCTCGTTTTGCCTTCACTTTTTATTACATGTTTGAATCCCGCTTTTGATTTTACATATCTTTTACACTTGTTTTATTGATTTTACATTTCCCATGATACGCGCAAAGCCCAGCTTTACTTTTACATCTCGTGTACGCAATATCTCTCTTTTCATTTTACTGTGTTGTATCGTTGTTGGTTTTTTATTTTTAATCCTTTTTATCCGCTCATGTTATTATTTTAGACCCTGAAGAAGACCTCCTGTGTGTGGTCGAAACGTTGGTTTTTTAATAAAGGCTTAACCGTAGACTACCGGACTTGTCTCCTTTACCAAACTCAAGATACCCTATTTCAAGTCCATGTCTCTAAACTGGTGCATCCTCTTTGTAGTTGGACTGAGTGCAGTTTCTCTCCTAACAAACTCATATATATTATACCAGCAGTGCACACAGATCACAACGCAGTCTTTGTTTGTTTTCAAGAGATTGACGTTCAGAATCGGGGTCCGGGGTACTGGAAGTTAAATTACGCTCTTTTAAATGATGGTTACTACGTAACTCAAATGAAGGGCAAAATCAGCCATTGGAAAAACGAGTACAGCTCCATGAAAGACCCTAGATGCAAATGGGAGCTTTTTAAGTTTTATATTAGGGACTTTACAGTCAATTTGACTAAGAGTCGTGCAAAAGAACGTAGGAACTTCGAAAAGGACATCAGCATTAAATTGCAAAATGCTGAAAGTTTGCTCTCCAGGGATATTTCCAATCATGATAGCGCCATTGCTGAGTATGAAAAATACAAAAAGATGTATGACGATATTAATGAAAATATTACAAATGGGGCAATTGTAAGGCCCCGCATTAACTGGCATGAGTATGGTGAAAAATCGTCAAAGCTCTTCTTCGCTTTGGAAAAGTCCAGATCTTCAAAAAAACATATGAAGAAGTTAAAAACAGATCATGACGAGTTCATTACAAATCAAAATGGCATTTTAAATGAACAGAGGCGTTACTATTCCAACTTGTATTCAAAAAAAGACGTAGAGTTGAATGGAAGAATGCAGATCTTTTCTTTGGAAATGAAAATATTCCACAACTCGATGATATCATGCGTGAAACATGTTAAGGTTTATTGTCCATCCTTGAATGCGGGAAAATTGTGAGAAATTTAGCTGAAAACAAAACACCAGGAAATGATGGAATCTGTGCTGAGTTTTATAAGTATTTTTGGGAAGATATAGCTGACGTGTGTGTGGACTCTTTTAATTACTCACATGTTCATGGCGAAATGTCTCACTCACAGAGACAGGCCGTCATCACTCTTATACCTAAGAAGGATAAAGACAAACTTCTTCTCAAGAATTGACGCCCATATCGCTTATCAATGTTGATTACAAGATAGCGTCCAAAGCGATTGCAAAACGCCTTGATAATGTACTCCCTCATATAATTCATCATAATCAGTGTGGATATGTCAAGGATAGAAATATTAGAGAAGCTATTCGCTCTATTTCAGATGTTATGTATTTTACGAAGAGAAATCACATTCCAGGTTTACTTTTATTTCTAGACTTTGAAAAGGCATTTGATACAATTGACTTTAAATATTTACAAAAATGTCTTCATGCGTTTGGGTTTGGCACTTCCTTTATTCGATGGATAAATGTTTTCTATTCCAACATTAGTAGTTGTACTATAAACAATGGTTATTCATCTGGTTATTTTGATGTTACGCGTGGAGTTCGACAGGGAGACCCTCTGTCAGCCTACTTTTTCATAATTGGTTTGGAAATCCTTTCTATATCAATACGTGGTGATAGCGCCATCAAGGGCATTGATGTAGATCAAGAAATAATAAGGGGAAATAATTATTGCGTCGGATTGTTATTGATTTCTCAGATCTTCAGGTCAACTTCTACGTTACTTTTATTTATTGTCTTCGTTATGCTTCTTAGATATTTGCTATAAGATTTCATATGTTTTTGTTCAGTCTCACGATGCGTTGAAAATAATTCCCTTGATCACAATACGCATTAAATGTAGTTCTATTCAGAACTTAGAATAACAACTATCGCTCTAAAGCTTACTCTGATGACAGCTCATGGCCTTCTTTTCCAAGCAGTGCAAATGAAAATCGACTAATAAACATTAACATTGCTTGCTTTAGGTGTACCAAGTGTCGCGTGAGTTGATTTGCAAAAAGTTCAGGAGCACCTATCTCGGACCGTTAAGTGTAAAAATTTAATAGTATGTAATATTATGTTGTAATTATGCTAATAGTAACAGAATGACGGGACAGAATTTATAGATTCAGTAGGTTTTTGATCGGATTCGAACTCACAACGTACGGCACCCAGTCACCTAGCAGCAAAGACATCACAGTCAAAACACTCGGCAAAATCCCCTCCCTTAAATAGAGTGGTTCAATAACAGAGCTAAGTTGTTAAAGTTTTTATGACTGTGACCTCTTCACACGCTGTAGAGTTCATGAAGCACTTGCACTCACATACTCGCTATCATACATTGCACACAAACTTTATGAATACATCGCTTTACTTGGCCAAAGATCTCAACGTTGCCATACGCGAAAAGAAGAAAGGCCAGTTGCCATGAAATGTTAGTGAAAAACTGGTTCTGGTACTGAATATGAACATGTATGATGCCCTTCGGCCAATATTCAACTTATACAGCTCATAATTTATCAAGATCGTTATCATGTTCGGCAATGTAAGCAATGCTTATTTCACTATTACTGTTAATTACATGAGTAACTAATGTATCGACAAAGTCACCGAAATTTAATGTTACTATAGCATGTGTAGTGGAAGGCTGGGGCATCAAATTTGTACCATCTTCTTAAGGGGTCATCAAAGGTAAGAAAGGGTAGGAGATCACTAACTTTGGCAGAAGAACGAAACATATATGACAGCTCTCCCTGGCGATACTAATTCAACATATACTTTCATCTCTTCCCTTTACAAAATATAATTACTTAATTGTGCAAAAACGTAGCTGTTAAAATAAATGTTTCCCTTTTCACAGTCTCTTCTCGGGTAACAGTCGTAATGTTATCAAGCAAGTGTGTCGGTACTACCTTGACCAAGTGAAGCGGAGAGACGATAGTAATGACTTCGGCTGATGAATTGATATACGTTATTTACTTGAGGGATCAGCAGTTAATTAGCTGAAAAGGACTAGCTTGTGTTGTTATATTTAGGAGTACTATCGAAAACTCATTTTCATAAAATGGCTGGCGGCTATACATTGGTTTATCGATATATGAGTTTGCTTAATTTAACCAACAAAATATTATCTATTCTAAAGACAAATGACGGTGATCATCAATAGTATTTCTAATTACAGTGTTCGTTTATGTCCTTTAATTGACTATATGAATAAATAATAATATTGAATAAATATAGATAAATGGTAAAGATAGTGGAGAATCAAGTTTTATATTTATTTCGGTATAGAAAATTGGTCGCATTTCTTTCAGCCGTCTGAAAATGTGTCCGCTATCGGACAGATAAGTAATACCTCGGATATTAATGCAATGCATACATTTTGATTAAGTATTATTTGTAGGAACATCGATGAACGCCAGAAACTATTATTCAGTTTCCTGGAATAACGGTGATTATAACGTTATTGATGTACGGTGGCCACGAGAGAGATGCGCGTCGCTTGAAACTCCTGAGCAATCTGCGCACGTCAAGACAGGGATGTCTCCAAACGCTGCGAAAGATGTCCATCATCAGTATCTTTCACACGAGTGACTTGTAGGAATGAGTTGTTGTATGGTTTGTCTATTATTTTGGACCAGTTACAACCCTCTCAGGATTTAATTCGGCATTAATGATATTGACGTTTGTGTTTTTGAAGTTTGTGCATATAGTAAACATCATGATTGTTCGGCTGAAAAGGGAAAATCTACATACGTTACGATTGATAGAATAGCAGTAATCTGAAGGTAACTACAAACTATAGAAACCAATGGCCATTTGTTTATGTTTAAGTAAACATATATGTGGATTGCCCTTGGCAGATTCTGGCGTGTATCAAAATGTCAGGCCTCTCTTTTTCGTTTTAATGTCTGAGAATCGACATCAGTTTGACATCACTGTCAAAAATACATCCACGCTTCGCTTTGCATGAATGCCTTTGGCGATAATCAGCGGACGACATTTCCAGTCGAGATCATTAAGTAGCAAGACAACTTGTAAGTTTTAATAGACTTCGTCAGCAATTTTAATTTGCCGTTATTGTGAAAATGATGACAATGGATCCCCATGGGCTCGATTGAGTCTCAAAGGTACATGTGACATTTAGAAATTGTTTGACTCTTGTGCAAGCCGTTAACCTCTATAATACCCTTAAGGTTAACTTTCATAATTTCCTGTCTGAGTGATGAATAGTTTGTACATGTTCATATCATTGGATGTACGTTTTCTCAGGTTTCGTCAAGTTTTCTGTGAAGGGAACCGTTTGTATACATAATGATTTAAAGTTCCAAAAGAAGTTTATCATAGAGCTTTTGAACTGACATTTACCGATTTAAGTAATAGTTGTCATTAGGTCGAAACAAAGGGCAATTGTCATCGGTCTTTTGAATGGCGCATTCTTGTTTTGTGGTTGTTTGGAGTTTGTTGCACAGTGTTGAACATAAAAGTGAAGACTAAGTATTGGGCGATGTCTGCCTGTCAACGCAGTTGTAATGGAAACATCCTAAAATTCGAAAAGCCCTGTCAGGCTAGATATATTTGTATACATTTGATGACTGTCCAAACTGAGTGTCTTTGTACGTCTGAGATATATTTGTTAAATAAGGTGAATTGCTCGGTCGATCAAAGTTTAAAAAACTGTACAGATCAGGTATTTACCGAGACATAAGTTAGAAGAGAATGAAATAAAGTAGGAAAGCTATCAATGTCAGCGAGCACTTATGGAAGATTAGCCTCCAGTGGCCTAGAAAATATATTTTAGCTGGTAGAAATTACAACAAGCTCAGCATTTAGATCATACCCTTTGAAGATTTTCAAATAGTACCTGTGACTAATAAACTTATGATAACATAACATAAGAAGGCTCAGATGTCACAGGAACACCCTGGAATCAAATCTTGTAAGTGCTATACCAGCCATGATTTTACGTGCTTTACCAGCAAGGATTGTACATGCTATGACAGCTAAATTATAATATTACAACAACAAACAAGGTTAGCCAGCAATGCTGTACAGTCACTGGAAATGATATTCGCTACTTATTTCTTTGTGGACAGGCAGGAAATTTTGCCATTGACGGCGGGAAAAGTTCTTCCCTTGCGGAGCGGGCAATGTGGAAAAAAAGATAGTGGGCGGCAAATCAAATGATTCGAGTTTTTGTCGGTTCTGTGAGATTGTCACTCTGGATACAAAGTATAAAGGAGACTGTGCGAAAATGATTTTGTGGGGAGGATGGACGCTGGAGATTTACGGCGCATCGGGAGAAGAGAAAACTATCGGGATGAGAAGTGTATTATTAATAAAGTAAAACAAAGATCTTAAAATAAATGACACGAAATATATTAAAGATAAGTGTATCAATTTTAATAATTATTGAGTGAATAATATCTCAATTAAAGGAGCAGTCATGTTTTGTTCTTGATTGCATGTGTGAATGGAAATTTACAATACTCGGATGAATTGCTACAATTGGATTAATGAGCAATCGCTTATTACATTGGACATTTATCAATCAAGCTTCACGACGAAACGTCCCTCACAGCGCAAATAAGAAAGAAATGAGAGATATTTCTTGCCAAAAGCAAATAAGTCGACATTCTCTCCAGTGGCGCGCACATCATATCCTTCTCCGTAGCCATTGGTTCCAACTTAAAAATTTTACAACCTAATTGCTGTTGCCACGTGTTCACATGGGGAAAGTGACAGTATTCCCGCAATTCATGTTCTTGTTGCTGTAATAGTATCCTGATTTAATTCCCAAGAAATAGTTTTGATTCATATCTAGGCCTCGTGATAATAATGTAACATTAACATCGAAACAAACGTCGTCCGAAGAAGAACAATTTGACTTGTGATCTGTGCAGCTAATAAACAAGCTGTAAGATGGTAGAAATTCGTTAAAAGTTTGAAGGGACTTACAAATACTTCACCTCCTACACCTACACGTATTTTCATTTATAAAGCCACCCCTGAAAATATCGAAATTGCATATTGTTGACTTAAAATAAATAACGCAATGTGAGCGGAAAAATGCTAATATCTATCGCTAGTTTACAGTACCACATATGATTCTAAATAATTGTATGTTGTTGTTGCATATATTGTTTCAACGCCAAGGGTACAAGTTTGTTTTTTCCTGATAAGTTAGAAAATTCTCTAGGCAAACATGATATAAGTTATATTTGTGTAGTGATAACAAGCAAACCTTTCCCACAGTTTGTATACCGCTGTTGGCGTCCTTTGATCCTTTTCTCACATTTAACGTTGTCGATTCTTTCTGTGTTTATTGTTGATCCCTATCGATATATCGTCCGACAGTCTGGACAAAATGACCGGTAAAGAGGGAAGGGTCTTAATGACAGTGGCAAATTGAATATTCCGCTACGATTCACAATATAGAATCGTGAATGTGGAGTGTCCTTTAATGCAACAAAGTCCATCGATAGTCAACATTTTGTTTCGAGAATAGTCAACAGCGTCAAATAAAATGTATGTCAGAAATGTATGCATGAGGAGAGTAAACATTCCAGCCAAATATAAGCATTCGGTGACATCATTACATCCGTTTTCTTTACATTTACTGTGGGTTTTTTTTCGCACAAGTTTCCTTGAATAATTTTCAATGGTTTATACACATATGCTTGTTATTTAGAAGACGTGAATATTTGATAAGAAGATTTCTAGGCTATGTTTAGTATCTATTAGTTTGAGTATTTATATCAAGTGTCCTAGTGCAATCATTTCTATTGAAGGGTACCATTGATTCACAACTCGGGTTCATGTATTGTAATTTGTTCATTTTATTAAAATAACACATGTTTAAATGCTATGAAGTTTCAGGCCATTAAAATTATATTTCGTATTGAGATATTGCGCAGTATGTGGAAGGTTAACCTTCAGCAGAAAATGTGTCATCAAAATTTGTCCAAAAATCATATCTGTCCAAGATAATTCATAGCCATATCCCTGAAGCATTTGTTATTTACAATACGATTTTGGCCATCCTAACGGTAATAGACATCAATCCAGGTCCAATAATCATTCTAATTCAAGGTAACTATGAAATTTACCATGTCCAAGGAATATATCGAAAATGACAAAGGCAATGGGGTCATTTTGAACCACGAAATAGTGGTGGTACCAGGTGTCCGGAATGGGTAAGCGCACCCTGCCAGCTAGCTGCACCCGTCAAGATTGACCCAAAGCGACAAATCCATTGTTATTTGGTGAATTCACCAAATTACTTTTGTGAGTCAAAATTTGGTATGCTGTCACTCATCATTCGAGAAACAGACAGGTCATATTTTGATACAACATCTCTGTATCTACCATAGAACTTCTTAAATGATTTCACTAATCTACTTTTTGAGAATCCTTGCCTCACTAACTTTTTAGCTAATAGGCTGTGTCTAACTCGAAAGTCTTCATATGAATTGCATGCTCTACTGTATCTAAGTGATGGTACAAGGTGTCCGGAATGGGGTATTCTCAAAGTAGTATGCCTCACCAGTTAGGACAAGTCGAAAATAACTGTGAAATTTGTAAGTGTTTCAGTTTAATGAATCACTGCATCTAGTCAAAGTAAGATCTGCTACCGTTTATCATATGAGTGACGGAATAGTTGTATTTCTCCACATTATCTCCTTATTCACAGACCTCATCAGTCTGCTTCCTAGTATCCGGATCTCGGTCGTTTGGATGCTCATGAACTGTGTCAAGTATTTTGAAATCGCAGTTAAATTCACAAGGCTTGATGTAACAGTGTCTTAGAAGTTGAGTGACGTCTAGTCAGTATGTGGCGCTGAGCGAATAGATATTATGAAATCACTGTACGAATCGGCAGCCCTACAGTATGTGGTAAGATAAGAGTTATGTACATAAACACAATGAGCTGGTGCTAAGGTGCATCATAATTACAAAATGAACATCTTCCCTCTCGTTATACAGAGAAGTGTGCAGTTACAACTCCAGATATGAATCTGATTTCGTATATAGTGTTGTTTCCTTAATCCACTGTCATTAATCAAACTCATCAGGATAAATATTATTTAGGGAATATGCCTGGATTATCCAAATCGAATATTGACTTTTGTAGAGATTCGAGGAATTCAGCTTTATACGAGAATATGACATTGAGTCATCAAGAAGGGGTGGTCAGTTTTTGACTATGGGTAGGCAATCAATCTGTCGTGATGTCATATCACCGAACAAAACACACGTGTTTGTAATCAAGAAGTTATGAATTTTAGTCATTTCATTATCGCTGTAGCCCGGTCAGAAAGTGATAACAATGTATTGATACCTTCTGCGGCCGATTTTTGTTCTGTAAAGCTTTGCTCAACAAGCGATGACTGAATGGTTCAGTTCATGGTGAGTAATTGTGGTGTTGTATAGGATGGAAGAGCCAACTGTGCAGATTTACCTGAATCTTGCCTTGCAAACTGAGCGTGAAATCTTTGGAATAGTTGAGTGTTTGGTTTTCTTTTAATAATTTTGTCACATAACAAAAAAGACGACTGTTTGCGGGTGATAAATAATAATGACGATATAAATAAAAACAAATACTTGAAAACCTGCTGCTTCAGGAAGGGATTAGTAGGCTAATTTCAAAAAGTTAGATTGAGATGAAGATCTTTTAAAAATGATTTTTTTATCTGCAGAATTGAAAAGGTTCAATCAAACGAGGATGTTTCGGCACAAAAAGTGACATTAAATTGACCTTTAAAAATATGTCGTAAAGCTTACTGAGACAAAGCTTCGATATTTTTCTGAAAATCCTTCATCTATAATAGAATCATATGTTGTCGGTGTTCTAAGCCAAGTGTGAAATAGAAGCTTACTATAAAATAAAATATTTAAAAGGATGCAAAATCCCGTGGATAAGGTTGAAATGCCTCATAGGACCCAATAGACGGCTTACTTTATCATGAAGCCATGAAATTGGTACAGATTTAATTTCCAACTCCGTGTAACTGGACACAAATGGCTATTACATACAGATTTGACTATTTTAAGTTACATTGAAACTCTGACCGAGTATCACATTTATTTCATCAGTTATATCGATACAGCTGATGTTATGACAAAGTAATTGGTATATTTTGTCATGTATTGTCATACCTTGCTTGTCATTACAACAACAGTTGTTGAAAAGTAGCGGTGTTTTAAAAGGCTCTAGATATAGCTGGCGAACAGGAATAATGAATATTTACTGTCCTTCTAACATGTCTGCATTTTCAACATTTAATTCTTGATTAATTGCAGGTCACATCATTCCATTTTATCTTATCGTCGATTTTATGACGAAGATTGTATTGAGAGCGAATCCTTAATGAGATTATGGCTTATCTATTTGTAAAAATGATAGGAAATTATCAGGGTATCCGGCTGTACGTAACAATTTCTTCATAAGACTTCAATAAGACTTCACTATATAATTCCTTCGAACAAACATTTTCTACATAGCAGAGTGGGTGTATCGTAAGTAAAGTGTTATTCTCTTTTTTTTCACAGCAACGAGTAAATGTGCTTGGTTCTTTGAAATTTCTTCTTGTGGCATGATAATACTGTAACTGGTATACTTCATAATTCTCAGACTCATATCCGATAGAACAGCCTCTGTTGGATGTAACTGTACTTTCAGAAATGAGTTTAAGTTTTGACTGGAGGCAGATAAAGACATTCAGCAATAAAGGTTTTACATTTGTATGGAAATTTTAGCTGCCATTTGTATGGAAATTTTAGCTGCCAAGACAATAAACATCACATGATCGTATTTCCGTTATAATAATGTCAGACTATTATTTCTATTGCACACTTAAGACGCCAGGAAGTCGTGCCGACTTATCAAACGTTTTCGGTGACCTTTCCTTCGAATAGGGTTTCTGAAAGGAATATACTTTTATTAACCTTATCTTTTCATCCGTAATGGGAGGAGCTGATAGTGATTTTTAAGCCGATAAAAGGGCCCTCGGCAGTTTTACTAAAATAGCATGTTTTCAAGTGAAACGTATTTTGTTTTCCAGAGTAAATTAATGGGAATTTTGATTGCAAAGCTTGCAGCATTGTTGATATCAATGAGATGGGTAGTTCAAAGATCAAGCACTTGGAGCAAAAATATGTCAAGTATTTCCCTTTCTCGTCATTCGAAGTAACATTACATGGTTAGTTATTAGAAATATTAATTATATGTCTTTGGTTAAAATAGCTCCTCTAAGATATGAATCGGCAAATGAGCAGTATTTTTCATCAGCCCTTACACTGTGATATAGAACGCGAGAGTTAGCATTTTGTCATCGACCTTTACTTTAAATTGTCTTCCTAGATTCCCTTGCTAGACTTATGGTTTATTTCATTTGCGTCAGTTGTCTTATTTTTGTGTCAGGAAATATTTTTTATAGAATAGAATTCTTCTTAACGTGACTTCTTAACATACTCTCCCTTTACTGCTCTATATAATAGTGTGTTTGAATATGATCAATATACAAATCATATAAAACTATGAAAGTATTTATATTTGCAATGTATAAAAGACATCCTCAGATATGATTGACTTTTAGCCTCATTTCCAACGGTGTTTGTTGACAAGACAAAAAAAAAATCATTATTTTCGAGCTACCTGTGAGAAGAAACAATTGTTTGATTTCTGTCGATAAATGATAATTGTGACAATTTTATTACGTACACTAGATCTACATATCCACATCTTGATGCCAAAAACAAAATCGTTGTGCACAAGGAATATGTTATTGTCGGTAAGGGGAGATGTATCATCGTTATAGCTCGAATGATGGCGCCATGACGAGTAATACCACGCTAAAGGGAGAGAAGTTCATAGCTGCACTCAAAACTCTCCCTGATCGCAAACATGCAGCATCTAGGAAGATGTGATCCAATTGGTTGGCTGAATCTTACCGTTATTATTGAATTATACATTATAGACTCCCTAAGTTGCTGTGAATAGTGACAATAAACTAATCACATATAGCCTTCCGAGCCAGCTACACATCAGCATCAAAATAACGGTTACATTTTCGCTCATATCACACAGGGATGTCAGACCATTGATATCTTATCCCTTGGAATTTCTATGACAACGTTTTATATGAAAGCTCATCAAGTACAGAGTAAAATGCAATCGAAAGAAAACCTCCTAGGTGATGTTTCTATCGACTAATGGTGTATCTTGGCTTTGTAGAATGCCCCTTCGGTGCCCCTTAATGAAGGATGATTATTGTGATGTATGTAGTATCAATACAAGTTTCATTAAAAAAATACGAAATGTTGTACAAATTACATTGATATAACAATGAGCATTTTAATCGCATTGTAATAAAGGGAAAGCGGCTTCACACATCACCCTTCTCGTCTTGTATCTGCTTTAATGTGTTTCGTGTCTTAATTGTGTTTTGGCTGTTAATGTGAAAATTAACAAACGGGTTGTTAATATTAAAATAAGCCATGGCGAGACGTGGGCGTAGTCGAATGTGTCTTAGACAACCGTGATCCTTTGACCCCACGTTTCGAAACCAGCTCGGTCTCTTCCTCAGTCGCCTATAGATATAGGTATATCTCTTTCTTATTTTTATATATTGTGTCTATGATGTTGATCTCTTGCTTTTATAGCAGGGAAACTAGAATATTATGTTTGGATCGTTTTTTGTTTTTTTGTTTCTTGCCTTGTTGCAAATGCCGTTGACTTTGGCCTGTATCAGTATATCCCTAATGTTTTGGTTTCTTTTGTATGCGATGATCAGTTGTTGTGGGTATTAATTCCTTCAGGCTTAGTGTTTCGTTCTTGTCTATGTGTTCCCAGTTTTCGCACATTGCTGTTTTAATAGCTTGTGTTCTTATATATATTTTTGCTATATTTTTCGTTGTGAAGACTAGTTTTTCATTGTTTCTTCGTTTGATCGCTGGTGTTCTAGTTGCGTAATTCTTGCGGCGAACTGTGTTTGCGATGTGACTAGAGATTTCCTGTTGTTTTACTAAGCCACGTTGCATTAATTATATTGACCTTTGAAACAAAGTCATTTTTAGCTCACGTGTTGACACACATGGGCTAATGTTATAGCGATGTCTGTCTGTCTGTCCGAGTGTGTGTGTGAGAGTGTGTGTGTGCGTGTGTCTGTCTTTAGGTTTACACGATAACTTAAAAACAGATTAAGCCAGATTTGGTAGACAGGTATCATATCCTACTTGCAAGAACTGATAAGATTCTGGTTAGTGTTGCTTGCATAATAATGAAGTTATGCAATATCATTTTTTTTCATAGAATGGTTTCCCTATGATGGAAATAGTAATGACAGCGAAAACATATATCAAGAAATACTGCATAAAATTTCATGAAACTTTTCACAGATGAAAATCTCAGAACATTTTGATGGTACTGTAAGTGTCATGTCAATTGTCTGCTCGTTTGCATATTTAATGACTTTTTGTATTTGTGACATAACTCTGAAATGCCTGCACCAAATTTGATGATACATGCAACAAATATTGATCTGATATCTATCTAATTGTACTGAGAAGCATTAGGCAGTGTCAAGTTAATAAATAGCTCATTTGCATATTTTATGAAGTTTTGTAATTAGTCATATAACTCCGAAATAACTGCACCAAATTTGATGAAATCTACTGCAGATACTGATCCGACAGATATCTAACTGTGGTGTAAAGCATTCAGTGTGAAGTTAGTTAAGGGTTCATTTGAATATTTAATGAACTTTGTAATTAGGTATATAACTCTGAAATTACGGCACCCAATTAGGTGAAAATCTAATTCGGTGAAACCTGCTACAGATATTGATCCGATAAATATCTAATTGTGCCATGAAACATTGAGCAGTGTCAAGGTAATTAAGGGTTCACTTGAATATTTAATGAACTTTGTAATTAGTGATATTACTCCAAAATTACAGCATTGAATTCGATGAAACGTGCTACAGATTTTGATCTGGTAGATATCTCATTATACTGAGAAGTATTGAGCAGTGTCAAGTTAATTAAAAGTTCATTTGCATATTCAGTGAACTTATAAGTGATATTAATTAGTGATATTACTATAAAATTACAGCATTAAATGTAATGAAATATGCTAAAAAATGTTGATCTGATAGATATCTAATTGTGCCATGCAGCATTGAGCAGTGTCACGTTAATAAACAGCTTATCTGAATATTAAATATGTTTTTGATAAGTGATTTAACTCTGAGAGTACTGTGCGAAAGTTGAATAAACCGACTACATATAGTGATATAACAGATATCTTATTGTTCTATGAAGCGTACTACTATTAATTAAACTGTTGTAAAAAACGTGAGCACATTCAGTTCACAGCTGGTTTGTGTTGCAAGTTCTGGTGTATCTTAGTGTTTTGCCTTTGATCAGGCTTTTAAAGCGTAGATTTCAGTTGGCCTGATGTTCTATGTAGGAATTCAAATCTGTCGATTTGGGTTTTTAGTTGTATGTGGACTCCATCGAGACTTGTGTTTGAATTTGTAGTTTTTGGTCAATTTGTGTCGCTTAATGTATTGGATTCTCGTTCTCCTAATGTTTGCGTCTTGCACGAGATGAACGCTGTGAGGACGATTTGGTGTTGGGATGAATTTCAACCCTTTGCCAAATGCATTGATTTTTGCTGTTGTTAACTTGTGTAATGATCTATTTTGATGAATCTAAGATTCGTGTTGTTATTTATGTTTATGCTATGTTCGACATTTGTAGGGTGTTTCATTGTGTTTGAGATTTTATGGTGTCTCCTCTTGTACCATGTTTTTTTTTTACTTTTAGGTGTTGTTTTTCTTGTTTCTGTGTTTGGTGTCACAGTTTTGTGTAGATTTGTATTTTGCCATTGTGTTACGGTAGTTCTTTTTTTGGAGAATTTGCTGGCCTTCAAAATGCCGTTTGGTGTTGGTTTCAAAGACAGACCCGATTCTGTTCGTCCCTCTGGTCGTTTGTGTTTTGGGTTGTGTATATAGCCTTTCGTTTGGCCAATAGAATATATCGGCTCTGGAGGTGTCAGAGGTGTTTGTTTGTCTTTCGTGTTGTGGGATCTTGACAACTGTCAATCTCTGTTTGTTGTTCGGCGATAAACGTCTTCATTGTTTGGTTGTGCTGTGCTTGATGCAGTAAAAAAGCCAATTGTCAGTGCACGTTGCTAAGACGAGGAAATATAATATATAAATGCTGTAATATCGTTGTTCATTTTGTGTTTTGACTAAGTGTTGATTCTGTACAAATAATGAATGTGTACCCAAAGTAATCAATTAATAAGGACTGTAAAGAAAATAAGATTTTTTAAATATTTTTACGTAGAGAACAGATGGATGTGTTCTGTTGAAATATCAGAATATCAGTGTTAATACCTATAAAAGGAATTCAAGCTGTTTTGCAAAACTTGCTATGGAGAAAGAGCTACACTTGGCGTCGTCAGCCAATCGCATCAACGATCTGTAACATCGGAACAACATTTAAACATAATAATTATAATTATTATCAGGCTGTAACGAAGATTTTTTAAATACCGATGACAACCTATGCAAATAATTATGCATCCAAAACAAATACATGTGCTCATCATTGTTAGCGTCAATGGTATTCAAAGTAGTTGCTACAATATCTTGAATACGAGAATTACTTGCTGTATGTCAACACTAACATAAGACGACGAAAGATATTTTATCATTTCGTTGATGAGGGCGCAACACTACGTCAGTCAATGTGCAAATTTCATTGCCGAAGACAATTTTGTCTGGTGCTAAAATGTGGTGGCGTTGTTTCAACAATATATAGCAATTTCCTGTTTATTAGTACACACAAATGTATGCACAAAATTTAGTTTCCGGGGAAAATCTCTTCTATCTAGTCTCAATAGAAGTAGTATTACGTAGGTCATCCTGCATGCTAATAAAAATCTGACCAGGTCTGATCAAAATGCGTTCTTTATTTTCCCAGTTATATCGTGAAGGCGCTATTAACCAGCTGACCATTATTCATTACAAAATAACCTATAAATAGTTTGAATATCTCCTTGGTGATGAAAATAATGAAAGTCATCCCGGAAATAAAAAAAAAGATCGCGACAATATTTTTTTGTAATCTGCAACAGTAATTTTGATCAATCCACATCAAACCAAACGTGGGATAAATATATAATACCATGGAATTAGTCTCTGTTTGACGAGTGTTTATAACGAGTGTTTTACGCAGACCCAATCAACTTCGAGCCCAAGGTGAGAAGTTGTACGACTCCGAGAAAACACTCGTACACGATGACGCCAAACAGAGAAAAATACCGTGAGATGATATGTAAATAGCGTCCGTTGTTCTTTCATACCGTTCACGATTTACAGATTGAAGGAATTCATTGCTGCAGTTTACACAAATCGCAAACTGTTATTCAAGTACGATGGCGCCTTTCATGGCAAAGGATTAGTAAAGTAAACTGTTGCACAAACCAACCTCTGGCTGACCACCGTCACAAGGTATTTGAATTGTCTAAACCTCGCAATCGATCACATATATTTACCTACATATTGAAATAAAAGTAACTTACCTTTCCGACGGCAATACCTAATTCACTTTGACAAACCAACCATTGTGATGGATTAAACACTGATATTTTGAGACGACTTCAGTCAAAAAGGTGTGAGGATCAACTACTTTATGCGCCTTGTGACAAATTATGGGCTTTAATGATTAATTCCAGAGGGATATGCCATTGCGTATTACACCATTCATATTTCATCGCTTCAGCTAATGCGATATGAGATTGAAGTAAATGAAGTGCGTGATTTCCAAGCGGCGCCTGCAACATTTAAGTAAAATTTGCGCAGGCTGAGGAGGCACTCAGACTTCATTGTATGGACATTTCTTGTTTGAAAATTACTAGTACCCGATTCATCAAATGTACACGATTGTGGCCCTTGAATAATTTCTATTGTAAGACAACGTGGTATAGTTTTATAGAAATATTAAGATTTCCTCTAAACCACATTAACTTTCTTTCGGAAAGCCGCAATAATTATTTTAAACCGATTCAGCTTGAAATATTGAAATGCAATGATGCGACTGTATATAGCTACGGCATTGGTTCCATAAGCTTACCAAGTAACCTTTACAGTTCCTATCAATATTTCAATAATCTGAAAGTATTATATATATTATTGCCATGTATTCAGGCAATAATATTTTTATTACATGGCTCTTCACAGTAAATGCTAATGACATTTAGTTACATGCAGAGCATTTTCAAACAATATTACTATTATCGACCAGTATTATACAGATCTACACGAAAGTCAAAATAGCATTTGGCGTAAGGATATTTTACATCTAGCGTTAAGCGTCTACTTTGACTTCGAAAACGTCGAAGGGCTTTTTACTGGACCGGGTAACCATGGAAACCGGTCAGTACATCGTTCACCGGCCGCTAACTTCCCGGATATTCTTATTCAAATCAGCGCACCGATTTGCACTCACATCGAGGCATGTAATAACAATTAACACTAAGTTAAGAATTGGAGAGCACGGATCAATATAACGAGAATCTGAAAGCCTTAACGTTAGTATACAGCAAATGATCTTTAGTATACAGTAAACGCTTGTTTTGTGCACAGCAAATCGCCCTTGGTGTTTTGCGAAGTACGTAATTTATTAGCTGATTTTTTACAGCGGTGTGAAATAAAAGCAGCGCAGATTGAATGGGAATGATAGCGTATATCGATAATGCTGATTTATCCGTTGCAGGCAATAGACCAGAGCCCTACTCTGGCAGAGATCAGGATTAAGGCGATTACATACATGACCACAAAAAAAACTCATTCGATCGATAAAAGTAATTACATCAATTTTGATTTTAGAGATCACGTTATACGATACACTATCAAAGCAAGTATAAATTCGCATGAATTGAGAGTAAACTGTTGTTTTTGCTTACGTCATACATACGGTAACCATCATGACCTAACGTGCGATACAAATCTAGAAAATTTCATGTCTATAAGTATAATTATACCAATAACTTACTGAAGGAACTTATTTGAGACACATTGGAGAAAAACTACCGTGTATAAGGTTGCAATGCAAAATACATGTGTGAATGAAGTAAATGATTGCATTAGTGAATATATAAATGAATCGTTGAATGAAGGGTGATTTTCTTATTGAAGCTTAATATATGAGATACTCTGAGTTTATCACGAACATACTGCTGCTGCCATAGTAGACACGTCGAGAACATAAGCTCAGCGTATCACCCCCGACTGGCAGCAGAGAGATGCACAGTGGTTACGCCCGAGACCATTCTTACCCAGTACTGTCGAGACAATCTTGAAAAATACATCATGCAGTAGTGACGTAAAATTGACGACGGTGTGTTTACAAGGAAAACACAATTTTCTTCTGAATTGGAACGCTAGTAACATGAAGTCAGTGTGTTCAACAGTCCTTGGAACATAAAGCCCGTGAGAGAAAAGTCAGGGCATATTAAAGCCCCAATAACTGCTAATTTTATGCATTATTTTTATGATTTTATTTTCAAACCAAAGATGGTTCATTTACATGTACTTACTGAAGAACGTGTATTGAAGTATCACTGCTCACTAATTTGGCCCATGCCTACATGTTTTAACAGGTTTAACAATAAACGAGTGCCGCACCCATAAAATGGCGCCCAACGGGAAAATACAAAAAAAAACCCAGTATTTTCCTGCACATATACATCGTGATCATAACAGAAACAAGTATGATGCCATTTATTTGAACGCAACACACGGTGGCTAACATTTTGTTTTTGTAATCTTTATTTTCTCTGTCATGTAACTAGCTTTTGAAAATGGCGGGAAATCTAAAATGACGTTGAAACCTTTCAATTTACATGCCACACACGATACTCATGGCAGCGTTATACACTTTTTCAGTTTCTAATGGGTCTTATTCAAAGAAACCTCTTGGGAAACTAAGGCTATTTTGAGATTGGTTTATTAATCATTAGCAGCTATTGGGGCTTTAAAGGTATACAGTCACTTGTAATCTAAATATGCCCTTATTTGGTCAAAGGGGCGTTCCTTTCAAAAAGTTCTACGGTCCATATGACGACATTGTGGCCAAATATTACACCTCGGTAATTCAAATGATTAGCGACACCATTCCCGGCTTTGACTTATAACAGTGATTCATATACTGTATCACTTTATACAATATTTAGACAATTTTGGGACCAATCCTGATGGGTATAGCGTGCTGGCAGGGTACGCTTACCCATTCCGGACACCTGGTACCACCACTAACTATGAGTGGTTCAGGATGGTCCTACTTAACTTTGTAGATCTCAAATGTCCCATGGACCTGGTAATGTATTACCTTGGATGGAAATAATTATTGGACCAGTTTAGTGCCATATTGGTATTCAAAATACCATGTGAGAGCGCTGTTTTTAAAAAGCGGCAAGCCGCTTAAAATCTGTGATTGGTTAGATTTTCTCTTTCCATGGTAACTGTGGCAAAATTTGAACAGGTGACAGTATACCTTGAAAGTCAGACGTGTCTCTTCACATCATCCACAGTGAACAGAGGCCCTACAAAATGTGTTGAACTTTGGGCAACCGGACACAGTCAGTCAAAAGTTACTAAACACCCTGGGACATTCCGTGATACGCTGAAGGTGTTTTTCAGCGCACATGAAATTATATTTGTCCCGGTGGCAGATATATAACAATCGCATACACCTAGTAAATAAAGAAATACCGGTACCCGCCAAAACAAAGAAACTGAACGCCAATTTCATATAACGTTTGGAACATTTCCTACGCCACTGGTTTTGCAATGATGGTCTGTGATGTGCTCGACACTTCTCAACACATATGTATGTTCCTTTTAACAAAATAATCTCCTAAAGTAGGAGTACAAACCGACTTTGACACAAATGAAAACAGCCAAATACGAACTCATCGTTTTGAATCGTTAATGCGTATTTTAGATTGCTAAATGTTAATTGTTTTGCTTATATATATTTTTATGTATTAGCGAAACAATGATAATAATGCTGACGACTTTTTCACCGTCAACATCCATCATCGCCTTCATTTTCTATAGTAGTTGATTTGTTGTTGTCTTGTTGTCAGCATGATCATTTCGTATCTATGACAATAGTTTTCTGATATCTTTAAGTCAATAAAATGATAAAAATTTACTGCTATGAGTTTGGCAGTTTATTATGAAATGTTAACTTTAGACGAGCGTCTAAGATATGAATTCTGACAGCGAAAATCTTAAACAGACCATTACTCCGTAAACCGAGTCACAGACAAGACATGAGAAAGCAAGATACGTGTAGCTAGATTTGTAATCAATGACAAACATGCCTCTCTCTGAGTTTCTACGGCATGTGCGTAATAAAGATATCTGCCTCAAGACTTAGAAACTAGAAGAAATTTCGACTTCGGTGACCAAATACGTTCAGAAAAATCAAGACAAAACATCAAAATAAAGGTTCGCTTTTTATTCTGGTGAAACGGCGATTGGAAAGCTTGTTCTACAAGACGCGAAGAGAGAAACTTCAAAAAAATCCTTGCGGACACAGTTTGCCAGACTTCTTTTCTTTCTTTCTTGATGCATCACCTATGAGCTGTTGAAAAAAAACAACGAAATCGTGTCTGAATGCCTTAATGCTGATATCTTACATTATTTTTATGTTTTTTAGGGTTACAATATATTCTAATTCTGTGACTAAATTTGTTTCACATTAAATACCTCGATGGAACAATATCTTGAAGACATATTTTGCGTAGTTGTTTTTAATATACCTTATAATTATTCATGCTAATTATAATTCGTAGAATCCGTATTCGTTCATACTGCACACCTACGTAATATTTAAAATACAGAAAGATAACAGAACACTATGTAAATACTCTGATTTCGTTAAATTTCGTGCATGCTTCATACTATACAGACCATTATATCGGATTTCGAACGATAAATTGTGACGTCACTGATACTATGTTTGTCACAAAGGATATTATAAACCATATTCTAAGTGACAATTGAAAATATCATGATTGATTGTAATTGAGTCTTGCCAGTGGCGTCTCGAAATTAGCTTCGCCCAGTTGGCTCTAAAAATGGCGCCAATTCCTTGCTAACAGATATTTATACATTCATCTCTGAGATTTTACCTCGATTAATTTGCCGATTTCTGAAAAACTGAGGATTTCACGTAACAGCATTCAGCGTAAAACACCAGAATTGATGTTATTAGTCCCCACAGACACCGTCCGGGGGGATGTATAGGTTTGGTCCGTCCGTGCGTCCGTGCGTCCGTTCACGCAGATATCTCAGATATGCCTGGAGCGATTTCATTAAAACTTAGTACATAGATTAGTTCATATGTCATACATATGCATATCGATTGTATTTTGATACAACCCAATATGGTCGCCAGGCGGCCATTTTATTACGATTTTTTCATGTACAGAGTCATAACTCAGGCATATCTCAACTGATTTTATTCAAATTTGGTACAAGGATATTAACATGTCATTCATATGCAAGTCGATTTGTTTTGTGATACGATCCAATATGGCCGCCGAGCGGCCATTTTATTACGATTTTTTCATGTACAGAGCCATAACTCAGGCATGTTTAAACCAATTTTATTCAAAGTTTCAGGACATTGACTAAAGTCATAGACATACACGTCAATTTGTTTTTAGATACGATCCAATATGGCCGCCCGCCAGGCGGCCATTTTATTACGAATTTTTCATGTACAGAGCCATAACTCAGGCATATCTCAAACAATTTTATTCAAATTTGGTACAAGGCGATTGACCTATGTCATACATACGCACGTTGATCTGTTTTGTGATATGATCCAATATAGCCGCGAGGCGGCCATTTTGTTATGATTTTTTTCATTTACAGAGCCATAACTCAGACATGTTTCAACCAATTTTATTCAAAGTTGGTAAAAGGACATTGACCTATGTCATAGACATACACGTCAATTTGTTTGAGATACGATCCAATATGGCTGCCAGGCGGCTATTTTGTTATGATTTTTCATGTACAGAGCCATAACTCAGGCATGTTTCAACCGATTTTATTCAAAGTTGGTAAAAGGACATTGACCTATGTCATACATATGCACATTGTTTTGTTTTGTGATACGATCCAATATTGCTGCTGTGTGGCCATTTTGTTATGTTTTTCTCATGTCTGGAACCATAACTCAGACATGTATCAAGCAAATTTATTCAAAGTACAAGGAGATTGACCAATGTCATACATATGCACGTCATTTCTTTTTTGTGATATGATCCAATATGGCTGCCATGTGGCCATTTTGTTATGATTTTTTCATGTACAGAGCCATAACTCAGGCACATCTCAACCGATTTTATTCAAAGTTGGTACAAGGACAGTAATCTATGTCATACATATATACGTCAAATTTGTTTCATGATATGATCCAATATGGCTGCATGGCAGCCATTTTGTTACAATTTTTTCCTTAGCCAAAACTCGGGCACGTCTCAACCAATTTTATTCACCAATTATATTCAAACTTAGTACAAGGATATCACAGACCTAATTAATGAAGAGGACTCTATCCTCTCTGAGGACTTGTAATCAAAGTACCCAAGTGGGGACTGTGTCATCAACGATGACTTGTTTGTAATTATACTGAATTCCCAGCTTTTTAAAAATAGGCTTTCAACTTCCGAGACACACAAAATGTGACATGTACGCGTTGTACACAAATTGTATTACAGGTAATTATATGAAATATGTAAAACCGTCGAAGCAAATTCCCGCGAGTTCCCGTTATCGTTTAATTGCTCTTTAGATGATGATTTTTACAATATACAAGCATAATTCTCATTGGTATAATTTAGTGAATATTATAGAACCGGTGTCAATGCTCTACAGTATTTTGTGCATAACTATTATTTTATGCCTTTTAATGGTGGGGATCATATTGGCCGAGCGGTTTTGACTGTGATGTCCTTGCTAGGTGACTGGGTGTCGCACGATGTGATTTCGAATCCGATCGAAAATCTACTAAATTTTATTCCGAAGAAATATATACCAGGGTTTTATCTTAAGATTGTGCGTTCCGCGAAAGTGAAAGGTTTCATCTCTAGGACACACAAACAACGAGCAAACTGCACGTAAAAAATGACGTTCTAAATATTCTTAAAGATCGATAACAGGGAATGTTCGGTGAGAAAACTATTGGCAAAAACGTCTCTGAGCTGAAGATGTTAACTGTTTAATTCGCTCCGCTGCGCCCACGTACGGTTACGTATGGTTCGATACACGGTGGCCGCCGTGGCCATGCATGGCTACTGTGCCCACCGTGAATCAAAACCACACGTAATTGTGGCTGTGCCGACGTCGCCCGTTGTCCGATTTTCCTTCGCTGACGACAAAGTGCTCTTCCGGATAATAAAAATCATACTCACACTTAGATAAAGACATGCAATTTTCTCTGTCTTAATTTTTATATATAATGTCATCCATTTTACGATAACTAGCACCGAATCAAAGTGAAATGAAATCTTGTAGACGACGATTTTTGTGTTTACAAACATAGTTCCTGTATAAAATTTGTAAATACTCATTAACGGCATAATGGCATTAATGGCATTAATGGCATAATGTTTTTGGTATTGCACTGCAGTGCAAATACCGGTAGTACGCGCGCGCTTCGATGCAAGTAAACTGTGGCACTAATCTTTACGGCCCTGATACGGGTTTTGCGGCCCGAGGTCGTACGGCGGAAGGGCCCGAGCGTGCGAGGGCCCGTACGCTATACGACCAAGGGCCGCAAAAGCCGTATCAGGGCCGTAAAGGTTTTATCATATACCTTATGGAATGATAAATATGTAGTTTACATAATATTCAACATTGTCTAGGAGATAAAAATGCGTGCGATATCAAAATTCATCGCCATTTGTGTCAGTTTTTCAGAAATACGATGGCCGCTCTCCGTCGCGGATTGACATACATAATGACGTCATTTGTTTACCTGCAGAATTCTAGAACGCACAAAGCAACATCCGTACTATAACGTTACCAACGGAGATCAAGGTTGAAATCGAGGTGTAAGAGGGACAAAAGCGTGATGTCAGTTTCTTGTAATTTACACTGAACAGGCACGCACTTAGTATACACAGGATTTCACCAGAATTTAGAAATAAAAGCCGATGTTACCGGCGCGGCTCCACTGTCGCCACGCGCAACTACGATCTGAGCGAGCAGACGTTTTCCAAATCTCGCGCTGGCTTTGTGTACGAATGGAACGTTTGCGGATAGCAACGCGCGTAGTAACCAGAATCGAGATAGTTCAGAAATGCACGCGATTGCCCATATTTGGGCACCGGGCCAGGGCGTGATACGTAAAAAAAATGCACGGATCTGAGGGCGCTTTCTCCCATAGCTTTACACAGGCACGTGAATGTAGGTATATGATAATATGTAATATATACTACTCTGATACTGTTGCGCTTTGTATTAGGGTAGTTTCGAGACACTCAAGCACTAACATGCATAACATCTTCCTTCGAGTCGCATGCCATCTTAATGACAGGTCTATATTATTATCTGTCTTCGACTCGATGTTCGACAGCCTCTGCGAATATTCGGATAATGAGAAAGGCGAGTGAGGATGCAAAATGTGGTGTGAAATTGGCCATCCGTGATTTAAAGAGCATTGAAGAAGCTGATTTTTATGTACGTCCCCTGTTTTCGAAACGAGTGTTTAATATCCTCATTTGCTCTATTTAGCACAATGCCTAATGTCTAATGAAAATTAGAATTCAAGTTCAAATGGGAGCGTACATACATCGATGTGAGGAAAAGTCGAAAGCTTATATAAGAAATGGCATCGCCATAGCAGCAATGGTTGACGTCAATACGTTTAGCGAAGCTTTTTGTCTGTTCCCTGTTTGACGGCAACGAAATGTCATGGTAACAAAAGTTGCATGACATTAGCGCTATGTCGGCGATGTCTTAAGGCTATTATCTCAGGGCGATGGTCGTTCGACTCTCACAGACCCGAAGTCACAAAGCATCATTGAAATGCGCTGAATTCAGGATAATCACGCTTGATGTGATATTTCAATCACGACGTTCTCATTATTCAAACGTCGTGTTCCATTTATCGAGCACGTAACAGCAAGACATTTTATACCCTAAAGATATATCATTGCAGCAAACCTTGATATTGCGCTATAAGTATTATAGACTGTCGCCTGTCGGCAAATCGTAATCGCGACACCATACAGCTTTCATGGAACATACTATACGTCGCCACGTTAACTTAGCAAATTAAAACTCACTTTGACCCGCATTACCCCTGGATAAGAAACCGCAAGTACATCTACTTGTGAGTCATCACCCACTAGTAACGCTTCGCACAGTCTTATCCACTGAGAACAAGCAGATTTACTATTATTGAGGCCGAACACCTGGCGTAAACTTTCAACTAACAGAACACCTTTAAACTCACTTCTTATTTTAGTGAGGCTACGACAGCAAAATGAAACATACTCAAAGAGATAGAATTCAATGTTTTGTTAAAATATTCTTAATAAAGATGTTTCCTCAATGTAGAAGACTTGTATATTATATTATATTATATTATATTATATTATATTATATTATATTATATTATATTATATTATATTATATTATATTATATTACATTATACTACATATATTATATTATATTATATTATATTATATTTTATTATACTTTATTATATTAAATTTTATAATATTAAATTATATTATATTATATTATTTTATATTATATTATATTATATTATATTATATTATATTATATTATATTATATTATATTATATTAAACTTTATTTGGAAAGCAGTACATATCTCTCAGCACACTGCACATAGACTAAAGAATAAAACAACACAGTCACAATTAAAGCTGAAAAAACAGTAATACTGAATAAAAGCAATAGAAATGATGAAAGGAAGTCGTATGAAATTACAAATGTGGTTGAACAAAAAGGTGAGTTTTTAAATTAATCTTAAAACTGGTAATAATTTCAGCCGCATCGATAGCCAAAGGCTAATCAATCCCGGATGCGGGGCACAAACAGTTTCCGCTCAACACAACCACCACCACCATCATCCGTCGCCGTCGCTTTCGTAATCATCAGCAGAAACAGCGATTATGATACTTTTGCAATAGACATTACAACTTGGATAGACTGACTGTGGTTACATAGATGTGAATCGACGGTTTAAGATGGCTGCCTATACAGCGGTCAGCTTTGCAGACGTGATTGTCAAAGTTATGGCACATTTTGAATAATTTGTGTACTGTGTATGGCAAGTGCTATCTCTGGCTGGACAGTGCCTCTCAAAATCTGAGATGTCCGCCATGTTTCTTGAGCCAACAGGCGCGTGGGGTGTTCAATGTAGATCAACTTGAAAAGAAAGTACAAAAACTGCGTATACCACTTCGGCAGTTCCAAGAACCCGTGGGCACGCGCAGGAGAGTCACGGCTATCAAAGACACATCTGACTACGCCCACGTCTCGCCATGGCTTATTTTAAAATTAAAGACTCGCTTGTTAATTCCCACACTAATAGCCAAAACAAAACTCAGACACTAAACACACCAAGACACAAACAAGATGAGATGGCTGATGTGTGAAGCCACTTTCCCTTTATTACACTGAAAGAAGACCCGGTTCGGATATTTAAATTTGCCTGCCGCAGAGATTGGAGAGGGGGCGCAACGTAAGTGAGGCTACCAACAACTCCCCTTGATTTGTTCACTCAGACATTTTTTCATAAAAGGCTTCTTCATTTTATCAGTTTCTTAACAATTTTTAACTTATAATTTAAGTTCAGGATTATTTGTTAAAACTATGTTCCAAAATTATTATGTTTAAAATTCAAGAGTAAATTGAATGAGAAGTCGATGTTTGGAGGTGCTAAAAATTGTACACTTGTCAAGATAAAGTTATCAGCAACTAAGATGGTCTCATCAGACCACCTGTCAGACATGCAAATTTCCTTTGTTACAAACATTAAAAAAATCAATACCCTTTCTTTTGCCAACACAGATGCAACTTATTCCCTTAGTTTCCTTGAAAATATTGTGTATTGCTGTCAAAAATCTATGTCGACAAAATTACAAATTGCTATCTCATCCCCGGGAAAGGGGTTGATCTTCTCATTATTCACGGTTAGAAATCAGAAATTGTGATTATCAGAACTATGTTGCCAGAATTTTGAAATATGGACCGATCTTACACTGACACGCCCCACGTGGTAAACTTACGTGTATTTTGTGGTACGCGAGGTCTTTTTATTTCAGTTGTGCACTGTTCATGGGAGCCGGGAATCTTTCACGTTCCTGTTTTTGCCGTTTGTTTAAAATCTTCTCTGTCATCCAGTGGTCTCGGTTGTCATACTAACAGAACAATCGCTCTACTTCGCTTGAATACTGTGTCGAATATATCCGAGTATGCGTCCATACTGGTGGTGTGACTGAAACACAGTAACATGCACATGCATCGTACCACGTGGCAAATCGATGTACACCTGGATCAGTGGGCAGTATGTTAGCCAATGAGATGGCTGTATTATACCACGCTGTGATGTCAGAATTTCCATCCATAATGACAGCAGGTGTGTAAAGGTGGGATGTATAATGATCTGTCTAATAGTACCGCATAACTTTACCATGATATCTTTCATATATTTCCTTTTTTCGTCGTATTAGTAGGCCTTGTGCGGTTTACAACATGCCTGCTAACGCCGTGAGGTTTAGAATTGTAAAGCCGTTCAATTACGTATACATAATTCATTAAGTCTGTGAAAATTTAAATATGAATACACGTGTGATTATGTACTTATCTGCATATTATTACATCACTATTAATTATTAGAAAATTACCGAAAACAATTCCGTACAAATGCTCCCAGTCATATATTTATGGTCATGTTTTGCGGCTGACTTGCAGCGTGTTTGGTAAATTTGTCGCTATTCACAGCAACTTAGGGAGTTTATTTGCATTATTTAATTATAACGGTAAGGTTGTGCCAACCAATTGGATAACAGCTTCGAAATCGCGGCCCCATTTTTGCCACCATGCATAACAAACATAATATTGTCATTTCATGTACATACGTTGTTGACTTTCGAAACGAGCTTCTAGTTGGACAAAACATCACAATAAAAACAGATTAAACTCACTTGCTTCAATACTACAAGCACGAGTTTTACCACTACTTTTCATTCTTAAATTGCGATCCACTAGTTCGGTAAATTTCGACTGCCCTTCTGTTTTGGCAAATTTACAATATCTTACCGCAAGTCTTGTTGTGTGGAGACAGCATTAAAATTGATAAATTCGGAAACGTACCACCCTGGATCACTGTCAATTTTGCCTTCTAAAATGCCAGAGAAATATACCACGGCCGTCCTACAAGATGGTTCGGCCCCACTCAAATGGAGAAAAAACCTACATGAACAGATATTTAATAAACCAGGTGGGTACATTTGTTAATGGACCAATGCAAACAACGCTGATTTTTTTTCTGAAGCTGTGACTGATTCATATGTAAATATGTGTTGGTCATCGTTGTTATGGGGACGAAGCAGTAAAATAAATTTGATTTGGAATTGATCAGAAATAACATTCTTGTTGTGGTTTTACGGTGAAACCTTACATGTATGTTTGATCAGAAGCTTATAAACACCTCCCTGCCTTTCCAGTGTGAACCCATACTTATTATACACCTACATGCATTAATAAAATCAGAGTGCGATCGAATCGCTCAATAGCGGTGGATTAAGTGTAATTAGCACGTAAGAAAAGGTCAAAGAGTTCAACACACACACTGTGTGCTAAGTTGACCAAAAGTTTTCGAAAATACAAACAATAATTACCAGGCATAGTGAAAGTTTGTACGTTTTACGAATAATCTAACAATTGTAGTGAATATAAGCAAAACAACGTGTTTTACCATTACGTTTTCAGTAAAATATGTGTTGACCAAAGTCGATGCGAGCCGCAGACAACTCTTATAGAATCCTACCACCAACTATTGTCTACCCGTGTCCGTAAACCCGTACATCTGTATACAGTCATATGTAATCTAAACATGCCCATATATGGTCAAAGGGGTTTTCCTTGGTATTCAAAATTCCCATGGGAGGGCGCTGTTTTTAAAAAGCGGCCACCCGCTTAAAATCTGTGATCGATTAGATTTTCTCTTTCCATGGTAACTGTGGCAAAATTGGAACAGGTGACAGTATATCTTTAAGGAATTTTACTTTTAGCTGTGGCACACATCCGTGTAGATTCATCGTGTGACGCTGTCAGTACGACCCCTTTGAAAAGACTGGCTTTTGGCTCAAGAAACATGGCGGACATCTCAGATTTTGGGAGGAACTGTCCAGCCAGAGATAGCACTTGCCACGCACAGTACACAAATGATTCAAAATGTACCATTACTTTGGCAATCACGTCTGCAAAGCTGACCGCTGTATAGGCAGCCATCTTAAACCGTCAATTCACATTATGTAACCACAGTCGGTCTATCCAAGTTGTAATGTCTATTGCAAAAGTATCATAATCGCTGTTTCTGCTGATGATTACGAAAGCGACGGCGACGGATGATGGTGGTGGTGGTTGTGTTGAGCGGAAACTGTTTGTGCGCCCGCATCCGGGATTGATGAGCCTTTGGCTATCAATGCAGCTGAAATTATTGCCAGTTTTAAGCTTAATTTAAAAACTCACCTTTTTGTTCAACCACATTTGTAATTTCATACGACTTCCTTTCATCATTTCTATTGCTTTTATTCAGTATAACTGTTTTTCAGCTTTAATTGTGACTGTGTTGTTTTATTTTTTAGTCTATGTTCAGTGTGCTGAGAGATATGTACTGCTTTTCAAAAAAACTTTAATATAATAAAGTATAATATAATAAAATATATATAATATAATAAAATATAATATAATATAATATAATATAGTATAATATGATATGATATGATATGATATGATATGATATGATATGATATGATATGATAAAATATAATATATATAATATAATATAACATAATATACAAGTCTACTACATTGAGGAAACATCTTTATTAAGAATTTTTTAACAAAACATCTCCTTGAGTATGTTTCATTTTGCTGTCGTAGCCTCACTAAAATAAGAAGTGAGTTTAAAGGTGTTCTGTTAGTTGAAAGTTAACGCCAAGTGTTCGGCGTCAACAATAGTAAATCTGCTTGTTCACAGTGGATAAGACTGTGCGAAGCGTTACTAGTGGGTGATGACTCACAAGTACATGTACTCGCGGTTTCTCATCCAAGGGTAATGCGGGTCAAAGTGAGTTTTAATTTGCTAAGTTAACGTGGCGAAGTATAGTATGTTTTCTTGAAAGCTGTATGGTGTCGCGATTACGATTTGCCGACAGGCGACAGAGTCTATAATACTTAGCGCCATATCAAGGTTTGCTGCAATGATATATCTTTAGGGTATAAAATGTCTTGCTGTTACGTGCTCGATAAATGGAACACGACGTTTGAATAATGAGAACGTCGTGATTGAAATATCACATCAATCGTGATTATCCTGAATTCAGCGCATTTCAATGATGCTTTGTGACTTCGGGTCTGTGAGAGTCGAACGACCATCGCCCTGAGATAATAGCCTTAAGACATCGCCGACATAGCGCTAATGTCATGCAACTTTTGTTACCATGACATTTCGTTGCCGTCAAACAGGGAACAGACAAAAAGCTTCGCTAAACGTATTGACGTCAACCATTGCTGCTATGGCGATGCCATTTCTTATATAAGCTTTCGACTTTTCCTCACATCGATGTATGTACGCTCCCATTTGAACTTGAATTCTAATTTTCATTAGACATTAGGCATTGTGCTAAATAGAGCAAATGAGGATATTAAACACTCGTTTCGAAAATAGGGGACGTAGATAAAAATCAGCTTCTTCAATGCTCTTTAAATCACGGACGACCAATTTCACAACGAATTTTGCGTCCTCATTCGCCTTTCTTATTCTCCGAAAGTTTCGCAGAGGCTGTCGAACATCAAGTCGAAGACAGATCATTAATATAGACCTGTCATTAAGATGGAATGCGACTCGAGGACAGATGTTATGCATGTGAGTGCTTGAGTGTCTCGAAACTACCCTAATACTAAGCGCACCAGTTTCAGAGTACTATATATTATTACATATGTACAACAGTTTACTTGCATCGAAGCGCGCGCGTACTACCGGTATTTGCACTGCAGTGCAATACCAAAAACATTATGCCATTAATGCTATTATGCCGTTAATGAGTATTTACAAATTTTATACAGGAACTATGTTTGTAAACACAAAAATCGTCGTCTACAAGATTTCATTTCACTTTGATTCGGTGCTAGTTATCGTAAAATGGATGACATTATATATAAAAATTAAGACAGAGAAAATTGCATGTCTTTATCTAAGTGTGAGTATGATTTTTATTATCCGGAAGAGCACTTTGTCGTCAGCGAAGGAAAATCGGACAACGGGCGACGTCGGCACAGCCACAATTACGTGTGGTTTTGATTCACGGTGGTAGCCGTTGATAGCCGTTGCCAAAGACGGCACACAGTTACATAACAGAATTCAGAGTTCATTCAAATGCAAATAATAATCAATATGATTAAAAAAATCAAAAATCTTTGTATGTTTTCATTTGCATTACTTCTATTACAGACTGAAAATCACACCTGTACATTAGTTCAAACTCTGTTATTGATTGGTTTAATTTTTTGTCCACAATTTTTTCCCTTTATCTTTGCGATCATACCTCCCAGTCAGGCTGTATTATGGAAATTTATGAATACACGGATGTACAAAAAAAACAACTCTATAATGAATTCAAGTTCCGGAAGTCCAAATACAGCTTGAGTCGACACAGTGACAGGCATTTGGTGATTAGAGTCATTGGTCGCGATATTTGTACTTGCTTTTTAATTTCTCTTGACTGGCGTGCGTAATGCCAATACTTTATCGAATTGTTCCTCCAGGTTACAGTATTATTCTGATAGGTGACAGGGGCCTCATTCTTCGTTGTCCGAGTTTCCTCAGTTCTCTTATTTCACCGCTAATCATTGTCTCCATTTTGTGGATCCTAAAACCTTCGCCCACACCAACACCTTTGAAGGCATGTGGATGCATGTCATGCGAACTTGGATTGGCTTCACATCTTCAGACTTATTTCCAACTTATCTTTATGAGTTCATGTGGCGGAGGCGTTTCGACGATAAAGCTGAGGCGTGGATTTTACTTGTTCAACGTATTTCAATTCTCTGTCCTTCAAGTTTACAGTCCCCTTCATCGATTCATTGCAACTCTGCACATAACACCATATTATGCCAAATGTTTTTAGACGGTTTAAAAACTAGATATCACGCCTAAGTTTACAACTCAGGAGGCCACTGCCGCTGATGTGTGACACTGGGAATGCACAAACCAGACGAAGTTCCTGCTAGTGACAGTGTATGGACCTCAAATTATTATATTTGCAGCAAATTTCGTTCGCTTCTGTACTTAATTCACGTCGTCGATGGGTGAAATTTTTGTGTTATTTCCGTGGTATATCCAACAAATTGTTGTTCACGTTTTCATCTACAATAGCAATGAAATATTGCATTTCATACATGTTGAGTGATGAACCACTTTTATATAAAAGTGTATCTTGTCAAAAACGAAACACACACCTTTCGTATTGTAAAAAGGCAGCAAATGACAAATTCAAAAATAAATGTCAAACACAAAGTTTTAAACATATAAAACATCCTAAACAAGTGACAATTTTATACTTTAACAGTGCAAATACAACAAATAATATGAAAAATATTCAAACAATAACAAATCTGCACATACAACAAACACGACAATGCAGAGAAAAAATAAAGACAGGCAAAAAAGCAATCAATGCAGAGGCATAAATTCAATAAAAGCAGGAAAATGCATGTAAAAGACTTTCAAATCATTACAAGTGAACATTATAAATTAATCAGTTCCTGCTCAGCATTATCATCCTAACCTTTATATGAAACATTGCATCCCTTTCTTGCAACTTGTTCTCGTGGAGTACAGGTTATAGGTAGTGCTTCACATGCTGGAGGTTCTGGGTTCGACCCTCGGCAGTGGTAATAGTTGTTGTGTTGTGTCATTAATTAACCATTGCTTCCACATAGGCGTCAGGCTGGCCGAAGAAGACGTGGATAGAGTAAATGGATACTACAAAATGTGGGAAAGGAGTGAAGATAGTAAAAATTTGGGACCCTTCTTTTTCAATCATTTCCCCCTAAATTTCCAAGCCCCCAATTCCTAACTCTCACCCCCAAAATAATTTATCGCCCCTTTTAGAACTAACCTTTCACCTCATTTCCATAAGTACGCAGATCTTTGACGTCATCAGTTTGTGGCTATACCACTTGTAAAATGGTGATCCCACTGTACTTCACCCGACACAAAAACTAAGCCGTCGGAAATTGTGACAGTGATTTAAAGAAAGTGCAAATTTATATTATTTTACCCTTGTTAGTTAGTCAGTGCAGCAATTACGGGGCGTCTGCGTTTTGTGTACGGCGATTATGACGTCATCAGTTTGTGGCTATACCACCTGTAAAATGCTGCCGATATGGCATATGTAATAATAACAGAGCCCATGACCTGTGAGTGCAAGCACGCCGTACTAGCGGTATTCGCACGAGTGCTGCGGTGTTTTCGGCGGTGTATTATGGCCTGAATACATGGGTTTATGTGCCCGAGAGCAGGTGACAATTTTACCCGACGCCAGGAGAGCAAATTGTCTCCTGCTGCGAGGGCATATACCCATGTATTCAGGCAATAATATTTTTATTACATGCATCTTCACAGTCAATGCTATATGACATTTAGTTACATGCATGACATTTTCAAACAATTTTACCATTATCGACCACCATCAAACAGATTTGAACGAAAACCATAATAGCAGTGCGCGCGTGTATATTTTACATTTAGCGTTAAGCGTCTAAACGTCGAATAGCTTCACTGGACCGGGTAACCATGGAAACCGGTCAGTACATCGTTCATCGGCCCGCTAACTCCCCGGATGTTCCTATTCAAATCAATGCACTGATTTGCACTCACCTCGAGGCATGTAATAAACGACCAGGGGATCTTCAACCTTTCTTCACACACTCATTTTAGGTCTGGTCGAAGTCAAACGAGTATCACCTAGTAACATGCCAAAGAACTTCGCTGTCGATCAACGGCCGACGAGTCGATAGGGCAGAATTGTTTTTGAAAGACGAGATAAAGCTATGACATAGTATTTCCCCGGAATTCACAATTTTAACCAAAAAGTCAATTCAAAATTTAGCAACACGTTTGTAAATCTCCGATCATACTTTCACTATTTCCTTAATTTTTAATTTTTGTCGTAATTACGAACGTTTACGACTCGGAGTGACCGCTAGAGCACAGAACCTGGTTTTTATTAGGGCTATAGCACCCGTTTTTTATCCCTCGTGGCCTTGCCTTACCAGAAACACTTCTCTAAACCTCTCGGCCTAAGCGGCCTCGTGGAAGAGCGATGTATTTCTGTTAATACATGGCCACTCTGGGTAATAAATGGGCGCTGTAGTCCTTATGACCAGGTAATAGGTGTTCAATACGGCAAAAATAGTTGTGTAGCACATCAAGTGAATAAAGATAGCGATTGAATTTGCAGTGTCCATGACATCACCCCGTTTATCCATTTGCTGAGAATTTTAAAGAAGAGTGTTAATAGGAATAACTTTTCAGAATGTTACGATAAGTAATATTCTTTTATCGGGCTAATACATATAAATATACGTATGGATCTTTGTCTCTTCTTCAGTTATAGAAGATTAAAGTGCAGTGTAATGATAACCTAAATAAAATTTAATTTCACAAAGAATTCACTTTCGATCAACATCACCTCCGTTTAAAAAATATTTGTATTTTTAGTAAAAACACTTAAAAACGAATCATAACTTTAAAGAGGGTAAGAAACACGCAAATAACGTTTGTTATGATAACAACAACTGTCAGTATGATTGTACATTAGCTTTTCAAATTACTGCTCCATTTGACTTCTTGCATACATAAATGAATAGCTCAGTTACAAATAAACCTTCACTCAACTTTCATTTCGTATTTTTGGAGGAGTACTGTGATAGTGAAGTCGATCGGATTCGAACTCACAATGTACGGCAACAAATCACCTACCGAAGACATCACAGTAAAAATCGCCAGGATAAATCACAAACCTTACATGTACATGTGAAAGGAGTGGTTAAACATTCGAGCTTCATTGCAAGTGGTTACAATTTTCAGTCTGCGACCCCTCAATATACTGTCGAGCTCGTGAAGCACCTACACTCGCATACGCGCTATCATACATCGGACGCAAACGTAACCAAAATACGATGATCGCACAATCCCTTGATAAAGAGGCACACCTTTATTTCGAAAAGGATGTCTTTGTGGAACATCTACGTGGAACATATTGAATATATCTACTTCAATCTGTAATTTATAGGATTAAAGTATCCATTTTTCTAATAGCTAATATTATGTGTGATTACTTACAACTAAAGAAATTATATGTATGATCAAGTGGTTTTCTTACATAATATATTAATAGATTCATACACAGTTCAAAGGAATGCACATTTTAAAATGTAATTCATAACATTCTATAATGTTAGGTACGATGCGACAATTTCTTAAAGAATACAAATACACCAGATCACGATTTTGTGATTTAAACCAGATACATCTACGCTTCGATTACCATTTTAAATCTACTTAGCCTAGGCACCAAACATAAAGTAATTAACTTCAGTGGATTGTCACAACCTACCTCAAAATTTGTAAACGTGTGAGAATTCATACGCGTAACCAAAACATGCTATGCATGCTTATCGCAACATTCGCTTTTAGTAAAAGTCAGTTTGGATAACAATCTTCTTGAAATAATTAGTTTCGAAAGTCTTGACTCATACGAATGGAAAAAATATATCGTAATATTCTTTCATAATTAATTTTGCCACTCTCCTACATAAACATTCACTCTTGATCACATAGAAAAGTCAGTCACCGATAAACTTAATGCAAGCATACAAGATGTGTCTTGTGGAAAAATTCTAAACATAAGGACTGTTTCTATGATATCATTCTCGTCAATAGTACATTATGTTCTATCTACTCTCCCTAGGGGCTTGTTTAATGATTAAAGGTACCCGTAATCTTAATATGCCCATATATGGTCAAAGAGGCGTTCCTTGGTTTTCAAAATGACCATGTGAGGGCGCTGTTTTTAAAAAGCGGCCACCCGCTTAAAATCTGTGATTGGTTAAAATTATTGGTAAAATTGTTATTCGTATTAAAACTTAGTACGTCTTCATGACAATATCAATGATGCAAGTTATATATTACCATAAACATCAACCGACAAGTAAACCATATTTGACTCCCTTCTAATGTGTTTGTCGTGTCGAATTGTATATGAAAGTTACCTTCAAACTGTAAACGTGTGATAATTCATGTGCACACAGCTTATCGCAATCTTTTCTTTTAGTGAATGTCAGTTCCGATAGGAATCAGCATGCATGTACTAATTGACTTTGAAAATAATTACTCATAAAAATAATTAACTTAATTTTTCTCATCGCGTTTCCTCTAGAGCAATTACTTTTATCATTCTCCTACATAAACGTTCACTCTTGATCACATTGGAGAACCATTCACGGATAAACTTGATGCAAACCTGCAAGATGTGTCTTGTGTATTAGGTGAACTCAAAGAAGGCTATTAATAGTCTTGATAAATGACGTTCTTGTATATTCTGTTCTAGAGATGGACGATTGATGATGGCGCCCCGCGATCTTCTTAAAATTGCACGGCAGAGCGTGCTTTAAATCTGTCTGAAGGTAAAATGAAAAGATAGGAAATAATTACTACAGTAATGAATGTTTCTGATCGCTATTAGTCGGCTGCGAGAGAGTATTTGCACATCCATAAAAATATTAGTTATCTGTGACTTCACCTGTAGCAAAATGAAAGGTTGTGCAACCAAGGGCCAAAACACACCTCGGTTTAATCAAAAAGCAGTTTGATATCAATGAAATACAAATGAGTTTGGCAACTTCAAATTCGTTGTGATTCAGCAATTCAAAATTCAGTAAAGTATACATCAAAGTTTAATAAAGAAATTGTCTTTGTTCTTAATCGTTGACTTTGACTGCCTGTGAAGTAAACCCTTGAATTACAAAATCAGTATGTCCTTTGTAATTGCTGTACGAGTCAATTTTAACAGAACGTCTGCCAAATTGAAATATAACACAAAATGTTAAAAATCATATGCTCATTAATTAACAGAAAGTGATGTTTAATGAATTTGTGCCAACAGACTCAGATTTGACCCCTTAAGTCGAGAATACCAAGGCATGTTAACATTGAATGTGGAAACTCGGAGATTCCGTTTCGTAAGATGTTTAAACGTAAACTTCGTATACGACAAGCATTAGATTTCAAGTCTGGAAAATGCTATTGTGACGTGAAGATGTTGATCATAAGGTTCTGAAGTTGAACTTTATTTTTCGTATTTTCTATTTTCACCATTGCATATCTACATCGTCTGGTACACTGGTGATACAATCATTTGTGACGTTAGTGTGTTTGTTGGGTCGTCGGTTTACCTGTCTTTCTGTATTTTGATATGTATGTTTCTGTGAAACTTGTATTACGTGAAAGGTTTCTACTGAATTTCAGGGTATTATTTTATAAAAACCACCAAGGTGGCGAACACAGATGATTTCCAAAGGTATCTAAACAGGAGTATGAATAATACTCGACTATAAGAAATTTGCCCTTGCGGAAGATGTACATAAAAAAAAGGGAGCATAATGCTGATTAGAAAACGATTTAAGGTAGTATGCGCCTCGAAAGTGAAAGACTTAAGCTTTAGCTCAAACTATCCTCAATTAAACTTTCGACCATTCTCTTACCAAATCTAGAATACAAATCTGGAGTAACCGTGCGAAATTTGGCACTAGAGCGACATATTACCGTAGATTTCTTGATGTTTGACATTCAAAATGGCCGCCATCCCTGTGTTAACTCTATGGAAAAAAAAAAATTTTCGATTTTCGGAAAACTAAGACGATGAAAACTTTAATTTTCTTTCGCCAAGAGCTTTAAAATGAGCCCCACAAGTGATAGATCAAAAGAGAAATTATAAAATTAAAGCCCGATTATCAGTCCCCGAGGCGCGTTCTACCTTAACTACGTAAAACTAGTTAAGTACGTACTACAAAGTGAGGATATTCTGACAAACATAACAGAAACTAATATAAAAGAAATAAAATGAAATAACGCGGAAAATTATCGGTAAAAGTCGTAATCACGCGGCAGCACAAACAGTATATAAGATATTTTTGCGAGTCTGCAAAGGCTGTCATTGCAATTTCACAAGCCGTATTTCAACATCAGACTCGCATAATTGTCTTCTATCTATCGATATGAGTCCACCTGTTTGTGTCTCTGTTCGAGTAAACATCTGTTTTTCCAATCGCTTCTTAAATGTATCGTGCTCGGTACAAGCATGTCTTTGTCATTACCAACGCTTGGAAGTGAAAACAAACGCATTATGGTATACAAGTTGATAAAGATCTCAATGATTGAAAAATAAAATGATAAACAGTTTCTTGCATTTACAACAGCGCATATTGGCAAAAGGTTTGTAATCAGATCGTTCATGCAAGTTTTGAACGATTTTGCCTGTTACAAGAGGAACGCAAGACTTTTTGCAACTTACAGCACTGCATATTAATCTGAGAGCGATAACCTTTATGACAATATTGTGAACTCAAAATTGACCAAGTAGAGTCTCGGTTTATTCTAAGTCTGTATATTATTGTTGTTTACTGTTTTCCATTTCATGTTATGAACTCATGCACGTTAGTACAGATTAAAGTCCGTCCCTGAGAAGATACCATTCAAAAATTATATTTTTGCACAGAAACTGAAAGTGCGTTGCTTCATGTTTCCTCATCCGAGATCGCCGTGAAACAGTGGATTATACAGTAGTGAATTCCGAAAATCAAAATAAGAAATTATGGTTGACAATATACTGTGCTGCCGCTTCTTCCGTTGTGATAATGCATAACTATATATATATGATTAACAAACTTAAATTGAATTGAATCGTTAAAAACAAGTTTCAAGAAACATACCCGGAAGTTTTCGTTGAGGAAGGTGTAGATGAACGGATTGAGAAAGCTGTCTGACATGGCGAGATAGTGCACAGCAAAGTAGACCTTGACCACGGTTTTGCTATGGACCACAATTAATTGTTCATTGACATGGTAAATGATCCGTAGGACATGTAATGGTAGCCAGCAGAAGAAAAATACAAACACCACCAGTACGACCATTCGAATGACCTGAGAATAGAGTGAGAATGAAAGGTCAGCTAGTAACGTCGTTCTGATGGTATAATGTTATATAATTTGCCCTATTTTGTTTTTATTATACTTTGTCTTTGCTGTTCATTCAAACAAAAATATCTTTTCAAATCCTTCGGAATACATGTCTTCGGAATAAAATCTTGATATCTCGTTTGACTCTCGAAAGAAGAGTAGGTTAAAATTGTACTTTAGCATAAACTCAAGGTACACGAATACATTACAATGGTATCACAATATTTTGACAAGAAATAAGGGAGCCGCCATTATTTACGGACTGGGGGTCGGAGGAATTTCATCGGAAACTCCGAAATTTTGAGTAACCCCCTTCCAACCATGATTAATTTGAGTAACCTCCCTCTAACTCAAAATTTTGACTGACACCCCCCCCCCACTTAGAAAAGTGAAATACCCATACATGTATTTGTAAAATTTACAAAATACAGCAAAGTAAAGACTATTCAAATCCTGATCTACCCTGCCAGATTATCATAAGTTATCTCATGACGGTTGGAAAAGGTGAAACCAACAAAATGAAATTCAAAGTGACAACAAAATACAGTTATAAAAGTTCACGCTATAACCAGTATCAGACCATATAGTATTGTTTAATTTGTAGATGGCGCTGTTGATCGGCTGCCTTTTTAGTTCTCTCTCAGTTTTTAGAACTAATTTTCGTTCTTACGACGTGTTTTCAAGCTGGGTTGTCTTAATCTTGGTTTTAAAGTGTCCTAGCATCAAACGGTTCGGAAGAAGACGTCATCTGTCGCTCCAGAGACTGTAAGTTTCTGCTTCTTTTCTACGGAGTTTCTGACGCACTTTGTGACCAGTTCAACATGGCAGCGCGTACTCTCCTATTACGTCACAGCCTTTGTTCTTCACTGTACAAAACTTCCAAACCCCGTGGACGCAAAGCTGGACGGAAACATCCTAAACCAGTATACCGTATTTCGACCATCGTCACTACAGATCGGACTTCAAGGCTACTACAGAAAAGTGTTCGAACAAGTGTGCTTCAGCAGATATGTGTTCAAGATATTGTATACGGTGAGCCTAAAGCCATTGAAACTCTCGTTACAAATCGTACCATTCAACCAGCTGCAAAGAAGAGAAAACCGGTGCTATTGAAAATTCCAAAGTTCTCCACATGTTTTCAAAAATTGCAACTGAATGCTGCCCTTTGGAATGCACGTTCAATGACTGGAAAAATTGGCGTCATTGCATCAACTCTGATCGAAGATAATCTCGATATCTTACTCATCACGGAAACATGGCTCAAGAGTCAAACCGACCCTGTAATCGCCGATTTCCATTCAGCGGTCAGTGGCTACAATGTTCACCACCAGTCTCGCTCAAGTCGAAGAGGCGGCGGTGTCGCTTTGATCGCTCGCTCCAATTTGCGTGTTACAGAAAAACAATCTGGTTCATTCAATTCTTTTGAATCTCTTGACATCAAACTTCAATCATCAAGTCAGACAGTGCGTATTATCACCATCTACCGCCCGCCGAAATCAAAGAAAAACAGATCGACTACAAATGATTTTCTCACCGAGTTCTCCACACTACTGGAATCTGCTGTAACGTCACCAGGCTATCTTGTCATTGCTGGTGACTTCAACTTTCATCTTGATGACGGCAACTTGCCCGATACAGTGAAGTTTACCACCCTACTGCACTCTATGGGATTGCGTCAACACATTCTCTCGCCTACACATAACAAGGGACACATCCTAGACTAGTTATTACACGTTCAGCAGACCAGATTCTCCACTCCGTCAATATCACTAATTCAATGAACTCTGATCACAGTCTTGTACGGTTCGGTCTGACCGTTCAGCGTCCTGCAAACAGTAAGGTGAGGATCTCACGGCGAAACTTCCGTAACATGAGCACCGATGACTTGCGAGATGAAATCGCTGCTAAGTTTTACACATATCCACGTGATATTAACATTGAGCGTCTATCAAAATTCTACATCGACTCAGTCACAGACATATTAGACACTCTCGCCCCCATCAAGCATAAAGTGGTGACTGATAAAGTAAGAGCTCCATGGTATTGTGAAGAGCTACTATTGCTACGGAAAACTGTGCGACGACTGGAGACAAAATATCGCGCCACAAACCTTGAGATTGATCGTCAGATTTTCCTGACAAAACGGAATGAATACTTTCGCCGCTGTGATGATTTGAAGGCTGACTACCATAGGACTCGCATTGAAGAGGCAGATAATAAGAGGCTGTTCAAGATCATCGCTGAGTTGACTGATGCGAAGGCGATTCACGCCAAAGAGCTACCTTGGCAAATTCCATCGAAGGAAATTCCATCTGAATTCATGAACTACTTCAACACAAAAGTCTCTAAACTTCGCGAAAGTTTACCCAATGTCAGTGTTGACAGTGACTGCGTTTTACCATCCCATACATTTCCAGCTTTCAGTGATGTGTCTGCAGACCAAGTCAATACCCTAATTCAACGAGCAGCGCCGAAATCATGTGATCTTGATGTACTGCCAGCGAACTATATCAAGAAATTTGCCAGTGTTCTATCGCCATTCCTGGCTCATCTCTTCAATGAATCGCTGTCATCTGGAAGTGTGCCCAGTCACTTTAAATCTGCCGTCATCCGACCACTGCTAAAAAAACCTGACCTCAACCCAAACATCCTGAAGAGTTATCGACCGATATCAAATCTACCATTCTTATCTAAAGTTCTTGAGCGCATTGTTGCATCGCAGTTGAGCAGTTACCTCAGTGATCACTCTCTGTTTTCCAAGTTCCAGAGCGCATATCGGGCTCATCACAGTACAGAGACTGCCCTCCTGCGTGTCCATAATGACATCATGCTTGCTCTCAACGACAAAAATGACGTTCTCCTCATCATGCTGGACTTGTCGGCGGCTTTTGACACAGTTGATCATGAGATACTACTTCATAGACTTCAATTTCGGTTTGGTGTCACAGGTACAGCTCTATCGTGGTTCAAGTCGTATCTCACCCATCGCAATCAGTGCGTCAAAGTTGGCTCTGCAGCATCAGCTAGTACACATATGAAGTATGGTGTTCCTCAAGGCTCAGTTTTGGGTCCGATTCTTTTTACTCTGTACACATCACCACTTGAAGACATCATCGTCCAGCATGGTTTTAATCATATGATGTATGCGGATGATACACAGATTTATGTTGTGTGTAGCAGACCTGATGAAGTTCGGGTTTCTGTCGAGGTATGCGCCAACGAAATCCGCTGCTGGATGAAATCCAATATGCTTATACTGAATGATGAGAAGACAGAGGTTGTTCAGTTTTCGTCTCGTCTCAGATCTGATGCAGTGAAACTCTCAAGTCTAAGGATTGGCGAGTCTGATATTGCCCCTTCTGCTACAGTTCGCAATCTCGGTGTGAAACTTACCCATGACGGCTCGATGTCAGACCATATCAGCCACATCTGTAAGAATGGATTTTATGCATTGCGTAGAATTGGCAAGATACGTCAATTGTTGGACAGACCCACCACAGAAAAGATGGTCCATGCATTTGTAACTTCTCAGCTGGATTACTGCAACAGCCTTTTGTATGGTGTTGGGAAATTTCAGCTCGGACGCCTTCAATCACTTCAGAATGCTGCAGCTCGCCTTGTCTCGCGTACTCGAAAATTTGATAATATCACACCCGTTTTCATTGATCTACACTGGCTGCCAGTAGAAGCTAGAATTAAATTCAAAATCTTGTTGACGACCTTTAAAATAGTTCATCGTGCTGCTCCACTTTATCTCATGGATCTGATCGAGATATACATCCCTGCCAGAGATCTCAGATCGAGTAATTCGTTACGCTTAGTGCCACCGCGTGGAATGTTCAACAAGGCATATGGGCAGAGAGCTTTCTCTGTCTGCGCACCTTCTCTATGGAACTCATTGCCTCCTGATATTCGTAATGCCAGCTCCGTTGACTGTTTTAAGCGCGTTTTAAAGACTCACCTATTTGCAAAGCACTATTACTAATGTTTTGGAAAGTCACCATTTTACCGGAACCGCTGATGCTTGATTTATTTTAACATTTTCTGCTACTTACTCCGTATATTTTAATAATGTTTTTTGTATTTTGACTGTTTTACTCTGCAGAAATTTTCATCATTTTTAACCATTTATGTTTTTAGCCTATTTTGATTGTTTTAACATTTAGTTTGTCATGCTTTGCTGGTGTTTTATCAATTTTAAATGTGTAAAGCGCACTGAGACGTATGTGTAGTGCGCTTTAAAGAAATAAATATTATTATTATTATTATGGGTATCATGACAGGGATTTCACAAGGATATCTGACTGGGCAGAATTTGAAAATACAGTGGGAGAACACGTGAGAGGCTAAAGGGGAAAGTGTCAGAGGGGGCTGTCCCCTGTCCTGCATGGAAAAGTTTGAGAAATTGATATGCGCAATGGTGCAGTATGAGAGGTGTTTTTAATTTCTTTACTAAGTAAAACTGTTAGAACACTCCAAGGGGAAGAGCACGAGAGGGGCGTCCTCCTCTGGTATGGAAAATTTTGAGAAATTGATGTGTGTAATGGTGTAATCTGAGAGGTGTTTCAGTTTATTTTGCAATGTTTGAAATCTGTTTGAAAATGACATTGGTCAGTGATATATTTTTATTACATTTTTTGCATATTCAGTGTTTGAGTCACAATATTCACAACCAAACAATGACAATACATTTTGTAAAAATAGTTCTCTGCTTGCCAGAGATAAAGCACCAAAGAATACGCAGGAATCATGGAAAATCTGTGATCATATTGTGTCATTTCTCCAGCTGTCAGCTTCTAATGAAAAGCCTGAATATGGTATGGTTAAGTGTCAAAATGGTTATTGAACTGAAGTCAATAAAAAGATATGTTTCTGTGATAATAAAGGATGAATTCACAATTTTTTCAATTTTATCCTAGATCCCGTGAAAAAGTTGACAAATTGACGTGTGCAATCGTGCAGTCTGGTGCAATTTGAGAGGTGTTTTCAATTAATTTGAGAGGTGTTTTCAATTTGTCGTTTTCTAGTAAAACTGTTAGAACACCCAATGGGGAGAGCACGAGAGGAGGATGTCCCCCCTGTCGCATCAAAAATTTTGAGAAATTGATGTGTGCAACAGTACAATCTGTGATGTGATTCAAATTATTTGGCACAAAACATTGAGTAACCCCCTTCTTCGTCTCCATATTTTGAGCAACCCTCCCTTGAAGTTTTCAATTTTTTGAGTGACCCCCTCACATTCCTCCGACCCCCCAGGCCGTAAATAAGTGGTCATCATCTGTATTCGACATTGTTCTCTGTAAATATTCTGTTAACGATGTTAAAATACTAATGATCAGATGTAGCTGGAGATTTTAACTTTCAAACTACATGGAGGCAAAACATGTATTTACTACCCAAAAATATCAATCAAACAAGTCATCGTTGATGACACAGTCCCCACTTGTTATTGGGTACTTTGATTACAAGTCCTCAGAGAGGATAGCGTCCTCTTCACTCCTCTTCATTCATTAGGTCTGTGATAAAAATGCTTTGATACAGATGGCGCTCAATGGCCAAAAATGAGTTCCATGGTGATGGAAACATATAACCAATGTAGGCTGCCATCCTAATTACAAAAGGTCATTAAATGAGTCAACTAGGAATTAATCGACAGGATGTTGCCAAATTTTTTTGCATACTATCCTTACACTAACAGATTATCAACGGTACCATATTTCATAAAGTTTGATGCAGTATTTACAAAACTATGAGATCATCATCTGTATCAAGTTTCATCAAATTTGACACAATATTTGTGGATATATCACTCTAATTAGGAAAGTTCATTACATATGCCATTACAAATTAATTAAAATGATACTGATAAATGTCTTTTTTAACTGTTAAAGCAATGTGAGCTTAACATCTGTACCAAGTTTCATTATATTTGATGCAGTATTTCTTGACATATCAGCCTAATTACGAAACTTCAATAATTGACATGATACTGCTACATGACGTGAAACAAATTGACGAGCATATGTATAAAATAGGTCAATGTCCTTGTACCAACTTTGAATGATACTGGTGGAAATATGTCTGAGTCATGGCACTGTACATGAGAAAATCGTAACATAATCGCCGCCACGCAGCCATATTGGATCTTACTGTCTAAAAAATCAACATGCATATGTATGACATAAGTCAATGTCCATGTACCAACTTGAATAAAATCAGTTGAGACTTGCCAGAGTTATGGCTCTCGACATGAAAAAAAAACATAACAAAATTGCCATCATGTGGCCATATTGGATTATATCGTGAAACAAATCGACGTACATATGTATAACATAAGTCAATGTCCTTGTACCAACTTTGAATAAATTCGCTTGATACATATCTGAGTTATGGTTCCGGATATGAAAAAAAAATCTTAACAAAATGGCCACACGGCGGCCATATTGGATCGTATCACAAAACAAATCCATGTGCATATGTATGATATAGGTCAATGTCATTGTACTAAGTTTGAATAAATCGGTCGAGACGTGTCAGAGTTTAGGCTAAGGACATGAAAAATTGTAACAAAATGGCTGCCATGCAGCCATTTTGGATCATATCATGAAACAAATTGATGTGCATATGTATGACGTATACGTAGGTTAATGTCCTTGTACCAACTTTGAATAAAATCAGTTGAGATATGCCTAAGTTATGGCTCTGTACATGAAAAAATCGTAACAAAATGGCCGCACGGCAGCCATATTGGATAGTATCACAAAACAAATTAATGTGCATATGTATGACATAGGTCAATGTCCTTGTACCAGCTTCGAATAAAACCGGTTGAAACTTGTCTGTCTTATGGCTCCGTACATGAAAAAATAGCAATAAAATGGCCGCATGGCGGCCATATTGGATTGTATCACAAAACAAATTGACGTGCATATGTATGACATATGAAGTAATCCTTGTACCAAGTTTGAATGGAATCGCTCCAGGCATCTCTGAGATATCTGCGTGAACGGACGGACGCACGGACGAAAGGACGGACGCACAGACATGGCCAAACCTATAAGTCCCCCGGACGGTGTCCGTGGGGTCTAATAACTTATTTTTGTTGAAAAATGAAACAAAATTGATATGAAAGTAAATTTAATGACTACATATAAAACGGTATACAGCAAGGAGTTACATTATTTTGACATGACAAGTTTTCAACCTTTAATACCTTCCACTTCGTTTTCAGTTGTTGTTCATGTCTTGATTTGTTGTCGTTGTCAGGGACGTTTCTGTTCCACAGTTGCTGTGCAATCCTGCCATACATTGCACATATGATTATCAACGGTATAACAAATGATATGGAAGTGTAGCATAGTTCATACACCATCGGTGCGGCTGCATTCCCAGGCCAGGTTTCTTGGCATATCACCCTGGTGACGTTGTTCTCAACAGTGGTATACGTGCGTGTGATGAACAGTTCGACGGTTGAAATGTTGATTGCAAGTATCCATATGACAGCGATCATCAGTATTTTACGGTAGCTTGGAGATCTTGTCCGAACACTGAGTGGGCTTTCCACCGCCCTACACCTGCCCACGCTGATTACTAACAAAGTGAATATACTGGCGAGGACAGAAACCTGTGATATGATGATATAGATAACGCTTATCAATGAAATGTAAAACAATGTAAAAAAGTGAAATGTAAAAAGCCAGTCACAGCTTATACAACCTCCCACGTATTCGTCATTATTTGAATCAAGACACTACTGAAATTCTTGTTCACGCTCTCGTTTGCTCCCACCTCGACTACGCCAATTCAATCTTATATGGCCTGCCAAATCAGCATTTTAATAAATTACAGCGTGTTCAAAATGATGCAGCAAGAGTGGTAATGCAACTGAGAAACTATGATGGTGTGACTGACTCACTGATCCAACTACACTGGCTTCAGTAAAGGCCAGGGTTAATTTCAAAATTATCTTGCAGGTCTTTAAGGCTCTAAATGGTATGGCACCACAGTATATTTGTGCTTTGGTAGAAAGAGTCAGCGTTAATAGGTATAATCTGCGGATAAATTCCGGTATGAATCTTGTAGTATCGAGATCTTTCAACAAGTATAATGATCGTTCATTTGCAGTCTGTGGTCCAAGGTTGTGGAACTCACTCCCACTTGAATTACAGTGCATAACAGAAATTCAACCTTTTAAATCAAAATCAAAAACATGCTTTTTAAACAATTTTATCAACTGCACTGATTAATTTTTAATATTATTGGACATTTTATGAGAGTTTATTTTAAATCTTGTTTTGTATTGTTATTGAATGCCATACTTTTTATTGTTTTACTTGATGTAAAGCGCTTTTGAATATTTTATTGTAGAAAAAGCGCCATAGAAATATATTGAACATTAAACATAAAACAATTCAAGACACCCTCAATGATGATAGAATGTAACAGCAATTTCTCACATTCCTGGCCACTGGAAGTGTGGGATCGCCGGTGTAGGAAAAAATATCCCCAACTCGTGTGAGAAATCTGATCCTAGGTCCTTAGGGATGTTAGGTTCTATTATTCTCTTACTTCATCGCACAGTGACATGTACATTAAAAGCGGGGGTAAAATAACTTTCCTCGTTTTTGCACACGGTAAGCTCCAGAAGACCAGTCTCTTACTCCTAAAGGTTTTAAATATTTTATCTCCATAACAACAACAAACAATCAACAAACGTCGGTCAATTTTGATAACAACAAAAAATAAACATCGGTCAATTTTGATGAAATTTAGATTGGGGTTTATCACATGTTACTTATTGGAAACGATTTTCCTGACCTGAAAGTATTAAAACGGTATACACCCGACGCAAAATATTACCCTTATCCTGATTGTAATAAAAGTAGACAAAAGCGCATGCTTTTCCATTGCAAAGTAATCCATAAAACACATTTCTAGTAGTGAAGACAATAGCATTTAATTGATGTTATACGAATCTTTAAAGGAAAGACCCACAAAACGGTGACATGCGTGTACATGCATACACAAAGCACCAACATAAATAGTAGCATGCACTTCCGTTTCCTTCAAATTGAACACTTTATATCAGCAATTATACAGGATTCGCCAGTTTAATTTTAGTTATGATTATATATGTATCGAGACTTTCAAAGGAGCATGTAAATGGGACTTACTTCCTGTCCCTGACCTTGAACAGTTGCATTTGACTGTTCAGAAAACACGTCTGAATTATAATCGTCTGAATTCTACAAAACAACCTTAATAACATCCTTGCAATGTGTCATAGAAAGACATCTCAAACAAAGATTAATTAAACATTATTACTTCAACATAAACGCTTCGTTAAGCTTGAGTACAAAAGAGCTGGACTGACCTCGAACTTGGCAAGTAAGAAGATAAAGAGAATAACTATGTACCATTGGAATTAGTTTTTAATTGTCATCACTGAACGGAAAGCTATTTCGTGCCTTTAACAAGCGATCGAACATAAAACAAAACACATAATGATGCCCCAGTTTGAAAATAAATTTGGCCATCAAGTGACAGCAAAATGAACGATTCAAAACTCTGATTACTATTATCTGACCCACATTGCCATTTAATGATCATTTGTAATATTGACTTTCACAAGGCAAGCTGCTTGATATACAATATACACACATATACTTACTCTGTACATTTGTCAAATACGTTAAGTATACACGTACATAAACTTATAAAATGCACAAATACAGTACATACACTTGGTGTGCAAAGATCTGTATTCCGTATACTCTTAATCTGCATTGATATACGACACGAATTTTGTCCGGCCTGATAGAAAACATTTTTTGGAGTGCAAGGCTCCTGAGTATGCCATATGCAAATATGTCAAACCTATTGACACATGATTAGGGTCTTCTCCAATCAGCCTTCTCGCCCTCTAAGATAATCTCTACACGATATATACAAGGCATTGTGATGTTAATTAACTTTATACCCCCTGCATGGTTAGCATTAATGATACAGCTTGGATGGTAACCCTGCAAATCATGGCAGAAGGCAGACCAGAGTGGAGTGATGGACAGACAATTTAATAAAGAGTGTCGGTGAATCGGATGATACTTCATCGCAAACCTGTCCATCGGATATATCTTTGTTAAAAATTACCAGCCTTACGTTACCCAGTTAGTACACTCGCCCTGAGTCTAATCTAAATTTTACATAGACACGGTCCCTCCACAAAGGAAGGGACCGTGACACAGACAATTACATTTTTTATTCCTCTTTCAGGACAGTAATTTCGACATGTTAAGTTTTTAGGTGCATGCGCAAAGGTAAGAGAAAAGCTCGCTTTAGCCTGTGAAATAATTGAAATTATTACCCAAAAGGCAAGGACCCGATGTAATTTTTGTAGTTGACCTGTTCATGATTTTACGAATGACGCAAATACAATATTAACTTTGACATCAAGTTATCGTTTGGAATAAATTTGACTTCAATACGGATATCTTATACTAGCGCAGGTTTGCGATAACGATCTCGATAACTCCGTAGGCTTTCACATCATCTTTTCATGAAGGTCGAAAATAAATACAAGACATACAAATAAAATACAAATAAAAGGCATACAAATTCTTTAAGTCGAGTTAATAGATAAATTTATTTTCTAATAAATAGTATGATTCAGTGGGTTAAGGAATTTGAAATATACTACAAAGAAACATGGAGCATTTAGTTTGATGATGATGACTGAGTCACGAGGCGAGGCGTACAATACTCCTTTTCTAGATATCACGTGTTATCACCAAAAAGACGCGTGATTCTCTCTCTGTACATATTTTACCCTCTACTGCATACGTACTGCTTACTGTATAGTATACTGTGTGCTAACTGCACGTCGTACAAACTGCTGTATAAGTACTGCTTTCAAGCTAAATAATCATTTCATTTGAAAATTTAAGGTGTTTATGACTTCAGACAAACTGATTTTGCTTCGCTCAAGTAACATTTTCTATGGGTAATTTATTTGTTTACTGCTTGTGAGTATACAGTCGTCCGACCTACTTCACATTTTGTCATAAATCAAACTGAATTAAATTATACCTTTCCGCTGAAATTTTTTACATAGCTGTTTTTAGTGACGGTATAGGTTGCAGGAACATGCAAAGCCCGCTATACGTCTTGTGTGTAACGCCGAATGTACACAATTCATATAAAAAATTGGTCTTTCACCTCACGTTGTCTGATCCCATACTTCGACTTAAAATTAGCCGAAGAAACAAAACCTTCAAATCGTGTTATTTGTTCATATTATAACGACTAACAAGTAGTGAATGTTGTTGACAAAACATCGACAGATGATTGAAAAGCGTAACGTTCACACAAATTTACAATTTCTGTGTCGTTTGAAATAAAAAGACGGTTCTATCATGGATGCGTCAAGCAGCTCTTCTCCCATCATGACCATTAATTAAAATTTCGGTAAAAAAGACTATACGAATTAGCATGCTGATATTCATAAAAAGGCTAATGCCCTGATAAAAATGCAACAATGTAAAGAATACATATAGAAAACACGATTTACATAAATTATAATTTCCATTCTTTCCTACTCTTTCGATCTGATCGGTGAAAACATATCAGGGATGCTAATTACTACCACAGAAGACTAAACTATTCTATTCTTAGGCCGAAACAGCCATTTTGCTGGCGGCATTCCTTCCGGACTAACTATTCAACTATTCAAATAATATATATATATATATATATATATATAATATATATATATATATATATATATATATATATATATATATATGTGTGTGTGTGTGTGTGTGTGTGTGTGTGTGTGTGTGTGTGTGTGTGTGTGAAACTTAAGTAACAGATATTACTTTGTACTTGAAGTAATTTGTGTTGATACATACATACAATATATATATATATATATATATATATATATATATATATATATATATATATATATATATATATATATATATATATATATATATATATATTTTTCCCTGAATCCGTACTTATGAAGCTCCGGCATCACAGGCATAATAACCTTTTACCACCTAACTCATGATCATAAACTTAAATATTTAACGAGCTATCGAACTAGCATTATCTTTGTTCATGTCGTGAGGAAACATCATCAATTATTAGATAACATAAAGAAAACCCTTTGTATTGCATATGTCGCGGTACGTTTTTGTTTTAAAACAAAACAATCAATGGGACCCGCCAGTAACTTGTCTGTTTAGAATATGGTCGGAAACTAAACAATAAATATATTTTTATCTTTGAGTAACTATTTTTATTTTTCCTTGTAGAAAGAGCTTGGTAAGCATAGAAAGTAGTGTACTCCATCAGTAACATAGCAAAACATGGGGGTACTTTACTAGATTGTAAGGGTTAGACCGAATGCTAAATAGGAAGACTATAATAAAACTCCTGTATCCAAAGACCGTAAAGCAAAGATATAAAGTATATCTGAGAGAGAGAGAGAGAGAGAGAGAGAGAGAGAGAGAGAGAGAGAGAGAGAGAGAGAGAGAGAGAGAGAGAGAGAGGGTGGGGTCGGAAGGAGAGAGAGATATAAATAACGTGTGCTTTTACAACGATAATTTGACGCAGATCAGTCGGTTGATAGTGTGTCATTTCATGCATGGCTTGATTACAATGCATGTGCTTCGTATAGATCGAATGTTAATATTTTCATTTTACACGATGACCGGAACGAACGCTATCATTTCTCCAGCAGTTTCAGAGAATATAATGCTTTTAAAATAATGTAATTTATCTATATGTATCTGTCGTCCCTCTTGAAGAGCGCAAAAGTATTTATTTGCTATAATTTAACCGCCGTCCATTCGACCGAAACCCTCAATGTGGGCTTTAGTTGACGGTTTAGCACTATATGGATCTACCTGCAAATGAATGACACGAACATTTCGTAAGATGAGGCTCATATTTATCAACAGATGTTTCAAAGAAAGAAAACAAAACAAAATATTATAACACGTTGCTGAAGGACTCTTCTGAAATGATCAACACCAGCTGATGTAGTTGGCTTTCGCCCGATTAGGTTTTGCAAGGTTGTCCCGGTAAAATTTATTTAAAAAGAATAAAGAAAAAAATGTTAAATGGATATATATATATATATATATATATATATATATATATATATATATATATATATATATATATATATATATATATATATATATATATGTATGTGTGTGTGTGTGTGCCGAACACTAAAGTGCTTATACTTGTTTGTTATTTCATATTTATATATTTTCAATCAAACTTTAAGATCTGTCTGTCTGTATGCATGTATCTATATACGTCTGTCTGTATGTCTGCGCACACAGATATGAATGTATGCCTGCATGCATTCATGCAGTGTTGACTTGTACTTTACCCATTTTTTTCGAACGGTAACATCAGCAGGGATGTAGACTATTTCTGAACATACTGGCACTGTACGCCCTGAATGGCAAAGCCGTGACCCGCACAACTGCAAAGGGAAATGTCTCAACTCTGTGCTGAGTATCGCACGAAATTGACAAACAACGATCGGGTAAAACGTACTTCAATTATTTTAAAGCCTTCTAAGACATGGTGTCAACCAGTGATACAGAGTTGGAGATTTTCCAGCTAACAAGCCTGGCTGTTTGATGTAACTCTACAGTTTACTTGAGTTGTTATTATTTGATCACATTTGACATTGCGAGATTCTAGTATTATGTAATTGTACTTTACACTGTTACTGCGATTACATATTTAACGGGCAGACATCACTTATAACAATATGCTCCTCTTATCTAATGATGCAGGATAAGCTATTTTCAAAATACACTATTCCTAACGACGGCATGTGCCTAATCAATGTAATTCCATTCGGAACTATGAATACTTTCAGCGATGTGGATTAAAAATTAAGTTGTTATCTTTATGACGCACGCATTAAGTCAAGGAGATCAATGCATTTCCTAAAAATAGAAACGTCGGAAGTTACGGAATGTCTACGTTATCTTCTTGTCTTCTTGTTTGAAACAAAGATTTTCCTCTCCGAAACATCGGTTGTTTCCATTGCTTTTTTCAACAAATGAAGTAAAGTAAACAATTGTACTTATCAATTTTAATCGCATTATTTTGTATTCACCATTGCTATTGTTTCATTTTATTTTATCCCGACATATAAGATACTATATTTTCAATGAAGTTCGTATTCGTTAAAGCGTTCCTGACGTGCCATTTCATTGTGATAAGATATGAAAAGCCCTGTATACTATTTATAATATTGCATTACCACCCAATGTGATACTGTGTCAATTACTGTAACTCATGCTTTGCTAAATAATAACTGTGTTCGCTTTCCACAGAAACCCCAACGAAGTCAATTTAAGTAAAAGATAATAAACAAAACGTTGAAAAGCAATCTATTACATGGAATGTCCTGAAATGATGAATTCTCATCACCACTTCAATTTACCACACTCTCAAAAACTAATTCATAAGATGATAGTGTACCTAATGAGTAATTTTTCTGGTAACAGTCTTAGGAAGGAAATAAAATGACTGATCTTATGGCACACAGTCCCGTTTGAAACAATTTAAAATCAACTCTTCCTTCTATACTTGATGGCGACGCGTTTTTACTCCAGAATCAACAAGTATATGTCGCAATAAAGTGTTGACTTGGTTTTGAAAGAAGTGTTCTGTTTTCCTCCCTCACTCTCGTGCTATCGAGCGAAATGCTTTACTTCTCTTACTTTGTGTAGTTTGATTCTGGCAAGACCATAGATCCATTCTCTCCTTACATGTAGAATTGCAAACATTGATTCACCGCTCTTTGCAAAGACTAACAGCATGAAAAGGCTTTGAATTATCTGATTTTGGAATGGATGAGAACAGTTTGACCTTCATAGTCCTAAATGCTTACCGGACAAACACAAAATCAAAAGAAACTTCACTCAAAGCAAAAAGATAATAGATTTTTAAGTCAAACAGTTTTTGTACAAATTAAATGTTAGATATCTAACTCATACATGAAAGCCGGCATTAAGAGTAATTTATTGACATCAAAATAGCAGAGTCAAAATGTTAAAAAAAGAGGTGAAAGTGATGGTCTTAGTAAAATGACAGGAGAGAGAGAGAGAGAGAGAGAGAGAGAGAGAGAGAGAGAGAGAGAAGAGAGAGAGAGAGAGAGAGAGAGAGAGACATTTTGGAGATTTTCCACTAAAACAACGCACTTCAGTCAATCTTGAAGTCGAAGGACATAACAGATCCCGTCATGGTGATATTATCACGTTATTCGGTTTGTTAACTTTGAAAGGTCGTAAAGGTTTTGATCGGCTATGGAAATACTACCTACTGTAGATTGTAAATATATCAACTTACCTGTTGCATGAAATACACAAATGGGCACATGAAATCACCAAAGGTCCATTCTTGTAACATCACGGACATGAATGTAAATGGCATACAGAATATTGCCATGGCAATATCGGCCACTGCAAGATTTATCAAATATATATTCAAATTCGATCTTGACCGCTTACTGCGAGAGAGGACTGCTATTACTGTCAGGTTTCCAACCAAGCTCAGTGCGATTGCAATTGAGTAGGCAGCAATCAGAACAGATTGACCAGTCGGCGAGATAGGGTCGTCGAATTCTACGGACTGGCTGGGCAGCCCGTTTATCGGCGGTAAGTAGGTCATATTGCCGCATAATTGGTTTTGGAATTGCCAGTAGACACTGCTCTGTTTGCAGGATTCCTCGAAACACGAGCAGTTGTAACCCAATAAGAGGAAAAGACGAAGAAACTCAATGCCGGTAATATCACTGGTACTCATACCTAATTCAATGACGTCCCTGTCCAGTAAACTCTTGGTCATTCACAGTATCGAAGCGCAACAACTGTAGGAACTTATCAATGTGCACACTATTTTTTTCCGATACCAATTACGCTGGCTACCGTTCCTCGTTTAGTATGTTTGTATGTGCTCCCAGCAAAACCAGTGAGTGGAATACTTATGTAGATGTACATTACTACGCATGCTCGATGGCCGCCTGTGGCAACAGGTCAACGACTTGTAGCCGAGAGGAGGCGCACCTTTCTTTTATAAGAGTACGACCAGTTTATTAATCACCTAGTGTGAATACTCTCAACACCGAGCACTGGGCAAAATGCTTGATATACAACAATATATACGCTACGCATATATTGGCATGTTCCATATACAAAGATATATGTTACGTATGCAATTAATATTGTGTTCCATATACGTCAATATACGTGGATATACTTAACGTATATCAAGCATTTTGCCCAGTGGAGGTCGTTGACTCGAGTTTTGCAAACAATATTACCTTTATATATATCGTAAAAAGTGAAAATAGCGTTCATAGGAAACTAGCACCTGAAGCGATGGCTTGTCGGAGAAACTCAGATTTCGGCGATAAAGGCAGCAATTAAAACATGACCGTATACGATTCAAAACTACCTATCTCTAAACGATGGAAATATTATATAGTACACAAAGTACTTGCAGGAAAGTTTTCAGTTATGCCTTATTGTTTCGTTACCTTGCATTCGTATTTGACGTTCAATGCACACATGTTTTGTAGATAAGAAACAAGGTTTTGTAGATAGTAAATACACGTTTGTTGTTAAGACTCTCAGTCAATAAAAAGACTACTAACTAGTAAACGCAGAAGACAGCCTGTACAATCCGCCCATAAAATAAATTTTAAATCAGATACTTTCGCTGAGCCATCATGAAGTCGTACACGGTCATAAAGCTGAGAAGTTGTGACTCATAAGTAGTTCAGTGAAAAAGACTGTATCATTGGTATTTTGTAAACAAAAGTAGCAGACCGTGATTCAAACCATGTGAGCTACTCACATTGCAGCTGTACAAACAAGAAATATTATTTCTTAAACTGACAAATACTCAGGCTGGAATCTAGAATGAGAGTCAGATTTGAGTGCATTGCTGAGTTCACGTGTTTGCCTGTTCAGTTAGTTTCTAAATACGTAGACTATATGAAGACTACCCGTACTGCTGTCTTATTAGTTCCAGTTTCTTTTTCTATCCGCAATTTTATCTAGGGTCTTATCTACAAAATCTATCCGACAGTGTATTGAACCTAACAAATGTGTACGGAACGTTTATGCAGCTGGCGAACCTGGGCGAATTGTCCTGTATTGTTGGCAAAATGACAAAACATCAAAAGAGAGCATACAAAAGAATGCAGAACTTGAACAAACTGGCATGTATTGATCTAAATGTAATTAAGTGTTTGAATGAACAGCCCCTTTAAACTAGTCCGTTCTAGAGCTGTTTCATTCATTTCACTTTATTTCATGATTAAAGATTAAAAGCAACCGACAGATGTCACTACGTCAACACACGGTATGAGAAGTCGAGCAGATTCAAATCAAATGAAGGGAAACTAATTCACTGCACAAATTAATCTTGTATGAGCCCTTATGGCTTACTATATTACAGGTGTTATCGCGTTTCTGAATCAGTGTACGTATAGAGCAAGTCTGTAAATAAACTTTTATCTAATATGTGTAACGTGTGGTTGGTAGCTCTTATCAACAATGTTACCCAAAATATCAAATGCGACCGTTTATGCAAAAAATGAGGGTCTGAAAATTTGGCGTACACAACAAAGCCATTGCCTATCTTTTCGAAAGAATCATTAGATATTTCACTAGTTTGTAATTCGTAGGATGCAAAGAGACAATGCGAGAGTTTCTATTTATCGATGGCATGAAATTCAACCAATGATCGTGTGAACCGCTATGATAGGGATGTCTTACATGGTGAGTTTCATAGATATAATTGGCGCGTTCGTATTTTTTCATCTGCTTGTATGAGTCGATTTGTTGTTCATTTTAATAATAGAGTTCAGAAGAAATGACGGCGTATGAATGAATGGTGTTTGTGCACGTGATTTCACGCGTCATTAGCGTATTTGTCTATTGAAGTTGACATATTCCCCATTTTAATACTCGGGGATATAATTCGTAGACGAGTAGACGATGACAAAACGCATGAATGATAGCGCGTCGAACCTTAGCCGGGTACTATGTACCGTGTGATATTCTGGCCTTTGATATCAGAAGTGAAAATGCCAATGGTGTCTTTTAAAGCACTTGACTCAACAGACTTCTAACGTCTATGTAATTGCACTAGGATAATTGTCGTACCTGAGGAACTTCAGACTTTTACCGTGTGAGAACACGGTAAATTTTGGGATTGAGTAACTTGACCTTTTTAAATTTCTTGTTATGCACCTCTTTGCTGAGAGAGAGAGAGAGAGAGAGAGAGAGAGAGAGAGAGAGAGAGAGAGAGAGAGAGAGAGAGAGAGAGAGAGAGAGAGAGACAGACAGACAGACAGACAGACAGACAGAGAGACAGACAGACAGAGGGAGAAGGAGAGATACAGAGAGAGGGGAGAGAGACATACAAGCAAACAAACAGATATAGGGAAGAGACGCAAAGAAATGGAGACAAAACAGACAGAGATAAACCGAGACAGAGGCAGGTGGACAGAGAGACAGACGAACAGAGAAACAGAAAAGACATAGAGAGGGCAAGAGATATGAAATAGACATGTAAATAGATAGGTACTTCTAGTGATATTTTTTCAGATAATTAAAATTGTTGTCATTTAGACAATGCTTTTTATGCAATGACTTGGGATTGACGTATTGACTCAAGACGTGGTGTTAATTCACCTACTGGTGATACACATGTATTCAACGATATTCCTTAATTATGTCGATTGTTGCTGAGGTTCATTTAAATGCGGTATAAGTTTTAATACAAACTCCTTCATCATACATAGAATAGCCACACTGGCAATGAAGAAGTATAAAATACGCACCTAAGCTTTAAGCAGAACTGCAGTTAGTTGATGAATACATTAAATCTTAAAACTGACACTGAATGAACTTCCAGGTTAACTGAAATCTTAGTCGACATATCTCTTCAGTAATTAGCTGTCCTTCGCTAATCTCTTGCTTCTATTTCTGGCACAAATCTTGGCGCGATTATTCCCTGGGAGTTAATATACTGCCACTAATGATCGCCCAGGGAAATGAGGTCATATCTTTGAATGCATGAATTACGTCCAACTTGACCTCAACCATGACAGCTTGATGGTCGTTAGATAACCAAATCCATCACGTTTGAGGTGTTGCTTATGGTGAAGCTGCCGTGTGGCCCTCCTCATGTATTAACAACGAAATAGATAAGTCGTGTCTTCTGCAGTTTGTGATAAAATCAACATTGTGTAAATAAAACATAAACAGCAATCGGACATCTGATTGATTTTTTAAAACTATATTCCCTGTTGATCGATACATGATTTCTGGGGACTTGTGCTAAAATGGGATCGGCTGGGCATGCAACTTTAACATTTTGGCTGCGGAAGGGATGGATGTATTTTCAGGGCAGCGTCCCTGAGTGGATTCTCCGTGCCGTGGATCTTGCTGCCACTCAACCACAGCTTTTCTTTTCCTCATTACCTGTAGTCGTGCACATGTCCGATTGAGGGAACGGTGCAATTTCAGTTTCTCGTCTTAGATTTGCAATAGTTGAGCATGTGACCAGCTCTCGTAAGTTTGGAACTGTTGGGTTTATTATAACCCCTTAAGTGGAACTCAGGTAATTTCCTTTTTGCCTAGGTTTCCTTTTCTTAGCTCATAGGCATGGCTCCAAGCAAAAAGATAGCACAGAAGAAGGCAGCTAGCTCCAGTACCACAAGTAAAAGAGCAGTTACAGCATGGTTCCTGCCAATGGTAGTTGTCTTCAGCAGCAGACAGTTAACAGCAGCATTGTCATCAGCTTCTACATTCAGCTTCTTCACAGTCAAAACAGCCTACTTGAGACATCACAGCATCAACAACAGGCACATCTGCAGAACACTATCCATAACACGGTCCTTTTAATCAAAAGGCAGATGTAGAGTCACGCTGACATCACTCTATGTAGGTAACAAATACCTTAGCCACAAATGAGGTTAAAGTAAGTATATGATATTTGTTTTCACCCACAGGTAAAACCAGTTTGTTAAGGCAAATGACGTCTGCACTACTTTTGGAGCATTCATATGCTGTCAGTTTGATTATACTCGTAGTAATTTCTGTCAGTTCAAGTTTATGAGAGCAGTAGTAGTAGAGATACTATAAATGCGCGGTGGACTTCATGTACGCGAAAGACTTGTCACCCAACATTGGGTTACAACTAGTGAGCTTTTTAATTACCATTACTAGTATTGTGTTCAAGATTTGCCAGTTCACATTAGTCAAGATTGTACTTCATAAAGTTTGCTTACTGTACATTTAATCGCTGTGGTCGTACTTTTGCTGCAACAAAGTGGCGTCAGACTGAGACATGCGAATTATGTATGGCAGCCCTGCTTATTGCTTCCCATTAAGCTGGATTTCGCTGGGCTTACATCCCATTACAGGTTCTCAATGTGGGGTGTTGCTGTGTTTACAGCATTTCCCCTTTTTCCCTTTGTGGAATTTAGTGTTTTTCTGGGTTTTCCCCTCATGGTTGGATTCGGCTGTGCTGGTCAACTATGTAGGGTGTTGCTGTATATACAGCGTCTTCCCTTTGTGGAATTTGTTTTCAAGCTATGTTTTTTCCCCTACATTGTTGGATCGGCTTGATCAGCAGCAGTGTCATTTTATCCGCCTGTCATATGTGGGAGGCTGTGTCAGCATGGTACTGCCCAGGCCCCTTTATTGAATTTCCCATATTTGGTTCTGTCTACCACTCAACCTATTAGTTATGTATTAGGTATAATGCAACCACTTTATTGAGACTGTCGAATTCTTTGTCTGCCTTGTTTTCCCTTTGTTTTCACCAACAGGCACGGCTCATGGAAAAAACTACAAAAAGAAGAAGGCAGCTAACTTCATTGCCACTTGACACTCAGCATATTCAAATCCTGCACCAGACACTAGGGCTACAAGGCAGCCATCAACATCAACTTTATAAAGTGTACGTATGATTTTTGTTTTCGGTTATTCTTTAGGATATATAAGTTTATCCTCTCTAGATCAATATGAAGCTGTATTCTTGTACATAAGACTTCCAAGTTATTGTAATAGCTCTTCTATCCTACCATTTCTTGCACCTATATTTGCAAAGGCAGGCCTTCCAATAACCAATCAGCTGTTTCAGATGTTTGAAATCTACTTGCCAGTTTAAGACCCAGATTTAATACAGCAACTGTGCAATGTGCATGTTACAGAGTCAAATGTTGTAAGCCAGTTTCGCCTTTTAAGTAGAGACAATTTATCAGGAAATCAGCTGTGTTTTCTGGGTTGGCAGTGTGACAATTTGTTAACCTTTATCAGTCTCAGTGCATTACTGCTACTTTAAAAACAGGCTGTCCATCAATCATCCAGAGGTTTCGGACCTATGAAGTCTATCTGCCTAAATGGCTGTTGGGTACAATCAGTTAAGTTGTAAACAAAGTATACATATAGGTCATCAGTTTAGGGTCAAGTTTAGGATAGTTACTGTTCGCAGGGGCTGCAGTAAGTTGTGCCGTTCTAGCTTATTATCTTATGTCCTTAAAAATGTTCCTCAAGTGACAACATATAAGGAGAAAATAATGTTTTGGTGGGTAGGGAGGACGCTGTTTAGAAGTATGTCTATGAAGTAAAGGAAGCTTTTAGGGTCCCACTATGAGCTTCCTCCAGACTAGCAGATTCCATTTCACATTGCTAACAATTGTTTTGCTATCTTTACATTCCATGCATTGTGATTCCATATGATTGGCTATGCTTTTTCAGAGAGATTTTTTCCCTCCAAAGGGTTTTTATAATCTCTGTTTTTTAGAGCAAGTCTCTCTTTGGTTTGTGTTTAGCCACTGTAGGAAATACAGGTTCTCAATTTGAGTTTTGTTCCTTGTATCCCAAGGTAGTAATAAGAAGAGGGGGGTCAACAAGACTCGTTGGTAGATATAGTACAAAACGTTGTTTTCAAACTTTACAATTGTTACTGCTTTACCTCTATTGCTACAATAAAACAGAAGGTGGTAGCGTAGCCGAGCACAGTATATAAGAAGGATGGCTAACTCGAAGCTAGATAGACACTGGTACTGTGCTAGTATAAATTTAGCATACATTTGTGAAACATGCATGTGTCACAGTTCATTTGCCAATTTCTCAATACAGCACAAGTCAACGGAGTGATCAAGATAAGCCACTGTTCGCAGGGGCTGCAGTGACGTGGACTTTCTTCTTGTAGGGCCGACACAAGGTGTGTCTTGTGGCGTGTTTGGGCCCCACAAGAATGGGGCAAGATTAAATGAGTTACCTATGTAGGTGAATTCTTTGTTAGACTGTTAATTGGTCATCCATTTTGTGGCCCACTTTATGTATTTCACAGTTATGAGCATGTTAATCATTGTAAGGAAATTTGTTTGTGTGTCAGTTTATTGGTCACCAATTTTGTGGCCTGATTGATGTATCTCACCTTTACAAGTTTAATTTTATCACATGTATAAGTAGGTTAGTTATTGTAAGGTCACACGTTTAGTACTATGTTTGTTTGTCATCAATTAGTGGCCTGTTTGATGTATTTTACAGTTACAGTATATCATTAAATGGTCACCCATTTGGTGGCCAATTTCACCCACAAAGACATGAGTTGGGTATTCCTTAATTTTACTGATGTTGCAGCTGGCCGGGGCACAGCATCACTACCAGTGATTTAGGGCCTTGTCTAGCATTGACAGCGTTTGCGGGGGATAAATGAGGATTAACTTTTATAACATGTACAATATTGACAATTATTAGTGCTATGTATTCTTTATGGAGGAAAGAATTCGGCACATACCGATTATTGCGTGGTCTGAAATCGTAAATATATTTAAATCCACAAAGTACAAAACAAAAGACAAAGTCACATTCTAGAAAGAATCATATTAGGACCTTAAATAATTAAACCAAGAAATTTTATCTCAAAACAGATAAATATTTCTCAGAGAGTGACTTCATTGATAGACTTAAACGATTTTGCACAGTAAAATTATTTAATTATGTTTAAATAGAATTATTTTAAAATGTAAAAAACTGCAAAATTATTTAATAAGGTTTAATAATGACTCCTATTCCCTACATGTATTAATTTTCAATTGGTATAACACCAGTGACGATTTCCTTACGGATCATGACCACTTATCGCATACTATATCGCACACTTACACGTACAGTGCATCAGGCATCTTGCAAGACAGCGAACTATGCAGGATGATTAACAACTCGATACAATAGTTCAAACACTGAGTATCAGGCCAAGCCTTTAGGGATATGCAGGAAAAATATAGATCCTTTAAATAATAAAATAACCACCAAGAATTACGGGTCAGGGAAATGTCAACTTGGTAAAATTAGCTATGTACGTTTTTTAAGATCCAATCAAACGACGCCGACAGCTACAGTTTCTGCGCAACAGCCAGAGCAATTCTCTGTCGTTCATGAAAATTTTATTTCTTAGGTGTCAGATTTTAGATAACTGAAGAACGGCTGTTACTCCTGAATTTGATTTGATAACGCTTTGCTGATTTATGTCTTTTTCAACAAATGATTGTGTTACATGACAGATAATAGTATACCCAGTTATTTCAATATCGATTTCAAATTTCACTTATAAAAGATAGGTCATGACCGACTTATTGTCAGAAGGACGTTTGGATAACATTCAACTCTCCAGGGCAATTACATTTATCAGGATTATCAAGTATCACATGGCACAAAAGAAGCGTTTCAGATATACCTATTCAAAAACTACAACTTGATATATCAGCATTTAGAGCTGCTAAATAAAGACTGATAGGCGTATCGTTTCGTATACATGTCACCGTCTTACCTGTACGCAGTGTACAATGATTTATATGTAGAATTCTCGGCCATTCGTCTTTTTATCGCTGTTACACGTCACATAATCCAATATTTCAATGATTGGCAATATCGATTTAGTGCCATACCGACACTGGATTGCTATGAATATTTTACAAATTTACCTGTACAAACATATTAGACATTTCAGAAACCAAGGTTGAAATCTTTCAATGTATGTTTTTGAATTTGGCATGTAATACATTATGGTTCAGTTCCACCTTTTGCCTTTTTTAGTAGACGGTATCTGCAAAATAAGACGAAGTAAGTAAAATAATAGATTGATTTATTTTTGCCGCTTGTTCACTGATCAGTGATTTCAATAATGGAAATTAATTAAAGTCTAAAGTTGGCACTTTTGCTTGATTTAAATATTGTTCCGCCCTGTGAAACAATACCACATGAGAAAAAATTTTGTAGTAAATCGCAAGAAAACGTGCTTTTAACCATTACATTTCGCTGGTTCTTCAATGTGTGTTTTGCGGACTTTGTTCAAATCCATGGAAAGAAGTTGCCTCAAACAGCCTATCAGTGTTTTCATTATTCATCGATAGCAATTTGATGTCGGTAAGCGAAAGTTTACTGTGGTTGATTGTCAAATCATGGCAAACGCGCGCACCGAAGAAGAGTCTTCACCGTAGAGCTGGACACAATATATAACTACCTGGGATAACTTGCATGTTCTCGATCATATCACTCACGTGTTTTCGGGGGAACTATCACAAGCAGAACCAAGTTTAGGTTTTAACGTAAATATGGCGGAAGTATAGATACATCATAAATTCATAATGGGATCGGATGACTTTATAAAAGACTTAAAGACCCAATAGTTGTATCTTCTAGCACTATTTTTGTGATTTAACTTCCAAACTGAAACAAGTTAATGGTAATGTACTCATTGAGAGGTGTTTATACAAATATAATAAACTGTCCACTGGGACAGCATGTGCAATTTTGAGCAAGATAAATAATAAATGTTTGCTCAAACATAAAATGGCGCCCTCATGCAAATAAAGCCAAAACACTGTACATAGTACATATATATGCTTTGAAATCTTCACAGAAACAACAGAGTAATCCAATGTAATGGATAGTGCTTAATGTTTTCAACTGGGACATAATATGCTCTGTTTTCTTTGTAATATTACCAGTTTTTAACAATGGTGGGAAAGCAAAATAATGGTTAAAATTTAAATTTACTTGTCCAATGTTTCAGTAGTAAAAGACTATTAGATATTAATCCTTTAAATTTGTAGAATTTAAAGAAAACAAGAGAAAATAAAAAGCCTTTTTCAGGTCAACAAGTTTCAAGAGTTACAGCTACAGGGGCTTTAAAATTTAAATGTCACTTTGACATTTACAAATTTGTAGTTAAAATGCTGAACGACCCTAACTCTTACATGGTAGTGGATGTCCGTTCTCAAACCATCCATGGAATATGAGGCCCGAATTGAATTCTGATCCTCCATTTCACACAGGAGAACAAGCTCATTTTCCTAATAAATGGTAATAAGCTACCTTAAATCAGTTTAAAAAAAATTTCAAACACTGCATTGTGGCAAACAATTTTGAGAACACACTAAACTAAGCTTGTATTCAGAGGAAAGACGTATTATACGAATCGGAATTCTATCAGTGTAGCCCTTAGATGGTCTGATTGAAAGACAGACAGGCAAAATGGCAGATACACAGACGTTATAAGGACAACAGCACAACATCAGCACTCATTTGTAAACATTTAATTCAATGACGGTCCTTCCCACCTACGGCAATGCGTACATGCACACCTGATGGCACGCGTCCGTGCTCCTCAACCGTTAACTGATCCTGCGGAGTATTCGATATAATCAAAAGTTATACAGATGTTTGGTCTTTAAAAACGACGATTTTTGAAAAGTTTATGAAAAATTCGAGCAACTCAGCCAACACGCAATCAATAATTATTGCAAACATACAGCGCATAGAGACATATTAAACGCAGACAAATCCATTTATAGAGGTATATTGATTTACCATATCACCAAGTAATGTCAGGTTTAAACAATGAGCACAACCTGCCCTTTTTGTGGAACCTGCCAATCTTAGATCATAAAGACATTTCTCTGCTCAAAACTTAAGCTTCTTAATGTCAACTTGCAAAGCTTAAGAGTCATCGATTTTTCTGATTGGTGGATAGAATTTATGTTGGCTGCAGTTTTTTTATGCTGACAGATGTCACTCCCAGATCGATGCAATTAAATTGTTAGTTTCATGAATGTATAATTCTAAGTTAACAGCAGACGCGTATCTAAATATTAGCCAAAAGTTACGTAACTAGGTTTCTTTAAGCTAAGGACAATAGCAAGGAAATGACTCAAATTAAAAAACAACATCACATGGAAAACGCCCTCTATGGCCATAATGTGATTTTCGTCAAATATCATATCGCTACATTATACAGTAACATTTAAGTATTTTTCTGGCTACAAGCACATATTTATAATTCTGTTGATTTCACTGAAAGCAAATATTTGTAAATATTGCTGTTATTTACAAACTCCGTTTTTGTAGGATTCTCTCGATGTTTTTCAGGATAAAACCCGTTCTAGTTCTATTAATGTTTAATGTTTAAAATATTTCTATAGTTCTTTTCTACAATAAAATATTCAAAAGCACTTTAAAACAAGTAAACAAATGAAAAGTAAACAGCCAATGAAATCACAAAACCATTTTAAACAAGATATAAACAATAATCTCAAAAAATATTCAATAATGATCAAAACTATTCAGTGTAGTTCATAAAATTGTTCAAAAAGGAATGTTTTTAATAACGATTTAAAGCATTAAATTTGTGTCATGGGCTTTAATTCAACTGGGAGCGACTATAACTTTGGAAAACAAGTAGCAAAAGCACGATCATTACATTTGTTAAAGGGTATTGGTACTACGAGATTCATACCAGAATTTATCCGGAGATTATACCTATTGACCCTGACTCTTTCTACCGAGGCACAAATATACTGTGGTGCAATACCATTGAAAGCCGTAAAGACCTGCAAAATGATTTTGAAATTAACCCCGGTCTTTTTAAAGGAATCTAGTGTAGTTGGATCAGTGAGTCAGTCACACCATCATACTTTCTCAGATTTGCCCAAAATCTGGGCAAAATGGCTGGCGCATACCTCGCCCTTTTCGTTAGCACAGCGCAACCAGCGGTAGAAAGGGGGCAGGGCAATGCCTCTCTTGCCGCTATCCCTCCGCTTTTCACGTAAGAGAGGCTTCCTATTTGCCTTTAATTGTCAGGTTTCGTTAGAATACTGCACGGCGACTGGGTTAGCGATGCTTATCGTCGTTACCTTTAAGTACCTCTTATAGTAGAAAGGTTCACGGTATCTTAATAGCCATTTCAGCTGGTTTCCTTTGAATTGCTTGTTCCAATCCAGTGTGTAGGTGCGTCTGGTAGGTTCGACGGGAAGGAATGCCTGGTGATTTAGTACATGCTCCGCACTTTTCATCCGAACCCTGTGTATTAGCTTTTAACTGTTTTACTTACGTTATTATTCGTAACAAGGTTGTCTCGTGTAGACATATCACGCATAACAAGAGGCATGGACAACACGCATTGTAGCTCCTGTTACAGTTTTAAACTTAGTGATATCTAGGCTTGTTTCTCGTTGCATTACTTTGCAAACCACCAGAAAAGACACAAAGCGCTAATGGTACTGATCATGTCATTTTAACATATACAGCAACAGACAGAAGAATGTCTCACTTTGTTTTATGTTCAAGAACAACGAAGAAAAACAACAAGTAAGCTTGTGAGAAGAATCGGAATTCTGACGGCACTTCTGTGTCGTACTGCCAATATACGTTTGTTATCTGAGGTCAGTGCGAACATCCTGAAATAAAGTGCACTAGTATGTAAGTTGAGTGTATTGAAGGTGATGACCTGCCCTTATGTTCGAGAGCGTCTACATTTTTATCTTTCTGATAACAACTATGCACGAGGTATTAAACCTCGAATTTTATTGCGTACGTTGTGGATGGTAACAATCAAAAGTTGTCACAGCTTGTAAATGTTGCAAATATGTGAACAATTAAAAGTTGTCACAGCTTGTAAATGTTGCAAATATGTGAATCATTCATTGGAAATAAAAGGAACAGTGATTATATAATATTTCAGCTTACAATCTTAGTAATATTTAACTGCACTGCGTCATCAGTAATCCCCCGTTGTGTGTCTATGTCCTGTATATCATAGCCTTTCTTGAAGGTATGATCGGCAGAAACACACACACACCTGAAACCACAATTTCTGCATAATATAGAGTACGATTTTTCGAGATTTTGACTGAATATCGATACAGAATGACTCATGTAAGATTTTGTTGTCGACAGGGCTGAAAAACTGCAGAAATCACAGTTAATTTGGTATTCAACAGGGTGCGTCCGGATACTTCAAAATTACATACGTTTGGCGTCAACAAATAGACGGGTGATTCCTCGCATTTTCTGCAAATAGCCTGCATGTGACGATTCGTCGAGTCCGTTGTGCAACACGGGAAGTAGGACAGAGCCGAGTGTATCAAACAATTGGTACGACATCAAATAGCTGATCGCGCATGTCTATGTTGTCGAAAACCTCGTCACCTACGTCTATTATCGTACATACCAAACCACTACAGCATGCAGCATCACAGGGGAAAGCGGTAATAAGATTATTTTACTAGGTGTGGGACAGCTGTGGTGCTGGCTCAATCAATTAATCCGCTGATACGAACAGCCGATTAGCAATGTTTGCTGAGCAATTACAGTTGTGTGTATACAGGTAGGAGAAGAGATACGGATTTGTGTAGATTAAAACAGTCAGACGGTTTGGAGTGGAAATCTTTATTGAAAATATCACGGTCCAAATTATTAAAATAAAAAAGTAAACCGTTGCACAAAGAAACCACCCCTCCCCACCCCAGGGAATTTACCACTTTTCCTTTGATAGCATGTGGCAATGTTAACCGGGAAAATTCGTGTTTTTTTCGTTAGAACTCCATTTGAACGACCGCACTTGAATCGTATGAAAAATATTGACATAAATCAGTTTTCTGAAGTGCACAGAAACTGTGAAATCAATGGCATACGAAAAACCATGCAGAACTGGATTTACATTGATTGTGAATGTATAAGTAGGCAGACATTATTTTTTGATTACTTTATTGAATGGTTGAGATTTCACAATACTAAGAAACACAATGACCATGCATTAGAAAGGATTTTCAGCTAAAGTAGTCGTAAAGAGAGTCTACATCTCACACCTGCGCATTTTTGTTACGTATCACGCCCCGGCTTGGCTCTGAAAAATTGACACAAATTGCGATGTATTTTTGATATCGCACGCATTTTTATGTCAAAAAATGCTGAATTTATGTAAACTACATATTTATCATTCCATAAGGTATATGATAAAACCTTCAAGGCCCTGATACGGCTTTTGCGGACTTTGGTCATACGGCGTACGGGCCCTCGAACTCTCGGACCCTTCCGTCGTAAAGATTATTCCACTTCACGGCACATCGGCGATATGATGGTCTACAATGATACACCATGCCAAGCTTCTATAGGTAGCCATGTATTCATCTAAAATGTTCAGTTCCAGCGATTCTTATCTTTATATGCCGAACATTTTATCTTGTTCTCTGTCAGTAACGTCTTCTTAAAGATCAAGATCAATTGGATGATTTATTGAGATTATGATTAAAAAATCTAACACAGGATCAAAACAGTGAATCCAACACTGCGAACAACCTAGTGAAATCGTGATTCTTTCAGTATTGAGAAGGGGAATCCGAATTAATTCATTGTGACCGAAACTGGAGCATGAAACGCACCAATGTAGAGACAATTTTCATGCTTAGTATAAAAAGTAAACCAAGACGCCGTTGAATGATATAGGCTTAGTGTTATGACCTTGGCCTTATGACTTCGGTCACCTGTATTGTTCTATTGTTTGATTTGTCTAACGAACGTGCGTTTCGAAGACTTGGTGGATCTTTTCATCAGTCGCCCTACTCAATTTGCAATTCTTGACGTTCGGCCCGGTGGCCATCTTTTCTCGAAGAGGAAGATCCAAATTTGTTGAGTATCGCTAAGCTTCCAAAAGTCGTGTCATGAAATCAATATAATTATAGACTACAACATTAATAATGTGAATTATGATAACAAGAGTGTAACGCCAGTAAGCTTATATTCCAAAGGCAAGATTTTACGCAAATATTTTTCAGAAACAACAAACTCGACGCTTATCGCACAATCATAGTTTTCGTCAGGACCGACGCACTACTATCAGTGCCGTTGAGATTCAGTTGATGTATGTTCTCGAAAAATAGCTGAAGGCACGCGAAGAATGAGCGATCGTCTGCCGGTGACATTTGCCCCGGATATGATCGTGAGTCTCATTCCTCGCTCACCCTATCGACGATAAGAAATGGTTGACAACTAGCGTAGGGCGTATTGATATTGATATTCCAAAAGTAGTTCAAGTATAAAAGTGGAATGTACGGCATTCTCTTATTTTGCTTTTTAGTCAGCCGGTAAAATACTCGACTCGTTGTGACGCGGTCATCACGTCACTTGTATTTTACTTCGCTGAACGAAAAAGATTTCTAATCGTAATGTTTATATTGTCGTTAATGATCAAATTTGTTTTATAATGTGTACTATTAATATAAGCACCAAAACGTAGCGATATTTCCATATCTTGCTCTATTTGTCATTTGCATAACAAAGTAAAATTGTTAACGCAGAAGGATAACGACATATAAAAATATTGGTTATACGTGAGTTTGCGTTAAAAACCGATTCCTACGTTGCAATAGTTAAATTCCCGTGACAATATCAAGATTGTGAGAAATCTTTCATGTCATACTTCGAGAAAAATACAACATTACGGCACGATGATGCAGAATCAATGTAGCTATCGCTACTTTATTGCTACAACCATTTTATACCGTATTATGACGTAATCCACTTAAAGAGACAAAAACAAAGGTGATGAAATAAGTAATATATATCATTCAATTTTCCAACCGATTATTTCATTCATCAAAAGTTATAACGACACATATTGCTTTATTAGTCAATTTGGCAAATGAAATGATATTACTTTTAAAATGATTGCTGCGGACTTCTCCTTGTGGTAACGAAGTAAATTAGATGACTTCCTTTCTAATTGTTTTTGATCTCATTAAATTAAGTACCTAATAGACAGAAGATACTTTGGTATTCCTGGTATCAGACTCAATGGAATTGTTTTTAAATTATTTTCTTTCCTTGCATATCCTACAAATCGAGACCATTGAGATCCGCCACATGAAATAAAGAGTGGTGTTTCTGGAAAAGACATAAAAAACATATCAGAGTTATTTACTTTGCTGTGTGTTCAAATAATTGTTTCCCGCTGAAAGAGATTTTCTAAAATGACATTAAAAAAGGTTCAATTATCAGTATCATTCGATGTAAGTAACACATTTACAAGTTCCCAATTAAAAATAGAAAATTACAGTAGTGGGAAGCCTAGGGTCACCATGAAGCTGCCAAACACTGAGTGTGTGAGAGTACTCTGCTACCATGCAACAGCCTTAAAGCTTCACCAAAAGTCACAGGTTCGGTGGAAATCGGTAAAACAACCAAATTACTGTCGTAAAATTCAGGTATGCTGTCACATAAATCAGAAATTTAGTTATTTCATTTGTTCTCAGTAAAAAATACACTAAGTTAGCATCGATTACAGCAGGTATTGATATATATATATATATATATATATATATATATATATATATATATATATATATATATGTGTGTGTGTGTGTGTGTGTGTGTGTGTGTGTGTGTGTGTGTGTGTGTGTGTGATTGTGTGTGTGTAATATAAATATATGTGTGTGATGTGGTGTGTATGTACATCTACTCACATCTACATACATACATTTATATTCATTCTCTGAAAACTCAATGTCATTAACTTGACATAATACATACATACATACATACATACATACATACATACATACATACATACATACATACATACATACATACATACATACATACATACATACATACATACATACATACATACATACATACATACATACATAATAAATTTGTGAGTCGAATTATATCTTACAATTACGTTTCATGTACATACTTTCAGCTATCTCTTGCTCAACCAAGGAGATGATATAATTGTCCTCTTTATGCATTGCAAGCTCATCGGATAACTGCATGGCATCTTGTATCGTGTGCACATACTTTGATTTCTTCAGGTTATCGACCATTTTCTGAAATTCATATTAAGGATGTTCAGTACTATTGTTCGCATTGTATAGTCAATTTATGCACTGTGATACTCTGTGTTTCACAAAAAATTGTTATAGTATATGCCAAATAAACAGGTCTCGCTCTTCTTTTTTCTTCTACGAGAGTGTATAAGTGTAGTGACCCCAAACGTCCATAGTTTACCTATTTGAATTCTGATCTACATTATCATTACTTCGACATGTTTATCTCAAGCGTAATATGAACCAAAAACATAATGAACGAATTCATGCTCGCGTAAGTTATATATAAGGTAGAACGCGCCTCGGGGAGAAATATTCGGACTTTCAAACTTTCACAATTCTATTCTGATATACCACTTGTGGGCGTTTATTTTAAAGCTCTTTGTGCAAAAAAAATTTCTTAGGCTTAGTTTTTCGATGTTCGAAAATTTTATTTTTCTCCATAGAGTTAACATAAGGATAGCGGAAATTTTTGAGCTTTGAATATCGGTAAATTTGGGACCAATCCTGACGGGTGTAGCATGCTAGCAGGGTACGGTTACCCATTCCGGACACCTGGTACCACCACTAACTATCAGTGGTTCAGGATGGTCCTACTTAAATTTGTAAATCTCAAATGTCCCATGGACCTGGTAATGTATTACCTTGAATGAAAATGATTATTGGACCAGTTTAATGTCATATTGTTCTTGATTTTGAAAGCGAATGTTAAATAAAGATTCCTTAAGGAAAGTTTGAGCAAACGTTTAAGTCTTTCACTTTCGAGACGCATACTACCTAAAGCAATAAACTACACCAAACGACGGTATACTACAAGATTTTGACCAGTGCACGACATATATCCACGAGCGACAACAAGTGCATATATGAAGTGAACTGGTGATTTATTGGTGATTTATTGCTATTATATTATAACAGTATATTGAAATTCTGGCATCGAACGTCAAAAAAAGGATCTTTGCTCCTGCAGAGAGCTCGCGCGTCTTTTACCGCGAATATACCACAGTTCTTTTCACGTCTCGACCAATTAGATCGCTGCATTTGCGCCACAAATATACTGGCATGATATTATTTTGAATATCTACGGTAACCAGGTATTAAGCATTCTTTTCATACGATATTTGAAAGTTTTTATACAACAAAGTTCTAAAATTAAATTCAACTGGCAATTATTGTCCAAGGATTGTATGGGCATCATCAGTAACTGAGCCGCAATTATTTCAAACTCATTCCCTTTTTTAAATCCGTCAAAATTACTGCCAAAAATGTTATTTCTATATCAGTAATTATTCATTTACAGTGGATTTCGGGATTGTTTATGCTGCTGAAATCTCGTACTCCTGAACGACTGCGGCGCCAATGTCTGTCTTCTTCAAGGGTGCAGCCATTCCTGACATACGAGTGGAGTGTGCATTACATTACTTTTTACATTCATATGCGTATTCATACCACTGACCGAAACAATTTAACATGTTTCGTGGTTTTTCGTTCATGTCTTCATTCCAACCACAAAGAGAGCCATTTTAACTGAAACCAAGGTAAAACTTCAGGGAGGGTTCAGTTGTTATGGCCGGGACGGGCTGGCAAAATCCGGGTGGGAGAGTCATCTGAGATTGGAAAACAGCAAATGGGTCGTGCTGTGTAACACGGCACTGACGGAGTCACTTGATTTTCAAAATCTTCCACCCTGTCAACAAACCTTGTTTTAGTGTACAGACAACATCAAGAAACTCAGTTAGGTTCAACAATCCAGAAAATAAATGTGATTTCCGTGTGCACTGGGCCATATAACACAAAATTACGGTAGTTGACACAGATTATATTAAGTCAATGATGGATATTAATCAAAGCAGGACCTACTATACTATCGTATACACTGTATGTATACGATAAAATTTTGGAAAATTCATTTTAACCAGGCTTATTCGCAGTTATAGCTATGCCGCCCTTATGATTGAAAGGACTTAGTGGCATTCCGCAGATATCAGTGTAACTAAGAAACATAGAAAACAGAAAGCATTATTTTTTCCGGAAAAGAAATGGCATTTGGTTGACTGAAGTGATATTGATTCACTGAAGATATGTATTGACCCAAGATTCAATATGTAAATGCCATTTTGTATCACTTGAAATGTCCATAATGAGAAGATGATACGATAGCATAATTAGCCATCAAAAGAACAACATTGATGAAGCTGTAAAAGTGAATCCAATATAAGGTTAATGACCTTACCTGTTCGTAAGGAGCTGTACAGACATACAGGCAAGAAATGTTGTATTTATAAAGTGTGTCCCAAACCAGACCTATAATAGTATCCACATGTTCAGACAGGATGGCTAAACTTTTCTTAACACTTTCCGTACAACGTTCTTCAGGCACGATCCCATCCACTCCAACCCTACATCTATGTACACATATAATGGTAACATATATAGAATATTAATTCACAAACGTTTCACACTTCAGCTTTACTATTTCGTTACTCCGAAGTGTGCATGAGGTCTCTCTCTCTCTCTCTCTCTCTCTCTCTCTCTCTCTCTCTCTCTCTCTCTCTCTCTCTCTCTCTCTCTCTCTCTCTCTCTATATATATATATATATATGTGGGGGGTGTCGGGGGGTGTCTGTGTGTGTGCGTGAGCACTGATAAGCATGTTTTCAGTAGTTTTAGATAATGGCTATATATCTGAATTTACTAGGCATTCTTTAAAATGTTCAGTCATGCTTTATGGTACTCTGCATACGTACTTTGCAATCCCTATGTAACTAGACAGTGTGATTATAAAAATATGAAAGCATACTTCTCTGCAGTTTTGTTTCTCCAGTGCATCACGGCAAAGGATCCGTCACATATTTTTCCCGTCACTTCATCTGCCATCCTGCGAATATACGGTGCTCGGAGGAAATTCTTTCCTATCTTTTCCTCGATTTCTTTATTATTAAATACTTGATGCCGTGAGGTGATATAGCCAAGACATTTCACAGGTAGCATGGCATTAAATCTTTCAGAAACGTTTTTAAGTAACGGAGGAATTTCACTCTCATCAGGCATTGTTATTCCAATCATTCGCTCACTTTGTCGTTTGAAGCTTCCATATTCGCGAAGTTTAAATTCAACCGTGGTGTCTTCTGGGTAAGGTCCCTCTGTAATGTTTTCAAGTGTGAAATGAGTACCACAGTCTCTTTTGAAATCGTCGAGACTACTGACACTGACAATGTCCCTTAGCTTTGTCATGTCGAACGTCTCGTCAGTAGTTCGTTCTTCAGGTCCCGTTGTCTGTGTTCGATGCTTGTGCAGGTATGGTATAACCAATGTTCTCTTTTGATAAATGGCGGCAAATATTGCAAAGCGAATGTGTATGTAGAGACCACTGGGCCCGTCTACGTAGTCAAACAAAGGAAGTAGATAACGCGTACTTTTAATTCGTTTTAGGGGCTGCATTTGATTTGTGGTAAAGTATTGCTCCTTTGCTAATCGCTGTGCACCCGTTCCCTCCTCTGTTGTCGGGTTTTCAAGCTCTGCTCCCGAGACGACTTTAGTGACCTGTCAGGTAAACAGGAATACAAGGACAATGCTGTAATATTTCATCGTCAGCACATTTTTGACATGTATAATATGTCCGTAAGCATTTCATTTGTAGCGTTCGAGGCAGTAATTCCTAACATACATCAGAATGCGGGAAATGATGGGTAGGAAATATTAAATAGCAGCTGTTAGGGGATTTGTATATTTTCTTCCTAAGAACAGTATTTTTGCATGGAATAAATCCCATGTACGGATTTTCCAGTTGACAAACCAAAGTTTGTCCGCACAAAACTTTTACATTGAGGCTTTTCCATATCAAAGACTACTGTTTCAATGCAAAGGGAACGGACGTGTGCTGTTTCTATGTTCTTGAATCCGTAACATTTGCAATAAAACGTGTATTTGCTAGCATTAGTCTTTTCATCATTCACTCAACACTTTTTATCGAAACTTTTAATCAGGCCGCAAGCATTATATAATGGTCAAAATTGTTGACCATATAGAGGATGAAATCAACCTGACGACATCACACAATATATACTGACATGGTGAAAGGTTAAATCACCGCGTTTAATTGCTCACGTGTTGACTTGAGGTAGAAAGAACCCCAAGGACAGCTGAACCAATTCGAACTCCCGAATTTGCACGATATATAGTAATTACCCCCGCCGTAGGCGAATATACACTAGATTTGGGTAAATGTGTCTGTTTAGTTGTTTTCAAAAAGAAATATAGAGAAACAAGTCCAATATTCTTCTGTTTCATAATTGATGTAAAGTCTACCTATATTTAATTTTAATATAAAATGTTGTAAGCTTAACCCATATGTCATGGGATTTATTATGTTATTACGAAATGTTAAATATTACTGAAGTCAAATATTGATAATACTGATACTCTACAAGCTGTTACCAGCCCATTTAAAAAAAAGCGACGCTAAAGCTTTAGTTTCAGCGATGGCTACATGTACATATCGGTTTACAGACGTGTACCAGCTTGACCGAAAGAGAATTTGAAAAAAGATGAAGTCATGAAACTTCTAAATGGGGAAATTATAGCTTGAATGCACTTACAACTTAGACAAACATTTCATCGTTGGCAAGTTAAAGTTTTACTCTAATAATATGAATCGACTAGGTGTATATCGAGCACTAGGGATGTTCCCCGTGTCATTGTCCAATTTAAAGCCGGCAATTGAAAACTAAAACATTTAGCTGACAACTGCAGTCGGCCAAGCATCTGAATCTCAACTTCACACCAAACACCATTTTTGGTCACAACAAATTAATTCGGATTCCCCTTCTCAATTTAGGAAGAACGTGATTTCAATACGTAATACGATAATGGTCTTTATTCAGTATTATTAGGCCTTCGACCCAGTACACTTTACACTTGTGAAGTACAATATTTAGCAGGATCATACAACTCCTTTCTCAATCTCATGACAAGGAATACTTAAGCAGCTACACACTGCCAGGTTTTCGCATCATCAGTAGTCGTTAGTTGTATCAAACTCCTTTCAGTAGGAGGATTAAAATACGATATACTTCTTTCTTTGACTGTCAAAAAATGAACAAACCAGAAGAAAGTGGTATTCATTTTCTTATTCATTCCTATCACATAGCACACAAACACGCTGGTCTTTGTCAATCTCATATCTACGATCTGTCTAAATATGAAGGTAATGTGAAGAACCGCGTAATCTTGTAAGAGTACGGATATGGGCAGTAATTTTTACAAAATTTAAATAAATCTCTCTAACATGACAGCTTATCAGGCAAACAAACTTCACTATACCACTTGTTATACAAATAGTGTTTGAAATTTTGTTCAAAAGTATCCATGAATCTATTTACATCTTCAATTTCCTGGATTTCCATTTTAATGTGATGTACTCAGGTTGGTCACGGTTTTGATCTGACTCAAGATTGTTCAATGTGATACAGCATGTTATAACATTTCCTTGGAAATCTATTTAGTGGTATTTTTAACAGTTTTGCCCAATAATTAATGCATTATTTTTGACGTGTAGAAATTATTGGATATCTTCTGCACTCTCCCAGGACAGCAACATTTGGAGCATTGCTAAAAAACTCAAAGAAATATTCGACAAGCGTAACATGGGATTCCTTCTATACTCATATGCATATCAAAACCCCACACTTCTGAACCATATGTTAAGATAGGGAGGACCATAGTATCGAAGATCCTAAAATACGTGCCATATGGAAACATTCCACGTTTTCTTGTAGCTCTACAGATACCTTTAAGGGATTTGCGTGCTTGCTGTGCTAACTTTTTCGTAGCCATGGACCATTTTAATCTACATGAAAATAAGACTCCCAAATATTTGTAATATGACACAACTTGAACTCTTTGTTTATTAAAATACCATTTCTCAAGTTTTGAAAGCACACTATCACCTTTAAATACCGTGACTTTTGTCTTATTTACATTCAGTGTTAATTTACACGTTTTGCAATATGCTACCAGACTGTTCAATATACGTGAGAAGCCAAATAATAGTATCTGAAAATAGCACATCATCTTCAAATAATAAACAAATATTTCTACTATGTTAGCAAAGAGCTGCGTGCCTCGATAGCTGTCATTGTGTATTTAAGTAATTAGTTCATTATTAAAAAGGAAAGTAGAAGAGAACTTAGTATACATCCCTGGTGAACGCCAAGTGGCCAATCAAAATATGCTGTGTCTCGGTTATTGACACGGACGCAAGACCTTACATCTTGATAAATTGCACGAAGCACTTTAAACAATTTTTCCTTTGATACCACCTTTTAAGAGAATGTATCATAATGGCTGACGTTCCACTGTATCGAATGTCTTGGAAAAGGCTACAAAAGCACAGTAAATTTACCATCCTTACGTTTTCTACTATAGATTGAAGAATAAAAATATTACCTATTGTGAAATAGCCTTTACGGAAACCAGTCTGTGCCTCGTCAATTTTTCCGAGTGCTTTAGACCAGAAGGTTAAACGATTATTTAAAATAGAAGTAAAAAATTTTCTGAAAATGCTGAGTAAAGAGATGCCATTATAATTTTCAGTATGTTCACCAGAACCACCCTTGTGAAGTGGAATATTAATGGTCCCGGCCCAGTCACTTGGAAGGTTCCAGAGTCAAAAAGACGATTGAAAAGAGAATTCAAGTAGGGGATCAAAAAGTGACTGGTAGATTTGAAAACCTTGCTCATGATACCATCTGGTCCTGCTAATTTCCCACTCTTGAGCTTGCCTATTTCTCTATAAATTTCATCATCAAATATTTGGAAATTAAAAAATATTGTAATCAACCTCTGAAACAGTTTCAAATATATCTACATTGCTTAAAAGATTTCCTAGCTCATCAGACATGTCAAAATTGTCGCCAACTGATTCACTGGAAACCAATAGATTGCTAAAGTACTCATAAAAAAAAACATTTGACATTCTATTGATTGTTATAAAAAGAACCGATTAACCTTCTCACTGACGCCCAAAACATCTTTGGATCACAAAAAGAGGAAGTGGTTAATTGACTTTCAAGATGTCATTCAAATTACTTGTTTTGTCTACGCTCTCATTTATTCAGTTAAACACGGACCTCACAATCTATACGGAAGGTGGCGAACAAGCTTTATTCTATATTTCCCTGACATCACTAAGTCTGGGATGTTTGGTAAGTACCTGTGTGCTGTTACAGGACAGCCTAAATTATTGCCATCTGGTCAAAGTATAGGCCAGTAGACTGCACATTCCCAAAGAACAAGTATACCGTGTGCACTGCATATTTGCACGTATCTCAATATACGGGGAATCAAATGTGGTGGAGGTACAATTCAATTGTCAACGGAAAAAGCATCTTCTGCCTCTGTGCCTGGATTCCAAAATTTCGAATTAAAACGTGTTATAAAAAGTGGCAAACCTGTCCACTGTGAATGGTCCCTACAGGGCATTGTAATCACTAAAAATACATGGGCTAATGGTCCAGTCGTCTATATCGACAATGTTACCTATACAGTCTGCAAATTCATTTTACTTTCTCGGAATCCATTCCACTAGTACTCTTCTTCTATTTCTATTTCCAACTAAGACTTTTAGGAAACAGATGTGATGATAGTAATGTGTTGTCAACTAAACTGATACCTGCATTTGCAATACAAGTACAAGAACGTGATTTCTGCAGTATGTTTGCAATGTTGAATGCACACTCTGTGTTAGACTATCACATCAAAATCTTGATAAGTAATTATGTTGCCTTTGTAGAAGACATTACTTGACAGTGGACAAAATATATTGTTTCAGTATACCAAGATCCAGGTCGCAGGAACAGGGGATTATAGGTAAATACATGCTCACCCTCTATAAGCTAGGCACGGTGTATGTATATTTAGACCATCATATTGCCGACGTGACTGTTTTTCAAGTTATAGGATTCTTTCTTATTTCACTTTGAACAAAACAAATTCGATCGCAAAACTACACTTGTGTTTATTGGCGTATTCTAATTTTTAATTGACATTGACCTCAATCCAGTTGTATGCATTATGTCGATTGACCTGCACCTGTATTTAGTAGATGGCAACTCTCAATACGACTACTAGAGCTGACAATCCTTTCTCATGCATGTGTATTATGTTTTTAGTATTGTGAAATCTCAACCATTAAATATAGACCTCTTTGCCTATCTATACATTCGCAATCGATTTAATTCCCGTTCTGTATGTCTTTCGTACGCCATTGATTTTACCACCGTCCCTCAATTTGAGAGAGTGTGATTGCACACTTTGGTGCACATCCTAAAACTGAGTTTTACATAAATATCTTTATTACAATTGATTCATATGCAGTGGTTCAATTGACGTTGTCACGAAAATCACGAAATTTCCCATTTTTGCATTCATTACTCAATCCGTAATGATACTCGGTCAAAACCTCACTACGCCGTTCTCATAATTTCGTAGAAATTATCCCTAACATCGAAGATTAATGAACCTGTAAAATATTATTAATTTTGAGAACAATGTATCAATATCATATGTCGATATGCAAACAAACCTTATTTGCGACAAATGCACAAAGACGCAACATATGTTCGAATGATATCAAAATGATGGAAATAGTCAAAACTTAATGGAGGAACATGAAAATTTCACGTGATGGGTTTGCAACGTGTTACAGTGAGTTTACATATTATATCTAATGTGTAAATATAAGATCAAGGGCAGTATTGATCTTTACTTCGTATCTTTTGTATGCTGAAAGCCACGCCTTAAAGATAATCTTTGAAATCCCATTCTAAAACGAAATTAAAGCACCGCCGGCCATATGCCGCCTGCCGCGAGTCAACTTTACGATTCACGATCTGCAGGTTAAGCTAGAAATAAATGCATTTTCACCAATTTAATTTATCAATTCATTTTCACGGATAAATCAACATTCGGGCTTCAATGGCGCCTTCTAAATGCATGAACTGGTGACCAGCGACTGTGTGTTTACGACTTCTATATCAAGGGGAATATGCAGTAAGGGACTCGGCAGAAATTATAGGGAGGGAGGGCCAGTTTCTTCAAAATCACACCGCGTTAAATTGTTACATTACAATTGATGAATCAAAATTCTGTACATTGATTTCGTAGACCATATGGTAAGGTTGCTACAGTTCAAATAATGTTATTTTTCTTTTTATTTACACGTTATTTAAAGAGAGAAGTCTGATTTACAAACTCATTATAATTTATATCAGATATCACATTTCTTTGGCTAAATTTTTTTATCAAAATTTTGTAAAATTTCTGAAAAAAATTGCACTCGGTATATATTATTAAGGCGACAAAAATTGACTTTGGCGCTCAAAGGGTTATAGGTTAAAATCGAAAGAATTACACATATGAAGCAGTTGCTTTAAATAAATCAATGTCAAAACCTTACTATTGAGAGGAAATTGAGAATTAAGTAAACCTGATTTCTCCCTGCCGCATTGAAAGTAGTTAACCTATTCCATTTCAAATAATGACAGTAAGGACTATAACAAAGGACAGATCTAGAAAGCAAGTGATATATGATAGAGAGGGATGCGAAATTCGAACTAGTACTACCACTGGGATTTGAGAAGGCACAATGGGACAGTGTTAGGGTACTAGTCTCACTATCAGAGGATGGTGAGTTCGAGACCCCGTTCAAGACCCAGGGCCCAGTGAGTCCAGAGAAACGGACTAACTGTTTAAGACGGTGGTGTGCTCATGAGCAAGGCGCTTTACTTCTCATTGCTCCATTTGGGTAGTTTGTTCACTGTAAATCTAAGTGTTTAATAACTAAACACTTTTCTCTTACACTTAGTAAACATGTTTAGATGTTTAGATACAAGTAAACACTTGAAGTGTTTTATATGTAAACTACGGCGCACTAAAGTTTTCCAAATTATTTATCCATTAGTGCAAAAAAAAACCCAAAAACATTCGGTGCCATTACGGTGAGGTAATAAGTAAGAAAATAATTTAAAAACATAAGACAGAAATGTTATTCAATACATAATTTTAACTTGAGAATTTTCTTTAAAGCGTAATTAGGAAATAGACAGTTTTCAACTATTTGAAAAAATCATACACCCATACTTATTGACGTACATACACGTATAATAGCTAGCTTAAAAGTGCAATGAGTGTGTTTTCACAAAAGAGTAAAATTTATTTACAATGGTACTTACACAAAACACAAGCCAATCACTAGAAAACACTACTACCATTCGGAATAAATATAATAAAAAATTAAAATGTGAACCATATTCGACTTGACAATAAAATCGACAGAAAATCATTCTAAAATAATAAGACAAAAAGCCATCCATACATAAAATTATAAGTATTTAAGAAAATTAAAAAAAATACGTCTCATAAAAAACTACTTTAGAAAATTAAAAATATAACATTGACCACCGGCTGTTTTGCCATTAAAGAGAGAAAACTAGAGAAAAAGGTCGACAATGATAGCTCTGGACAAATTTAAAACCTAAAATTAAGTATTAAATGACATTTCTATCTTTTTCGTCTTTTAATGCTACTTTTCTTACTTATTTCCTTCCGTAGTGGCACTGATTTTTTATTACAATCAAGAGACACAGTTTATTTTTGCACTGAATCGATAAATATTTTCTAAACATCTGGCGCATAGTACTAAGCCAGCGCGATCTCGGTCGACTTTTCAATTGTGACTCTTTAACAGTCAATACGAGTGGCGGTTTTTGTTAGTGAAAGTGCTATTTTGTTTGGTTTTTTCATCATTGCAATATTTTGTGTGTGTGATTGGGTTTTGTTTTGCTTTTTCCCTTTATAATCAGCAGTCATCTCACCATTATATCAAATACACATGCATGTCGTTAGGTATTAAATGACATTCTTCCCCTTTTAGATTATACTTTTATTGTTCTTTTTCCCTGTGTAATTCCATCGAATTTTTATTTCAATTGAGAAAGACAGTTGTACGTCATCTTTTTCTGTACTGACTCATATTTTTAAATGAATGATATTATTATGAAAAGGTACATTAATAGAATGCGATGATATGGACGAAAGAACTTTTTTCTTTATTATTTATACACGTTTAAAAATTTATTTAGAAAGAAAATTTTGACAGTTTATTTTACTCTGTAACGATAAATATTTTGAAACTTTTGGCGCGCAATAATACACACGTGATTTAAGAAATGTTAAAACTGATTGTTTAGGTATTCAGATATTGAACACGCTTTCATGTTTAACGTTTGTTACACTTAGTAAATACATAAACATTTTTATAACCTAAACATGTTTATTTAAAAAACACAAACACATGTTTATTGAAGTAAATATGTTTATTGCATTTTGCAAAGCTATACATTGCAAAAACACCTTGAATTGAGTAAGATTATGTATGTAACTACAAATCATTTCAGGATTGTATAGTGAAAACTTCTGTCACAGAACATAATTTCCAAAATAGACTGGATACTGTGTGCTAAATGTAATGCAAAAGAAACAAGCAAAGATAAAAGGTCCCATTCTTCATAAACGTGGGACTGTGAACTGCCTTATTCAACACCCTCATATTTTACAGTCAATAAACCTACTGTCAGCCTCCCCAGAAATGCCTCTGAGTTTAATATCTTCAAAACGACAACAAGATTCAGCGATTCAAGTTCCCTGCTCTCTAAATAAACTTCAACGTCAGCATCTGGAACATTCTATGGGAAAAAGAGAATGTGAAATACACTTGTGATAAGAAGTATGACTAAAGCACGCTATTGTTAAAAATACGTAAGAAAGGAGATAAATTCTACGAAACCAGATATAAAGCCGTTATTTATGCATCTTGTGATAGGCGTTGCATTCATTGTATCCTGTACATTATTGGATATAATATTGCAGAAAGGTACTAATGACCATTAATTTGTGCAAGAATTATGTAGCATATAACGAATTGTTTGAATGACCAAAACCAACAAAAATTCCCAATAAATATAACTATGCAGGATTTATAATATGTTAAACAATTAATCAGGTACGAGGCGCCAAATGTAAAAAAATAATTTACATACATACATACATACATACATACATACATACATACATACATATTATACTATATATATATATATATATATATATATATAATCATACGCATAGAGTGTATTCATTCAGACATGTACAATACATACATACGTTCATACATACATCATACGTATACATGTACACACATAATTTCGCACAAACATGCATAAACACACACACTACACATACATACATACATACATACATACATACATACATACATACATACATACATAAAAACATACATACATAAAAGCATACATACATACATAGACTATAGAGCCTCGCCACAGTCGCAAAATTATATATATATATATATGAACTTGTTCTGGCTGACTGATACAGCCGCAAAACGATGCTGTGTGTTCCCGGCGTTGAAGGTGCTGGACGGGAGGCGGTAGGCCTCTCGCGCCGCGCTGGAAAAAAACAGTATCGTACGCAGGGGCATGGAACTAAGAAGGTACCATGGCAGGGCTAAGAATGACCCAGGCTAGGTGCAATTATTGTAGCCCATATGCCGTGCGCTGGCTTTTCTGACCTGTTTTCTTTGCAGCGCTGGCCTGTAGCGGCTGCTGCTTCACAGCTAGACCCTGGCAAGACTAAAGCTAATAAACTCATAGTGCTAGTGCTTATGCTACTCAAGTTCATTTGAACTTTCCGGTTTATTTTGTGCCAGCATCAACAATGACAGTGGTATTGCTATCAGGAGAGATCACCACTGATCTGGGCTGTTCGTAGAAGAAAGGACATCCGCTAGGCGTCGACCACACAGTGCTCGATCACTGCAGGTCACTGCAGTCAGCTGTGCAACCTACTTTCGCGGTCTACAGAGTTAAGAAAATAAAGACAAAAATTTCATTCGGAAATTTTGGTGCAATTAACCCATGCACTATGATGGATGAAGGCAAATTTGGGTAACAAGACAGCAATTCTTGGTCTTGGGCTTTCCTCGGGGCATTCAACGCAAGGAGAATGCGAATGGCGGTACACAGAGCATGGTGCTTGGTTGTGTTTACGAGAATTAGAAATGATCAGACATTCCAATTCACCAGTCACCAGTCAGCGACACTCAGCCGATAGAGTATATGAGATTCATTGAACATGGCATGGAGGTAGAAAGAGATCTCTTGCAATCTCCATGCCGTCTTCAATGAATCTCATATACTCTGTCAGTTGAGCGTCGCTGATTTACTGGTGTTTTGAGTGTCTGATCATTTCTAATTCTCGTAAACACAACCGTTGTATTAGGGACTGGTCAGTTTCTTCAGCCTGGGGGGGAGGTGGATTATTTTTTGCCGACGTCAAAAAGTGGCTGACCACCCCATTCCAACTTTCGAAAACAGGGTGACCCCCCTGTGTGAAATAAAGGTAAAACAAAAGGTGGAATATAAATTGAATAATTCAGTAAATACATATATATATATATATATATATATATATATATATATATACATATACATATATAATGAAATTGGTGTCATGTCAGTTGTAAGATAGGAACTTAAAAGTGTCAATTCTAAAGTTTGAGTACAATATTTTGAATGAGCTGTATGTATTCCAACTCTCTTTATGCATACGCAGATGTCCAGAACTGTTGTAAGGAAAATGTGATTGAAATATTAGTGCATCTTGCTTTCTAATACTAACTTCTCGTAGAGAAAACAGAAAAGAATCAGGAACTTGCCATGTTTTTCATATGAAGGGCATGCTGAAAAATATGTTTGATATTTTAAAGAAATGCGCCCAAGGGCGCGCCGAAAAATTTTAAACATACAGATATCTCAAATATATATATGTCAAATATATAAAGTTTTGCACTAGGACAGGGCTCTAAAAATATGTCTTATTATTATTAAAGTAACGCGCCCAAAGGGCGCGCCGAAAAATGCAACTCGATGCTGAAATTTGTGTCTGGCACAATGCATTTTATGCAAGTGTGAGCTCTTGTTGAACTTGAAAAACACACTGACCCCCTATTGGGCATTTCAAAAACATGGTGACCCCCCCCCATCACCAAAGTCAAAAACAGGGTGACCCCCATGAATCCATCGGCCCTCTCCCTGGCTGAAGCAACTGACCAGTCCCTTAGCTACATGTTCGCGTGTACCTCCATGCTACTTGTGTCAAATGCCCCGAGGAAAGTCCAAGACCCAAGAATTGCTGTCTTTTTACTCAAATTTATCTTCATCCATCATTGTGCATGGGTTTATTGCACCAAGATTTCAGTATTAAATTTTTGTATTTATTCTCGTAACTGTGTAGACCGCGAAAGTTGGTTGCACAGCTGACGGACTGCAGCGGTCTCAGTGAACAATCGTTGTATGGTTGAAGCCGTTGTATGGTTGACGAGTAGCCCTGCGTACAGGTCTGTGTGTTGCAGGCGTTATTAGGCCTCCACCACAGCTGTAAATGCCGGGAACACACATACCTGTACACAGGGCTCGGCTACGAGCAGCCCAGATCAGTGGTGATCTCACCTGATAGCAATGCCACGATCATTGTTGTGGCTATCTTACTTGATCAAACTAAACCGAAAAGTTCAAATGCACTTGAATAGCTCAAGCGCCAGCACTATGCGTGTATTAGCTTTCATCTTGCCAGGGTCTAGCCGCGTACGATACTGTGTTTTCCCAGCGCGGCGCGAGAGGCCTACCGCCTCCCGTCCAGCACCTTCAACGCCAAGAACGCACAGCATCGTTTTATGGCCATATCAGTCAGCCAGAACAAGGTCCTATTACATATAATTTTGCGGCTGTATCAGTCAGTCAGAACGAGGTCCTATGTATATAAAATTTTGCAGCTGTATCAGTAAGTCAGAACGAGGTCAATTTTGCAGCTCTATCAGTAAGTCAGAACGAGGTCCTATGTCTATAAAATTTTGCAGCTCTATCAGTAAGTCAGAGCGAGGTCCTTTGTATATAAAATTTTGCAGCTGTATCAGTAAGTCAGAACGAGGTCCTATGTCCATAAAATTTTGCAGCTCTATCAGTAAGTCAGAGCGAGGTCTAGACTGAAAGATTTAGTCGTGTGCGGGCGCTCCGGCGCACACGACCCTTTACTACGACTGAAGGCACACTGTTGAAATCCTGTTCTCCAACAAAATTTTGTTGGAACCAATTATATTACAGGAACGAGTTAATTGACAGTATGTAGGGTAACAAGACGACCCACACCGCTCACTCATTATGGTTATGTACGTAAATAGCCAACGTAATGAATATTCAAATTACACTACTATGATTTACATATTTGAGAAGTCTGTAATGTCAGTTGTGGGCGGTACTTTTTTCTTTTGAGTTTGCTGCGGCCAAGTACAGTGTGCCTTCAGTCGTAGTAAAGGGTCGTAGGTCGCAGTGCGCCGGAGCGCCCGTACACGACTGAATCTTCCAGTCTAAGCGAGGTCCTATGTCTATAAAATTTTGCAGCTCTACCTGTAATTATAAGTCAAGCGAGGTCCAGCTGTATCAGTAAGTCAGAACGAGGCTCTAGGCATATAAAATTTTGCAGCTGTATCAGTAAGTCAGATCGAGGTCCTATGTATATAAATTTTTTCGCGGCGAGGCTCGATGTAACTTGTCCAGGCTCTATAGTCTATGTATGTATGTATGTATGTATGTATGTATGTATGTATGTATGTATGTATGTATGTATGTATGTATGTATGTATGTATGTATATATATATATATATATATATATATATATATATATATATATATGCGTGTATGTATGTATGTATGTATGTATGTATGTATGTATGTATGTATGTATGTATGTATGTATGTGTAGTGTGTGTGTTTATGCATGTTTGTGAGAAATTATGTGTGTACGTGTATGTATGTATGAACGTATGTATTGTACATGTCAGAATGAATACACTCTATTCGTACGCGTATGATTATGTGTATGTATATATGTATATGTATATATATATATATATATATATATATATATATATATATATATATATATATATATATATGTATGTATGTATGTATGTATGTATGTATGTATGTATGTATGTATGCATGTATGTAAATTATCTTTTTACATTTGGCGCCTGGTAATCAGGTCATCCATACAAGCCTGTCTACAAAAGCAATCAAACAATTAGATTCTAATAACTTTGATGATTTTTGGATTTTTTACCAGAAACAGCAAAAAATGCTTGATAAATACTGTATTGCCGATTTTTCACAATTGTATACAAAACAGTTTTAAACTTATATAGTTAATCCTCATCGACATTAACATCAAATTTCAAAGCAGTCTGATGAGCGATTTCAGAGATTTTTTTAAAGAAAAAAACGAAAAAATGTCAAGAAAGAATACGCTAATTCCAGCGTTATTTGAACAAAACAACCAAAATATCCAAGTTATGAGATGTGTACTTTATGAGAAACAATATCTTTTTACAAAAAGTGGCAAAAATTTTCATCAAAATACAAAATAGAAGGTTTTATCATTTTTTTTTGATATCTTACAGAAAATCCCTCGGAATCAGTATACTTAATATCAAGGCGATCAGCTCAGATGAGTACATGTCATCATTGTTTCAATAGAACACTTTTAGTCAATCCCTAGGGACCTGTGTAAAGATTATTGAAACTATCAGATGAGTAGTTTTTGAGAAACAATTTTTTAGACCAAAAGTGGCAAAAAATAAATGTCCAAAATTACAAAATTGCAGATTTCATCATAATTTCGATATATAACATTCAGATAATCCCTAGGAACCAGCATACTAAATATCAAAGCTCTCAGACGAGCAATTTTTGAAAAACAAATTTTTTACCAAAAATGGCAAAAATTGCCGCTAAATACAAAACTATAAATTTCATCATTATTTCAATGTATCATATTCCGATCATCCCTATGAACCTTTACACCAAATATCAAAGTTATCAAACAAGTAGTGTTGGCAGAAAAATTGACCAAAATGACAAAAACTGCCTTAAAAATACAGAATTGCATAGTTCTGCACAATTTGAAAAGAAATGAAATAGACCAACCCCAGAGACCACAATCCCCACCATCAAAGCTGTCTGACCAGCAGTTTTGAAGAAGGTTTTTTTTAGAGATTTTTTGACGAAGAATGACAAAATTGCCCTATATCACGTATTTGGACCGTTATTGCACAGGAACATAACTTGTTACAGTTGTGATGTTAAAAGCTAACCACCGGCCATATCATGTTGTCAGCCGGCTGTAAGGCGACCAGTGTAACACAACATGCATAATGGAAAGTGCCAAACATTCAGATTACGACCGCCTGTTACTACCTGAAAATCCTCTCATAAATAGCTGGTAACAAATACAGTATATCGTCAATCCGTACCCTTTTTGTGGGGTTTTCAGTGGAAATTTTGTGTTCGTTGGCTTGTACTCGTCGATCGCGCGTTGCATCACAAGCTCACAACGTAGGTACAGCACGGAACACGTCTATACAACGTACACAGGGAGGGTGGAGATGAGAGGACATTGAGCGTATGCAGTAAGGCAACATCGCGTTGGCCAAGGAACGTGTGTTGAAGTGACTCCTTTGGGTAGAAACGGAGAAAGATAGACAGATTAAGAAAGGTATATTAAGATAATCACATTAAGATAATCCCCAGGAACTTGCATACCAAATAAGCTTATCCTTGCCGTCAGATGGGTACTTTTTTGAGAAATTTTGTTTTACAAAAAGGGCAAAAATTGCTCCCAAACTACAAAATTGCAGAGTTCCTCATAATTTTGATATATCACATGAAGATAATCCCTAGGCAACATATCAAAGCTATCAGATGAGCAGTCTTTGAGAATCAAAGTTTTTGACCAAAAAAAGCAAAAATTGCCCCCAAAATACAAAACTGTAGATTCCATCATTATTTCAATATATCATATTTCGATCATCCCTATTAACCTATAAACAAAATATATCAAAGCTATCAAACAAGTACTTTTGGCAAAAGCAATTGACCAAAAATGACAAAAATTGCCTTAAAATACAAAAACACATTAACGACACATTAATGACAGTTCGCACATTATCACGTAGTTGGTCAGTTATTGCACAGGAAAATAACTTATTACAGGGGTTTCGTTAAAAGCCGGTCGGCTGTAAGGCAATCAAGACCGCCTGTTACAACCTGAGAATACCTTCGTAAATAGCTGGTAGCAAATAAAGTATATCGGCAAAAGTTTACAATAATCCGTAGCCTTGATGCTAAATTACTTGTTTTCAACACTTTTGCAGGGTTTTCAGTGAAAATTTTGTGTTCGTTTGCTCGCACTCGTCGATTGTCTCACTAAGCTTACAAATGTAAGTACAGCACGGAATACGTCTATACAACGTACACAGGGTGGTAGGAGGCGAGGGGTCATTGAGCGTATGCAGTAACGCAACATTGCGTCGGCAACGAAACGTGTGTTAAAGTGACTTGAGGGTCGAAACGGAGAAAGATAGACAGATTGATGAAGAAAGGTACAGCAGATGGCAATTTCTCAAGTTATATACTTATGCGGCGTTTTATACCCCGTCGGGAAATGTTTCTTCCGAATGCATCAGCAATCGCCCATCACGATCCGTCGCCGTGGATTGTAATCAACAGCTTGCCTGTATTAAGGGCAGTCGAAGCACATTTGCATATGGAATGATAATAAATACCAGTTTGTCTCTCTCGGTATTAATCCAATATCATGTGAGAACCTCCATAGTTTTCAGTCAAGACAATGCATTATATGTCGAAGGAATCTACATTGTACACTTTCGATCTAACGACGATGTTATATTACAAGCAACAGGCTATACATTGCATTGCCATTGGTATGACCGGGCGTGAAAATTATCAAAAAAGAGACCTTTAAAAAACGATACTCATTCAAACACTTAATAAGCGCGGATCTTTACAGATAAACATTATAATTACCTGGATTCTGTTCTTCCTATCGAAAGCGGACGTCAAAACCTGGAGTCAGAAACACAATAGATAGCTTCGTATGACGCGCCACTGTTTATGACTTACGCGCATGCGCTACCACTGCAAAGCTAAAAGTCAATATGGGAGAGTAACACATAAGGTGTTTACGGTTGTGTTAAGAACACAGGACGTATTAAATACCAGCGTTTGACAAAAATATGTTAAGAATAAAAATTATAGCGCAAAAATATAACAGCGTATTTTTCCACCTGAAATATGGAATAACTGAGAATTTATGTAACCCGTTCAGTATTAAATTAATTCCGCAAACGGCAATGATTCAATATGTTGAAAGTTAATATTTCATACATGTATTATACAATAGGTACGTTAATTAATAAAATTTTATAGTACGCACAAGTTCGTCGAGTAAACTTTAAAATAGGGAACGTGTCAGAGTTCCCCGTTATCATGGAAGTCACAGTTTCAATATACTAATAAATACAGGCATTTACTTTCTAAACACACCGACATTTTAATAAAAGCACGTGTTTAATTTTTAAATGTTGGCGTTTAATCTCTAAACGCTGTACACGTCGCATAGATTAACAGTGATTATGGGTATCTCGTCCTGTAATTTGGCCTTCGCCCGTTGCCTGGTGGAATGGATTTAAAAAAAATAAAAAATAAAGATATTGAGAGTGAGACTGAAGTTCTCCTTGTCCTGAAGATCATAGTTATAAAGTTACGAAGGTATTTCTTGACAGTCACGACAATCACCAATCTGCAAGTTGGATATGAGCACTTGTCTGAGCCTATAAACTAAAGCTAATATAGGAAATATGCAAACAAATAAACCTTGACTCAAACGATAACGGTGGGGACGACTCACCTCGTTTTCGTGGATTCCGACCGTTTTTATTATTTGCTGTTGTTCGTCCGAGTCGATTGTAACATTCATATGAGGAGGGTAATTTCTTCGAAATTCATCGGAACTATAAGCGTATTGTATATTCCTTTTCTTCCTGACTCTCAAGGCATCTTGACGGGAGTGCATAAGGTGAAAATAATGCACTGTGATCAAAAGTAAAACCATCATACCAAGTATGAAGTAAGCGAAGCGTGAACAGCCAAAGGTATGTTGGCAAGCCATAGTGCCCAGCTAGAAGTGATATATTTTCTGGTTATGATGTGGCAGCTTATTTGTCTATCTACCTAATAAAATGTGCGTGACGTATTGTGTCAAAGGGCTAGGTGTGTAGCTGATAATGCGTGTAGACGCAACTCCCCTATGAAAGGGACCAAGGCAATGGCGGCATTCATTCTAAAAGAGAACGCTGAAGAGGCAACATACAGAATTGAGCTCCAGTAAAGCGGTTTTTTGTCCTTCATGGACTTACAAGTTATCATCGTAAATATCTTTGTAATCGAGTGATGCACTTACACTGTAAATCTATGCGACGGGTAACAAGTTTAGAGATTCAACGCCTGTATTTAGAAATTAAACACGTGCGTTTATTAAACTGTTGATGTGTTTAGAAAGTAAATGCCTTTATTTATTAGTATATTCAAAATGTGAGTTCCATGATTACGGGGAACTGTGATATGTTCCCTGTTTAAAGTTTACTCGACGAACCTGTGCGTACTATAAAATTTTATTAATTAACATACCTATTGTATATTACATGTATGAAATAGTAACTTTCAAAATATTTAATAATTACCGTTAGTGGAATTTATTTAATACTAAACCGGTTACATAAAATTATCATTTATTCCATATTTCAGGTAGAAAAACACACTGTCATATTTTTGCGCTACATTTGTTATTCTAAACATATTTTTGTTGAACGTAATGTACATACAGCTAGTGAATATAAACGGTGGTGTTTAATACGTCCCCTGATGTTAACACCAACGTAAGCACCTTATGTGTTACTCTCCCTAGTTGCATTGTGGCTTTGCAGGGGTAGCGCATGCGCGTAAGTCAAAAACAGTGGCGTGGTTTTGACGTTCGTTTTCGACAGTTTATCTGTAAATAACCAAGTTTATTAAGCGTTTGAATGAGTATCGTTTATATTTGAAGCTCTCTTTCTTGATAATTTTCGCGTGCGGTTATACCAACAGTGATGCAATGTATAAGCCCATTGCTTGTATTATAACGTTAGATGGAAGGTGTACAATGTAGATTCCTTCGAAAATTTGGACATATAATGAATTGTCTTCACCGAAAACTATATTCTAATTCTTACCGACGATAACAACAATGAGGTTCTCTTATAATATTGGATTAATACCGAGCGTGACAAACTGATATTTATTATCAGTTCATATGCACAAGCCAAGTTTGTCGTCTCCGAACAAAAAATACGGGATTTATTCTCTGGTCGTTCTACGTCACGACAACCCGCGTCTATGTCATCAATTTTGGTGCGTCGGACCTTTTTTTTGCCGATCTTCGGTGTGCTCGTAAATATGTAAACAAACAACATGGCGGCCGATGTTTCTCCCACGATCAAAAGTCATGTAATGAAATCGATATTTTCACAGACTACGACATTACTAATCCGAACAATGTAAACACAAGAGTGTACCGCCTGTATATTCCGAAGGAATTACGTGAATAATTTGCGGAAACAACGAACTCGAAGCTGGTCGCGTATACCGTGGGTTCCGTACGCATTGCGAACAGGGTCAGGCGCGACGTTTACAGTGTTCACGCCGTCGAGATTCAGTCGATATTTGTTCAAGAAAAATAGCGTATCTTCGTCTGTGATAAATTTCTAGGACTATGCAATCTTTGAAATAGAGTATAACTTTGCGGAAGGTAGCCTACGTGTAGGCCGAGAGCTGTCATTTGCTCCACAAACGAACGAGCGTGAGCGCTAACGCACACGACGGATGACTGGAAATGATGACAACTTGTGCACGGCGTACTGATATTTATTCCTAAAGTAGTTCAAAAGTTTAAACGCGGAATCGTCATGGAAAACTTATTTTATTTTGCAAAAAATAACGAATTCTTGGCTTGTGCATGTGATAAGTATATTATTCCCTAATATTTTTCTTCGTTCAGCTCGGAAAATACTCGTGACGTAATGACCGTGTCACCACTCGTCTTCGACTCGTGGTGACACGGTCATTACGTCACTCGTATTTTCCTTCGCTGAACGAAGAAAAATATTAGGGAATAATATCTATCAGTCCATATGCAAATGATATTATCGATATGCAAATTTAATAAAAATATCTTCGAGGGAACTTTTTCCTGTGTCTAAATATGTCATTTCGAGTATAAGACGCTGCAGACGGTTTGTTATCTTCCACTTTATTCTGAAAATTCGGACTTAACTGATTGCAGCTTCCAACTTTTTGTCGGTTCTTGGCGGGTATTATTTCTAAGCCTATGAAAAACTATATTGTGTTAACCGTTTGTTCTAATTAACCTATGGTATTTTAACAACATGGGTTTCACTACATTTTGAAACGGGGGGCATTAAAAATTACAGGGGGGTCAAGCCATACCAACCGCCAAGCATGAGGATGTTTGGTTATGAAAACCCCCACGCCCATCAATACACTTTTCCAAAAAAGTAATCGCAATCATATCATTCCATAATCCGATAACACGAGGTCAAAATTCATAATACAATAGTTATAAACATAGATACAAAACGGCTTTGAACAGACAGTAAATCACCAGTACATAAATACAAAGTCAAATTCATGAAAGAAAGATATATGGACTTCTGGCCAAAAGACCAGGAAGTGATGTCATGTGTTTCAAAAATAGTAAGCGCATCCAGCCATATATCAATCTGTTAGTCAAATAGTTAGTGGTCACCAACTAATGCTCAATGTCCCTGATGCCATCAGCGATCATTTTTCGAAGAGAGATATTGTATTTATCTACCAGCTTGCGATACCTGCCAAAAAGCGTTTGAATGTAGAGACAAACACAATTAGAACTACTTCGGGATAATTGGATGGTGCAGTAATGTCACTTTAATCTACAAATGTTATCTCATCTGCTTTTCTTTTTTATTACACACTTGTTTTTATTAGTAATTTACGATATTGCAGCATTCAGCTATATGGCACCTAACACTTTTGAGAAATTTGCAAAATATTAAAATCCAGTTATCCCAAATTAGTTCCAATCGTGTTGACAAGTCTTTCTTTGGCTTAACCTTGATTTATCAGTTTCTACGAGAGGTGGCTATGTCTCTCTACGAACTCACTATCTGAAATGCATGCTCTTGCATATCAAATAAGCTGAGATATGTATACCCCTAAGTTGGTGAGAGTGGAATATTAGTGATGAGGAGTGGGAAATTGATAATACTAAAGTTGAAATCATCTTTCTTGTCATATAGCCTAGTAGAAAGGTGACAATAAGAGTCAAATGCTAGGAAAATATCCAGATAGGTAGCAAAAAGAGGCGTTTCTGTAGTTTCTTTAATCTCCAATTCTGGAGGATAAATCATAGCGAGATAGGCTTTGAATTTGGTGTTATTCATTGAAATAACATCGTCTATGTATCTTAATGTTAGGTTGAAAGTTCTAGCTAAAGAAACCTTTTTCTGTTTGCTTAGGTTCTGGATAAATTCTACCTCGTATGAAAACTGAAATAAGTCGGCAAGCAAGGGAGCACAGTTAGTTACCACAGCAATTTCTATACACTTTTTGAAAATGTGTCCTCCAAATTCAACAAATATGTTGTCAATAAAGAAATCAAGCATACTGATAATGCCATTCTCGGTATAAAAAAACTCTAGCATTAGTAATATTGTTAACAAAATATGTAGAATACAATACTATATATTTGTAACGGCGTGAACCGTTTTTGTAGAAAAATGCTTTGTTGATGATGTTTTTCAAGCGTTCTTTCAATTGATTATTTGGTACTGTGGTATACAATGTGGAAAAATCGAAAGTTTTAATGATATTATTTTTGAAACAGATCTTTATTTCAAATTATAATTCAAATAATATTCTTTATTATCCGCGTTTGATTTATACCACTACGAGAAAAGACAACATCACAGTCCCCTTTTAACGGCACAAAAAACAGAAGTCAGTATCTTCGATAACTCTGTAGTTGAACATTTTGAAGACCCTGTGATAAACCTAGCTTCATATGGTGTTTTGTGGAGTTTTGGTATCCAGGATAAGCTAGGCAACTTATTGTGGTCATCCTTCGTTGTAAGGGACTGGACATAAATTACAGGGGGGGTAGGCCGGTGTTTTTTGAAACACTGCTGCGTCAAAAATAGTGACCCTTTTAAAGTTCATGCACAAAATTAATTACCCTCCCCCTTATCCGTACATAAAAATAAGTGACCCTCCCCTGTTACTCAATATGCCCCAACAAACCCACGTGTTCAAGACCCCCTTCTGACTTGCTATACTTTTTAAGTCGCCCTCCCGAAGGGAAGGCAAAATGTGGCCGATATAACGCGTTGTCCAAAAAATATCAAATCATATGTATGTGATAATTCATGTAAATGTACTTTGCTTGAAGTGGCAGATAAAAAGTGCATGCCTGTACAAAAAGTGTAATTTTTAGATTTCATCAATAATGTTGATTCACCGTACATGGTTGTCGACTATAAGAAAACTACGAAGGTGTATTTTCCAGTATAAAACTAGCAATATCTGTTCATCTATAGATGTTTAGTGACTGATATAGATATACTTGATTAGCATGGGTTGTTTACAAGTGCACATATTAACAAGATATTTGATTTTGGAATTTCGCTCAAGATGTTGATCCACTATACATGGGAGTGTATGACAAAACTGTAAAAAAATAATTTCAGAATTAAAAATATGCACTATTTGTGTATATATGAACCCTGAATAATTGACATCATTGTGCTTGCTTAGAAGAGGGTGGTAACACGTGCATCTGTGTACAATAACTTTGCTTTTGGAATTTCGCATGCTTGATTATTGTTATTTATGTTCTTGATTACACTAGAGTGTTTACAAGTCCATGTGTGTGCAAGAAATTTGATTTTGGAATTTCACCGAAATGTTGATTCACTATACATGGCAGTCTATGATGAAACCCTATGAATATTTTTTTCAATACTGTGCATTAATGTATACTCAATTATCGGTACTAATGTTCAACTAGAGTGGTTTCAAGTCAATGGTTGTGCAAGAAATTTGATTTTGGCATATCACTGAAATTTCGATTCACTATACATGGCAGTCAATGATGAAACTGTAAATAATTTTTTTCCAATACAAAACTAGGTAAATCAGTGCATTAATGTACACTTGATTATTGGTATTAATGTTCATGATTAGACTAGAATGCTTTCAAGTCAATGATTGTGCAAGAACTTTGATTTTGGAATTTCACCAAAATGTTGATTCATTATACATGGCAGTCTATGATGAAACTCTATGAATAATCTTTTTCCAATACAGAAATAGGAAAATCTGTGCATTTATGTACACTGAATTATTGGTATCAATGTTCATGATTAGAATAGAGTGGTTTCAAGTCAATGGTTGTGCAAGAAATTTGATTTTGGAATTTCACCGAAATGTTGATTCATTATACATGGCAGTCTATGATGAAACCCTATCAACAATATTTTTCCAATACAAAAATAGGAAAATATATGCATTTATGTACACTTGATTATTGGTATCAATGTTCACAATTAGAGTAGAGGGGTTTAAGTTAATGGGTGAGCAAGAAATTTGATTTTGGCATATCACTGAAATGTCGATTCACTATACATGGCAGTCTATGATGAAACTGTTAATAATTTTTTTCCAATACAAAACTAGGTAAACCTGTGCATTTATGTACACCTAATTATTAGTACTAATATTCATGATTAGACTAGAGTTGTTTCAAGTCAATGGTTGTGCAAGAAATTTGATTTTGGAATTTCACCGAAATGTTGATTCTCTATTGTAGTCTATGAGGAAACTACAAACTGTCATTGTCCTCATAAAATAAAAAAATGTACATACAGCGACATGAACGTTTGACACCGACCTATACCCAATGTATTGTCAATGGGAGAATGATGTCAAATAAGTGATCTCCAAAATAGTTATTGAAAGAGTCATTATAGGGGACAGTTATGCACAATAGAGGAGTTAAATAAGTAGAAATCATGCCAACTTAAATCAATGTGGCTTCTTGGATCACAAATAACATTGTTTATTTTACCTGAAATTTGCGGCCGAAGGGCGCGCCGAAAATGGAAATGGCAGAAAAAGAAAATGCCAGGAGGTATTTTTCCTTTTTTCAGTATTCCATATTCTTCAATACGTGCACATGCAATTTCAGCTTTGATGCATGAAATAAGGTGACCCTCCCCCATAGGCTTGAACAAAATTTTATGACCCTTCAAAAATGCTTGCACGAAAAATGGCGACCCACCCCAAAAAAACACCCCCCCCCGTGTAATTTATGTCCAGTCCCTAATATTTAGGTAATCCATGAATGACTTATGGTTTGACAAAATTTCAGTTACATTGAACATTGATTTTCTGTAAATGGAGTATTCCAAATTATACTTCTTACAGACAAATTCAATATTATTGGCAGCTTTATCAGCAGGGACGACAACTTATTTGTCATGGGTATCATTCAAACACGTAAGCATCCGAATCTAATTAGGTATAACAGCTCTACAACACAAGTTTTATCAATCACACATGATAAGTTACATGTTTATTTCGTGCAATGCTTTCAGAAATATAAAAAGCCATCACGTTCCGTGTCATTGTGATCACCTAAAAGGGATTCTCCATCCAGGCCAAGAACTTTAGCAGCTATTGCAATCTCACTTGTGCATGTTTCAACTTTAGGATATAGTTCAACACTCAAAATACTAATTTTCAAGTGAACGATTGTTGGTAGAAGAATCTGAAAATTTCTACGAATTTGAATTTGACCTTAGTAGACTAGCTCGTGGTCGCTCGGCTTTTCTACTGTATTAACATGTTTCAAACGATCAGGGACCGACAAAAGTTAGCCTGAATCACAGTGCACTTTCAATTCATCAACAGTTGTTGTAACAAAGTGTCCGTTTTATCACGGTGAAGGGACCGTGGTTTTATGTTGAAAGCATGAGTCCCGTCGGAAATCACACTCAATAATGCATAGAAGATGGTTTTTGACGCAAAGATAACAGCAGATATGAATTCAGAGATGTATTGGGAGCCATCGATGCTGGTTTATTCAATTAATTGTGGATTTTGGTGCCGGTAATCCGTCTCCGAACTTAGCGATACGTGCGTCGTGTGTACAGCGGCTATTCCGTTTCCCAACTTCCTGCATTGCCGTATATGAAACCACAAACGACTGAGCTACAGCCTAACACTTACATGACAGTCTGCTAAAGTTTACACCTTCAATTTATTCTGTTCTGATATTTATATGCCCACAGAGTTGAAGCAAGTCAAATGTTGAGCCCCAATCACTGAAACAAAGTGCTTCGACTGCCTTTAATACAGGCAAGCTGTTGATTACAATCCACGGCGACGGATCGTGATGGGCAATTGCTGATGCATTCGGAAGAAACATTTCCCGAGAGATATAAAACGCCGCATAAGTATATAACTTGAGAAATTGCCATCTGCTGTACCTTTCTTCATCAACCCGTCTATCTTTCTCCGTTTTGACCCAACTGAGTCACTGTAACACATGCCGACACCATGTCGCGTTACTGCATACGCTCAATGACCCCTCGCCTCCAACCACCCCGTGTACGTTGAATAGACGTGTTCCGTGCTGTCTCTACATTTGTAAACTTAGTGAGGCGATCGACGAGTGCGGGCCAACGAACACACAATATTCATTGAAAACCCCGCAAAAGTGTTGAAAACAAGTAATTCAGCATTAAGGCTACGGATTATTATAAACTGTTGCCGATATACTGCATTTGCTACCAGCTATTTATGATAGGATTTTCAGGTAGTAACAGGCGGCCGTGATCGCCTTACAGCCGACTACATGATATGGCCGGTGGCCGGTTTTTAACGAAACCCTGTAACAAGTTATTTTCCTGTGCAATAACAGACCGACTACATGATAATATGCATACTCTCATGAATGTGTTGTTGACCTTATTTTGATTTGTTCAAATTGTGATGAAATATACATATTTGTATTTGTAAGAGCTTTGGTATTTAAGATTATTTGGTCTCTTGGTTGACTTATTTCAGATTTGTTCAAATTGTGCAGAAATATGCTATTTTGTATTCTTAAGGCAATTTTGTCCTTTTTGGTCAATTTTTTTGCTAAAACTACTTGTTCGATAGCTTTGATATTTGGTTTACTGGTTCATAGTGATGATCAAAATATGATATATTGAAATAATGAAGAAAGCTACAGTTTTGTATTTTGGGGCAATTTTTGCCACTTTTGATCATCAAATTTGTTTCCAAAAATCTGCTCGTCTGATAGCTTTTTTATTTTTACCAGGGATTATCTGCATGTGATATATCAAAATTAAGATGACTTCTGCAATTTTCTATTTTTGGGAGCAATTTTTACCATCTTTGTTAAACAAATTGTTTCTCAAAAAGTAAACATCTGGCAACATGGGTAAGCTTATTTGGTATGCAGGTTCCTCGGGATTATCTAAATGTGATATATTGAGATTAAGATAAAATATAGAATTTTGTAATTTTTTGGGCATTATTTTTTTGCCACTTTTTGTCAAAAAAATTTGTTTCTCAAAAACTGCTCATCTGTGAGTTTCGATGATTTGTATACAAGTTCCTTAGGATTGACTAAATGTGATATATTCATAATTGAAACTATGATTACACCTGCAAATTTTATTTTTCGGCCAATTAAACTTGTTCCTCAAAAATTCCTTGTCGAGAAACGTATACACAGATAGCTACTTCTTAATTCCTTGACAATGAAGACAGATTGTAATCTCTTCAGTTCCTTCCAATATCCTGTGTTTACACATAGTTTTAATTCTTTCTGACGTGTGACTCATCTCTAACCAATCAAAGTCAAAGACGCTTCTTACTTTCCCGCCAAAATCGGCTATATCACAGCCTGAATTAGCCACTTTACTTTGGTATATGTTTATGCACAGTATAGTGTATGTGTATGCGTATACTCAGAGCACATCGCTCACCACTGGATCTGGTCGTCACTTATCCACCCACTGATACATTATATTATTGTGGCAGTAGTTCATCGTAGCTGTAGTAATAAAGATTGAAGAAATACAGTCGACGCCTCTGTCTCCATCACTTGAACTCAAAAGATCCTGATTCGTAAACAATCCCACACATTACTCATCTGACCGCCTTAATATTTACTATGCTGGTTCCTAGGGACTATCTTAATGTGATGTATCCAAATTATGATGAAATCTTCGATTTTTAGCTCACGTCTGTAAACACGTGGGCTATTGTCATAGCGATGTCTGTCTGTCTGTCCGTTTGTGTGTGTGTGTGTGTGTGTCTGTCTGTCTGTTTACACGATAACTCAAAAACGCCTGAACGGATTCAAGTCAGATTGAGTACACAGGTACCATGTGCTACTTGCAAGAACTGATTAGATTTCGGTTAGTGTGGCTTGCATAGTAATGAAGTTATGCAATATCGAATTTTTCCATACAATGGTTTCCCTATGGAGACGGTAATGACAGTGTAGACATATATCAAGAAATACTGCACAAAATTTCATGAAACTTCACAGATGACAATCTAAGAACATTATGATGATACTGTGAATGGCATTTCAATTATCTTCTCATTTGGATATTTAATGAACTTTTGTTATTAGTGAGATAACTCTGAAATTCCTGCACCAAACTTGATGATACTTGCAACAAATATTGATCCAATATATATCTAATTATAGTTTGAAGCATTAGGCAGTGTCAAGTTAATCAATAGCTCATTTGCATATTTTATGAAGGTTTGTAATTAGTCATATAACTCCGATATAACTTCACCAAATGTGATGAAATCTGCTGCAGATACTGATCCGACTGATATCTAACTGTAGTGTAAAGCATTTAGTAGTATGAAATTAATTAAAGGTTCATTTGCATATTTAATGAACTTTGTAATTAGGTATATTACTCTGAAATTACATCACCCAAGTCAGTGAAATTGGGTACAGATATTGTTTTGATAAATATCTAATTGTACTGAGAAGCATTTGGCAGTGTCAAGTTAACAAATAGGTCGTTTGCATATTTTATGATGTTTAGTAATTAGTGATATAACTCCAAAATAACTGCACCAAATGTGCTGAAATCTGCTGCAGATACTGATTCTACAGATATCTAATTGTGGTGTAGAGCATTTAGTTGTGTGAAGTTAATTAAGGGTTAATTTGCATATTTAATGAACTTTGTAATTAGTGATTTTACTCCAAAATTAAAGCATTAAATTTGATGAAACTTGCTACAGATGTTGATCTGATAAATATCCAATTGTACTGAGAAGCATTGAGCAGTGTCAAGTTAATAATTAGCTCGTTTGCATATTCCATGAAGTCTTATAATTAGTCATATAACTCCGAAATAACTGCATCAAATGTGATGAACACTGCTGCACATACTGATACGACAGATATCTAACTGTGTTGTAAAGCATTTAGTAGTATAAAGTTAATAAATGGTTCATTTGCATAATTAATAAACTTTGTAATTAGGTATGTAACTCTGAAATTTCGGCACTAAAATTTTACTGAAACGTGCTACAGATATTGACTTGATAGATATTTAATTGTGCTATGAATCATTGAACAGTGTCAAGTTAATGTAGGGTTTATTTGCATATTTAATGAACTTTGTAATAAGTGATATTACTCTAAAATTACAGCATTAAATTAAATGAAACGTGCTACAAATGTTGATCTGATGGATATCTAATTGTCCCATAAAGCATTGAGCAGTGTCAAGTTAATTGACAGCTCATTCGCATATTAAATAAAGTTTTGTAATTAGTGATTAAAGTCTGAGAGTACTGTGCGAAGTTTTAAAAAAAACCTGCTACATATAGTGACAACATATATTTCATTGTTCTGTGAAGCGTACTACTATTAATGAACCTGTTGTAAAACACGTGAGCATATTCAGTTCATATCTGGTTGTATTATTGGGGGCAATTTTTTTCCATTTTGTAAAACAAATTTTTTCTCAAAAAGTACACAGCAAGGATATTAATATGCGGATTGAAGGAATTATCTTAATATGATACATTGAAATCATGATAAAATACGTAATTTTGCCCTTTTTTGGCAATTGTTTTTTGCCATTTTTGGTCATAATGTGTTCTTAATATGATGTATCCAAATTATGATGAAATGTGCTATTTTGTATTTTTTGGAGATTTTTTGCGATTTTTTGTAAAACAAATTATTTCTCAAAAAGTACACATCTCGTAGCTTGGATATTGGTTTGCAGGTTCCTAGGGATTTTCTTAATGTGATTGATTGAAATTGTGATAAAATCTGGAATTTTGCAATTTTCAGGCAATTGCTTTGCTACTTTTGGTGAAAAAATTGTTTCACAAAGACTACTTGTCTGATGGCTTTGATATTTTGTTTGCAGGTTCCTAGGGAGTAGTATAATGTGATATATTTGAATTACTATGAAATCTGCAATTTTCTGTTTTGGAGCAATTTTTGCCATTTTCCTTTGAAACAATTCGTTTTTCAAAACATTACTTGTCTGGTAGCTTTAATATTTGACATGCACGTTCCTAGGGATTATTTGAATGTGATGCCTTGAAATTGTGATGAAATATTTGGAATATCAAATTCATTTCTGATAAATTTTAATTACAACACGATTGGAACTAAATGAGGATAAGAGGATGGTAAATTAATGTCGGTTTAATCTGCAAATGTAAGCTCATCCGCTTTTCTCTTTAAGTTATATACTTGTTTTTATGAGTAATATCTAATATTGCAACATTCAGCTAACAGGGCAGCTAACACTTTGAAAAATGTGAAAATCCAATCATCCAAATGAGAGTACAAATCGTGTTGAACTTACAAGATGAGATTAATTTTATTGCATGTTTTTATCACTGACACTACATCTTGGATACTATATCTTACAAATATGTTGCACAGTATGTTTATCGTCCTTACTATATCTTACAAATATGTTGCACAGTATGTTTATCGTCCTTACAGCAGAAGGGGACGATGTAAGAATTACTTCAGGCCATTTTGAGTGTGCATCTTTCATAACTAGGCACGGCTGTCTTTTCATGGCTTCGATGCTGTTTTTAAAAGTCTTTGGTATTTTTACAGTATTACTTTAAGCTTTTAATTACTTGCCGTCTTTCTTTACTTCTTTTCAGCTTTAACTGCTTTCACTTCTAGGCAGTTAATTTCTTTAATTTTCTTTAAATTAATCTGTACCTGCATAACCAGTTTCTTCCCAAAAGTGGTTTATTTTTATTTTTTTATTCTATTGGAATCGGTTTTAACTGGACACTATATTTTATCTCATTTTTTAATTTTTAATTCATCATTTCAATTTTTAAGTCATTTCCGAGTTGTTTTACTATTTGATGACTTTGTCTAGTTTTTTTCCTTTATGGTATGTACAATGCACTGAGACGTATGTGTAGTGCGTTTGTTAAGAATTAAATAATAATAATAATAATAATAATAATAATAATAATAATAATATTTTTGTTTTGCAGAAATAGAATCCTAATTTATAGACTTCTGATCATCCTTCATATTCAACTATGACATCCAAGACACCCGTAATAACCAGCTTCTGCCCTGTCATGGCTCCAACGTTTACTTATGCATCTTCAAGCTTTGTTCCCTTCAAATACTTTTCATAGTCATTTTGTGATAAGAAAGAGATTGGGAATCCGATGCCTGTTTTCATGTTAAAGAGTTTCCTTTTACTCTTGTTACTCTTGCAGGTTGACTGCCTTGTTTGTGTAAAGTCTTTACACTTGTTATGCTTGAAACAAAGTCTCTGTATGTACGAGAATTAGAAACAAACCCGAAAAATACTCTGAGATTGTCATAACAATCAGCAGGTATCTTAAGCTAGAAGCTTAGATGAGGGAGTGTCACAGGTTTTCTACACTGCTGCAGTCTTTCACACATTCACTTCAGTTATTCAATAAATACCAAAAAGTGTTTCTTTGAAAAACATTACCTTTCGCCTTCTTGGTAAACACCTTGCTATAAACTTTAAAACTTTGCGTGCTTCCAACATCGCTCCTGCTGCTTCATGTATTTACTGTTTGTGCTTTCTCTAAAATGAGAGGTGCTTAATCCACAAATAGAGTTTTCATGTTACCTTTCTCGGTCTTCCAGAGCACTTTAACGCAAAGTTTACGATATAATGCACAACTTCAGATCAACAGGTTTAAACCCCTTGTGCCCTTATATCAAACTAAACATTATAGCGTGTTGTGTGTTCAAACGGAGATGTGTTCCTAGGTACTTTCCAAGTGAAGTAGTAGTTTGTTGAGAAGGCTAGGGGTAATAAAGCACTGTGCCTTATTCTCCTTCTGAAAATCCGTCAAATACTGATCCCTGCTGGTAATTACGGGTCTCCACATCCGTCGAAGCAATTTCGAAATCAAACACTTTTAGTCATCGAAAGGACCAACTGCTTCTGTGCTTATCATAGGCCTCACTATATTACAATAATTTGAATAAAGTTGATTTGTAAAGGTTCAGAAACTACAAGACATGGAATCGTATTATCATTGCAAATTTAGAGGAAGATGTATTCCTCATGCCTTATTCTTGCTAGATTACCAAAATCACAATAGTCTACGAATAATACGATTATGCTTCAAATTTGTCAAATTGTGTATGTTCAGGTTGTGAATTATGCAATCAGCGTCAATACTAACGAACGCCGATACTAACATATGTTCTTTGCACAATCAAACAGAGACTTCAAGCAATTTGTGATGTTGTCTCCTCTCGTACTGGTTATAATCAAATGTTGATATTAAAAATTTTCCAAATTAATCTTAGATAATTTGAAATCAAAATGTATTTCAAACATCCATAAAGACACGAGGTTTTCCTGCGCTATATACTACACTACCATATGATGAACTGAAGCAGTATTTAAACACATCATTAATCAGGAGGCGTTTTATAAAAAAAAAGTTTCACCAGTAACAAGTATATAGCACAAGGCGATAATTCTGCATTTTTTGTTGAGAATGATAGGTATAAAAACATATTTTGGAGGAGACATTTCACAACAGTGCACAGAAATTTCTGTAGATAGTACTCGTGCCCCTTCGCTTGCCGACTTCTTTCTACGATGCATGATTCATCAAGAGCTGCGTCAAACAATAGAAAATCCTTTTAGCTCAAGCTTTCAACTTAACATTCATATATATAATGATATCATTTTTGAATAATTCCAGTTTCCTTATGATTTATCGTCTTGAATTGGAGTATAAGAAGCTACTAAATCAGCTGCTTCTGTTTCCTATTTGTTTTTTTTCTCGAATTTGATTGTTATTTTTCAAGTAGATCGTATTACAAGAGAGATTGCTTAAACTTTAGTATAATCAATTCCTCTCACCTGGACATCAACATTCCAATCTCACTGGCACATGCAGCGTACAGATCTCAGCTTATTTGTTATGCGAGAGCATGTAGTTCATATGGTGATTTTGCAGACAGAAATGGCAACCTCTCTTGCCAACTAATAACTCAAGATTATGCAAGACATAGGGTTATCTCTTCTTTCAAGCATCTTCATACCAGGTGTCACGGGCTTGTTAACAAGTATTTTTTTTCTCTCAGACGTGATCGCTGATGGTATGAGTGATATCAGAGTGTAGGCTGTGTTCATAAACTTACGATCTGACTTACCGATTGGCATATGGTCTGTGCCACAAGTGGGGCGTGTACACTTACCCTTTCAAAACATCTTTCATCACTTCTTGTTTGTTTTACTGGAGGTCATGCATCTTTCTTTCGTGACCTTGACTTCTTTATGTGTACCGGTACTTTGTTCATATTCTTGCTGTGCGGTGCTTTGTTTGTCCCATACAATTACCGTGTAATTTGAATTTCGATCTACGATTTTTTGACAAGGGACGGGTACGATTGCTATTAATTTGTAATTTAATACGAATTGTTTCATAGCAAGTTGTACTATTTGCAGTTTCCATTTAGTACATGCGAATTAGAATTAGAATAACTTTATTGTCCAAAAAAATTGGAAAATCGTCTTTTTATCACTCGCAGTAAAATACGTACAATAAAATGGAATACAAAGAGTTAAATGGCACACATAGAAACACAATTACAAAGACACTGCTGATCAACAGCACATGAAAGTGATTTGAAAAAAGTGGTTAAAACTACAAATTGAGTTCAACTCATTCTGTGTTGTTTAAAATAGATATTGCTGACGGAATGAAAGAATGTTTGTAAAAATTTCTCCTAGCTCTAGGCACTCGATATCTGCGCCCAGACGGAAGTTTCTGAAACAATCTGTAAAGTGGATGTGTGCTATCATTAAGAATTGAACGTGTTTTTTCTGTTCATGGAATTGTGATATAAAACTGATAAGGGAATTTGCTGTGTTCCAATAACTTTGCTTGCCGTATTGATTACACTACTAAGTTTAAGCTTATTTCTTATAGTGAGATTTCCATACCATGTTACGATGTTAAAGCTTATCACACTTTCTATTAAACTCCTATAAACTCGTTCAAGTATACATTGACTGACATTGAAGCTTTTCAGCTTCCTTAGCAGAAATAGTCTTTGCTGTGATTTTTTGTAAATAATATCGGTGTTTTCCTGGAAACAGAGTTTGTTGTCAATGCTGGTGCCAAGATATTTAAACAAACTAACAATTATTAGTACATGCGAACTTTTAGAACAATATCAAGTGAACGTTAAAGAGACAAAAATACAAGGTTCACGTTTGCTAAGGTATATGATGCATGGCTTGACATTGTTGCATCGCACGGGTTTCACCTTTTGGCATGACGATTGTTAGTGTAAACGCTACACTCCAAGCTGCTATGAAACATTCCGAACATCGAGATTCAGAAGGGTTTGACACATAGAGCGTTACAAAGATTGTGATAAAATATTGCATCGTCAAACGTTCTTCCTCCGAAAGTATTTTTGAATCCAAAAATCTGTACTCATGATATTCAATAGTTCCATCTTACTAGTATACTATAAATTAAGTCTCTTTATATATTTTAACATATATGTAAATCGCGGAATAACAGATAAGCCTTTTTATAATTACCCTCTTTTTTTTGTTTTACCCGATGTCACTTGTTCTTCGCATCCAATTGGGGTTGTGTACCATTTGATTATGACGAAATATATTCTGATATTTCACGAGTACAGATGATACGGCTAGTTTTCAATCGGATTCGAACCCACAACATACGGCTTCAGTCGCCTAGCTGAGAGGCCACAGAGAGAACCGCTCGGCTAAATCTCCACTCCCAAAAAGAGTGGTTCAATAGCCGGCTAAGTTGTTACATTTTTCTCACTGAGACCGATCAACACGTTGTAGAGTTCGTGAAGCACTCACGCACGCATGTTCACTATCATACATCGCACATACACACTATATCGAAGCGAAGAAACGAATTTCATCGCTTTAACTGGGCGAACGATAACCTCGGGGACAATTCTGTCCACCAGCAGAGTTACCAACCCAGGGTAGAAAATACGGCTAGTTTTCAATCGGATTCGAACCCACAACATACGGCATCAGTCGCCTAGCTGAGAGGCCACAGAGAGAACCGCTCGGCTAAATCTCCACTCGCAAAAAAGAGTGGTTCAATAGCCGGCTAAGTTGTTACATTTCATTTCATAACATGATTTGAACTAATTTGGGATAATTGGATCTTTAGATTTTTCAAATTTCTCAATATTACAAATTACTCATATGAAAAAAGTGTGCAACTTAAAAAGAAAAGCAGATGAGCTCACATTTGCATATTTTAAAGACTTACTTTATCATCCAATTATCCGAAATTACTTCCAATCGTATATTATGAAGCTTTCAGTTTATAATGTCAACTTTGTTCTAGAAATAAAAATTTTAAAAAAGCACCTTTCGCAGCACCATCGGATGTGGCTAAGTTTTTGCCCCGGGGTCATAACTATAGATTGAGTTTATGGTTACATAATAATTATAGGTAAAGGCTTCAGTTGTCATGAACATTCATTTCTATTAACACGATTGGAACTAATTTGGGATAATTGGATCTTCATATTTTTCAAATTCCTAAAAAGGGTTAGGTGACGTATAGCTGAATGTTGTAATATTACAAATTACTCACAAAAAGAAGTTTATAACGTAAAAACAAAATGGAGATTAGCTTACATTTGCAGATTAAACAGACATTACTTCACCATCCAATTGTCCTAAATTAGTTCCAATCGTGTTTATTGTTTTTATTTTGAGTAGCAATTTCAATTAAATGATAAGTATAGATGAATAATATCAAAACAGAATATAGCAATCAATTATCGACAGAAATAATGGGTCACACGCTTTGGCATTTAAAGGTGGGAGTCATTTTTCAACGCGTACAAATTTAAAAATCGGTCTCCATGTATACTACTGACCATGAGACACTGCACTTACAAACGCATTACAATTCGCCAACAACAATCGACTTTACATCGATAACTACAAATGATAGAATCCCACTTTCAAGCGTCAATTTTCATCTTCATATGTTGTTTTAAAACATTGTTTAAATGTTTAATTGAAGTGCAAAACAATACATACAATGAGTGACACACGCTTGCCTACACTGTTGAAAGAATGTATTGTCCTTTATACACGCTCACCTGAATATTTTTACAAAAGTCATGTCAGACAGCGCATGGTTTATTGACTCAAAATTGCGATGAAGCCGAATACAATATTTCCTTTACTCTTTGAAGTTTCTGCTTTGATTTCGATACACAGATAACTTTTGCTACTGGCCCGCATGTGACCACACTGATAAAAACTCAGTGATGACTGTTATAAAGATTACAAACATTAATTGTGTATTTTTCCTAAGCATTTTATGAAATATCTACTTAAAATACATGTACTTATCTCTCGCTCAAACCATAAGAGAACAACTGCAACCACGCAGAACTAGTATAAGAAAGACAATTGCATGCAACATGCCTAAACTCGATTAGTCTACCATGGAATTTTTATCATCTAGGTGAAAGTAATTGATTTACAACTGCAATGAATAAATGAAACACGACCCTATTATTCATATCTTCGAAATTCCAATACACATCAATAGAAGTCCTTTAAGGCAGTATGCACTTCGAAAGTAAAAGTCTCAATCTTAAGTAGTAGTCACAGTTCAAACTTATTACTTAGGATTACTTAAAATTTACCGATATTTGAAAATAAAAAAGGCCTTTATCCCTTTCTAAACTCGATTAGAGTTCATAAAGTTTTACTGACGTGATTTTTTAAATAATTTTTTTTCTATTGGATAAACACAGGAATAGCTGCCATTTTGAATTTTAAATATCGTTAAATTTTAGGAACTTTGTTTCTTCAGTGGAAGCGCATCAAATAGCTATCAGTAACACAAATAAAACCGTTGAAATTGTCGTTTTGCCAAGATTGTGCAAAAGTTAAGATGTATTTCAGTTTCGAGGCGCATACCATCTTACTTTGCATTTCCCCAATTGAAAATTCATAACAGTGCTTTAAAACGATGAATTCGTTATTGTCGGTGTTGTGACGTGTCAATTAAGAAGTGAAGAAATAAAACTCCTAAATAAACTTAAGGTATCAATATCTTATTCGAAAACGTCAGTTACAGTAAGTAAGTGTAAGAAAGAAGATGCTTAGGTATGCCTGTTATCTCTCGCAATGGAATTGTTTTTAGTTTATTTCTGGTCCTTACATATCCAACAAAGCGGGACCATTGTGAGCCAAAACACGATATCAGCAGTTGGGTCTCTGTAACAGAAACAATGCATCGTTTTACTTATGAGATCAGGTTAGCTGGTATGCCTTGAAAAGTAAGTATCCAGATAGGTATTGGCAGATAGTTGGACAGAATAAAAAAACTGATAGCCGGCATGCTAGCTAGCTAGGCAGATAGATAGACAGACAAACAGACAGAGACCGACAGACAGACATACAGACAGAGACTGAGTGACGGACAGGCAGGCAGACAGACAGATCGGTAGAAAAACCATAGATTTTAAAGGTTATAAAAGGCAAGCGAGGGTATTCTATTGCGTATATAAGACCTCTGGTTTGAAAATAAGAATATTTGGCGGGAAATAATCACCTTGCCTTGAGCTCTCAAGCTGGAGTTCGAAATTTGCGCGAGCTAAAAAATGTAATGCAACGCGCAGGTCTTCCTGAAATCTCCTCACACAGATTGAAGCGCGGTGGGGCAGCAGTGCGGCGTTGATAATTCGAACCAAGCTAGAGGGTCTCCGAGTCGTTGACAGCGCGCCCCCACCAATGTGTGGCTACTGCTGAGACTCCGTAGCTAGGTTATAATTTTCCACGCCGCTACAATCTCTGCACGGAGATTGGTATTCCTGTTGCGAATATAAAGCCCGGCTCCAGCCAATCAAATTGCCGGATTCAAGCTAAGCATATCATAATTACAGATATAGACATATATGTATGGCTACATTAATAGATAAATAATATAGATTGATTGGTTTGTCTATTTACCTTTTTATTTTAATTTTATTTACATACATACATACATACATACATACATACATACATACATACATACATACATACATACATACATACATACATACATGTTATTTACAAACAATTTCAAACTTTGAGAGTATGATGCATATTACGTACGTTCAGCAATCTCTTGTTCAACCAGGGACAAGACGTAATTGTCATTTTTATACTTTGAAAGCTCATCAGACATCTCGATAGAATCTTCCAATGTATACACACGCTCCGATTTCTTAAGATGATCGACCATTTTCTGAAAAAAATACATTCATAAGGAGAATTAAAAAAATTCTGCTGAACCAGTGTCTTTCGGCCAATAATATTTGAAAAATTTATTAACTGCTTAAACTCAGAAATAAAAAAATACATGCTATTTTTTTTTAAATCGAAACTTTATTTTTTCCCACAGAGTAACAATGGTTTGTCAAATTTAATTTCAAATAGCGGTAAATCCTAGATAGTTTGTTTCCCAATACCAGTATGGAGCCCCTATTTTTTCATTATTTTGAAATAGAATCATGGTTGAAAGGTTCCTTGAGGCACAGTTTTTCATAACTTTTTGAGTTCTTACAAAAAATAGAATATTTCCGAAAAAGTACATTCGTAAGGCCAGGGCATTCGTTATGTGCAACAGGCAAGATTTTATCTAACTAGGGTAGGTATGTCGGTAAGTCTTTGTTCACTTCTTTTTTTGTTTTGCAAATTTCGTGCGAAAATGCATTTATTTTTCTTGAATTTCCCCTTCATATTGAGTAGTAACATGTACTGAATGGATTTCTTCTGTATTTTGTTTCTTAGACTTAGCATCAACGGTTGTCATATTCATATGCTTCTGGCACATTAATAATACTGGATAGTGTGAACAAGTTCACGTTTTTCAATCTTTTTTGTTGTTGTCATGGGTGTGGTTGTCTCACATGAGCTTTGTCACATCACTTCTACTGATTGTGCCTAGTTGAAAAACTACAGCGAATTTCTCTTTCTCACAGTTTCTTTATAAAGTGTCCAGAATTTTCCAGGTTTTGTGGATTTTAACGCTATTCTGTACATGATTTTGCAACCTGCTAACATAATTGCATTTGTCGTGACAAGTGCGTAACAATTACACCGCAAACAAAAGCCTTTTTTACCCTGTTGCCCACACAATTACCTGTCGAACGAAAGCCCATGCTCTACGAATTCGCCTACATTTTGAAACTTTAGGAAGTACATTTTTGCATGCCTATGACTTTTCAAAGCAAAGTAGTGAACTTAGCTTTGGTATTTCTTTCAGATCACATAAGATTTTTTTCATTCTTTGCACTTAGGAACTGCTAACGCTAGTGCCAAGCTCGAACACCAACTGCCTAACATCTATTACAATCCGAAGACAGGTTTCATGAAGCTGAAACTGTGTACAGAAAAGCAAAAATAGGACTGAAACCCAGGGCTTCTTGTAAACATGTAAAATATCGGGTTTGGAATCAGCTGACATATACAATGCACAGATTCATTCGAAAGATGAACAATAGCATTTGGATTCAGTAGACAAGCAAGAGTATGCCGCTGACAACCATGGGATCCGATCGATGTCTACTAACTGTGATCTAGTCAGGTGGCTTAGCAACAAAAAACAGCAAGATCGTTACAAGGAGACAAAAGTGCCAAATTTGCTACAGAGGTTCACATATATATGAAGATCAAGATTAGCCATTGCTCCAAAAATGTTGCCCACCGGAAGGCTCGATGACGTCATGAATTCAAAATGGCCGCCATTATATTGCTTAAAATGGTAAAATTCGGTGTATTCGGCCAGTTTTCAATATTATTTTAAATAAACTGACACAAACATTCTCAATTATAAATAAAATATCAAACTGACGCAAATCAATTATTATGATGACGTCATCAAGCCAAAATGGCCGACCAAATTCAAAATTTCCGCCTTAACATTGTCTAAAAATGTTAAATCTATAATTAATTATAATTATTTATTGCAGTACAAGGCCTCAGCCAATCGTACAATTCAATGGAAGAAAAATATAAAAGAAAGAAGATGGTCAGTGACAAACATTTCACTTAAGAAATTAACAAAAATACAAATGTTGAAAAATGAACGTATAAATACAATACAGTCTTTTAAATGCTTTTCTCAAAAAGTTGCAAACGTTTTGGTTTTATTAATTGTTGCGAAGATAAGATACGAACAAGATTTTCATCGGAAGGAAATGTTGTCAGTAATGTGGATATATACCTTGTTCTTCTGTCACTATAAAGTGGGCAAATAAAAACAAAGTGAAATTCATTTTCTTCAAGTTCAACGTCATTTACAATCTTACAATGCATACAAATTCTTTGTTGAAGTGGCAATTTTAGGTGTCATCCCCTTTCAACATTCAGTCTATGTCTACAACAACGAAAATTTGAAAAAATAATCTTATTAATACCATTGAGATTACTCAGATACTTTTCCGGCTCGAGCATCGATTTAAATTTACAATACAGACTTAATTTAGGTGACTCTGTTATATTTTCATGCCATTCTTGCCGGAACAATCTTTTATTCTTTGTGAAAAAACATGTGAAAATTTTTCAAAGTTTTAAACAAAATGTTAAATCACTGTTAATTAAGCCTGTTTTCAGCATTTTAAAGCCTGAACTGAAATTAACACCCAAATTACAGGCAAAACATATAATTGATGCATATCAATCATTGAGATGACGTCATTAAAGCAAAATGGCAATCGAAAGTTACAAAATGGCCGATTATGAAGTTTACTATGCTAGGTGCAATGTCCCATTTACCTGACAAAATGATAGTTTAACGGTAATGTACAATTTGTATTAATATTCCATAAACTCAAAATTTAAAGATAAATATTTGAAAATTTAGGCAATAAGTGCAACACAAGTAACAAACTCTTATGAGATTATTTATTTTTAAACAATGGTTTTGTGTTTGTAAAATCGAATCTATATAAAAGGACATGTAGGCAACTACACACATTGGTTCTACCTTTGTTTGTGATACGGTATAGTGAGTAGATCAATGTGGTTTCGTAATAGGGAAACAGTGAGAAACCAGTGAATCTATAGTACCTTGACTCTGGTATTGGACCTTGGTCCCAGAAAAAAAGGTTTTATGTTTGTAATTCCTCCTAACGGCGTTTCGTGCCAAATTGAGGTCCCTTCTTCAGTCACTGGAATGGTTTTGTATTTTCACATGCTTAGTTTGATGGTAGCCATTGTTCATCAAAGAGATATGCTAAGATCATTATGTTGTGGTCTGATTTTTGCGTGAATTGCTGCTCAGACCATTTATTTGTACTCTCCCTGTGTCTGAATTTGCTTGAGGGAGGATATCCTGTATGTTTTTCTTCCTTTTATACGTTATTAACACGATTGGAACTAATTTGCTATAATTGGATCTTCATATTTTTCAAATTTCTCAAAAGTGTTAGGTGCCATATAGCTGAATGTTGAGATATTACAAATTACTCATAAAAACAAGTGTGCAACTTAAAAAGAAAAGCAGATGAGCTTACATTTGCTGGTGAAAACGACCTTACTTCACTATCCAATTATCCCAAATTAGTTCCAATCGTGTTTATTGTGGGTTTTCTGGACAACAATGGCCAGCGTTTCATCGCCCGTGATTATTCTCCAGTTTCTTATGTTTGATTAGACTGGCTTTGATGAGGTTGTGCTGACAAGTTTTTGTTATATCATTACTCTTATTTTTGTTGATTAAGGATTGCTGCTGACGTTTGTCACATTAACTTCTTTTTGATACAAGCTATGTCTTTCTTTTTATAATCTCATTGTTGAAGTTTTTGCGTTGAGAAATTGACCTTTTTATGGGGTCCATATTGTTGTTGCTTGTGCGAAAATATCTGATTAATTAACCTTTGATGAAGTATTTGAAGATTGTGGCAAATATATATCGTCAGATGGTTTTGTGTGGTTTTTAAAGTCGAGCCATAGCATCTCTCTCGATTAAGTCTCTGGCATTTGAAGACCACAAGGTCAAGATATTAGATTTTGTCGATAGAATGATCAAATATGAATTTCCAAGTTGAACGTAGGGTGCAGGGTATTGCACTTCTCGACAAATGTTGTGAATGTTAGAAGTTGACGTTCTGTTCCTGTGTATATCATGAAAATTTCACCTGTTAAATTTCCATACGAATATTTGACCGGATTGGGGATTTAATATAACTTTCTCCGTTTCATGGTATGTGATATCAGCTCTTTCTGGTGAGCCCATGCTGCATCAATAAGTTTATTTGTATTCTTCTAAGTTGAATTCAAATATGTTGCGTTTCAGGATAATCGACAGTAAGGCTTTCATGTACGTTGTTGGTGGGTTTTTTTCGGTATCGTATGTGCTGGTCCTGTTTCAGAGTCCAACGCTATGATCGCTGCATTTATTGCTTCATTTTTGGCATGTTTTTCTACATCGATACCACGTCTGATGTTACCAGAATAGAGTTTGCTTGTATTTTTAGTGACTAGTTAATGAAGTTTTGTGTCTCTGAAATATGTTAGTCGTCTTTAGACGATTGGTTTTATGACAAAGTCTAGAAATTCCGAGATTTGGTTTATTAGGCTCGAGCTACCATTTCTATTGAGACGTTGGATAATGATTGTTCCTTCTGCTTGGGTTCTGTATATTTTGGCAGGGGATACCATCGTGGTGTACAAATAGTTCTACTTATGGGAATGGGGAAACTGTAAATCACCTCGTCAATGATCTTCTTGTCGCAGATAAATGATTCCATATACAATTTCCAACGTATAGTTAATGTCGCCAAGTGTACAGTAATAGTGTACATATCGCAGCTGTCTATAACTTTCTTTATTGTCATTTGTCGTATTCACAATTGCTATGCCTCTTCCTTTATTGATGGGTTTTATTGTAATTTGTTTGTTTTAGACAGACTGTGAATCTGTAACAGGGTCAGTGTATGGGCAATGGAGGCATACAATGGGATTTCAGTGAGTGCCGCCTTTTTATGCACTGTCAATGTCAGGCATTGATCATGGGAAATGCAAATATGTACAATGTAGGTAGGTCGCAAATCCTGTACAAAATGGCTTCAAAAATCAGGAAAACCAGGAAAATCAATGCAGAAACCGTAATTACATACTACTCACGTCGGCGGCGCAAAGTCATTGCCATCTGCAGTGCTAACAGAGGAGCAATTTGCCCCATATTCGTCGAAATAAGGGAACAGACTTGAAATTTCGGGGGCAGTTCCATTTCATCATTGATACAAACGTCGATCATATCATGAAAATAAATTGCACTACACTCAGAACAAAGGCGATAACTCTCATTCTCTTAAACTGTAGAGACCCGTCGGTCATGACAGTTCCAGAGAGACTCGTGTGACTCAGTAATAGAGACAGTTTTCGGCGTGTTACCTAACGAGATCACTTTTAAAACGTTATGTACGAATGACGCTTACCATTCATTCTCCAACAAAATGACAATTCTTGATGATGTTTGCTTACATAGCGATCAGGGACCTCTCATGAGGCTAGCAAACATCAATATTGTAGTTGTTGTTGTTGTTGTTATTGTTGTTGTTGTTATTTGTTCACTTGGTATTGTGCGGCTACATTTCCAAGCGTTCACCCCATTTGTGCATGAGGCAAGTGCATTCAAAATGACAGAAAATTCAAGTGTCCTTCGACTCAAGTAGAATTTACTATTCAATTGAATAAGTATGTAGATGAGCTGCGCATCAATCTGAAAGTTTAAGCTCCTTTTGTTGCTTTTTTGTTTTTGATCCTTTAAAATCTTAAGTTTTCAGTCGGATTATGATATTATCATGATGGTATTGGGGGTTTTCGTTCTTGAGGTTGGCTTTTTGCATAATGACAATTCATGCATTGTTACCGATGCTATTTATTTTATGTAAAACACATTTTACAAAATTTGTAAATTTTTTTGTCAAACGTGTACATCCAGATTTACAAACATTTCGTTCATCAGCTAAAAGTTGGTCATTGAGAGCATGATATCGCCAAAGTCCCAAGTCCTAGGATTGTTCCCTATGGTTCATCGAAGGAAGTAATATTTCGTTGGATTAGGTGTCAATTTTTGAAGAGATTTGTCACAAATATTGGGGAGTGAAGGACATCTCAGGCCTACTTCAATCACTATTTATTTATAAAAGGTAGACATTTTTGGGGCTTCTTCATCATGCAATTACCTGCGTACCAACCCTATCTGTTCTCAACGTATAATAGGTGTGCCGTACACTGAAGTTTTTCTGCACAATAACTTAATCAGTTTTTTCGTTGGCCAAAGTAGGAAAAAGTCTGTCTTGAAAAATAGCTGTTAAAACTGACCAAGAGAGATTATTTACATAGCTTCATATTTCGGAACAATCCTTAGAGGCAGTGCCAGAGATTAACTAACCTGTTCGTAGGGAGCTGTACAGACATACAAACAGGAAATATCGTGCTCACGAAGAGTGTCCCAGACTAGGTCTATTATAGTATCGACCTGTTCGGACAAAAGAGCCAAGCCTTCCTTCACAGTTTCCGTACAAGCCCGTCTGTAAGTCCATGGTTCACCACCAGCCCTACAACTTAAGTATACAATTATATTTGTTGATATATAGATCAATTGCAATATATGATGAGGTTAGTCTCTGTCTATGTCTCTGACTGCCTGTGTCTGTCTGTCTGTCTGTCTGTCTCCCCTCTCTCTCTCTCTCTCTCTCTCTCTCTCTCTCTCTCTCTCTCTCTCTCTCTCTCTCTCTCTCTCTCTCTCTCTCTCTCTCTCTACATGTATAGATAACTTCTCTATATCTAATCATGTTCATTCGCACCTTGTTCGAGATTTTGCGCAAATCTCATTCCGTGATATAGTATTTTCATTACTTAACGATATTACCTTGAAGACAATAGCATTATTAATTCTTATCCAAAAACAAGCGTACCAAAGAATCTTTCTTTCACCTTGGGGGTCCTTTATATATATAAAGGCAGGTGACCCCTCCTTGACCCTCAATTTTGATTCTGTAGTCTTCCACTACACCGTTCTGTGGTTTGCTCCTACCTTCTGCGAAGTTACTTCTAGACGAGCACAAGAGGCGTTGTTTCTGAGCCGGCTGTTTTTCAGAGCTTAGTCCTTGCTTTCCTTTTATGCATGTAGAAAGTACTTTCTGCTTTCTTTGTAGGTGCTCATTTTTCTCTAGTTCGATAATGTAACCATTGCGTGCATTTGTGCTTTCGTTGCAAGTTTTATTCCTCCTCGACATTTGGAGTTCCGCCGTTGTCCCTAAACATTTTTGTTCAAATTTTTGGTCTTCTGTTAAGTAGCAGCTGGCAGTTTTGGGGTTGACCGCATTTTCTCCTATTCCTTCGACATCAGGAGTTTTGGATGTCTTTTAAATATTGTCGACTTTTAGAGTTTTCTTGTCGGCAGTGTTTGTTTACTTTGGTCGCGACTAACGCCTAACTATTATTGATTAAGCCTCTGCTATGCTAAGAGTCAGTAGGGACATTCTGGGCGTTCCACGGCAGGGGACATCTTCGGTAAGTCCCTTCCAATTCTGCCTGCCATGTCACCCTCTCGTGCTCCTAGTGTGTGGACACAGTGGTTTTGCAGCAAGATGGCTTAGTGATTTTAAGACGCAAACGACAGATTCCAGCTGGTCGGCCATTTTGTGTTTGTCGGGCTCCCAGTCGACTATTGTTGGGCCTGCCTTAGATTCAGTTTTTGGTTTAGATACCACTTTTTTCAGCTCCTTTTGTTCCTGATGAGATCTGCCCCTTTAAGTTTTGGAGCAGGGTGTCGGTTGATCTGTTTTACTATGGGTGTTAGTTTTCTGCTCCTAACGGCGGGGGTCCTAGCAGGTCATGCTCCTGTTAGGGCATGTCAACTACCATTTACTGCCACAGATGTTTCCCTGGGAGGTCTTTCCAGTTTTACAATTTTTCTCAGTTCCAGCTACTAAAGAACGATCCCTCCCTAAAAGATTTGCTGGCGACCTCTTTCGCATATGTGCAAAGACCAGCAGAGAAGTTTTTTCGTCGTTTGCCTTTTTCCCGAGGTAGGAGAGAACAGTGATCGAATCACAGGGAGGTGGTGGTTTCTGCCCCTGTTAGGATTTCATCCTCCTCCCGTATGTTGATCATACCTAAAAGGCATGGGTAGTAGATACACGTAAATCCTTTGGTGTTTTTGTCCTTTGCTGGCTAGGTCTTTGTTTTTATAGGAAGTGAAGACTTCTGTCTGTCTTCAGCCACCATTGATGTTGTGGTGAAGCTGCTTTTGAGAAGTAAAGACATGGTGAAATCTTTCTTGGGGATGATTTTGCCGGGTTTGGTACTCTTTTCACTTTTCGACTATTCAGGAAATCAATTCTCTGGTCCGCAGTATAGCTCATCTCTCGGCTGAGAACTCTGAGTTTTTGCATTGTGCCAAGACTCGTTTTCTCGAGGCTGTGAGGATTTTGCTTTCCATATTAAGTAGACCTGCACTATGATTGCCACTGAGGTACTTATCACGCGGATCCGCTTCTCTTGAAGCTGCCCCTGGCAAAGGAAGCAACTAGGCCGGCCTGCTCGCCTTTTGCCATGGCATAGTTCCCTTGTGTTTAAGAGTTTGCTATTCGCCATTCTTTTCAAGAATGAGGAGTGATTAGGCATAAACTAACAGTTCAGTAGTTAGTGCCCTCAGTGGCTGCTACTCAGAAACATGTGTTTTACGGTGTTGTTTTCTGTGGGCAACTCAGTCTTGCCTCGGGTAAGGTGACTGGAAAGTCCAACTGAGACAGTTTTCAGCGCAGGTCCTATGCTTGTTGATCAAGGAAGAGCAGAGGAAGCGAGTGTATGTGGCATAAGAAGGGGAAGTTTCTCGAGTTGAGTCATCTCCTATATACCCATCATTAGAGTGTTCTCTTTGATGTTTTGTCAGTCTGTAGACTCAAATTGCTGATGACTAGATTTTCTGTTTGCCGGGTTTTGTTGTCCTTGCGAGCTAACCGGCCACCACTCGGTCCATTTTCTCTCCGGAACACGGTTCCACTTCCTCATTGTTTTGAGGTGATCTATACCCTCTTTTTATAAGGGGCTTTACAGGCTGTTTAAACTCCTCCTTCCATAGATCTTAACAATTGGAATTCTTTCATAAGGGTGGATACTCTTTGCATGGATAACATTATTCTACAAGGCACTCTCTCCATCACGGGGAGTGAGCTTCTACGATAGACTTCAGGTCGAATAACCGCTGATCTTTCGTAAGTTGGGCCATTATTTCTGATTTGTCATATTTGGCCTGACTCGAGTGATAGGTGCTGTGTTCGCGTACCTACACAGGTTTTCGATATCGATCAATCGATTATTGGACGATTCGCTGGTACATATGTTGTCCCGCCATTTCACACAGTGCTTCACTCACCTTACCCTGGTGAAATATATCTAGATTCGATTCCATTCCTGGTGAGAAAAAATCAAATCTTAGGTCAAATGCAACTTATTCAGTTCAAAGGTATGAGACTGGATTTATTGCATGGATTAGTTTTTTCGTGCTAGAAAATCTTCTCAAGCTGGAAATCTCATTTGGTAACACATATCACACTGAAAGTTTTCTCAGCTTAATTAGCCCATCTCATTCCTCTGAGCAGGATTTATCTGATTTCTTCTCAGCTAAATTTCTTCACTCAATGGATTCTATTCACAGGGAGAGTGATATATTTATCGGAATCAGATCCACTCTGAGATGGTACCTCTAGTGGTGGATGTCCAGGGACAATACGCTAATGAGGATATGGTTGTGCCCTCCTCCGCCTCTCTTTTATTAGGATGATTAGGATGATTACATGATTTCTATCCGGTGTAAGTCTGCGAATTATGTATCCCATCTTATCGAGTGTCTTGATCTTCACAGACGCGTCCCTTCTTACATAGGAAGCGCATGTAAACGATCAACTGATTTCGGAATTGTAGTTCAGAATCAGGTTGTCTGGCATAACTTTTGCTTTGAAATGATGATGGTGTTTCTTGCCCTGAAAAAGTCAAATTCCTTAAAATACTGTGACGATCCGCTCCGACAATTCTACGGTGGTAGTGTACGTCAACAAACTAGTTAAGTTGGAACACGGTCTCCGACACTGACTTACCTAGTTTACAAATCTTGAAGGCTAGGTCGATTGATCTTTGCAAACCTACGCCGCCACAGTTAGCAGACTTCTGTCTGTTTCTGTTCCATCAAAATAAGACTTTGCTGCCCACTGTTAAAGCCTCCAGAGCGGCTATTGGTAATACTCCCCGTCTGTTAGGGCTAGAAGTGATCACATTACTTAAGTCTTCCTCAGGTTTGATTGACAATCTATGCTTAGCGAGACCAGCTACACGTTCTTTAATACCACAATTGAGATTATCGCTTGTACTTAATGCGTTATTACGTTCTCCGTTTGAACATTTTTGTTCGGCTCACTTTAAATTTTTCTTTTATCAGACAGTCTTTCTTGTACCATTAGTTAATGCCGCTAGACGTAGCGAATTTCAGGCCTTGCAAATTCTTCCTAAGCCTTGTCAGTTCACTGCTGAGGTGTTACATTATTGACTAACCCTGATTTTGTAGACAAAAAAACAGGGTTGCGTGTCAGCCACCTCAGATTTTATTTTTTTCTAGATTAACTTATTGGGTGAATAACCAGGAAAAAGTTTTCTAGATTAACATATTGGGTGAATAACCAGGAAAAGGAAGCGCTGCTTTGTCCTGTCATTCAGTGCTCTAAATGTAGATGAGGGGAGCAGAATTGTCTTTTTCATATTGCCACGATCTCAGTCTGATGTGTTAATTTCTCCAGCCATTATTTCGAGGTGCACTGTTGATACTATTACGTTTGTTGATTCATCTGTATCGGATGAGTCTCTAAACTTAGTCCCAGTAACGGCCCATGAGTGTGGGGCAGTTTAAGCCTCATGGACTTTATTCTAAGGTATATCTCCATCTGATATCCTCCAAGCTGTACAATGGAGGTCCCATGATCTTTTTACCTCTGCCTACCTGAATATGTTATCTGAGCAGCATGGTATGTTTTCTTTGGGCCTGTTTGTGTCGCACAAACCAAGATGCAACACAAAAACTGGCACTGAGTCTTTCTCGAAGAGTGACCATTCAGGCTTGGAAGTCCTGTTGGTTATTTCATTTGCCTTTAGTTACTTATGTCAAATTCCCGCCTCCTTCAGACCGTTGGACTCAGAGGACTATTGTTGTCTTCCAGGTAAAAGTGTTATGTAATAGAAATAACAGATCCCCCTTCCCCCGCATTTGAAATTCTGTAAATAATACTCCAACTCTCCTCCCGTAGTTTGGCATCGGGATCATTTCGTTTCTTTTTTTCTAATGGACTTAGTCATTGGAGGGCAAGTGAGGACGTTGTTTTCTCTGTTGGAAGTCTACACAGGCAGTTACTGAGGGCCTAGGAGGGGTAATCTGATTCGGGGGGCATGTAAAGAGGGACACCCCCAAGGTGAGAAGAAGATTTGTCTGTATGGACATCTTTGGGTAAGAATAAATAAGACTATTGTTGTCTTCAAGGTAATTGTTATTTACAGAAATTAAAATCCAGGGGATTTTTCATTTCAAGGTCAAAGACGAGTGATGTTTATGATGGCCCATTCCGTTCAAACAGATATTTTTTAAGAATAATAACAAGACCATTTCCTATTTATATACTAGGCTATTAATAAAATTATGTCAGACATAAATATACAACATACTGCTCTCCGCTTTTGTTTCTCCAGTGCATCACAGCAAAGGATCCCTCGCATAGTTTTCCCATCACTTCATCTGCCATCCTGCGAATATATGGTGCTCGAAAGAAAAATTTTGCCACCTTCTCGTCGATCTCTTCATTATGAAATATTTGATTTCTAGGTGTGACGTATCCAAGACATCTTACTGGCAGCATGGATTTAAATCTTTCCGCGACATTTTCAAGCAAATCAGGGGCTTCACTCACGTCAGGCATTGTAACTCCCATGATTCTGTCACATTGTCCTCTTATTGTCTCATATTCTTCAAGTTTAAATTCAATGGAAGAGCCCTTTGGGAATGGCCCGTGTGTTATATTCTCCAGAGTGAAATGTGAGCCACATTCTCTTTTGAAATCGTCCAAAGTTCCCACGTTAATAACTTCGCTTAGCTTATCGATATCGAATGTTTCGTTAGCTGTCCGCTCCATGGGTCCGGTCTTTTGTGTAAAATGTTTGTGTAGGTATGGTATGATTAATGTTCTGTGTTGAAACAGAGAAGCAATAACTGCGAAACGAACGTGTATATAAAGGCCACTTGGGCCATCACCATATTGAAATAAGGGCAACAGGTAACGTGTGGTATTTGTCTTCCAGTAAAATGATGGTTTATGTGTCGTAACTTCTGTGTCTCCAAGTTCCTGGGCTTCTTTTCCACTCTTTATGAATTCATTTCCCACTTCCACTTCTTCGTTCACAGTTCTTACATCTTCGGTGACCTGTTGAAGAGTGAATCGCATTGAAAGAAGTTTTTCCTTTTTCTTTTTGTGAAATCTTTGTTTCAAATATTGAAAGTACTAGAGTGGCTATGCATCAAATAGTGTTAGACGATTATTGGTCATTTTCAACATGTGTTCGTACCAATCCGTGACAAACTGCGTCCACCCAATCTGATGTCGTGATTCTTGATATATCATATTCTAAAACACTTGTTTTGACATTTTCGATTTGAAATTTCGATAATCTAAGTCGTGACAATGCCCCAGTCCCCAAACGTTCACAGTGAATAAAACAGAAGGCAGATGCAAGACATCCTTCGTTATATATATATATCAATACAAGTGCACCAGACTTTAAATCAAATAAGTCAAAACGTCGTTTTAGCGTGATCAATTACGTCCAGGTGATGTGTCATCTTTCAGCTGTTCTGGGCTATCATCGGGGTAACTATATCATTGGGCACATTGCTTTTATTCCTTCTGGCCTATACAAATTTAATATTCGATAAGGTACACTTCTTGCATGTGAGTTTGACCAAGAGTGTGGCCCACAGCGCCCTCTATCGTTAGTTTGATGGAAATGGGGCAGGATATACAGAGCCATAATCATTGCTAAAAAAAGTTTTGCTAGAGAGTGAGATTGTTTAATGTTTCTTGTACCGTGGACGAAAACGACTTTTCTCCGCGCTGTGTTTATATCTTCGCGCTGTGTAAAAATCTCCGCGCAGTGGGAAATTTATCTCCGCGGTGTGAAATCTCCCCGATGTCGGAAATTCTCCGCGCTGTTTAAAGGGAAACCTAAGTCTAGGGAGTGTCACCATTTATCCCTTCTAAAATCCACCTTGAATAAAATGCAGCTCAAATTTTCCACATGTTTGCACCCGCCAGCGACTGCGGCGCGACGAAGGAGACGTTGAAGTAGACGACATTTACGAAAATAAACTCGAAATCGCATGGGCGCGAAAGGGCTCATGGAAGGAGGGCGCATGGAAGGAGCGTGCGTGACGTCATCGGCGATACGAGCGTGTGTGACAGTAAAATAACAAGAGGATATAAAACTGCAACAAGTTAAAACAAATACAGTAAAATACTGACCGACCAGCGGGAAATAAAACACTTGCAAAGCACAGAGATAAAAACGCAGACGTTTCGGGTGCGACGCTGACGAAGGGTCGCACCCGCACCCGAAACGTCTTTATTCTCTGCGCTTTGTTTCCCGCTGGCCGGTCAGTATTTTACTGTATTTGTTTTAACTTGTTGCAGTTTTTATCCTCTGCGTTTTAACAAGTATTTTATCTCTCGCTGGTCGACCTAATTTTTTACAGTATTATTTTTCACTTGCTGCAGTTTTAGCCCTCTTTTGAGGTCGTTTGTAATTTTTATCGTGTGTGACAGCTTACCGTAGCATTGGAGTCTATGACTGTCTAGTATAGTTCTGCACGTTACAACTTTTAATGCTCAGTAGCATGAAAAATGAATTAAGCGGAGTTGGGTGCAAAAACGACTAAAGGAAGAACAAAAATGGTGTTAGTTTTTACCGTTTTCCCACAGAGCAGCTCCTTCGAAGACAGTGGCTAAAGAAAGTCTGGCGAGTCGGAGGTAAAAGGGCCTAAAATGTTAAAAACTGTCAAGATACTAAGTTATGTTCTGCACCTTTCAAAGGTCTGCGAAATCGCCGATATAAAACCGATAAATATGGGCAATTTCGGGACTCAGCCTAGAACGACTTCTTGCCTATCGTTTCTTGGCACGCTGAGAAATAGCTGATATTTACCCTATAAATATCGGCAATTCCGAGACTCTAATATCGATACCAGACGATCATACTAGATTTCCTTGCACTGTGTCTCGGCACGCCGAGTCTGCAAAATCATCAATATTAACCCGATAAATATAGGCGATTTCGGACTTTAACTGTGATACTAGACGATACTTTGTCAAATCGTGGGTAAATATCCGATGTATATCGGAGATTTAACCACCTAAGGGAGCATTCGTTTTTACGGGGAGGGGTCGGTGGAATTTGAGGGACAAATGAAAATGTAAGCTACCCCCCTCCAAATCAAATTTCTAAAATTTAACTCCCCCCCCCCCCGATTCATCAATTGTAAAATGTAACCCCTCAAAAAATCATCAGATTTGATTCATTAAACCTTCGCACCCTATGGCCCTGGGCTGAAAAATTAGGCCCTTCAAAAGTGTTTGCAAGAAAATGAGCTACCCATCCCTTGAATTTTCATGCACAAAAAAACAGCGACCATCCCCCAGATGTCACAGTCCGTATCAATAATATCTTAATTGAATTATAATTTCCCATTCGACCTTTGAACTTTACAAATAATCACTGGGTTAAATTGTCATATTGGTTTTTCAGATCTGCTCTTTCAAATATAATATTCTCGTCACGTACATTTATATCAATTGTCAAACTTTTTTAAAACACTGATTTTAAAAACCAGTTTTGTATTGTAAAAAATATATTCAAAGTTTCCTCACATACCACAATTTAAAGAGAATCAACATTTTTGGTGACGTTCCAAAATCAAATTTCTTGCACACACATGAACTTGTAATCGCCGTAGCCTAATCAAGTACATTAATATCAATAATCAAGAGTCTATAAAAACACAGATTTGGCTAGTTTTGTATTTAATAGAAATCATTCATAGCTTCTCATAAACTACTCATAGATTATGTATGAAGGACCAAGTAACATTTCTGTGAAATTCAAAAGTCAATTTTTTTCCATAACTCCATACAAACCTTTGTAAAATTTGACCCCCTTCCAATCATTGATTGCAAAATTTGACCCCTCCCCCTTAAAAACGGTTTCGTAAAAGTCAACCCCCCCCCTGATTTCCACCGACCCCCTCCCTGTAAAAAACGAATGCTCCCTTACAGATCTGACCACCCGACTACCTCTGTCCGACTCTTAGTTCAAAAATAGCATCCATGGCCGGTAGTCAAGAATCCTACATGTTTTACATTATTAAATTTATTCATGCAAGAAATACATTTTTACAGTTAAAGCATTTTTTCATTAAATGTCCACACGAAACTTCATACACATAATTACTAGCGGGACTTCGTCGAAAGGACCGATCGGATATCATCGGGAGTTTCCGGGAGGGCCTTGCACGAAATACATTCTTTACATGTAGGCTTTAAAAAAATTTACTTGACGATCGGGACTTGGACAGAGGACCGATCGGACATCATCGGGAGTTTTGGCTGGTCTTCCACGAAATACATTATTTACAGCGATAGACGATACTCATAACTGGATTGTCCATATCGCGGGTAAATATCCAATATAAGCTTATATCGTAGATTTCATCACTTTACAGATCTGAGCAAGCACGACTTCCTCAGTTCGACCCCAACTTCGAAAAACGGACGTTACTACAGATTTTTCAAATCGCGGTAAATACTTTCCGATATATATCGGAGATTTCGCAATGTTAAAGATCTGGCCAAGCTCGCGCGAAAACCAGCCTTGCAAACAAATGAACATCGCGATGTAACAGTCTGTAATTAACATTATTTCTAACAACCACTCGGCTATTGACTATCGACGATGAACATTTTCTATCCTGTAAATATTTTTCTTTTTTGTCATTAGATTTGTTACATATTTCATAATTTTTTCTGGTTGCACTCCTCGATGAACGTCGACTTTAGAAGTTCGATATCGCGATGCTCTTTTGTTCATGTTGTTTGCAGGGCTGGTTTTCGCCCGAGTGCTCATGGGTTGAATCAGATTACAACCATTTTCAGTAATAGATATCGAAGCCACTGCAGTGAACTGCAATAAAACTGCTCACACTAATATACGAACGCTTCCCCCGCATATAGGCCTAGAGAGAAAATTGGGCTCTGCGTAAATTTACAAGCGCAGCTAAGCACAGTCATCATGTACCTATTAAAGCGAGGTGGGTGTGCTCGAAAAAGTAGATCAATGCAAGTTTTGGATTCAAAATCGGCTGTTTCGGCGGAGAAACTGCGGGCCGTATTTCCGAGGTGCTACCAGCGATTTTTTCTATGGCAGTCAACCGGGCTGTGGTGAGAGGCCGTATAACTCCGTAACACACAGCCATGCAGAGCTACGTTAAATGCGGCCGTACCCTTCTCAGTAGACACCCGTCGTACTGACATTTGTTTAGCAGTGCTGTTTCGTTTATGAGTGTTTTCTTTCGCTGTTTTCGCATTCTGGTAGCTAGCAAGCATATAAAAACTGGAAACTAACACCGACCGCACAACAACTCCGTGGATACGTACAGCTACCCTGTATCCCGCACACGAGTACGCGGGTGCTGCCAATGAAAGCCGGTCAACAGCTGCGACCGGCCGCCCGTGCTGGGTGATCTCATTACCGTGCTCGAGCTTGACTGGGTACATTTTATAACTAGCGAAATTTTAGTTTTTTTTAAAATCTTGATGGTCGTAATGTGACGTTCATAAAATAATTTGTATATATATATGACATCTTTAACAATTTGAAAAAATGAAAGATTAAAGTTGGTGCTGTAGCAAAGCCTTTTAAGCAACATGATTGCCATGTATTCTGCCCCGTTTCCATCAAATTAACGATAGAGGGCGCTTTGGGTCAAACTCTGGATCAAACCAGGGTCAAACTCACATGCAAGAAGTGTACCTTATCAAATATTAAATTTGTATAGGCCAGAAGGAATAAAAGCAATGTGCCCAATGATATAGTTGGCACGATGATAGCCCAGAATAGCTGAAAGATGACACATCACCTGGACGTGATTGGTCGCGCTAAAACGACGTTTTGACTTATTTGATTTAAAGTCTGGTGCCGTTGTATTGATATATATAAAAAGAAGGATGTCTTGCATCTTCCTTCTGTTTTATTCACTGTGAACGTTTGAGGACTGGGGCATTGTCACGACTAAGATCATCAAAATTTCAAATCGAAAATGTCAAAACAAGTGTTTTAGAATATGATATATCAAGAATCACGACATCAGAAGGAGTGGACGTAATTTGTCACGGATTGTACCTCTTTTCCCTTCAGTTCGGAATTTTTTTTCTAATGTTTATTCTTTTGGCAATCGACTAATTAGCTAAATATGAACACAATTAATTATTTGGAGTGCTAGGGCAGGAAAGAGATACGTCTACTAAGCCATTAATCTACAACTTATTACATGATTAGTAATAAATCTCAGGTAACAATATCAGCTATAACATTTATAAGGGAAATTACAGCAGTAAACATAAAATATCACGAAATAGTTTGTTTTATATTCTTTAGACGCAGATGTTGTTGTCGTTCACGTTCCTGTATAAATTTAAAGTTATCAAGGGGGACGTAGAACCTGTAGACTGCAGAGGGTTCTCATTATGTATAATATTTCAAAATGCTTTTGCACATACTCAAGTCGTTCGCTGGTAAAAACGTATAGATTTCGTACTACCGACCAAATGAATCCAGGCGGTATCTACAAAAAGGAAATATAATTGATCATTGAGGCTGTTAAGGGTTCAAATTCTGATAGACTGAATTACGGACAGTAATTTATCGATCGGGTTCGAACTCACATTGTTTTGCAAAGCATTATTTGATTAAAAAGAACCTTCAGCTAACGATATAAAGCAAAATCAATCACCTGTTTTGTCAGCTTTGCTACCCCATTTCTCCTGTTTCGTTCGGGAACAGTGCAACTATGTTTACAGATTAAAAACTGTCAGAGAATCACCTGTGTCCCACATCGTCATCCAGTTTGCAAATTTAGCCTACACTGGATCAAAGTAAGCATTGCTTTACTCAAATAACAACAATTTAGTCTGGACTGAATTTCAACTGATATAGATAAAATGTGTAGTCCTGATTAGCTATAAAATGATTACTACCTATTTCAGTCAGTTTAGGGAGCATAACAGGAAATGGGTGACTAACAAGTATTAATAAACGTCACAGGTACATATATTGTTGATGCTTGGAAGTATCTAAGCTGACCTGCAGGCGTTTTGTTTGATCAAAATATCTGTATATCTATTCAGCTCTGTCTGGTCTACCATTGGCATGAATTTCTTTTCAAAGATCTTTTGAATTTTTTGAAGTTTCATTGATGAATGGTTTATTCATGATAAAAACCTGCATAATTTACAGACCAATATGTGTTCTCTCATTTCAGTTTTATTAGGTAACGTTCAAGAAGTGGTACTCGCAATTTATTTCGGTGAGTGACGCTGCTACTGAGCTATGTCTATGGCAAGTGTGATATCATCAGTTTGTTGCGGCATCATTTTTTAATGTTGGCTTTATTGAATATATATTGCATAATAGTTTTCAGAGTAAAACTAGAATACCTGCATTGTTTCTTAAAATGCAAAATGCGTATTATGATTTATCGAAATCGAGTTGATGCTGCTGCTATTCCAATGCTGGTGTACAGTTTTAACGAGTAATCGTATCATGAGAGGCTGATGTTGAGATAAAACGATGACAAGTTGTCACACTCACTCTCATTGTGTGTATCCTAATACTGCTATGTTAAACCCTGGAACGTTTGGGGGTTTGTCACTTGCCTTACAAACTCCAGCCTTGATTCTGCACGAGCACGACCAACCCATATGTGTTCATAAAGTAATGGCGCAGATTCCGTTTTGGTGCATGGCGGCATACGAAAGGGCGCCAAACTTTGACACCATGCCTTTTTGTAATAGAACGCCATTTTGCACGCCAGTGTTAAGAAAGAAACTTCAGGTTATTTAATTTTTCGGGTTTGTTTTTGTAATTTGAAATCCAGATTTTCAAACATTCAGTAAAACTACGCAAGAGGTATTTTTTTCAGTTCGCGTACATTGTATAGCATCATGGTACTTGTACATGACGTCATAGGACGCAAGTGGAAAGATAAGACGTAACGCAATTAGGTTGAGGAAGAGAAATACTGTGATGTACTTTACCTTTTTCAAGTATATTATAATTGCCTTTTTTGCTGAACTTTACAACACTTTCAACAGACTGACTATGAATGTTTAACATTAAAGTTTTTTTTATCGTTAACACAGTGTTAACTGTATGAAAGCCATTTGTTACAATTTAAACACAGGCAACCACATTTTAAACGCATAATTACACGTCTACCCTCCGCAGTTTTTAAGTGTTTATACTAGGATGTCACAATTTCCTTGTCACGTAGTTTTTAGTTTCTTAACCAACTATTCAGTCGACTATGCAATTTTCTTTTTTGCATCCGCAGCCGTATCTTTTATCTCTAACGTGCTGTATATGTAAATTAAGTACATACTTGTATGCAATTAGGGTATTTTACGGGATATTTTGACGAGTATGGCACAGTAATATTCCTGTATCTGACAACAGTGTTCTGTAATTACATTAAAAAATTAATTGGATACGTGTATCTCGAATGTGTTCGTCTGGGGCCCATAGGGTTGTAGAATTTCCTGATTTTTGTTAAAATCTGACAAACCTACAAACATGGCCATTTTACAAAAACATCTCACGAGTCAATACGGAATCCTGAGTTGATTATTTGATCTGTCAATCAGTTACAAATATGAAAGACCTGAAGGAAATAAGGAAGTGAAACCTTCTAACCTTGGATGGCACTCGAAGGAAACGAGGGAAGTTTACATTTTAACGTTCGCAAATTACTACATTGGACTTTGCTTTACTTACCTCGTTGCTATCAGCATTTTTCAAGTCACTCGTCGGCTGGTATTCATCAATCAATAATGATGTCCCATGCTTTACATTACCAACCTTTAATCCGATTGACGTAACAGTCGGGAAGTGTAATACATTTAAGTAATGTAACGGTATAACTAGTATGCCAAGACTGCATGTGAAACACAAGAAGAGGCGAAAGTACTCTGCTTTGCGTCTCCGAGCCATGCTTAATATTCGATAGTGTCGACGTGGAAGAAATGTGACACCGAGATCACGATAGGTAACCCTTCTACTTTAATGGTCCTTTGCCATGAATATTCAGGAGTGTTGTCACATGTGGATATGCAAATGTATGTTTTTCTTAATAACAGCTGTTGATAAGTTTCTGAAAAAGCGACGTAAGTGTTTGATGCTGCGAAACTATGATGCCGTTAACATAATGACCTAACTAGCAAGGAAATTTCTTTGATCCCACCTAGTCAAATGACAAAGTGCAATAAATAGGCGAGTTGATCGGTGTTTGTGACTTGTAACATAAATTAACTCTGCATGAATAAATAAATACAATATATATACCTCTCTCACAAATATGATTCATATAATTATGTACATACATATACATGCGTACATGCGTTTACACTTGTGAAATGGATGAAAAGCGTTGTGTTGTTAGGTTAGGCAGAATTATCTGTGCATCGTAATCCGGTCAACGTTTGCTTCCTCACATGTCTGATTTAGCAAGGTAACAGGTTTCCAAGCATGTTTAGGTTTTTCAGTTCACCCTGCATTTTGAGACCATAATGGATGGAACCATGCACCCTAAAACGGCAGAACATTGCTCAAGAATTTCATAAAGTTGGCCTCCATTAATTATTTGTTAAGATAGGTCTACCCGGCTGAACATTTGGCCCTAAGCACAGGAAAAATTTCGGAGTTTCCTGTGACGGTATAACCGACAATTTGCGGTTTATAAACAAATCTAAACCGGTACGCAACATATTTCGGGAACAACATAATAAAACTCTGCCATGTTTCAAACTGCACACAAATCTCAAAACGCCAGGAGAAAGGCAGCAGACAGAGACAGCATTTAGAAATAATCCCAAGTGACCGAGGTTGAGGTAAATGTTAGGCGGTAACGTAAATAGCTTCTCATAGCAAGGAATGCCTTTTCACTTCCTAACCCCGAGTTTGTATGCACTCGTCTTCATTCGTGTCATCCGATATTTCAGCTACCCCGACATTGTGAGTGTCAACGATACTAGTCGTAGGCAAATGCCTGTAGTAGTAGTTTTTTAACACCGCCCCAATAAAAACCAGGAACACCGAGGTTTGTGCAGCAGAATGTACAATTAATATGCATGTATGCCTTCAACAGTTGATATGCGAATACCTTCAGCTGTAGATTTTCGACGCTGTTGTTTAATACACCGTACGAAGACGCATAAGTTGCCACTTAAATCTAATTATTTAAGGGATATTTAACAGGGCACATGTACCTCGGATTAGTATTTGTCAGCAAGTATTTATTTCCTGAAAATTGAACGACGAGATGACTTCGCCTATGGCATCATTGGCGTGCTACGTATTACTACCCTCTGCGATTTTTTGGCCATTGGTCCGACAATCCTTTTTCCATTTCAGGTAACCTGTTGGGCAGGGCAAGATTGAAGGATATTCAGTCCATGCAAAGCTGTTGTGCAATCCATAATTATCCTAGGAGGTATGTTTATATTTATTTACCTTGAAAAAGTCTTATATAATTACTGATTCCTAACTTTAAAAGGGTGTAGGGGTGTAGTCTTGGATGTGCCACCATTTTATTGGCATTCCAATATGTTGACAGTCCTCTTTGTGCGGATCACAGTCGAAAATAGTATGTATCGCTCCGCCACAAAAATCAATTCAATTGTCCTATTTTTTCAAACAAATGTGGCTTATTATATATTTACATTGTTAGGGAGGCAAATTACGAATTTTTGATGTAATATTTTGTCGGACACTGATATTAAAAAAGTAAACGATAATTGATCCAAAGGCGTTAATACACTTTTTCGATTCCCGGCACCTTTCTTTAGTTCCTAGCAATTATATGTGACGACAAATACAGTGACCCTATATATCACACGGTTAAAATCTTGAACATTCATCTGTATTGCAAATACTCAACTTGACAATGCCTCAATACAGCTCCATCTGTGTGTATTCTCCTTGCTGTCGTTGTATACTGATTTTCCGGGCAAGTTATTTGTCAATCGTAGAACTGCTATATTGTACATAGTCCACTGTGTTTCCAGCGGTAATCCTACATCAATGTATTTAAACATGTGTCTGGATCAAGAATAAGCAAATTACATTTGTTTTAATGAACTTACTATTGAAAATATTAAAACTATCTGCTTGTTCGTTAAATTTACATAGCGACACACCTTCTTAAACATCATATATTGAAGAATACATAATGAAAGGTGCGCCAAATTGTGTCTGGCTGAAGCGATCAGCTACCACCTTCGAAGTGGCACATAACGTCATTTATCATTAATATACAATTGCAAATGTTTACAAGCAGACGTTCATGCACCGTACAAAAAGTCTTATTAAGATTGGTTTACATCTAACACATAGCACATCCTTTATATAATCTCATGATGTGCCAGATTCAAAATAGGTTTTAAAAAAGCCATTCAGGGGATCTACAAAGCTTACTACTTCGTACTTGCATTTTAATCGAATTGAAACTAAGACTACCTGTATCTTGAATCACTTTCGGCAATCAGAATTTCCCGTAAGCTTAACACTTCATGTTGTTCAAAATGGGCAAATACTCATAGCATTTATATGTTATATGTTATGTTTTATTTATTCATTAAAGTGTCATGTGTGGTCTTAAACAGCTTGGTTGCCACACCCAGCCCCAAGGGCTTACAAGACACTAAAACAGTAAATAAAGTACATAGATATGAATAGCTCAAAATGTAATTTAAGTATAAGAAGCTTCTTGTCTCATTGAAAATGCATGATAGACAAAGAATGCCAATTTGGATGGCATGTCGCTCGTTAGAAATTTGAGTTTCTGTTGTACACCAAATGAATCAAATACAGAGCACAAGTTTCTGGCTTTACAGAACAATTGGTTCCTGATAACATTGTAAAGTGTACAGTCAAAAATAAAATGGAGCTCATCTTCTACTACATTTGGACAAAAATCACATAGTCTTTTCTCTTTAGGCACATTCGTGTAACACCCAGTTTCAATTTTCAGAGGTAAGATACCAACTCTCAATTGTGCTAAAAGTGATCTTTTTGGTCTAGAAATGGAAAATTGTAAATATTTCTCCATTCCATATTCCGTCTTAAACATCAAATATGTACGCAATTTGGGCTTTTCACTCAGTTGGGATGTCCAGTTACTAATATACAACGTTTATAATGCATCTTTAATGACAGGAATACTACAAGCCTCTAAATTGCCAAATTTTTCGTGCAAACCAATTTCTGAAAATAAATCAAACATATATTTAGCCCAGTTTTTATATTTTAAACTGATATCTCAAGTAAAAACTTGCTTAATCATTCTGTCATCAGGCATAACTACTAATCTATTCCAGAGTCTTACCTCGTTGCTATCAGCATTTTTCAAGTCACTTCATCGCTCTGTTATGGACAAAGTATGGTTGAACTTCGTAAAATGGGCGTCACGGTTCCATGGTTTATTTCTTCTGTAAACCTTTTTTCTGTCGTATGGATGTTTTGTTACATATATTATCGTAAAATTTTTTCTGCCTCCGAATAACATAGATATCTTCCAATAAGGCCAAAAGTAAACACAGCCATATTGGATTTTGCCACAACAAGCTGTAAGTGGAATGCAAGAAGTGCAATTGGAAATCCACATTAAAAATGACATGTCATAAAGCTGATGTTACATGTACAGAAAATGTCAGATTTCATCAAAATTCACACTTAATCATCTGATCCTATCTCTGACACTTGGTACCAATACGTGTATAGTTACATGCCCTACGAGCAGTCTCCTCGTCTGTTAAATTTAAATCCACGTGAGGCATAAACAATGCAACTTCTTAAAGGTGTTTGTACCGTGTATCAGCTTTCGTTGAACTGTGAATTCACCCGTCTGAATTTTCAAACGAATGTGGACAGAATGGGTGACTTGGGTTGTGATTTTGCTCAAAATTGCCGACTTACAAGAACAGTTTGTTTGTGAAAAGCTTGAACCTGTTCAAAATCCTACTTTTTAGATGTGTCCTAGGTGAATTGGAGGTAACTATGACAACGGTGTAATCTGACCTGACAAATCCCTACATGATGGTCCTCTGCAAAACGTGTTCTCAAAATTTATTAGTGATATTTCCATTTTGCAGCAAAGTTTGAGGGTCGGAAAAACTTTAGCCATTGTGACTCTATGTTACCAACGTAAATTTTTTGAATCATACGTAAATTTCCGAATCAGTATTCCTTATTATTGTATAATTCTACTGCACGTATTTCTGTGTAAAGAATTCAATTATTGGACAGAGATTGTGCCAAATCGTAATCTATAGACTCGCTACTCAATTTCAATAATATGCAATTTATCATTTCCATTTTTGTGACGCACTCATGCTGTCGCGTTGAAATAAATTAGTTTTCATTTGTAGTTTACTTTTTGTATTTTAAAGGTTGCCATTATCTGACAGTCTGTAGACGTGACGTTATAAACCAATATTGCTCGCCTATGAAATTGTAACTGTTTCAGTTTAATACATCAGAAATACAGAAATAAAGTTCAAAAGAATACGATGGTTTCAATCGGATTCCAAACGATGGAATGGTGTTTCTAAAACTCTTGATTAGCAAAGCAGCCACTTTTTATATTTACTTTTTGCATCTGTTTTGCGTCAGCCTAGCTGCTGCCGCACCGATGCAGATCAGTTTTGTTTTTAAAAACAAATACAGTGCACTGACTACATTATCGTTTAAAACTTTCAGGCTGCAGACGGCGATGATATGTACCATACATGAAATTTCAACTAAAAATTCAACAAAACATTGTAAGGACGGTGAAAACGCAAGCTTATGTACTCCGTGAAAATAAAGAATAAGGCGTATCCTAATGAGTCACTACATAAAGAATCCCTTAGTGGGCAGTAAAGAAGAAATTACAGCAACAAAATGGATACAAATAAATATGTGAAATATGATGGCAAATTCTGTGCAATTTTTAAGTTCGACATCTATAACAGCCTTCAAACAGATATCTCTTTTCAGCTCTCTACGTATTCCTCGTCTGTCCAGCAAATAATCAGTGTTTACTGAGCTATGTGAATTCTACTCTTTTCCGATTTTCATATAGGTTCGTTATTAGGAATATGCGAGCAACTGGTTGCAAAAATATATCACTCGGCACAAAATGCCCTGGTCAAATTACAAAGCATCGCCTCTGGCCCCGTTCTCTTGTCCATTGGTTTCCGAGTGTCCGTTAAGGCATGCGCTGTCTGTAACCCCAAGCAAGTACTCCTGCAATTCAAGTAGGCTAGTGTGTAGTGAGTGTCGGAAGACCAGAGAATTGGTTTCTGCAGCTCTTTGGGAAGGATATGGCGAACAGGATTTAGTTCTCGTGTGGGTTGTAAGCCGCTTCATACCCGTTGGGCACTATAGGACCGTAGTACATAAAACAATCCATCTTCGTCAGCAACTTTAATGATAAGCCCATTTTTGTTCAGGACCACATCATGACAATATTCTTGTCCATTTGCCATAAAAACGAACAGATGTAAAATGATTTCGTTGGATATAAATAAGATTTGCATGCTTTACTTTACATGCCGCATGATACTCAAACTTCACAGATTATGCTGACAACTTCCATGCCAGGAAATCCCAAGACGATTTGACCGGTTGACCTCGCTGTTAATTTTATGCAGGAAATTACAATAACAATGCTTGGTCGAATGATGCAGTGCCTTGAGGGTTGGGTCGCCAGTGGTATAGAAGGAGGAGTACCTTCCCGATGGTGATAAGTGGTGCAGATAACCGTAGCCTAAGTGACTGGCGTATACACGTGCCAAAAGACACCTATGGTTGATTTCCTGTTGACCAGTCGGATGGCAGAGTTGCAAATACCTGGACTGAACCATTTGGTTTTTTTGTGGTGTCGGTGGTACTTTGACAATAAAAGTAAAGATGCACATATATTGAGTTTATTGTCTTGTTTATGAGCGGCCAGTATTTCCAACAGCATAAATTATGTGCATTTGCCCTTGAAGAAATAAATAATTTCGAATAAAACATCGCGAATGTAACCACATTCCTTAAGCTCGACGTACACTTAAGTGCCCCAAAGAACCATGAAATCGCCCGACTTTCGATTGAAGAGATGAGTTTTGCCAAACCGCGTATACAGAAAAGTGGCAGATGACTTTATTTTTAGAATCATAGACAGTATAGCGAGATGTAAAAAATGTGAAACAGGCTCCCCACCTAACTATCCTAAATGTTTTTGTGTCGAGTTTGTGTTTGATTCGTTTCGAAAATGTGTTCCTACATTCTTATCCGATTGTTTGTGTTAATGAAATGTTTGTTTCGCTTTGGATATTTGTAGAGAAGTTTGGATTAGTGTGTACGGTAACGTTTTGTTTGTGTGGGGAAAGCTTATGGCGAGACGCAGCCGGACCTATGTTGTTACAAAAGTTGATATAGTCACCCTTTGACGCTTGCGTTTCGAAACCCGAGTGTGGTTTCTCATCAGTCGCAGTGTAGATTCTTTCCTTACTTTGTGTTTGTGAAAATTTATTTTAATGCATTTTAGTGGTCTTGCTTTCCGATTAGCGAGGCAAGTATATTAATTTTGGTCACGTTGTGAGTCCGTTTGGTGGTTCAGTTTGTTTGTTCTATGTTTCTTTACTTCGGTAAATTTTGTTTTGACTGGTGTGTCTTTTAGATTTTTGCGGAGGTTTGTGAATTTTAAGGCAATAAGTACTACTGCGGGGTACGGATTATATGTTTATTGGATCAAGATACTTACAAGTATCCTGGTTGATGTGCTTGTTCTCGTACAGTTTGATTAATAGTTCGTTTACTTTGTTTACTGTTTGTTCTGGCTTGTTGTGTATAATACTGAGTGTTGCGTAATTGCCTTTCGCATTCGAGTACGTAATCGTTTGTGTTGACAATAACAAAAACCGACCCTTGTCGAAGGGTTATTTTCCCGAAATTTGTCCATTGTTTGCAAGCTGGTTTATCGCGATTCTTTTGGCACGCGACATGTGTTGTTTCCTTAATTGAAAGGGTATCTCTAGAAGTGCGAGTTTAGCAGCTTCAGATAGCTTTCAAGTTTTTGTTTTTTTGTTGTTCGTGGAGCCCAATTTGACTTTTCTTTGAATTTGTGTTGCGATTGTTTGTGTCTCACGATGTAGCGTAGTCACATTATACGACTTTATTTGTTGAAATCCTGAGGTGGTTTTATTCTGTTTGGTTTTGTTGGTGTCCGAATGAATTTTAAGGCTTTTGCCTAGTACCATTTTTCGGAGTTTCATAGTTTGAGCGATGATAGGTTGTTGTTGAATTTCATGTTGTTGTCGGCTTTTCTTTAGAAATAGCTGATTTATTTCCACGGCCATGTTTTCTGTTACGTTACGGTGATTGTTTATTTTGTATTTAATGTTGTGTTTCAGTTGTTTGTTATGTGTACGATTTTTGTTATTTCTTTTAAGTGTTTGTGTGTTCTATGTCATTTTATGGGTTTTTTGGTAGTTCTCTTTTTGGAGTATTTGAAAAGGGCCGCTTGGTATGGGTTTTTGTTAGCGCTTGGCGCGTTTGTTTTGGCGATGAGCCTAGCTTTTTTATGCTTCTTTTCGCCGATTCGATGTGCTTGGTGAGTAGGTGTTTGCCGCCTTCTTGTCACTGTGTGTGCGTACATGGACAGTCTGCATAGCCCTTGAATATGGTCTCGATTTTGATCAAACTTACAATTTAGAAGTATATATCAAAACTGATAAATGATTTATGTGATTACTGTAGCAATAGATAGGCTACATTCAGGACGGACAGCGACGGGCAGTAATTAGTAGGCAAAACAGGTGGTTTTCACCGTGGGCAGAACTCGGTGCAATGATACTGAACATTAATAGTAAGCCTGTCACCTTGAAGGTAATGCTGTAGGCGAAACAAGGACTTCAAACGCACGATGGTACAAACAACACCACAAGTGAAACGTACACACAGAAATACACGCGTTCCTACGTTGCGCCCACCCGGGCCACGCGATTAAAATATGACTGATACTGCTGAATAGTGTTAATTGGGTCGGTGAACAGTCAATTAATAGTTTAATTGAATACCTGGGTGATTGGCAGGTCGTGTCCAACGACGCATATGCAAAGCAGGCCGAAAGACAAAAGCCCCCAAAGATATTGACAGCTGGCCAGGGGTCACCATGAATATGTAATGACGCTTCGCTACGCAGAAACTGCGCAGTCAAGCCCTTCTTAACCGGTCAAATCCTCTTGGCATTTTCCCTCAAACTTTTAGGGTAATCATCTCAGTAATTCCGTTTTAACATAATCAGTCAACGTCGGTTAATTCTACCATTGAAAGTGAGCAGATATAACTTAAAAGCGACTGCCGTACAATTCATGTTCTCTCTACCTATCTTTTACATGTTTGTTGCACAATATAGACGTACAAGTATAGCAGCTTGCGTAATGCAATGTTTGCAAATGGACCAATATCGTCAATGTAAACATGGAAGTAACTGTACTGTCTCCATGATATGTTTTATGTTTGCTATGATGTAGACTTAAAACCTGTGCAGCTGTGGGTGAAATTTGCGAATATTCTGGAGGCTATTCTCGGCATATTTTCAATGTTGCCGTCATAAGTAATGAACAGTATCTTTGTTAGTTTGATGGCTTGATAGATGAATTGTTTTGACCCCTTGTCCGATAATCATTTCAAATAGGTAAAAATAAAAATGCAACGTACCTGAATGGTTGAGAGGAGAAACAGGTTGTTCTCTTTGTAACAGTCGTCTTCAAATATCGCTGGGGTTGTCCAGCTGAGTTTTCTTGCCAACCAAGAAGATGACAGTCAACACCATGACCTACGATGGTCTGTCAAGAGTGACACAGAGAAGCCTATCGGTGACCTAAACAATACCGTGACATTGCGCAGATTTGGCTGATCTCTGATAATTGTCGGCTTGTTGGTATATGTTTTCGTGATTTGTATGTCAAGTTTGTTTTTTAAATTGTAAGTTTATTTGTTAATTTGAAATACAAATATTAATAGTAAAACTGCTTGCTAAGGTTTTATGTTTTGAGATCATGTTCAAAGCTATAGTTCCACCTTCCCTTCACAGAATAATGATGGTGCTTTGTAAATAACATAGGCTGTCCACAACTATTCATAACTCTCTTCTGCCGCACGTCAAAAGGTCGTCGAATGAAATTACCAATTATGCAATGCGATGCAAACCGACAGACAGAGTTTAATAAAGTCATGCAAATCACCCTTATGTAAAGCAATGCAAATAAAATGATATTTAGAATGCTCTATTATCCCCACTGCATATTTTGAATGAGCTTGAAAGGGATTTTTTGGGTTTTTTTAACAGTAACCTCGCTTTTTCAACGGTAACTCCTTTGAAAGACTTCACAACGGAAATGTAGCTTCTAATAGAGCTTCACCATCAAATTAAGTCGTTGAAATTTTACTGAGAATGTTATCAACATTGAAAGCTAATGACCAATAAGTTTTGGTGTTTAACTTTTAACACCATCAGTTTTGTGGGGTTTTTTTCTGATTATCACATGAAATGGCCTTAATCGCCACCTGTGTGACGTAGGACCAGTCGGATAGACAATCCGAATTACCCCTGTTCTACGTCATCAACTAGAACTGTTTTCTTATACAAGTATAGTTCATACATGCACGCCGCCACGCTTGTGTGCCCAGACCATGGACGTAACAGACCGATCTGTCACGATCGATGCCGTGCTTCTTAACGACATTTTTACGAAAAGATGATGCGATAAATTTAGACATGGAAACATGAAAGACGTGACCAATGAAATTTCGAGTCGCTAAAGCTTAAGCTATTCCAAAAATAGAATGGGGATGCCGATGATCAATTTGAAGGCTCAGTCGCGGCTTTGCGGCTCAGTGTGGACGTCGTACCTGGCAATAAGCTACACCTAAACGTAAGTTCAACTGAATAAATAAGTACCGCTACGTATGACCTTGGGAAAGTGACAAAGAGGGCACAAAACATGAAGTCATTCGACGAACAACGATAAATTTCTTTCAAGCTACACCTCAACGTAAGTTCAGCTAAATAGATAAGTACCGTTACGTACGACCTTGGGAAAGTGACAAAGAGGGCACAAAACATGAAGTCATTCGACGAACAACGATAAATTTCCTTCTTCACATAAAAAATTCAGTAAATCCTCGATCGGAATCGATCCTGCAGCGTAGGGCTGTAGCATGAAATGGGCTTATCCTGTAGTATAGCGAAAACATCAGCTGTCAGCTGTAGTCTTATTTTTTATTTATTCTATTTATTTATTTTGCTCAACATGATACATAAAAACCTGCAAAAACAACCAAATCGTGCATGGATTACAAAGAAAAGTCTATTTCCGCTGAACTCTGTGGTGCAGTGCTGTGGATGTGCATGTACTATCAAAAGTTGATTCGGACAACAGAACAGAGTTTCCGTCAAGTGGCAAAATTTGGTGGTATCTACCGGCGAGCTATGTCTCACTTCAAACATCAAAGTCAGTAAGACGTGAACATTGATGACCGGCAGGGGCCGGTTACGGCCTGTTGTGGCCTGGTACATTGTCTGAGTCACAGTGGGTGCCATGTGTTACCGTGCGATATAGACCAAAGTAAGCAATGAGACTATAGAAATGAGTATGACATAACCTCTTATATTTGATTGACATGTAAATTACCCGGATGTAAGCGTGATTGCACGCCACGTTGTATACTGGCAATAAAGCATGGTCCTAATGAATATTGTCATGGATCAGATTGTAAGAAACTGTCTGCTAATGTTATTCCGGTGCACAAAAAGTCTGACAAATCAAACGTCATTAACTACAGGCCTGTATCCTTGTTGTGTATTTGTAGCAAAGTTTTCGAGAGATGTATTTTTAACTCCATATATCCACATATTGAACCATTTCTCCATCACATGCAACATGGTTTCACTAAAAGGCGTTTCACGACTACCCAACTTGTATAAATATTTCATCATGTAGGGAAAATCCTCTACCGGTCAGGGCAAGTCGATATATAATATATCTCGACTTTTCAAAGGCCTTCGATCCCGTCCCACATGACCTTCTTATCCACAAAATCAAATCATTTGGCTTTCATGGCACTTTACTGCAACGGTTCACTGCATATTTGTCAAATAGAAAGCAAAGAGTTGTTGTAGAGGGCTCAAATTCACAGTGGTGCAATGTATCGTCCGGAGTACCCCCGGGTTCAATACTTGGGCCAATGTTGTTCCTGTTATATATTAACTATTTACCAGACCATGTTAGTTCAAACACAATGGTTACACTTTTTGCAGATGACTCTAAATGTATCAGTGAAATCAACGGCATTTCTGACTGTCTAAAACTGCAAAGTGATATCAACAATTTAGTATCATGGAGTGAGAAATGGAGCATACTTTTCAATGCTGAAAAATGCAAGCTCCTTACCATTAGTAGAAAACGCAACCTCATTACCTATATCTATTCAATGCGTGGTGTTTCCGTGGAAAAAGTTGACAGCATCCGTGATCTTGGAGTTGAAGTTTCTTCCAATATGTCATGGCATAAGCATATCAATATATCTGTTACAAAAGCAAACCGCATGCTGGGACTGATTAAACGTACATGTGGCCACACCTGTTCCACTAAAATGATACTCCAACTGTATTTATTCCTTGTCCGTAGTATTCTCGATTATTCATCCCAGTCACGGGTGTCACGACAAAGCAATCATTGCTACATAATTAAGGTGTCCAAAAGAGAGCCACAAAATATATTCTTGGATATCCCCAGGAGATGAATTACAAAGAGCGTATGATTAATTTGAATTTGCTCCCGTTGAGCTACAGGAGAGAATTAAATGACTGTATCTTTTTAGCTAAATGTTTTATTGGTATGTATGATTTAGATTTAAGCCAGTTTATCCCATTCAAATCCCCTGATGGTATTTCCATGAAGATGCCACTTTTTAAGACTGAATGTTTTCGTCATTCGTTTTTTAATATAACTTTTAACTCATGTAGTGTAATGCCCTTTCAAGACAAACCTTCAACAAGTGTTAGGTCATACATTTCACGGAACTGTTAAACAATAAATTTTATCCTGATAACACTTGTATTTGGGTGGGAAAGTGCCACAGTGACGGTAAAAGTTGTTGTCTCTGTTAATTTCTGTTTTGTTTTGTTCTGTTTTGAAATGCTTCGTATATTTTTATTATTGTTAATTTTTGAATTAATCTTAAATCGTTTGTCTTTTCTGTTTTTAATTTGTATGTGTAACTTGTAAAATACGTTGTTTTGTGGAGGGTTGCTTTTTTATAGGTGTCAGTCACCTGTGCGACTCATCCTGACTTCATGTCAAAGCTGAATAAATAAGATAAATAAAAATAAATAAATAAATAAATGAACCATCAAGGAGAAGCCAAACAGACTACAAAAAGAAACCAGAAGATTTTGTAGAGCTTTGTTGAACGATAACACCTCAGTCGCCCTGACAGTGATAACGAAGTTGATAAATCGGATGGTCGTGCAGAACGGTAGGCAAAATGCTTTCATCAAACTTTCCAGTATCAGCAAGTATGGACATGAAAGGTGATTTATTTCAAAATAGGGCGTTCTGCAGATCGAAGTGGGAAAATTACGACATAGCCACAGAACTGAATAAGGAAGATCAAAAGTCTGTGTAGCAACACTTCTATCAGTGATGGGAGAAGAATGTTTCCGAATCTATAAACACTGAGACATGAGTGAACACGATAGAACTGACAAAAAGAAAATACATGATGCTTTAGAGAAACACTTCGGGTGAGCGACATGTTTTCAACTCTTGCTAACAGTACTTCGCTGAGTCAATTGACCAGTATGTCACCAGTTTGCCGCAGCTGGCAAGACGAAGTGATTTCAGCACCCTGACAGATGAAATGGTGCAGCACAGAATTGTAGTCGGTACCAAAGATGACGCCGTGCGCGCTCGTCTGTTGAGAGAACAAAAGGTCAATATCAACCAAGCGATAGAGCTATGTAGAAGTACTGAAATAACACAGCTACAGTTGAAGAAAATAGATACAGCAGAATCAGAAACTGTACACAATGCCGCAAAATACAAGCCAGTTGCAACTACGAAAGCACTTGCAAGTACACTGAAATGTCATGTCAAGCAACAAGCGTCAAAACAGCAGACAAAGAAGCTATATCCCTATCGGGGAACAGTACATGAACTGAAGAAAGATTGTTGTCCAGCATACGGGGAAGTATGCAGAAAATGAAATAGAAGAACCATTTTGCAGGCGTGTGCAAACAACAGAAAGCAAACAGAAACTTACAGTATACGGTATGAATCAGTACTATAGAGGGCAGTCTTAATCCGATGAGTCAACAGTGTTTGTGGAACACAGTGTTAAACAATAAACACGCATGACAAGCAGTGGTTTGTTACACTAAATCTGGCAGCCATGAACAAACAAGCTACCCTGTAAAATGCCAACTAGACATGGATCTACCTGCAACGTGATGAGCTATAGGAAGCCAGCCCTACGGACAAACAGAGTAAAACTAAGGCTGTACGGAGGTTTCTGTTTGTATCCACTTGAAGAGGCAGCATTAAGATGCAAGTATAAGGACAAGAACTACAAAATGAGATTCCAGATAACAGATAATGGTGCAGAAACCACTGCTGTCTGCAAATACATGTGAGGCTATGGGACTACTAGGAGTTGATATGGAGAAACTGAACACACTATCTAACAGGCAAGCTACGACTTCACAGCAGACAGGTCAGCCAATTAGGTACTCTTCACCTTTAACCTATGACCAAATCATGAAGGAATATGGCGATGTATTCCATGGTCTTGGATGTCTTCCAAGGAAATATCACCTACAGATTGATAAGGAAGTGAAACCAGTACAGCATCAGCCTCGCAAAGTACCAGTTGCATTGAAGACTGAGTTGAAGAACAAAAAAGACTCCTTAGTGCAGCAAGGCATAATAGAGAAAGTTTCAGAACCAACTGATTGGATCAGTAGTATGGTAGCTGTGAAGAAGCCAGGCAAGCTAAGTATCTGCATTGATCAAAAAGACTTGAATGGAGCTTTGAAGCGCTCTCATTATCCAATGCCAACCATTGAGGATGTGTTACAACACCTAACTAATGCCAAAGTATTCTCTGTCTTAAATGAGAACGATGGATTTAGGCAAGTTAAACTAGATAGAGAAAGCAGTTATCTCACAACATTCTGGACACCGTTAGGTTATCATCGTTTCTTACGTATGCCTTTTGGAATATCGACAGCGCCAGAAGAGTTCCAGAGAAGAGAGTATGTCGTCTTAGAAGGACTGAATGGTATAAATACCATAGCAAATGACATTCTTGTGATTGGTTGTGAAAACACAGTTTATGAAGCAATCAGTATCCATGAGAGTAACCTGATTGGCTTACTTGAGCGAACACGAGAAGTTAACCTTTGAAGGAACTAGGTCTTCGTAAGAATACAATGCCCTTTGTTGGTCGTCTACTGACTGCAGATGCTTTACAGCCAGATCCTGACATAGATATGCCGAAGCCTGAGAGTGTACAAGCAGTGCAGTGACTATGGGGATTCGCAAGCTACCTCGCCAAGTTTCTGTCACACCTCTCTGATATACATGAACCACTCAGAAGACTGACAGACAAATATGCAGAGTGGACATGGCAACCTCAACATTATGATGCTGTTTCATAGATCAAGCAATTAGTCACCAAACATCCAGTATTCAAGTACTATGGTGTCACCCAAGAGGTAGCCATATAATGCGACGCGAGTGAGAAAGGCCTGGGAGCAGTCCTAAAGCAAAGTGGACAGCCAGAAACGTTTGCATCCATTGTCATTGCAAAGGCAAAGATTATCTTGTTATGGTTGATTTCTATTCTGACTATTTGGAAAAAAGCAATTCAGGTAATATTTTTCCGTGAAAAATACTGAAGCTGAATCTCGGGTAGGAAAAACGATTGGATATGACATATGGATATGAGGCAACCGATATATCGATATACCAGTATATCAACGATATACCAGTATATTAATATTTCTTTGGATAAGGGCACATTAACAGTTTGGCTGGTAGCTGCAGCTGATTGACGTCAACTTACGGTACGTTTATTTATCGCCTGGGACAGACGATCAAGAATGTGATATAAATCCACTCCGAGACAAACAGAAATTTTAAAACAATATCGGATTCTATTTTAAGACCAAATGTTCTTGAAGGAGACTTTAAACCATTCAAAATCAAGAATAAAAATTTGGCGGCCGCCGTGCAAAATTGGGTACTATGCAAACGAATTACGTTACATTTGCAATTTTTGAAATTCATAATAGCCTTCATCCCTGTATTAACTCTATGGAAAAATAATTTTTTGATTTTTTCAAATTTTAAGATGGTAAAAACTCTGCTCAGTCCAAGAGCCTTAGAATAAACCCAAATACGCAGTAGATAAGAACATTAAAAAGTGGATTAAGAGTAAGTATTTACTTACTCTTAACCCACTTTTTAATGTCACTTACAATACTTCTGGGATAACATATCTTACAAATATATTGCCCAGTATGTCTAATGTCTTTACAGCAGTAGGAGACGATGTAAGAATTGCTTCAGGCCATTTTGAGTGTTCATCTATCATAAATAGGTACGGCTGTCCTTTCATGGCTCCGATGATGTCTTTTAAAACTCTTTGATATTTTTCCAGTATTTCTTTAAGCTTTTCATCACTTGCCGTCTTTCTTGACTTCTTTTCAGGTTAACTGCTTTCACTGCTTGGCGGTTGATTTCTTTAATCTTCTTCCAATTTATCTGTAATTGCATAACCAGTTTCTTCCCAAAAGTGATTTGTTTTTGTATTGCAGACGTAGGGTCCTAATTTAGACTTCTGATCATGCTTCATATTCAACCATGATATCGAAGACACCCATAATGCCTAGTTTGTTCCATGCCCTGTCATGGCTCTCATGCTTACTTATGCATCTCTCAGCTTTGTTCCCTTCAAATACTTCTTATAGTCATTTTGTGATAAGAAAGCGATTGGGAATCCGAAGTCTGTTTTCACGTCAAAGAGTTTTCCATTCATTTACTCTTGGCGTTACTCTTGTAGGTTCACTGCCTTGTTTGTGTATAGTCTTTACACTTATTATGCTTGAAACAGTCGCTGTATGCACTAGAATGGGAAATAGACCCGAAAAATGCTCTAAGATATTCATAACAATCAGCAGGTATCTTAAGCTGGAAGCTTGGATGAGGGATTGTCACGGGTTTTCTACATTGCTGCAGTCCTTCACAAATTCACTTCAATTATTCAATAAATACCAAAAAGCGAATGTTTGAAATATATTACCTTTCGCCTTCAAGGCCAACATCTTGCTATAAACTTTAAAAGGTTGCGAGCGTCCAACACATCGCCACTTCTGCATATTTTTTACTGTTTGTGCTTTCTCTAAAATGAGAGGTGCTAAATCCACGAATAGAAATTTTAACTTACCTTTCTCGGTCTTTGAGAGCACTTTACAGTTACGTTTACGATTGTAAACGATATAATGCACAGCTTCAGATCATACGGTCTATACCCCTAGTGCCCTTATATCAAACTAAAATTATAGCGTGCACGTGTAATTTGTTCAAACCAGAGATGTGTTTCTTTATTTTTTTCCAAGTGAAGCAGTAGTTAGTTTAGGAGATTAGGGATGATTAAATGCTCTGTCTTATTCTCCTTCTTAAAATCCGTCAAATACTGATCCCTGCTGGTAAGTACGGGTTTTCACAACCGTCGAAGCAATTCCGAAATTAAACACTTTCAGGTCACTGAAGGGACCAACTAATTCTGTGTCTATGTTAGGCCTCACCATATTACAATAATTTGAACAAAGTTGATATGTAAAAGGTTCAGAAATTTCAAGACATGGAATCGTATTATAATTGCAAACTTAGGGGAAGGTGAATTCCTCGTGCCTTATTCTTGCTAGACTACCACAATTACAATAGTCTACGAATAATACAATCCTGCTTCAGATTTGTCAAATTGTGTTTGGTAAGGTTGTGAATTGTGCAATCAGCATCAATACTAACAAGCGCCGATACTAACATCTGTTCTTTGCACAATCAAATGGAGACTTCAAGCAATATGTGATGTCGTTCCTCTCATAGTGGCGTTAATCAAATGTGGATATTAAAAAATTTCCGAATTAATCTTAGATAATTTGAAATCAAAATGTATTTCATACATCTAGAAAGACATGTGATTTTTCTGCGCTACATACTACAATACCACATGATGGACACAAGCAACATTTCAAACATATTATTAATCAGGAGGCGTTTTTATAAAAAAGGTTCACCCGTTACAAGTATATAGCACAAGGCGATAGTTCTGCATATTTTATTGAGAATGATAGATACCGAAAACATATATGTTGAATTTTGAAGGAGACATTTCACAATAGTGCACAGAAATGTCTATGAATACTACTCGTGCCGCTTGGCTTGCCGACTTATTTCTACGATGCAGGATTTATCAAGAGCTTCGTCAAACAAGAGAAAATCCTTTTGGCTCAAGCTTTCAACTTTACATTCATATACGAAGATTAAATCATTCTTGAATAATTCCAGTCTCCCTATGAATTATCCTCCTGAATCGAAGATATAAGAAGCTACTAAATAAGCTGTATTTGGATATTTTTTTCTCGAATTTGACTCTTGTGGATACTAATTTAGAAGACCGCATGACAAGAGGGATTATTTTAACTTTACTATCATCAATTTTCCTCATCTTGACTGCAACATTCCACTGTCACTGGCCAATTACGTATACATATCTCAGCTTATTTGTTATGCGACAGCATGTAGTTCATATGGTGATTTTGCAGACAGACATGGCCACCTCTCTTGCCAACTAATGACTCAAGATAATGCAAGAAAAAGGCTTATCTTTACTTTCAAGCGCTTTCATACCAGGTGTCATGGGCTTGTTAACAAGTATTTTGTTTTTCTCAGACGAGATTACTGATGGTATTAATAATAATAATAATAATATTTATTAGAGCGCATTACATTTTTAAAATCTCAAAGCGTTTTACACAACACTAAAAAAGAGGTAAATTATAAATAAAAATTGCGAGAAAACTCCACTAAAACGCAAAGAGATAAAATTAAAAAATGTCCAGCAATGAAATGATCTAAAAAGATAAGTTTTTAACTGACGTCTAAAATTGAAATCAGAGTGTAGACTGGGTCCTTGAACTTACGATTTGACTTACCGATTGGTATATGGTCGGTGCCACAAGTGGGGCGTGTACACTTACCCTTTCAAAACATCTGACACCACTTATTGTTTGTTTACTGGAGGTCATGCATCTTTCTTTCGTGACCTTGACTGTGTTATGTGTACCGGTACCTTGTTCATAGTCTTGCTGCGCTGTGCTTCGTTTGTCCCGTACAAGTTAAACTGTGTAATTCGATTTTTGATCTACGATTTTGGACAAGGGACGGGTATGATTGCTATTAATTTGTAATTAAAACGAATTGTTTGATAGGAAGTAGTATTATTTTCCCATGCGGTTTCGATTTAGTTCATTCGAAATTTTTTAACAATCTCCTGTGAACGTTAAAGACACCAAAATACAAGGTTGCTGGTGCATGGCTTGACATTGTTGCATCTCAAGGGCGTCGTTTGTTGGCATGACGACTCTCAGTGTAAACGGACACATGAACGCTACACTTCAAGCTGCTAAAACCATTCCAAACATCGAAATTCAGGAGGTTTTGATACATTAGAGAGTTACAAAGATTTGTGATAAAATATAGCATCGTCAAAAGTTCTTCCTCCGAAAGTATCTTTGAGTTAAACCATCTGTATTCTTGATATCCAAGATGAGCCCTGCTTTAATTTTCCACTTATTTTTTTTTAAATCTTGTGAATCTGATAATTTGTTTTACGCGACGTCACTTGTTCTTTGCATCCAATTGGGGTTGTGTATCATTTGATTATGATGAAATATATTCTGATATTTCACGAGTACATATGTATTTGGCAGTAATCTCATTATAGCTCACTTCATTAAGTATTCTGTTTATAATGTCAACTTTGTTCTAGAAATAACAATTTTAAGAAAGCTTGTGCACCTTTCGCAGTACTATCGGATATGACTAAATTTTTAAGCGGCCCGGGGTCATATCTGTAGATTCTATTTATGATTAACTAATGATTATAGGTTAAGGCTTCAGTTGTCATGAACATTCATTTATATTATATTTATTTTGGGTAGCAATTGAAATGATAAGTATAGATGAAAAATATCAACACAGAATTTAGCCATAAAAGTATCGACAGAAATAAAGGGCCACAGGCTTTGGCTTTTAACAGTGGAGTCATTATTCCACATATACAAATTTAAACATCGGCTTCCATGTAAACCACTGACTCGGAAACGCTGTACAAACAAAATCATTAACATTCGCTAACAATTATCGATTTTACTTCGACCATTGTAACTGAACGAATCCAGATTTAAAGTATAATTTTCATCCTCATATATTGTTTAAAATGTCTGTCTGAAGTACAAAGTAATATTGGCATAGACTGATACAGACTTGCCCACACTGATGAAAGAATGTCTTGTCCTATATACAAGATCAACTGAATTTTGCATTTTTACAAGCATTTTATGAAATACCTACTTATTATACATGTACTTCTCTTTCGCTCAAACCAAGAGAGAGCAACTGCAACTACGCACCATAGAAAGGGGTTCAGGTGCCTTCCAAGTTAGGAACTCTAAAGCAACGAACTAATATAGGAAAGACAATTGCAGATAATATACTTAAACTTGATAAGTCAACCATGGAATTTTTATCATCTAGGCGAAAGTAATTGATTAAAACAAAGTGCACTGGATAAGTGAAACACGACCCTTTTATTCATATCTTCGATGCCAAATACACATCAATAAAAATCATTTAAGGCAGTATGCATCTCGAAAGTTAGTCTTAAACTTAAGTAGTAGTTTTCTTTCAAATGTATTACTTAAGATTTACCGATATTTGAAAATAAAAAAGGCCGCTATCACCTTCCATTAGAGCTTTCTTTTACTGAAATGATTTTTTAAATAAAAGAATTCTTCTTTTCCGTTGGGTTAACACAGAGGTAACTGCCATTTTGAATTTTGAATATCTTTAAATGTTCATTTGTTTCATCAGAGGCAGTGCATCAAACCATTGAATTTGTCCTTTAGGTAAGTTTGTGCAAAAGTTAATAAATATTCTAGTTTCGAGGCGCATACCGTCTTATTTTGCATTTCCCAAATTGAAAATTCATTATGTTGCTTTAAAACGATAAATTCATTATTGTCGATGTTGTGTCGGATCAGTGAAGAAGTGAAAAAATAAAAGCCCTAAACAAAAATAAGGTATCAATATCTTATTCGAAAACAACATTTACAGTAAGTAAGCGTAAGAAAGAAGGTGCTTAGGTATGCCTGTTATCTCTCGCAATGGAATTGTTTTTAGTTTATTTCTGGTCCTTACATATCCAACAAAGCGGGACCATTGGGAGCCAAAAGACGATATCAGCAGTTGAGTTTCTGTAACAGAAACAACGCCTCGTTTTACTTATGAGATTAGGTTAGCTGGTATGCCTTGAAAAGTAAGCACAGGCAGATAGTTGGACAGAATAAATAAACTGATAGCCAGCATGCTAGCTAGATTGATAGACAGACAGACAGAGACTGACAGACGGACAGACGGACAGGCAGGCAGACAGACAGACATATCGCTAGACAAAAGAAAGAAAGATTTTTACAGATACATGCATATATAGCCAAATAAATAGATCACTAATATAGATTGATTGATTGATTGATCTATTTACCTTTTTATTTAAATTACATATACATACATACTGACATACACACACACACACACATACATACATACATACATACATACATACATACATACATACATACATACATACATACATACATACATACATACATACATACATACATACATACATACATACATATACATGCATACATACATATTGTTTACAAACAATTTCAAACTTTAAGAGTATGATGTATATTACTTACGTTCAGCAATTTCTTGTTCAACCAGGGACAAGACGTAATTGTCATTTTTATACTTTGAAAGCTCATCAGACATCTCGATAGAATCTTCCAATATATACACATGCTCCAATTTCTTAAGTTGATCGACCATTTTCTGAAAAAAATAAGTGGAATAAAACAATATCTGCTCGATAAGTGTCGATAGGCCGCGTGTTTGAGAAATTTATCAACTGCAAGATCTTAAAAATAAAAAAAAAAGTTCTTACAACAATAGAATTTTTTTTTTTTTTTTATTCAGTCCATCATCCAACAGGCGTTAGCCCAATTACAGGATGAGGTAATAACCCACTAACCCCCAATGGAGCACTGAGGAGTAAAGTGCCTTGCTCAAGGGCACAACACCGTGCTGGAGTCTCGAACTCACCATCCTCCGATAGTGAGTCCGTTACTCTGGACCTACCGGGTCTTGAACCGGGTCCCGAACTCATCACCCTCTGACAGTGAATCCGTTACCCTAACCACTGGGCCATGGTGCCTCCGGAAAAAAAAACATTCGTAAGGCCAAGACATATGTTATATTCAATTAGGGTAGGTAAGGGGCCGTGGATAATTAAAGCATGCGCACTGAAAACGAAACTAAGTGCGTTTGGTCTCAAACCGCCCCTCCTGCCCCCTCCTAAACGAAAGGTTAGAAGTGCGAAAATCCAATCCAGCCTTATTCTGTATCATACCTACAATCGGTAATTACATAGGTATCGATGTTTTCAATCGGGTTAGAACCCATATTATACAGCATCCAGTCATCTAGTGGAGAAGCAACAGACAAAAATACGCAGCCAAATTATGCATCACGCATACGCTCCCACATCCCCTCTAAAATCATTATTGTTCAGCGCCAACTCGACAATAACGCAATGAATCCAAAATGATTATTACGTTATTTTACACCGTGTACTGAACCAAAAGAATGGTGTAGCGCAGGTGCCGCACCATATAATACGATATTTTGTGATACAGTAAAACGTGGAGCGAGATGTTGATAGGAAAAAATGTAGTGTGAATTTGCGCACGGTAATCGAAATACAGCCAAACCCCCTCCCCCTAAACGCGAAAATTACGTTTGCCATGCGCACGTTTTAATTATCCACGGCCCCTAAGTCGGTAAGTATTTTTTCACCTTTTGTTTAGTTTTGCAAATTTCCTGGGACAATGTAACTTATTACTGAGGTTCCCCCTAACATCGAGTAGTAGCATGTACTGAATTTTTTTCTGTATTTTGTTTCTTACAGTAAGCATCTACAAGGATAGTGTGAACAAGTTCATGTTTTTAAATCTTTTTTGTTGTCATGGGTGTAGTTGCCTCACGATAGCTTCTTCAAATCACTTCTGCTGATTGTGCTTAGTCGAAAAACCACAGCGTATATCTCTTTCTCGCTGTTTCTTTATAAAGTTTCCAGAATTTTCCAGGTATTCTCGATTATAAAGCCATTCTGTACATTAAGTAAAATCCGAGATATTAACGTTAATAACAGCATAAAATTTGGCCGTAACAATAACAGGGATTACTTATTTTGATAAAAACATGCTGAAAAAAGTTTGTTTTGAATTCGGATGTATTACAACAGCAGTGGCATCTGCAAGCAGCCTTATCTTAGCTAGCCGATGTAGACTCAACTACCATACGTTAGGCAATTGAAAGCAATCATACAATCCCATCTGGTTTCCCTTTTCTTCAGGGTGATGAAATGTTTACAATCTATAATGTTTCCCGCAACATAACGGCGTTACTAGATGTAATGCTCAATCCCTTAGATTAAGGCGGAGTGGATAATATTCCATTTTGTTTAAATTGATTTCACTGCCAGAAAGTATAAGGCGAGTCTACTATTTGATGCACTTCCATTATCGAACCCTAGGCTAAGTCACTCGGAATTTTACTGCATACATAACTTACGGCTCAAAACCAGTTACAGAGGTTGATAAATGGTGGTGACTGGGGTTACGTTCACAATATCCTTGCTAGGCAGACACTTATCCCCTATTGGCAAAATAACATTAAATTACTTTATAATTACAGAAGAGAAAAAGCAAACTATAGTACCGCGTTTATGATGCCCCTCGCGATTTGGTTAAACTTCATGAGGATTAAAGGAGAAATTTACCTTTGAGATTTAAGAGGTTTTGGTAACAATGTAGGACGTGAAAAGACAATCTCTCAATTATCTGTTGGGCCTATTGATTTTGAGGTGAACCACAGGTGTGTAATAGAAGGACGTGATTTTCGAATTTGCCAGAGAAACAGTCGCATGAATATAACAATAGGATTCATTGGAATGCTTCTTTTGTGTTCTCAAGTTTTCGAATTCGCCTACATTTTAAACTTTAGGAAGTACATTTTTGCATGCTTATAACTTTCCAAAGCAAAATAGTGAACCGAGTTTTGGTAATTCCTTTCAGATCAGATAAGTTATTTTTTCCTTTATAAAATCAATGCCACTTTGCACTTTAGGAACTGCTAACGCTTGTGTCAAGCTCGAACAACAACTGCAAATTACAATCCGAAGACAAGTTTCATGAAGCTGAAACTGAGTACAGAAAAGCAAAAAAGCAGACTGAAACCCAGAGCTATTTGTAAACATGTAAAGTATAGGGTTTGGAATCAGATGACACATACATTGCACAGTTTTATTATTATTATTATTATTATTATTATTATTATTATTATTATTATTATTACACTTTATTTACAGAGGGTAGTCTGAGTTACAAAGTAAATATTGTAATTTACATCAGAGCCCTCAAAGTACAGGGAAAAAGGAATAAATACAAAAATAGCAAATTTTTACGCAGTAAGAATACATGACAAGTCTCAAAAAGGCTGAATAATACGGAACTCTAGTCCAGTGAGGAGCCTTCGTTAGTAAATTTAGTGTGTAGAAAGTTACGTAAATGAACTTTGAACTGTGCAAGACTTTCCGTATTTCTTATGGAAGAGGGAATATTATTCCAAAGGCTCGCTGCACGATACGCAAACGATCTTTGTCCAGCTGCTGTTTTGAAAGAAGGAACATACAAATTAGCATTGCTAGCACATCGAGTGTTAAATGATACATCTCAGATACGTAAGAAAAAACATTTAAATAATCGGGCGCAAGACCATGTAGTATTCTAAAGGTTTGGACTGCAATAAAATAGTCAATTCTGAAGTCTATAGGCAGCCAGTGGAGAGTTGTCAGAAGAGAACGTGAAGAAAATGTTACATCAACTCCTAAGATCACTCTACCAGCTCTTTTCTGAAGTTTATAAATTCGTTGCAAATTGGTTTTCGAAGTGTTACCCCAAACTGTACAACAATAGTCAATCACAGAAAGAAAAATGGCATTGTAAACTAACATAAGGGTGTTCAAAGGTGTCAAAGGTCGCAGTTTTCTTAGTACTCCTATCCGCATGGATAAAAATTTGGTTTCAAAGAAAGATGAACAATAGCAAGTAGACTCAGTAGACAGGCAAGAATATGCGGGCGACAACCACTGGATCTTATCCTACGAACTGTGATCAATTTCCTCAACAAATCTGCTTGAGCTGAGCCAATGGTTCTACTCCGGAATAAAAAGGACGCGATGCTTTCTACAGACTCAGTACGCTCAAGAGATCACGTGATCGCGGTACAAACAAACCCATATGTGTACTAACGCGTATTGAAATACACGTTCGTCTATGCGCGTTTACGCACGTGTTATTGTTTGTACCGTGGTCCATTCGAATTCCGGCTGTGCCAATTAAGACTTCGACTGGTGATGATACTCTCAGTGCATCACGAGCATACCCTCTGCAAGCAGCCGCCGACCAGAAAAATTACAGAATGGTCAAGGTTGCAAATAAGCTTAAATGATCAAGAAGATTCAAGACCTACCAATCATGAAACTTATCATTTACACGAATTTGCCAATGTTGGTACACTTGGCGGTCAATCATTGAATTCTGAACTCATTCCGATAAGCTCAAGGGTTGTAATCCAAGGCCCTGGGCTGTCACATTTGAGGCAGCATTGACGACTATTATGCATTTTTTATAAATTGTTAAAATTTTCAAAAATAATTTGGCGAAAACTGACTGGGAAGATGGCAGTGAATGTTTAAGTTTGAATTGTTTTGCTTTAGTTCCTTGAAATCGAAAACAATGCAATTCAAATATTCATCGGTGTAACATTCCATCTCTATTACATCGCATCGATACTCATTTCATAGTGTAGCTGCTACAAGCTGTTTCGTTTCACCACATTCCTTTAAGCTGGGAAGCCATCGACCAATGTCGTTTCACAATGCAATTTTGTACAGTGTTCGCAGTGAAGCTAAAGCACAAGTAACTGTGAACTTGGTCATGGCATAGTTAGGTAGAGTAACCTTGGTTTCAGAAAAAGTGTTTTGGTAAATATCTGACAAAAACTCAAACATTAGCTTAGACATGGCGGCATCAGTTGGTATGACAGTTTTGGGAGCAATACTATGAGGTTAAATTCTCGGTCAAAGGTTGCCATGACATGGTGCAGAATTGAATCAGGAAAGAGAAGGGCATGACTTTAAAAAGTTACATTAAGACATAAAGAAGTACAATGAATAACAGTAAATAACTTATGGTTGAGAAAAAGAGACTTGATACTTTCCAGATTTGTGAGAGGGAACGCAGTTTGACAGATTGAGACGTTGAATTTTATTCAACAGCCCATTAAGATGCCGGAGCTCATGTGATGGTAAAATCTAATTTACATGCAAATATACCTTGACAGTCAGAAGATATGGAAACTCACGTGTATGAAAGGACATGCTCATAGTTGAATTTTGATGTTGAAATTTTTTTCACCACTACATAAAGACACTACTTACTGAAGTTTGGCGAAAAGAATATTAACACGATTGGAACTAGTTTGGGATAATTGGTTGGTGAAGTAATGTCGATTTAATCTCATCTGCTTTTCTTTTGATATTACTCACTTGTTTTCATGAGTAATTTGCTATATTGCAACATTCAGCTACATTGCACCTAATATTTTTGAGAATTTTGCAAAATATGAAAATCCAATTATCCCAAATTAGTTCAAATCGTGTTATTTAAACGTTTCTGAAAAGCAAAGTGATATTTTTGGCTACTTCATTCAACTAGAGGGATGCAAGCCAATAAGGACAATTAGGAGCATCCTTAAAATATATCCCGGAAATGGCTTTGAGATAATAATTTGTATATCAATTATTCAATGATAGCCAGAATATCATTTTTTGAAAGGATTGGATGTAATTTGTGTTTCGAATGGAGAAGACGACGAACAGGAAAATTGGTGTTTGAATTCAGGCTTAATACAGGGAATACGTAAAAATCTAACTATAACACGATTTGAACTAATTTTGGATATTTGGATAATGAAGTAAGGTCGTTTGAACCTGCAAATTTAAGCTCATCTGCTTTTCGTTTTACGTTACACATTGTTTTTATGAGTAATTTGTAATATCACAACATTAAGCCTTATGGCAACTAACACTTTTGAGAAATTTGAAAAATGCGTTAATCCAATTTGAAAAATGCGTTAATCCAAATATACCAAATTAGTTCCAATCGCGTTCTATAAGGAACTGCGTGGCAAAGCCCTCTTTTTCAGCCCCAGTGGGCGCTTTTCACAATTACACTGAAAAAGAGTTTCATACTACTCAAGTTAAAGGCATATTTGAAGACGCGCAACATGCTGTAGTAGGCTTTACCAGGTCAGTGCAAGGGGAATAGAGGCATATACATGGAATGAGTGCCGCTTTTGTATGTACTATAATTGTCTGGCATTTATCATTGGAAATGCATATATATATATATATATATATATATATATATATATATATATATATATATATATATATATATATATATATATATATATATATATATATATATATATATATATATATATATATATATATAATATATATATATATATATATATATATATATATATATATATATAGCATAATCCTGTACAGAATGGCTTAAAATCAGTAAAATCCTTGAAAATATGTGTAGAAACCATGATGACATACTACTTATGTCGGTGGTGCACAGTCATTGCCATCTGCAGTGCTAATAGGGAAGCACTTTGTGCCCCACACGTCGAGATAAGGGGACATACGAGAAATTTCTGGTGGGGCAGTTCCATTTCATCATTCATAAAATGATTTGAATTGTGTTTTCAAACTTAACGTCGATCATATCATCAAAGTAAAATTGCCCTAGAGTCCATGGAGATCAAACCTCAAGATGCAGTCATTGAACATCACACACGTCATCAAAGCAGAATTCCCTAAACAACAGCGAATTCGTGTGTTACTATACAGGATCGGCATTTCTACAGTGAATTTTAACCAGCGCGCCGATGGCCCAAAAGCTCAATACAGGTAACAACAATCCGTTAGGTATGCTATGCACATAGGTCATATTAATGACTTTGCGGTAAAATTATTAGCAAGTACGGTTTGAAGATAAAAACGTGTCGCAGAAATGCTCGACGTATCATGTCAAACATCAGATTACTATTGCAATCCAACAGCAAAAACTGTCAGGTATGCCTCCATATAATTGTGCTCATTTGACGATGACGTATTTTATCTCCTGGCTACGTGTACGTAAACGTGAGCGTCTTCATTTTGTTGAAGAGTACGCGCCTTGCTTCATTGGTTTCTTGGGTGGGGAGTGTTAATTTTTGTTGGGCTAATACCAGGTTTAATCTAGCGCCATTACTGTTAGACTGAAAGATTCCGTCACATGCGGGCGCTCCGGCGCACAGGTCGTAGGTCGCTGTGCGCCGGAGCGCCCGCACGCGACGGAATCTTTCAGTCTGTGTTACTGTCAACTTTTAAATTCTGATTGACCTGCTTTTTCAGAGTCGAACAAGATGGTTATTCATGTTGTATTTTGTAAAGTCTTTCTATTTTAGTCTCTTTTTACAGAAATCTATTTTGAAAATTTGGTGTAATTTGGGTTTTTTTCCGAAAACAGTTCTTTTTGAATTGATCTTTACACATATATATATTATAAGTATTAGTGTATGACTTTTTCCGAAATCTTTAAAATTTAAAAATATAACGTATTTCAACTATAGTTCAAGGGGATGATAAATTAACAATAACATTTCAATAACAATAACATTTCAATTAACATTTCAGTTTTATACAATCACGATAAAATTTTACAATTCTGTTGAATAGGGTATGTACACGAGCTGGGTATCAATCTGAAAGTTTAAGCTCCTTTTGTGTTTTTTTAATCCTTTAAACATCCCTAATTGAGTTTTCAGTCGGCTGATGATAGATTTTACAATTCTGTTGAATTGGATATGTACATAAGCTGCGCATCAATCTGACACTCGGATGATGACATTATCATGATGGTATTGGGGTTTTCGTTTTCGAGGTTTGCTTTGTGCAACATGACAATTGATGCATTGTGCAAAGTAATCGATGTTATTTTGTTAATGTAAAACATATCTAACAAAATTTGTAAAGTATTTGTGAAACTTGCAAATCCAGATTTACAAACCTTTCAAACTGGATCGTTGAGAGCATGATATCGCCCAAGTGCACAAGTGCACAAGCCTAGGATCGCTCCCTGTTGTTCATCGAAGTAAGTAATATTTCGTTGGATTACTTGTAATTTGTGAATATATTTGTCGCAAGTATTGAAGAGTGTAGGACATCTCAGGCCTACTTTAATCACTATTTAAAGAATGCAGACATTTTTGGGGTGTGTTCATCAGGTACCTCCTTGCCATTCAACTGAGCATGATATCGCCCAAGTGCACAAGTGCACAAGCCTAGGATCGCTCCCTGTGGTTCATCGAAGTAAGTAATATTTCGTTGGATTACTTGTAATTTGTGAATATATTTGTCGCAAGTATTGAAGAGTGTAGGACATCTCAGGCCTACTTTAATCACTATTTAAAGAATGCAGACATTTTTGGGGTGTGTTCATCAGATACCTCCTTGCCATTCAACCATGTGTTCTCAACGTATAATGGGTTTACTGTACACTGAATTTCCCCATACAATAACTTTGGCAGTATTTTGGCTGGCCAAAGTACGGAAACGCCTTTTTTGACAAGAATAACTTTTAAAATACACCAATGGAGATCTTTTACAGCTTCATATTTTGAAACCAGCCTTAGAGGCAGTGCAAGAGAAATGAACTAACCTGTTCGTAGGGAGGTGTACAGACATATAAACAGGAAATATTGTGCTCACGAAGTGTGTCCAAGACTAGCTCTATTATAGTATCGACCTGTTCGGACAGAAGAGCCAAGCCTTCCTTCACAGTTTCCGTACAAGATCGTCTGTAAGTCCATGGTTCACCACCAGCCCTACAACTAAAGTATACAATATTTGTTGATATACAAATGAGTCTCTCTCTGTCTCTCTGTCTCTCTCTCTGTCTGTCTCTGTCTCTGTCTCTGTCTCTCTCTCTCTCTCTCTGCATAGACATCACTTCTGTATATATATATATATATATATATATATATATATATATATATATATATATATATATAGTGTGTGTGTGTGTGTCTCTCTCTCTCTCTCTCTCTCTCTCTCTCTCTCTCTCTCTCTCTCTCTCTCTCTCTCTCTCTCTCTCTCTCTCTCTCTCTCTCTCTCTCTCTCTCTCTCTCTCTCTCTCTCTCTCTCTCTCTCTCTCTCTCTCTCTCTCTCTCTCTCTCTGTGTATGATTTTACCAATTTCTGATTTCCTAATTGGGTATTTCTATTACATAACACAATTACCTTGAAGACAACAATAGCCCAATTAATTCTTACCAGCGAACATACAGAAGAATCTTTCTTTCACCTGTAGGTCCTTTATGTGCACTGTAAAAGCAAGTGAATCAACCTAGGGCCTAAGTTTTGATTCTGTAGCCTTCAAGTACACTGTTCTGTGGTCTGCCGCTACCCTTCTGCGAAGTTACCGCTAGACGAACACAAGCGACGTTTCTCAGCCTGCTGTTTTTCAGAGCTAAGTCCTTGTTTTCCTTTTTTGCTTGTAGAAAGTAGTTTCTGCTTTCTTGGAAGTGCTCACGTTTTGTCTAGTTTGTTAGTATGGAGGCCCGTTCTGGTCAAAATTATGTTACATTAATTTTAATGTGTTAAAAATAATTTTATGCAGTCTCGAATTAAATTCACTAGTATTGGCAATTAATTTCATATATTCCTTGAATATATTAAACATATTTTTAATTAATTGTATATGCTAGAATAAATACTATGTAGCATAACAATAATTTTTACAGCTATCTTGAATTAATTTTCTAGTTTCTTGTAACTAATTGAATCTGTAAATCAATAATATATGTTGAAATTATTCCATGATTTTTTGGACAAAAAACAGGGTTGTGTCTTAGTAAGCTCAGCCTTTAGTTATTTGTAGATAAACTAATTGGGTGGATAACTAGGAAAAGGTAGTGCTTCTTTGTCCTGTAGGACTTATTAGGTGGTATCTTCAGAGCTCTAAATGTAGATGAGGGGAGCAGAATTGTTTGTTTGTATTGCTCCTATCTCAGTCTAATGTGTTAGTTTCTCCAGCCATTATTTCGAGGTGAATTGTTGATACTATCACGTTTGATAATTCATCAGTATCGGAAGAGTCTCTAACGACCAATAAGGTTAGGGCAGTTTCAGCCCAATGGGCTTTATTCTTAGCTGTATCTCCATCTAGTATCCCATGTAGTACAATGGAGGTCTCATGATGTTTTTACCTCTGCCTATCTCAGAGACAATATGTCCCCTGAGCAGCACGGTATGTTTTCTTTTGAGCAAGTTTGTGTTGCACAAACCCACGTGCATCATAAATAATGGTTCTAAATTTTTTCTCGGGGAATGACCATTCAGGCTCAGAAGTCATGTTGGTTATTTCTTCTGCCGTTAGTTACTTTAAATATGTTAAAATTCCCGCCCCCCTTCAGACCGCCGGAGTCTGAAGACCATCGTTGTATTCAGGGTAAAAGTGTTATGTAATAGAAATGAAACCCCCTCCCCCGACTTGAATTTCTGTAAATACTACTCGTCTTGAAGACAATTTTACTTTCACTCCCCAACCATTTGACATTTGGTTCATTTCATTTTACTCGGGTAAAAAACTGTTAATGGACTTAGTCATTAGAGGGCAAGCTGGGGACGTTGTTTTCTCTGTGGGAAGTCTCCATAGGCAGTAAATAATGGCCTATGAGGGGTCACCTGCTTTTATAGTGCATATACAGTGACCCCAGATGAGAGAAAGATTTTTCTGTAGGTTCGTCTTTAGGTAAGAATCAATAAGAGAATTGTTGTCTTCAAGGTAAATATTATTTACAGAAATTAAAATCTAGGGGATTTTTCATTTCACGATTATACACGAAAATCCCTACTTTTGGTAATGTTACGCCTTGTATGTGATGTTTATGATTGCACATTCCGTTCAAAAAGATAGTTTTAAGAATAATAAGGAGACCATTTCCAATTTATATACTACGGTATTAATAAAATTACAATATTTGTAATTAACATTATGTCAGAGATAAATATAAACACGATTGGAACTATTTTGGGATAATTGGATGGTGAAGTAATGTTGATTTAATCTACAAATGTCATCTCATCTGCTTTCCTTTTTACATAATACACTTGTTTTTATAAGTACTTTGTATTATTGCAACATTAAACTATCGGTACCTAAAACTTTTGAGAAGTTTAAAGATTATGAAAATCCAATTAATATGCAAAATTAGTTCCGATCGTGTTTATACAACATACTGCTCTCCGGTCTTGTTTCTCCAGTGCATCACAGCAAAAGAGCCCTCGCATAGTTTTCCCATCACTTCATCTGCCATCCTGCGAATATATGGCGCTCGAAAGAAAAACTTCGCTACCTTCTCATCGATCTCTTCATTATGAAATATTTGATTTCGAGGTATGACGTACCCAAGACATCTTACTGGCAGCATGGATGTAAATCTTTCTATGACATTTTCAAGCAATTGAGGGGCTTCACTCAAGTCAGGCCTTGTAACTCCCATTATTCTGTAACATTGTCCTTTTATGCTCTCATATTCTTCAAGTTTAATTTCAATTGAACAGCCTTGTGGGAATGATCCATGTGTTATATTCTGCAGAGTAAAATGTGAGCCACATTCTCTTTTGAAATCGTCCAAAGTTTCCACGTTAATAACTTCGCTCAGCTTATCTATATCGAATGTTTCGTTAGCTGTCCGCTCCAAGGGTCCGGTCTTTTGTGTAAAATGTTGATGTAGGTATGGTATGATTAATGTTCTGTGTTGAAACAGAGAAGCAATAACTGCGAAACGAACGTGTATATAAAGGCTACTTGGGCCATCACCATATTGAAATAAGGGCAACAGGTAACGTGTGGTATTTGTCTCCCAGTAAAATGATGGTTTATGTGTCGTAACTTCTGTGTCTCCAAGTTCCTGTGCTTCTTTTCCACTCTTTATGAATTCATTTTCTGCTTCAAATTCTTCGTTCACAGTTCTTACATTTCCAGTGACCTGTTAAAGAGTGAATTGCATTGAAGGAAGTTTTTGAGCAGGAAATAGAGACAGCTACTGAGCCATTATTCTGCACTTGAGGTCAGGAAATAATATCAGATATCTCCTTTAAAAGGGAAATTACAACAGTAAAGATAAAATATCACGAAATATCTTTTATGTCCTTTAAACGCAGATGTTCTCGTTGACGTTCTTCAATAAATTTAATGTTATAAGGGGACATATTTGCACAGTCGTTCGCTAATAAAAACTTATACATTTCGTACTACCGAAAGAATAAGTCTAGGCGGTATCAACAGAAAGCAAATATAATTGATAATGTTGGCTATTAAGGTTCAAATACTGATAGATTGAATTAACGTGGTAAATTGTCGATCTGGTTCGAACTCACAACGTTTTGCAAAGCATTATTTGATTAAAATGAACCTTCAGGTAACAATATAAAGCAAAATCAATCACCTGTTTTGTCAGCTTTGCTACCGCATTACTCCCGTTTCGTTCAGAAAAGTACAACTACGTTCACCGATTAAAAATTACAGGAGAATCATCTGTGCTCTACATCGTCAGTGATTTCGTTTTTACTCTCTCATAAAAGTTGACTGGCTAGTATTCAGTTTGCAAACTTAGCCTGTACGGGATTAAAGTAAGCATTGCTTTACTCAAGTAACAACAAGTAGTCTGGACTGAAGTTCAACTGATATAGATTATAGGTTATAGGTTCAGGATATAGATTATAGGTTTTGGAGAATAACTGGAAAAAGGTGACTAACATATTATCAAACGTCACAGCGAGATATGTCTTTGATGCTTGGAAGTATGTAAGTTGACCTGGAGTTGTCTTTTTTGTTTCAAATACCTGTATATCTATTCAGTTCTATCTGGTCAATTTTGGGCATAAATGTCTTCACAAAGAACTTTGGAATTTTAGGAAGTTTCATCGATGAATAGTTTATCCATGATAAAAACCTGCAAATATTGTCTCTCCCATTTCAGTTTTATTGGGCAACATTTAAAAAGGGGTACTCGCAATTTGTTTCGGTGAGTGACGCCGTTACTATTCTATGACTATGACAGGTATGATATCATCAGTTTTTCATATTTTTTGAATGTTGGCTTTTATTCTTATTGTGTACATATGGCATAATAGTTTTCAGAGTAAAACTAGAAATACCTGCATTATCTCTTAAAATGCAAAACGCGTATTATGATTCATCCAAATTGAGTTGATGCTGCTATTCCAATGCTAGTGTACAGTTTTAACGACTAATCGTATCATTAGGGGTTGATGTTGAGATAAAACAAGGACAAGTTCTTATGTCACACTCACTCTCATTGTGTGTATCCTGATATTGTTATGTTACACCCTGGAACGTTTGGAGGTTTGTCAATTGCCTTATAAATTCCAGCCTTGGTTTTGCATGAGTACGGCCACCTCATATGTGCTCACAAAGTAAAGTCGTGGCGCAACTTTCGTTTTGGTGCATGGCGGGATACGAAAAGACGCCAAACTTGGGCATCATACTTTTTGTAATAGAACGCCATTTTGCACGCAAGTGTTGAGAATGAAACTTTCAGGGTATTTTATTTTTCTGTTTTTTGTAATCTGAATTCATATTTACAAAATTCTTAATGTGTGAAATTGTATTGTGACCATCATTTTCGAGTAATTAATAAAACTACGCAAGAGGTATTTTTAGTTCGTGTATATTGCATAGCAACACGGTACGTGTACATGACGTCATAGGACGCAAGCGGTAAGTTGATGAAAAGAAATATTGTGTTGTACTTTGCCTTTTTTCACGCATATTTTAAATATGCGTTGTGCTAGACTTTCGAACACTTTCAACAGACTGATTTCGAATATTAAAGTTTTTTATTGTTGTTAACATAGTGTTAACCGTATGAACGCCATTCGTTACAATTTAAACACAAACAACCACATTTTAACAGGATTATTACGCGTCAGCCGTCCGCAGTTTTTAAAGTGTTTATACTAGGATTTTAAAATTTTCTTGTCACGTTGTTTTTAGTTTCGTAACCTACTATTCCGTCGACTATGCAATTTTCTTTTTTGCATCCGCAGCCGTATCTTTTATCTGTAACGTGCTGTATATGTAAATTAAGTACATAAACTGTGTGCAAATAGAGTATTTTAAGGGATATTTCGACGAGTATGGCACAGTAATATCCCTCTATCTGACTACAGTGTTCTGTAATTTCGTCAAAAAGATGAAATGGATACATGTATCTCCAATGTGTTCGTCTGGGGCCGGAAAGTCAGACGAGTCAATACGGAATCCTGCGTTGGCTATTTGATCTGTCAATCAGTTACAATTATAAAAGACCTGAAGGAAACAAGGAGTGAAACCTTCTAACCTTGGATGGCACTCGAAGGGAACGAAAAAAGTTTAAATTTTAATGGCAAAAGAGGCGAAACGTCTCTTTATAGTCTCGTATCATTGTTTTTGTACTGCTCACAACGTGGGAATACGTTTATAAATTACTGCAACATGTTTCATTGGATTTTGCTGTACTTACCTCGTTTTTATCAGCATTTTTCAAGTCACTCGTCGGCTGGTATTCACCAATCAATAATGATGTCCCATGCTTTCCATTCCCAACCTTTGATCCGATTGACGCAACAGTCGGGAAGTGTAATACATTTAAGTAATGTAATGGTATAACCAGAATGCCAAGAGTGAATGAGAAATACGAAAAGAGGCGAAAGTACACTGCCTTGGGTCTCCGAGCCATGCTTAATATTCGATAGTGTCGACGTGGAAGAAATGTGACACAGAGATCGCGATCTGTAACTCGTCTCTTTTACTGTTTTTTTCTGTCATGAATATGTGGGAGTGTTGTCACATGTGGATATGCAAATATATGCTTTTCTTCATAACAGCTGTTGAAAAGTTTCTGAAAAAGTGACGTCAGTGTTTGAGCGTAGGGGAACTGACTTATTTTCCCAATGATACTGCGAAACTATGATGCCGTTAACATTATGACCTAACTAGCTAGGAAATCTCTGTGATCCCACCTAGTTAATTGATAACAAACTGCAATTAATAGGTGAGTGGCTAGGTGTTTGTGACTGTATAACAATAATTAACTCTGCATGAATAAATAAATGAAATATATAGACATCTCTCAAATATATAGTTCAATGAAATATTTATCATTTTATGTATTTAATCAGATATGCACTTACATATACATGCGTACATGCTTTTACACTTGCGAAATGGATAAAAAGCGTTGGGTTGTTAGGTTAGGCAGTATTAACTGTGTCGTAATCCGGTCAACGCTTGCTTCCTCATATATCTGATTTATTAACTTGAACTTAAGGAAATCAAAGCGGACAGAGACAGTATTTTGATATAATTCCAAGTAACCGAGGTTGAGATAAATGTTAGGGGATAACGTAAATAGCTTCTAAACGCAGGGAATGTCTTTCCAGTTCTAACCCCAAGTTTGTATGCACTTGTCTTCATTCGTGCCATCCGATATTTCAGCCACCTCTATATTGTGAGTATCAAGATACTAGTCTTGGGCAAATGTCTGGAGTAATTTGTTTGATAACTCCCCCCCCCCCAGTGAAAACCAGGAACACCGAGGTTTTTGCAGCAGAATGTACAATTAATATGCATGTATGCCTTCAACAGTTGATATGCAAATGCCTTCAGCTGTAGATTTTCGACGCTGTCGTTAATACACCGTACATAAGTTCCCACTTAAACCTAATTATTTAAGGTATATTCAACAGGGTACATGTACCTTGTATAAGTATTTGTCAGCAAATATTTCCTGAAAATTACATGATGATGTGACTTCGCATATGGCATCATTGAAGTGCTACATATTGCTACCCTCCGCGATGTTTTGACCTTTGTCCTTACAGTCCCTTTTTCCCACTTCAGATAACATGTTGGGCAAGATTGAAGGATGTTGAGTCCATACTCCGCTACAAAAAGTAGTTCAATTGTTCCAGTTTTTTCAAACAAATGTGACTTATCGTATATTTTCAAAGTCAGGGAGGCAGATTAGGCCTTTCTGATATAATATTACGCTGGACACTGATATTAAAAAAGTAAACGATATCTGAGCCAAAGGAGTTATTACATTTTGTCGATTTCCGGCACCTTTCTCTAGTTCCTAGCAATTATATGTGACGACAAATACTGTGACCTTAATAAATATCATACGGTTAACATCTCGAACGTTCAGAAGGTTGCAGCAGCTGTATTCCAAATAATTAACTTGACAATGCCTCAATACACTCCCCTCTGTATGTATTCTCCATGTTGTAGTTGTATACTGATTTTTCTGGTAAGTCATTTGTCAATTGTAGAACTACTTATTGTACAAAGTCCACAGTGTTTCCAATGTATGTAAACATGTGTTTGGGTGAAGAATTAGCAAAATATATTTGTTTTGAAGAACGTAATATTGAAAATATTACGAAAAATAATCAGGTTGTTCGTTAAGTTAACATAGCGACACAGCTTTTTAAACATCATGTTTAAATCACAGTCCCGGCAATTTATTTTGAAGAATACATAATGAAAGGTGCGTCCAATTCTGTTTTATCTTCTGGCTGAAGCGATCAGCTACCACCTTCGCTGTGGTACATAACGTCATTTATCATTAATATACAATTGCAAATGTTTACAAACAGACGTTCATGAGTAGTTGACTTTAATTGACAAAAGTATCTCATGAAAGTTCAGCACACACTGATTGGAACAAATAAAACCATTATTGATTGTTTCATTACACCTCGCACTCAAGTCCCATCTTATATAACGTAACTCTTTGAACACACTTGAATAATCCAAGTCTTGCATGGAAATGGTGACTTTGAAAGAATAGCACACAAGTTAAGTGACACAGGCATGGAACGTACGATTAATTCGTGGATCCTTTGTGGATCATATCCTTCGCATAATAAATGAATCTCTAGCCGTAATTGGAGATGTGACCATTTACTTTCATTTCCACTATACTTGGGCATTTTACGTCGGTATCTCTTTGCCTTGAGCGTATTATTAAATTTACGAACAAACAAACAAACAAACAAACAAAATAAAACCGCACTTACAATTTGATGAAGTGTGTTATGTAGAGGGCAATTTTTAATCTTTTTTATTCAAGTTCTTATTGACATAAATAAACACAATGAAAATTATACAAACAGACAAGATAAGAATATCAGTAGAATAATCCGTGACATTATAGAATCAAGGATTTTTCATCTAAAAATCAACGAAATGGACGTTGAAATATTGGAATTTATTAATCAATTGGTTGACATGATCATTTCAGTACAATTTGACCAAATGCCAATGTTGATGTATTTGAGTGTTGATACATTTCTCGTATGGAAATTGAAATTTTAGAGCGGTCTCCTCATTCTTACAATGGTGCAGTTGTTAGAGCAGACGTTTAATTACGATAGGCTTATATGTAACACAAAGCAGCTCGTTTACATGATCACATGTGCGTGACTCAAAACAGGTTTTAAAACAAGCCATTTAGGGGATCTACAAAACTCAATACTTTGTACTTGCATTTTAATGGAACTGAAACTAAGACTACCTGTATCTTTAATCACTTTCGGCAATCACAATTTCCTTAAGCTTACCATTTCATGTTGTTAAGAATGGGCAAATATTCACAATATTTATACTTGAAGTTCTGGTGACTCCAAATTCAGATAGTCTTATAAGAAACCGTTTAACTTTAAGAAATTGACGAGTAGAAAAAACAGCATTTTGTTGTTGTTAAACAATACTAAGACACACGTGCCATTTTACAATCATCAAAAGCATGCAATACAACCTGTGGCCCACTGTACGTGGCGATGACTTTCTCAAATTTACAGATCTTGAATGTAAATACTGTTCTTCAAATCGTTCTCGCTCAGGTAGCGAGCAGAGATTACTACCGACATTCAAACGTCGCATAACTTTCTTTACTCTGAACGGTGCTCACAGAAATGGGAGAACCCACATAGAATAATCTATTTGAAAATATACATGGTCTAGTTCATTACTCTGTTATGGACAAAGTATGGTTGAAATTCGCAAAGTGGGCGTCCCGGTTCAATGGTTTATTTCTTACGCAAACCTTTTTTCTGTCGTATAGATGTTTTTTTCTATATATACTATCGCAAAACGCTTTCAGCCTTCGAATAACATAGATACCTTCCAACCTTCCAATAAGGCCAAAAGTAAACACAGCCATATTGGATTTTGCCATATCGAGCTGTAAGTGGAATGCAAGAAGTGCGATTGCAAAAAACATTATACAATGACAATTCTTAAGCCTATGTTGCAGGTACAGAAAATGTCAGATTTCATCAAAATTCATACTTAATTATCTGATCCTATCTCTAACACTTGGTACTAATACGTCTATAGTTACAAGCCCTTCGAGCAGTCTCCTTGTCTGTTGAATTGAATGCACGTGAGGAATAAAAAACAATGCAACATAATACAGGTGTTTGTACCGTGTATCGGTTTTCGTTGAATTGTGCATTGACCCTCAATTTTCAAACGACTGTAACAGAATGAGTGACTTGTGTTGTGATTTTGCACAAAAATGACCGACTGACAAGAAGGACAAGAACAATTTGTTTTAGAAAAGATTGAACCTGTTCAACATTTTACATTTTTAAATGTGCCCGAGGTGAATTTGCAGTCACAATGGAGGTAACTATGACAACAATGCAATCTAGCTTGACAAATCCCTACATGGTGGTCCTCTTCCAATGGTGTTCTCAAAATTCATTAGTGATATTTAAAATTTACAGCAAAGTTTGAAGGTAGGAAAAACTTTAGCCATATCTGTAAATCTGTGTTACCAACGTAAATGTTTTGAATCATATGTAAATTTCGGAATCAGTATTCCTTATTATTGCATTAATCTACTGCACGTATTTCTATATACAGAATTCAATTATTGAGCACAGATTGTGCTAAATCATAACCTATAGACTCGATACTCAATTTCGATAATATGCAAATAATCATTTTCATTTTTGTGACGCACTCATGCTGTCGCGTTGTAATAAATTTGTTTTCATTCGTACTGATTTCTACTTAATGTATTTTAGAGGCTGCCGTCACCTGGCAGTCTGCAGACGTGACGTTATTTACTATTATATCATAACAGTGTATTGATGGCGCAAATACAGCGATCTTATCGGTCGAGACGCGAAAAGAATCATGGTATATTGGCGATATACCACGGCTGGCATACGCGCGAGCTCTCAGCTTGAGCAAAAATCTGGGTTTTGTTTTACGTTCCAGGCCAAAATTTCTATATATTGTTATGATATAATAGCAATAATCACACCCAGCGACGGTATACTTCGAGATTTTGACCAGTTCACTTCATATATGCGCTCGCTACCGCTCGTGCATATATGTCGCGAACTGGTCAAAATCTCGTGGTATACCGTCGCTGGGTGTGCTTAATTGCTTAAATATTGCTCGCCTGTGAAATTATAACTCTTTTGGGTGAATACATCAGAAATACAGAAATTAAGCTTCAGAGAGCGACGGAATGGTGTTCTAAAATTCTTTGATAAGCAAAGCACCCACTTTTTATATTTACTTTTCGCATCTGTTCTGCGTCAGCCTGGCAGCTGTCACACCGCTGCGTATCAGTCTTGTTTTTTTCTATTTCTAAATAAATACAGTGCACTGACTACATTATTGTATTAAACGTTCAGGCTGCAGACGGCGATGACATGTACCATACATGAAATTTCAACTAATAATTCAACAAAACATTGCAAGGACGGTGAAAATGCAAGCTTATGTACTCCGGGAAAATAAAGAATATGGCGTATTCTCCTTGAGTCACTACATAATGAATCCCTTCTTGTGCAGTAAAGAGGAAATTACAGCAACAGAACGGATGTAAATAAATATGTAAAATACGATGTCAAAATTCTGTGCATTTTTTAACCTCAACATCTATAACAGACTTCCAACGGATATCTCTCTTCAGCTCTCTACATATATTCCTCGTATGTCATGAAAATAATCAGTGTTCACTGAAATATGTGAATTCTATACTTTTCCGATTTACATATTGGTTCGTTATGAGGAATATGTGATCAAATGGCTGCAAAAATATATCACTCGGGACAAAAATACCACGGTCAAATTACAGAGCCTCGCCGCTGGCCCCGTTCTCTCGTCCATTGGTTTCCGAGTGTCCGTTTAGGCATGCGCTGTCTGTAATCCCAAGCAAGAGTTCCTGCATTTCAAGTAGGCTGGTGTGTAGTGAGTGCCGGAAGACCAGCGAATTTGTTTCTGCACTGCTCTTCAGGGAGGATATGGCAAACAGGATGTAGTTCTCGTGTGGGTTGTAAGCCGCTCCGTACCCGTTGGGCACTACAGGACCGTAGTACATAAAACAATCCATCTTCGTCAGGACCTTTGAAGATAAGCACATTTTTGTTCAGGACCTCATTACGACAATATTCTTGTCCATTTGCCATCCAAATGAAAAGATGTAAAATGATTCCGTTGGATATGAATAAGATTTACATGCTACACTTTACATTTAGCATGATACTCAAACTTTACAGGTCACGTTGACAAAGCACAGAGAAACGTTTAAGCTAATCATCTTAGTTGTACCGTTTTAACATATTCAGTCACGGTTAATTCCGCCATCGAAAGTGAGTAGATATAACTTAAAAGCGACTGCCATACAATTCTTGTACTCTCTCCCTGTCTCCTACATGTTTGAATTAAAGTTGCACAATATAGACGTACATGCATTGCAGCTTGCGTAATGCAACGTTTGCAAATGGACCAATATCGTCAATCAGTTCATGGAAGTAGCTCTCTATGTACTGTCTCCGTGATGTGTTTTATGTTTGCCATGATGAAGACTTAAAACTTGTGCAGCTCTGGGTGAGATTTGCAAATATTCCGGAGGCTATCCTCGGCATATTTTGATTGTTGTCTTCATAAGTAATGAACAGTATTTCTCTTTGTTAGTTTGCTGGTTTTATAGATGAATTGTTTTGACCCCTTGTCCGATAATCATTTCAAATAGGTAAAAATAAAAATGCCACGTACCTGACTGGTTGAGAGGGGAAACAGGTTGCTCTCTTTGTAACACTGGTCTTCAAATATCGCTGGGGTTGGCCAGTTGAGTTCTCTTGCCAGTTGTCTTAAACCAAGAAGATGACAGTCAACACCATGACCTAGGATGGTCTGTCAAGAGTGAGAGAGAGAAGCCTATGGGTTACCTTTACAATACCGTCACACTGCGCAGATTTGGCAGATCTCTGATGAATGTCGGATTGTTTGATGATGTTCTCGTGATTTGTGTTTCAAGTTTGTTTGTTTTTATTTTGTTTATTTAAATTACAAACAATAATAGTATAAAACTGCGTGCTAAGGTTTTGTTTTCAAATCATGTTCAAAATTATAGTCCCACCTTCCTTTCACAGAATAATGATGGTGCTTTGTAAATAATATACGCTGTCAACAACAATGCATAACTCTCTTGTGCAACACGTCACAAGGGCGTCGAATTGAGTTACCCATTATGCAATGCGATGTATACCGACACATAGAGCTTCAATATGTCATGCAAATCCGAATGTTGTTGTTGTTGTATTTTATTTATTAACGTGTTCAACGTGGGCTTAAAGTTTACATTTGCTCACATGTGTAGTACAGTATCTGTTAAAACTTGCCACATCCAGCCCCTCGGGTTTATAAGACACAAAAAAACAATTTCAACAAGAAATAAATAAATAGAAAAAGTAACAGTATTCAGAGTGAGAGGAGTTTATCTTTCTAAATTATACATTGTATCCTTTCTCATATAATAAGCATCAAATATATAGTTTGCCAACAAGTCGGGTGTTTTAAGCATCAGTAGTTCAACCTTATCAGTAATATGAAGAGCACTGAATTCTGGATATGAAGCACTCACTTTTCCAAATAATGTATCTCTTAGGGAATCATACAGACATCAATCAAAAAGAAAGTGTTTCTCATCTTCAACTTCAATCCCTGGACAAAATTACAGATTCTATCCTCCACTAGTAATTGCTGAAATCTGCCCGTTTCTACTTTTAAAGGTATAATACCAGTTCTGAAATGTGCAAGAATTGAGCGTTTCGGTCTTGACAATGGTTGCAGTAAATAATTTTCTGTTTCATAATTTTCCTTAAAAGTTATATATGTTCTTAACTTGGGTTTTCTACACATATCTGTACGCCACTTTCTTTCCAAAATATCTTTTAACTTACAAGAGGCATAGTCCAAATTTAAAGTTTCAAGATTTAAAAACTTATTATGTAAATTAATATCTCTAAATACATTAGCTATATCATTAGACCGATTCTTGATTCTATCTCTTAGATTGTAATCCCACAGAAAAACAACTTTTGTGATTCTGTCATGTGATATATTAACAACTCTGTTCCAAAACCTTAGGATATTCAGTTTATGTCTCACATTCGGTGGAGTCGAACCCATATCACCATTTAAAGCAAGTTTTGGTGCAATTTATGAACCCCAAGAAAGTACCTTATTGCTCTATTTTGTAAAGAATCACATTTCATATTATCAACATAACCCGATATCCCAGAACAGTAATCCGCAATTGGCGTAACACAAGAGTTAAATAAAGTGGTGAAAGTACAAAACCTAAAATCTGTGTATTTGTGTTTTCTTGAGATTAAAGCCCCTAATGCCCTACCAGCTGCATCACTTAGTGTACCCACTGTGACATCGAAATTTAAAAATTCATCCAGTACAACCCCAAGGTATTTGTATGTAGGAACAATATCTAATGTTTTCTCATGGTACTGCAAAACAAAATTTGTTCTATCAATATTTGGACCCCTAAAATGTACAATTTGTGTTTTGGCCTCGTTAACGACCATACGCCACTTTTGACACCAGTTGGCAAGTACTGTGATTGCAGTTTGAAGTTTATCTTCGAGTCGGCTACAATCACTATATCATCAGCGTATAAAAGGGCACTAATCATCCGATCACCCACGGGAATGCCAATGTGGAGGTCATTAATTTCAACTGCCAAATCATTTAAGGACACTGAAAATAGAGGGGAAAAAAGAACATCCCCCTGTCTCACCCCAGAACTTGTACAGAACCATGCAGACAAAAACCCATTAATATTTATACAAGAGAATGGATTATGATACATATTCTTAATAGCATTATAAAAGTTACCATTAATCCAATAGTGGAGTACCGAAAGCTATACCACAACGTAAGTTCAACTGAATAAATAAGTACCGTTACCGTATAACCTTGGGAAAGTGACATAGACGGCATAAAACATAAAGTCATTCGACGAACAACGATAAATTTCCTTCATCACATAAAAATTCCATAAATTCTCGATCGGAATCGATCCTGCAGCGTAGGGCTGTAGCATGAAATGGGCTTATCCTGATGTTTAGCGAAAACAGCTGCTGTCAGCTGAAGCTTTATTTTTTTATTTATTTTATCTATTTATTTTTCACAACATGATACATAAACACCAGCAAAAACAACAAAATCGTCACGGATTACACAGAAAAGTCAAAAGACTTATTTCCGCTGAACTCTGCAGTGTAGCCATGTGGATGTATATGTAAGATTATTGTCGACAGTTGATTCGGCTACAAAACATAGTTTCCATCAAGTGGCAAAATTTGGAGGTATCTGCTGATGAGATATGTGTCACTGCAAACACAAAAGTCAGTAAGACGTAAACATTGGCGACCGGCGGAGACCGTTGGCGGCCCGTCGTGGCCTGGTACACAGTTAGGGTCACAGTGGGTGCCATCTGTTACGATATGGACCATAGTAAGCAATGAGACTATAAAAATGAGTATGACATCACCTCTTATATTTGATTGATACGTAAATTACCCAGATGTACGCGTGGTTGCACGCCACGTTGTATACTGGCAATGGAGCATGGTCCTTAAAAACAGCATTATGAAATATGGTGTCAGAGCGGGATCGGATGGTAAGGGTTGTAAATAAACCATCAAAGAGAAACCAAATCGGCTGCGAAAAAAACCCAGAAGATTTTGATAGGACTCTACTCACTCTCAGTACTGAGCTTGCTCGTAAGCTTTACAGTTTCCTGATGAATGGAAATTTGGAGTAGTAGACTTCGATAATGAGATACCAGGTTTCATTGATGTACAACAAATTTGTTTCTACAGTGTACCATGGTCTTGGAGGGACTTCTGTAAGGATCATAGGCTCTTTCTGTTACGAGTTCTGGAATCTCTGACATGAATCGCATGTTACAACTATTCGCTCTATGTTTTTGTAGATGCCTGGCCAATATACGCATGATTTTGCTCTAAGTTTGCACTTTTCCATTCCTAAGTATCCTTGGTGGATTTGTTGCAATATATCTTGCCTCATGGTTGTGGGGATTAGAAGTCGGCTGCCCACTAGAAGGATGCCGTTCTCCGCAGATTTGTCATCGCGGACTAACCAATATGTTCGTAGGGCTGGTTGTACTTTCTGCATACTATCGGGCCAACAGTGAAGTATTTGCTGGGTCAATATTTGGAGGTTGGCATCTTTTGTGGTGTCCTCTTTTATTTGTGTCAGTTTAACTGAGGTGACATTTGCCACATGGTGAATCTTTACTTCCTTCTCTGGTATGGCTTCCTTTTCATGCGGTGATAATCATTGGGCATCAGCTGTTACCGTTTGTCTGTCAGGTCTATAGACTCTGTCGATGTCATACGGTTGTAATCGAAGTATCATTCGCTGTAGGCGTGGTGGTGCTTTGATCAGGTTTTTCTTGTGTATTTGTTCTAGTGGACGATGGTCACTCGCAACCTGCAATTTCCAGGCGTACAAGTAAGTGTGGAATTTATCGCACCTGTATACAACGGCAAGTAAATCTCGTCCAATGTTTGCATGTCTTCTTTCTGCAGGTGTTGGAGTTTATGATGCGAAAGCAATTGGACGATTATCCTGTATCAGTACTATACCTATTCCTATGCCTGATCATGATGAGTCTACTTCCAGGGTTACTGGTTTCTTCTGGTCGTAGTATTTCAATGTTGTGTCTGCACTTATCAGGCATTTCATCTTGTTGAATCTCATGGTATGTGATTCAGTCTACTTGAATCTGACATTGTCACGGAGAAGCTCTCTTAATAGAGCAGTGTGTTGTGGCAGTTTGGGGATGTATGAGCCCATGTAAATTACTAGCCCAAGAAATGTGCGAAGTTCTTTCTTGTCAAGCAGAGGTCGCATCATCTCTATGGCCTGCACTTTCTCTTAATTCGACTTGACTCCTTTATCTTTGTATAGGTTTCCGAAAAAACTGCATTTGGTGACTTTTATTTGTCACTTGACTTTGTTTAGTTTAATGCCTGCCTGTCTTGTCTTTTCCATGGCCTCATGGAGTCGAAAGTCGTGATTGTTTTCATTATATCCATACACTTGAATATAATCGGCTATTCCTACGGCTGCAGTGCAGTCACAATATGCTCCATCTAATTTGTATTTAAATATATCTTGACTCATTTTGAGGCCAAATTGCATGACCAGGAACAGGTAGCAGCCAAATGGAGTGTTGAAAGTGGTGAGCAGTGATGATTGCTCATCAAATTTGACGTTTCAGTACCCATCTAAGCGTCGAGTTTGCTGAATAGTTTAGCTCTAGACAGCTTGGGAGTAATTTCCTCTGGGGTTGGTGTTGGATAGTGCTTCCTAATGATAGCCCTGTTCAAGTCTTTCGGGTCAAAACATAGTCGCAGTCTGCCATTATCCTTTTCTCTGATCACTAATGAGTTAACTCAGTCTGTCGGTTGGTTCACCTTAGTGATTGTTTACTTTTCTTCCATTTCTTTGAGCTCCACTTGTAGTCTGTCTCTTAATTCTAGTGGTACTCGGCGAGCTGTATGTATTACTGGTGTTACATCTGGGTGTAACGTCATATGGTATAATAATTATATATAATCCCATGGTTTTTCCTCTGTTTGACGTCATCGTATACGAGTGTTTTTCGCGGAGCCGTACAACTTCGAGCCGAAGGCGAGAAGTTGTGCGGCTCCGCGAAAAACACGAGTATACGATGACGTCAAACAGAGAAAAATACCATGGGATTATATATTTATCACATGAACAGTCTTCTTTTTTTTTTTGACGTAGATGGATCAAAATTATCGTAACAAATTGCATGAATTTCGTCGCGATTTGTGTTTTACTTACGCGGATTACTTTCATTTAAAGAGTAAGGCGGTCCGTCACCCAGGAGATACTTTCATTCATAAATCCCATCAAGCTGAAATTTGCTACATCAAATGGTATCTCCACCAACCAGACATACGGATTCGGTCACGTGAACGTGTCAATCATTGTCTCGCGCTGTACCCATGCCAAGGCAAGTTGGCCATCGGCGGACGTAGCTTCTACCGTGCTAGCGACGGATAGCCATAGTATTCAGAGTTAATTAGAATATTTACAAATAGATTTATGAAATAAATGCAACTATACGATCGAAACAGTAATTCTCATTCTCAGAGATGCCGTGGTTTTCAAAATATTACACAAGTTTACGACCTTTGCGAGCGCGAAAGATTCCGTTCGAGGACACACTCATTGCATGTTTGTGCCCACAACGTTGCCGTCACCTGTCTCTGCCGGTGTCAACTAGTCAATCCCGACCTCGGTCCTCAATGTTTTCGTCTTACGGAAATTTGATGTTTGCAGTGACACATATCTCGCCCGTGGATACATCCTAATTTTGTTAATTGACGGAAACTCTGTTTTAAGTGTTGTCTGAGTCAACTTTCGAAGAACATGGGATTCCCCAGCGCTGCACACAGCTCGACAGCTTTTGTCTTCGCTACAGCCTTATGCCGCGCTGCAAGTTTGATTCCAAGCGAGTGCGATTAACAGAAATTTATCGTTGTTAGTCAAATGACTTTATGCTTGTGCCTCCTATGTCGCTTTCCCGAAGATTATACTGTACTCATTTATTCAGTTTAACTTCCGTTAAGGTGTAGGTTTCGGTTTTATCGCCAACCGGGATCGCCAGTTACGACGTCCACATTGAGCCTACACGACTCGGCCCAGAGCCACGACGTTACTGAGCCATTAAAATAAAATGATCGTCGGTATCTCCATGCGATTCTCGGGAAAGCTATAGTTTTAGCGACTTGAAATTTCGTTGGACAAATATGTCTTCTATGTTTCCATGTCTGGATTTATCGGGTCACCTTTTTGTTAAAATAACGTGCGAGCTAGCACTGCATCGATCACAACAAATCTGTTTGTGTCCCGACGCCTGCATGTATGAACGGTACTATGCACGAAAAAAGTTCCGGTTGATGACGTACAACAGGGGTAATTCGCATTTCTTATCCGTCCTGTTCTACGTCAAACAGGTGAAGATTCGGGCCAGTTCATGTGATAATCTGTGAAACATCTAACAATAGTGTCGAAGCAGTCTGGATGCATCTCCGTTAAATATTCTTTGCTTTGTATTTGTGGTCGGTCTTTCAATGGTACAGTGCTTTCGATGTAGTTGGAATGTCGTTCTTTGTTGTCCCTTTGTTGCTTGGTAGAGTTTGTCATACATTCTGGTTGCTGTTGCGTACTCGCAGGCGACTGTTGTTCTCTTACGATGGTGCAGTGTAGAGAAATTAGATTCAGTGTTTGGCATGCTTTCAAGCCGAATATGGCTGGACCAGGCTCACCAGTTACGTAGAAAATACAGTTGACTTTCCTTTCTCCGTGTTGGCAAGGAATTGATACTGTTCCTAGTCGCTTGATTCTCGATTCACCATATGCTATGAGGATTACTCTGGAATCCTGTACCGCATCTGGTTTTGGGTTGCCGGAACTGTCTAGTTTCCTGTACAGATGAACATGGAATATGTTGCTTTGCGCTCCAACGTCAACCTTGCATTTCATTTTCTTTTTCAATCTAGCGGGTCAATGTGTAACAACGTGTGGATTTCTTTCCTGTTGTCATTTTCTATCAGGACTGTTCCAATTGTCAGAGTTTCCTGTTCGATGTCATCGGTATACCGACTCTTGTCATGTATTTGTCGCCTAGTTTGGTTAGTTTGTCTGCGACTATTGATTCGAGTCTCATCGACGCATTGACTGCCAGTGGTTTCGTTTTCCACGCTTGTGAATCTAATACCATATGCTTGGCATATTTGTTTGGGTGAGGCGTCGTGTTTCTTTCAACAGTTGGTGCATTGTTTCAGCTCTGTCGGTTTGGTATCAGTGGATTGTTTCTTTACAGCATCTACTGCACTGCTGACTTGGTTTGCTGGTGGCTTCATGGCTGTGGGCAACGTCTATTGCATCCTTCAGTGTGAGTTTCATCACGACCTACTGTATGTCATAATGGCAGGAACCCCAAATCGGTTGGTCCACTAACAATTTTTCCTTTTAAGCGCCGACTTTGCATTTTGCTGTAAGGTTCTTCATTCTTGAGATGACGTTGTCTACTGGTTCATCGGGCTTTTGTCTCATGTCTAGGAAGCTGTATAGGTGAATACGGTGGTTAGACTTTGGCTGTAGATGTCTGGCAACGTGGCAATTTTTTCCGAATAGTTTGTCGGGTTTCTTTCTAACAGCTTCGTTATCAAAAGTCCAACCAGTACAGGAGATTATATCGCTCATCAGTGGTGGCGCTACACTAGACTCAGTGTGCTTAAGCATACACCACGGACCACAGTTTGAAAGTCAAGACTTTCGTCAATTTGCTCAAGATTGGGACTTTCAGCTAATTACATCTTCACCATATCACAGTCAGTCAAATGGCAAAGTAGAAGCAGCAGCGAAGATTGCAAAGAGACTCATAAAAAGCTATACGGAGTGGAAACGACCCATGGAACGCTATAATATACTGGAGGAACACACCCATAGAAGGCACTAGAAGTAGCCCTGTCCAACGTCCAATTTCACGACGCACTCTTACATTTCTGCCAACAGCAATCAGACTGCTAGAACCTAGAGTAATACCAGATGTCACTGATGATATCAAGCATCGTCGTAGAAAGGCCAAGTTCTGTCATAGCAGATGCTAAGGAGTTACCAGAACTACTCAGCGGACAAACAGTCAGAATGCAGCCTCTACCAACAGACAGAGAGAAGCAATGGCGCCTTGGTCGAAGTACAGAGCAAGTTGCACCCCCGTTCACATCTAGTTGATGTTGATGGACATATCTATAGGCGTAACAGGAAATTTCTGAAAGGCACCAAGGAGGAAATACCACCGACGTGCACGACAGGGCATGTTAGTGATCAAACACATATGCCCTACACAAAAATGCAGCAACCCCCAGACAAGACAGCAGCTGAGATGACTGGTGTAACACCAGCAATCAGCCCAAAGACGCCAACAACAATGGACGTAAAACCAACTGTCACAGGCACCTGAACCAGACTTGTGAAACAGCCTTCACGCCTCGGTAACTATATCATGATCTAAACGTGTTTTTTGCATTTATGCATGAGATGATCATATTAAATATTTAATTTCAGAGTTCTGTCTTTCCATGACTTTTGAAGTTGAACGTTGAGGACACATCATTCAGAGGCACTCAGATTCAAATCATTCAGTCTGAGATTTACATTTAAAGTCCTGTTGTTTGTTTTTTTGTTTGTTTGTTTGTTTGTTTGTTTGTTTAAAAATGAAAAGAATATGTTAAGTATGGACCACAGTAAGCAATGAGACTATACAAATGAGTATGACATCACCTCTTATATTTGATTGACATGTAAATTACCCGGATGTAAGCGTGGTTGCACGCCATGTTGTATACTTGCAATAAAGAATGGTCCTAATAAAGAGCATCATGGAACACTCACATGTAATACTTTTTTGTAAAATATTCTTCTAGACCGTTGATAAATTAGCTAAAATTTGATGCAATTCAGGTGAGTCGAAGAACACTTAAAATTCAAGCATCTGTCTGTCTGTCTGTATAAATTAATTATTATACTGTGTCATAAATTTCAAGTAAAATACCTTTATGATGTAAAGTTACTATTATCGTCACCGTTCTAGGCTTATTTAATTTTGATAACACGTTCCATGGTCACAATTTCGCTTTAGAAGCTCCTGCAGCTATACTCTGACATACAACACATATTGATTTGATTCATTAATCTGACCATAGCTGTTATTCATCCTGTACAAGGCATATGAAAACTTATTTGCCATGGTTGTCCTCCTTTATTTCAATATCGATACTAATTTTGTCTGAATGCGAATATGCCCAGACTTGCTTACACTGTGTCATTTAGGCATGAATATCAGATTTCCGAATAACGAAAATAATTTTAGGTTGATTAGATGGGGTAAAGTGGTTTTAAATTTTCTTAAATATCGAATCAGGTAGATTTTATTTTTAAAAACGCTGCTAATACATTGGCATTGAGATTGTTGAAGCAACTGTGGACGAATAACAGTATGATTTTCCGTCTGGTAAATTCCGATCGGTCCCGAAAAATATGGCAGAGTCCCTCGAATGGCATTTGATCTCGATCTTTCAAAAGGAGTAAAACACAAATTGAATGAAAAGGTACACATATGCAGCAGGACGTTTGTTATTACACCACTTTCTGATCGGATAATGCTTTAAATTTCGTCATTTTATTGAAAATTCTGATGTAGAACTCAATGAAGGATAACTCAACGTACCTGTATCATATATTCTGTTTGGTAATCCATGGCCGCCCTCATGAGTGTCTTTTTTTCCAATGCCTGGAATTTTAAAGATGGAGTCATCAAAAACTGTTGCAAGTTATCTTCTTATAGCTGACACCTCGCATCGGGACTGACAATATATGACTAACTTACCTACCCTTGGCCAAACAAAATACACAAATTGTTACACATTGCAACAGCTATATATCGTTTGAAGCATGTTGACTCTGTTGTACAGTGCAAGAGAGTCTCCTTGAAGATATCTATATAGAATATCTAAAAATCACAGTGTCCATGAACCTTGTCAGACCATGGTGTATATTGTGTTTGGAAACCAACTTCGAGTAAAAGTAAAAATGAAACGAAAAAATCAAGCCCCACTATCGTGAAGTTTTAATACGTTACAACAGCTGTAAAACTTGTAGTTGTTTGAACATGGTTTTTGTAATTATCTTTTTCTATTCCGAAATGTATGTTTGATCGTTCCACACATACTTTGTAAACACGATATGTATATATAATGTGAATTATTATTGTTTACAAGTGGATTCAAGTCATCAATATCAATGTGGGATGTGTACACATGAGTGTAAACAATTCAAGCCGAATGTTAAATCTTTCATCTCATTTGTAATTTTTTATTTAATCTATTGACATTTAAATCGCATATTTAGTGATTTTAAGTAATGAAATGTGCCTTACTGATGCGGCTCTAATTCCCGTCATAGCTTCGGCGAACTCGAGTGCTTGTATGGACGCTGCTCTAATGTTATCAACTCTACCGAGCTGAAATCGCCTCGTGGAGGCGCTCTCGTACGTATGCGTGAGGTGTCCGTGAACTCTGAAAGTGGAGCAGGCAAAACAGTTAGTGTAAATTGTGCATGTGAACTTGACTGCAAGAAATTAGCTACATTTCGGCCACGCCTTACCTGACATAAGAGTTAATGTGTTATGAAAATTGCAGGCAAACTATGTCGATTAGAGTGCATCGTTTGAAAGTCCGTATTGTCCTCTGACGCGAGAGTAGATACCAGCTGTCGTTCCTGCGACTACATTTCTAACTAACAGAATCATATTATAAATATTGTTAACTGGTCATGAAGACTGTACCGCCCCCTTATTACCCAGAGGGCTTGTGAGTTTCATAACCCACCACATGCTCAGTTGTTGTATGTCATTGATTTTAATATGCTTTGATATATATGCACTGCAACAATCCATTTTGAGAAGTGTACTATGCGATAACTGCACAGCGGCAGGCCTAACAATAGTGCTAATTTTTGTATGAAAACAATAGTGCTAATTTCTTCAAAAAAAGAGACCAAATATCCTAAGCACACCACGAAACGTCCTTGGTTGTACTTGAATCTGTGTTCGCCATGAATTTTTTAAGTTCATACGCCATGGGAATGGAAAATCTAGAAAATCGGGCGCTCAACACATCCTACTCTTGTCACCAAACCATTGCTTCAAAGCTGCAGACGACACAACGAATGGTCACATGACCGGGCACTTTTCAAATAGTCATGCAAAAAAATATCTCTGACGTCACTTTTTCAAGCAAGTTGGGACTGGAGGTATCTATTTTCTCACCACGTGAAGTGCTCTGTCGAATCGCAACACGGAATAAGCATGTGGTGTGTTATAACATCAGCATAATATGACAGAACCCCGTGAGTGATGCGGCATATCCTGCGGCAGTACTAGTCACGAGCGAAGCGAGTGATAAGTACAGCAGAATATGCCGCATCACGAGTTAAAATAACTTCAGTATCCCTCAAAATGCTGTGCGAGCTCATGGGGTTCTGTTATTATTACATATGTTCCTCTTATTTAGCAAAATGCATCGCGAAGTGCACTAATATCACATAAGAAAATCCCAGTGATTCGCCGCCATTACGTTTCTGTATGAGGTCTCTGATTGGTTTGGCTAACACTCGTTTATTCATATGTAAATTTATGAGGTCAATATTTTCGCTCGAGCTCATTCACTCGCCCACCCGTCCACGGAAAACAAAACGCTGAAGCAGTACACGTAGATCACAAATCTTAACTTTTTATTTCACAAAAAACGGAGAATACCTGCCGTTGAATTACCTTTGTTAAAGTTAAACAAACAGAGAACACAACATATCATATTTTGCTTTCAATAGAAACGGCAAAATTTTGAAAGTCGGGGATCGTTTCAGTCCGAATCGTCAGAATAAATCACACACTGTCTACGGCGTTTTACTTGTATTACTCGGAGAGATAAGGACCCGGTCGACTTGGGACTTTCATCCATCCCATCAACGTTAAAGTGGAAATTAAAAGTTCCCCATATATCTGGGTATTGGCAAACATACTATGCAGTTGAGGAACGTGATTCAGCGTATTCAAGTTGTTGCTTGTCATTACGGAAGGGGTTGACTGCTCTGGAACGACGGCGGTTGTTGACGGTCACGGTAACATCGCAGGAATATGAGAATCGCGATCGACGGCTGCAGTACTGCTGCTACTCGGTCGCGGGTCGTAACTTTCCTGTACACCGGTTAGAATATTTCTCATCTGATGTTGTTGGTATTTGTTAGGTACAGCATACCTATTGAGACTTGACACGTTTTTATGTCCACTAAGTTGTGCCGCGGTGTTTGGAGGAACGCCGGCATCGAGGAGTCGCTGAACACAAGCTTTCCGAGCGCTGTGATTACTGAGCTTACCGGTGAGTCCGGCCGCTTTCGACATCGTCTTCATGAGCGTGTTTAGCTTGTTGATTCCCATACGCTGGTAACGGAACCATATACCTCTGTTGATGGTACATGGAACGTATTCACTGCCTAGATAGAATGGCGAAGTGGCAGATTTCATTTTATCGGGTCTTCGCGAAGCGTAGGGCTTGTACGCGAGAACGGGACATATATCTGGAGAAGCCGGGGTAGCATTCGCTTTTGGGGCAAAACTTGGCGTATTGCCAGGTTCCCCTCGGCTAGTCTTTGTGAGCCTTTCGTTGCAATGTAGATGATATAGGCCCTATTCACCGTTTTCGTCATGCTCCAGAGAAAGGTCACCCCATTCCATCTGATGGTGTTCATTACTGGCGCGAAGACCGAACAGTTTTGTGTTATTCAGCGAGCAGGGTGTTAAGCAACGACGATGCGGAGTGGACTCCGAGCTGACCGGCTTTCAGCAAAGTGTTCTCGTGTTCAGATGTTATCGCCTCGGACTTGTTCGGCAAGTTGCCCTTTCCTGCTGCCTTAAGCTGTTTTCGTTTCACTGCCAAAGCAAGACGACTTGATGCGAACGCTTCGTCAAGGATAATGCTAGCACCGTAGTCATTATCACGCAACCATCTTTCGATTGATTTTTGGTAGCTGGATATAGAGTCCGGCTCATAGTCGTCGCCGTTCTTCTTCCTGATGCCGAGACAAAATTTCGCGAGGAGGGGATCAAGATCGGACGGTGGTATTTGCGTTAACGTACGTCTCTCTGTCGTCACTGCTGTTTTCCATTTTTCAAACACGGCGACCTCTCGCTTCTTTTTCAAAACGGTATTCTTGTTTTTGTGGTCGCCCAAAAAAGCAGCTACTTCGTCCGCCGAGAAACTTACGAACCTCGGTTTCTCGCTTGCTGAAGTTGAAGTTGAAGGGCGTTCGACTTCTGGCTCCATCGCAGAGTTGCTGTTTTCGACTTCGAAGGCCTGCATTGTCGTTTCGTTCATACTTTCCTTATCGTCTTGGTAATAAAATTCACTTTCTAAGTGTTCGACGTACATACAATTCACCCAGTCGTAATATTTATCCTCTAGCTGTTCCACGAAGTTTGCAGACGACAATATTTACAAATAGAAAGTAGTTCCCCAAAAGATGTTGTTTATTAAATTTGCATATCGATGATACCATTTGCATATCGCCTAATGAAAAATACCAGTTTGTCACGCGCGGTATTAATTTGGCAAATTATGATTTTGATCACTTTGTGACCAAATCTTGCAATGAATTTGATGTCAGACATATCCCTTTACCGTTATATGTTTACAATGTGGGGATAAAATGTTAGGAATTACGTTTTTGCAAAGAAAGACACAGGGATTACTTTAATTTTTGCTAATTTGCATATCAGCTTGTAAAAATACAGGTTTTATTTTATCACGTGCAACTTGGAATACGGCAATACATATGTAATAATAGCATTGATTATAAAAGCACCCCTGCATCGCTGAAACCCTCATTTTACTGAACTTAAGTATAAAGCCTTTCCAACAACAGTTATGAATCGCTAATTTATGGAAATCCGGTCACGACATGCGACATGCGACCTGCGACTTCAAAACTGCGACCTGCGTCCTGCGAGTTTGAAACATGCGACCTGCGACTTCGGCATTTTTAATAGACCTAGGTGTAACCTGCGACTTCACAACAGCGACCTGCGACTTCACAACTGCGACATGCGTATATAAGAAAATGAGAGCAACTTTACACATCGTTTTCTACCTTTGATAGTGATGCGGTATATTGAATCGATCAATGTGGTTTAAATGATATGGAGAAACATAGCGAGACACCGGTGAATCGATAGTGCTTTGACCCTAGTCATGTGATCTGGGTCCCCGGGAAAAGAACCGGTTATGTGTTCGAGTGATTCGTCTTAACGGTGTTTCGGAACCAGAGTGTGGTTCGTTCATCAGTCGCTCGAATTATTTTGTTTTCCCACATGTTAATTTGATAGTAGCGATTGTACATCAAATAGAAATGCTAGTATGGTTATAACGAATCTGGCTTCTCCTCTTCGAGGACGAAGATGACTTCATCACACAACCAAGCGGAGGGGATACAAAACAAGAGAGCGACTGATGAAGGAACCCCATTTTTGGTTCCGAAACACCGTTAAGACGAATCACTCAATCAACAAACCGGTTTACCGGGGACCCAGATCACATGACTATGGAAACTAGGGATGTATTCTGCACAAAATAAATGCAATGATCCTTTTATTCACCATATCGTAATATTAAACAAACTATATTGGTAGAGCCGATGTGTGGAGTTGCCCTCATTTTCCTTTATATTGAGTCGCAGGTACGTCAAAGTCACAGTCACATCTCGCAGGCGGGCCCACAGTCGATCTGCGACTTACAAACTGCGAGATAAATAATGTTTAGGGCTGGGTGGGGTGCATGGTCACCGAATCGAAGTACAACAACCACAGAATACTTCTTTAGGCCTAAACTAGGTCATTTCGATCTGTGAAATAGCCACCACTTTAGGAAACAACATATATAACAACATGCTTGTTGAAGTAGGCCTATCAAAACAAATTTTATTCATGAAAATCGGTGATCAGTTGAGCATTGTCCCTTTGAAACCGGACTTTGAAAGCAACCGAACAACACGTAGGCCAACACAGCTGTGTCATCGAAGCTCATCTCTTTCCTAAATGACACCATCTATCACTGATATTACTTGTGACTGCTTTTCATACTCTCAATAAACACCAAATACCTAAAATCATGGATCAGGTCGTGACCTCGCAGGTCGCAGTTTCAAAGTCGCAGGTGGCAGCTAGGCCAGAGCACCCGGAAGTCGCAGGTTGCAGTTTGACAAACACACAGGACGCAGGTCGCATTTTTGAAGTCGCAGGTCGCATGTCGCATGTTGTGACCGGATTTCCATACTAATTAGCACTTTATCAGATTTTAAAACGTTGTAAGTCGTAGGAGAAACGATGGTAATGGTGCCATTGTGATTGCTATGATGGTGGTGGCGGTAGTAGTGTTGGTGGTTATGACGTCATTGTTGTTTCTATGATTACGGTGGAAGTAGAGGCGATAATGTCATTGTTACAGTGCCTATGATGACGGCGGAGGTAGTAGTGTTGGTTGTAATGACGTCATTGTTATGTCTATGATGACGGTGCTGTAATAGTGGTGGTGATGCCACTGTTGTTTCAGTGATGACGGTGGTAGTAGTAGAGGTGATGATGATGATGCCATTGTTGTGTCTATGATGACGGTGGAGTTAGTAGTGGTGGTGATGTTACTGTTGTTTCTGTGATGACGGTGGTAGTAGTAGAGGTGATGATGATGATGCCATTGTTGTGTCAATGATGACGGTAGAGGTGGTGGTGGTGGTGGTGGCGATGATAACAATTTAGTATTTGTTTTCTATTGTATTCGAACTCAAAACCTACTGTACATGCTCTCGTAATAAAGGAGGCCTTCTAGACCTCTCACTACATCCCAACATCTAAAGGGTGGTTCCATAACCAGGCTCAGCTGTTAAAGCTTGAACGCTACCCCTCCACACAGTTGGAGTTCAACAAAATGCACATGTAATCAAACAAGCTCATAACGCCACACAAACTTCATTGATGATGATCATGATGATGACAGTGTGATCATCGGGATGATCGATGACGCCGACGACGACGATGATGATGATGTAATGATTATGTTAGTGCTTATTTTGTGTTGTTTACTTTATTTATCGTATTTCCATTGAGAAATTAACTATTGTTAGGAGATAAGAAGTATGTCCATGTCTTCGGTAGTCGCGCCAGTGAAAACAGAAATGTCACCAGCAAATAAATATCAAGTTTTCATCATAGACTTACTTGTAATATGCCAATTGCAGGGCCAACTGAATATAGGCATCCGGGCTCATGTTCTGTGATTTGGGGAAGTTTTTTCCATACTCGGTGAAGCGCATAATTTGGAGGTCTAAATCGTCTGCAAGTCTGACAAGTAAAATCAAAGTAAATGATTAACTTGCATACAAATTTTCTCCAGGCAAAGCAATTCAGGAAATGTTTTTCCGTGAAAATATTTCAGCCGAATCTCGGGTAGGACAAACGATCAGATATGACGTTGAAGAAACCGATTACGGTTCATTATATCAATATTTCTTTGGATAAGGGCATATTAACCTGCTGGTAGCTAGCTGCAGCTGATTGACGTCGACTAAAGGTAGATTCGTCCATCGCCGGGGATAGACGATCAAGAATGTGATTTAAATCCACCAAATCCACTCTAAGACAAAAAGAAATTATAATTGGATTTTCATGATTCCTCTTGGTTCGTTGAGACCCATTTTGTGAAACTTCATATCAACAATAACTTTTGAACATTGAAATGTCGGACACCTGAGGGCGCCCTTGACTGCAATCTACAAAGACAAAAACAAGGCCTGTGATCTTGTTAATCTACCTTTTGCCCAAATCGTATATTTCAGAACTATATCCTTTATAGACGGTGGAAAATTTAATGGGCATAGCTGATATCTCAGCAATACAAAAACAGTCTTTAGTAAAAATCATTGGATTCCATGTTCTGAGAATATCAATGAACTCGTAAAGCTTGTACGCTATCCATTTTGTTGGTTAGAGCTACAAGCCTTGTCAACCATTCGCATATTCTCACCAGAAGGTCAGAAATTATTCTCGATAAAAACTATTATTGTTCATTTTCAGGAAGATGACATCATTGTACAATACGACAGACAGACTGCTAAAGTTAGTGCAACAACTGTAACCTTGTAAAATAATTGCAGGAAGCTAATAGAGCAGATGGCAACCCGTTATAACCGAAATACATAGAATGCTTTCGATATCTTGTAAATGATGAAGACTTTGCGAGGCTCAGTGCACATTATTAGTTAGATTTTATAACCTTATTTTGGTATTCCTGTGACAGTTCACGAATACTCTGTATGCCTGTAAAATTTAAGGTTCCCACTATATTGTGTAGTTGCATTTTACCAAACCGTAAGCAAGTGCTCTGCTTAGTCGAATGATGGCAATACTGAAGTGTTCATATCCAAAATAAACGGCGTTTAATCAAATACGCTATTTGTCACACTCTTCTCATATGGCGTCTGTCACTTACTCAGGTTCATTAAACTTACCTGTCAAGTTTTACCCTGGCTGTCTCAAGATCTTTAGTAAGCCACGCTGTCTGTTTCCAGCGAAGCTTTCTTGGGAATGGTAGCTCACATATTGACTGGGCTCTCAGAAGTTTCCGTTTTCTGGTTTCAGAGTCTCTGGGTAAAGACCAAACACACGCTACTTGACAGAATTCTTTAGTATAGAAGAACGATACGGAACATCAATCACTGCTGTATATGTCTTGTTTGTCCCCTATTCTTGTCCTTGCAGTCTTTACATGTCTGTCTGTCTGTCTGTCTGTCTGTCTGTCTGTCTATATACAGATCTCCGTCAATGTGTTTTGGGAGTTCAGGTAGAATGCACCCCAAGAACAGATTTACGGACTCTTAACCCACTTTTAATGATCTCATCTCCTGCATATTTGGGTTTATTTTAAGTCTCTTGGAGCAAACAGAGTTTTTACCGTCTTAAAATTTGAGAAAATCAAAAAATTATTTTTTCCATAGAGTTAATACAGGGATGACAACCATTATGATTTTCAAATATTTGTAAATGTAATGTAATTCGTTTGCAAAGTGCCAAAATTTACACGGTGACCGCCGACTTTTTTTCTTGATTTTGAAAGAGAATGTTTTAAAGTCTCCTTCAAGAAAATTTGAGCAAAAGTTTAAGTACATTGTATTGCAATTCGAGGTGAAGGCTTCCCTAATTTGAATAAAGTTACGAAATTCCCTTGTCAGAAGTGATTATTACAATCACAAGCAGACTCTCACTCACAAATATTTCAGCAGATGCTCAATCAGTTGTATTACTGCAACGCCCTCTGACGGCGAATGTTCATACACCAAGCCAGCAGCACCGTCATCACTTACTATAAACTGAAAGGAAGAAAAATCGAAGAATCTGTTTTGCAAATATATTTACTGTGAATAATTAAAGACAAAGTTTACACAGAGACGGAAAGGCGATCGTATTGTGTGTTAAAAGAATCATTAATTTTTTATTTTAATTGTACAAATTGTCCATTATTGTAGTAGATATCTTTTTCAAAATACACTAGTTTCTGGTATAGTTCTTCGAGATCTCTGTTGAAACTGCAGAACCCGTACAAACAAGTCTTGGGATCTTATGTCGTAGCACATGTCCTTGTTCAGATGCCTTCCGTTGTTCATAAGCAGAATGGTTGAAAACGGTCAAGGCTAACACTAACTTCCGTTTTCAGTCACACTATAGTGGCAGCTGTAATTGTCAACGTAGAGTTGTGCTTCTGCTTATAAGGTAGAACGCGCCTCGGGGACAAATAGTCTGACTCCAAATTTCTACAATTCGTTTCTGATCTATCACTTGTGGGGGCTCATTTTAAAGCTCTTGGAGAAAGAAAACGTTTCATTGTCTTAGTTTTCTGAAAATCCTTAACTTAATTTTCCCAAATAGAGTTAAAACAGGAATGGCGGCCAATTTGAATGTCAAATATCGCCAAGTGTTACGCAATTTGTATTGCTAGTTCCAAACTTTGCACGGTGACCTCCGACTTTCATTGTTGATTTGTTAAAAGAATGGTTGAAAGTTATATTCAGGAAAGTTTGAGCGAAAGTGTAACGCTTTAACTTTCGAGGCGCATACTACCTTAAATGACAGACATTGGTATTGATGTACACTATGTCTGAGGTAAGTTTGCCTCAAAGACAAATACCTGCATAGTTTTGTCGTACCACCGATTGGCGGCGTTGTACTTGGAGCCACCGCCATGAAGCATTTGGTAGGCGAGGTGAACGTCGTCCTGGTCTATCGGTTTCTTTATATCCGTCATCGGAAATCCCAATGACTTGTCAAGACAGAGGAGGAATATGCAACGTTCAATCATATCCAGCGAATCTCTGTTCATTGAATCTGAAAGTGATAACAAATTGGAGTTACTAAAGTGATAACAATCCTAACATATCCGTTGTTCGTACCGACAAGGCAGGCGCCCTTATGTTCATTGAAGCCATCCGGAACTTTCAGTCTTTACCTGTTAATGAGAGACGACGCATCAGTCTTCTAAAAGACAGTGTAAGACAGTGCGCGGTTGTACAAAATAAATTGCACTGGAGACGACGCGAATCATGCATTTCCACCGAAATCAGGTGTCTGGGGAATGTTAGTATCGTCATTCTCATTAACAGTTTAGATAAAATTGTAGTTGACTAAAGTTGACTAAAACGTATGTACAACCATCGCATACTTATTATAGAACGATTTTGGGATAATTGGATGGTGCAGTAATGTCGATCTAAGCTACAAATGTAATCTCTTCTGCTTTTCTTTTTATATAACACACTTGTTTTTATGAGTAATTTGTATTATTGCAACATTCAGCTATATGACACCAAACTCTTTTGAGAAATTTAAAAAATATGAAAATCTAATTATCCCAAATTAGTTCCAATCGTGTTATTTATACAACGAAAAGGAATGCTCAGTATTTGCTACAAGCTAAACACAATAAACACCTACAGTACGAAATTGTGCAAGACAAGGACGAGTTAGAGACACTGCACATTGATGTAACTGGACTGAAATACAATCAATGATAAACGGAAATTGAGAACTATACTAATATATCAGTCTGAAAAGAACCAGTAACTCTTCATTATTGTTACCTATGAAACATCTCAGAACACAAAAAAGTGAAAATGTGTACTTGAAGTAAAATTTTCTTGCATAGTTTTCATGAAAAGTTTTCGTCCACAGTGACATTTGCCCTTTTTGAACAAGATAATGATTACCGTTTTGAATAGCGAAGATTGGCCGAGGATTAGAGACATCAATCATACAAATCAAATGACCTACCACCTGTATGGTTGTTGGAAAAAGTTACATTATCAGCTCCTGGAGTCAGATTGAGAGCATCGTCGAACTATGAAAAACCGTCTAGTGACGTACATATACGATCGCAAAGTTTAAATATTAGGATTGAATATACATGTCACTGCATACCAAATCAAAAGAACCGTCTCGCACATTTTACAGGCGTTCTCACAAGTCGGTTCACGCTGCTCGGCCAAGGTAAATAGGAAGCTATATGAAAAGGGGTGCCAGGCATTTGGCAGTTGCACTATAAAATATTTGCGACGAACTTTTCGCCTGGCCTACCAAGTGAACAGTGCGGATTGGTCGATGAAAATACTGGTGAACGAATTCCTTTAAAGTCAACAAAACGTGAAAATGTGAGAATAAGAGAACTACCTTGCATTAATCTTTGCCTGGCCAACGCCCACTCTGTTCTACCTTCTGTTGTCATTAGGCCAACTGCTGGTTGTTGATCGTCGTCTTGAGTTGCTATTGAAACGATTCTCTTGAGTTGTGTGAGTAAATTCTCTTCGCTCAGCCGTTTGAAGTTAACTATGACGTCAAGGACGAAGAACTGGTGACATTATGTAAGAGTAACAGAGACATTTTGGTTATAGTTTCTCTGAAGTCAAAGCTGTGTGCTCTGTATTAAGGTAGCATGCGCCTCGAAAGTGAAAGATTTAGATTGTTGCTCAAACTTTCCCCAAGGAATATTTCAACCATTTTCTTTCAAAATCAAGAATAAAAAGCAGGGGAGGGGGCATCGTGCAAATTTTGGTACTAGAGAAACAAATTACCCAAGATTTACCGATATTGAAATTCAAAATGGCCGCTAACCCTGTATTCGGGAAAAAATAAAATTTTCGATTTTCGAAAAACTACGAGGGCGAAAAGTTTTCTTCCCCAAAGAGCTTAATAATGAACCCCAACAAGTGGTAGATCAGAAGAAATTGAAAAAAAAGTCCAAATACCTGTCCCTGAAGTGCATTCTACTTTAACAGAGTAGAATTCAATTTAGTTACAGGGGGATTACCAGCTATTTGTATGGATTTAATTACTATATTTAGGATGGAGCAAATGTCCTAAAGATATCTAAACGTTTCTACTAAATATGGACAACTCCATACTCAGACGGTATTACTATGTCGTCCAGTGTGTCCATTTTATCCGGGAAATCGAATATAGCGCCAACGTGCGTTTGATCTATGTCACAAAATGTAGTATACACTTTCCGAGTTAGGTTCTCCGTGCCACTATAATTATCTTGATCGTCATCACCAAGTGGTAAATAAATTTGAAAACTTAACTAAAATTACTTATGGAAGTGTGGACTATCAGTTTTAAAGCAAAAAAAGAGTAAAATGCAAAAAAATAATTATTTCGTTTTTTCACAACTGTGCTTAGATTCAAGGTTCAGCTACTAGCCCAGAAATACATTTGCAAGTTCAGCCCTTTTTCACAGTTAATGTCCCCAGTTTTATTTTGGTCTCCCCCAACCTTTAATATCATAATTATCATACCTGATTGTTGCAGGCCACTATCACGTGTTCAGGTTCCGGCAACAGACTTGTTTCCTGGGTAACCAGTATGTCTTTCTTCACGCCAGGCAAACGATAGGTAGAGAACAAACGATAGTATTGCTCCATACAGAGAGGTTGCCCCGGTTTCCTGGATCTTGCTTTATCTATGGGAAGCGCACGTCTGGTGAAAATTAGGGAAAACATCAAACCGAGTGGATACCGTTGTTGTTTTACATGACACTTAATACAGTGTTGTCAAATGTAAAGATATTTCATCGTAAATTTTCAAACTTGCCGTTCACCTTAGTTGATGCCGCAACCGACATGGCGCCTGCATCGCGTTACGATGTCAGCAGACTTAACCGATATGAGGTTAGAAGGCTTAACAAATGTTCTAGAATACTGAAATAATGTAAACCGATAGTTTGGTGAAATATGCGTCAATGTGTGCATTCATTCTACAAGTTCTGTGTTTTCTTAGCATAAAAAGATAAATCGTTTTCATTTTAACACAACTCACTTGTCTATGACCACCTTGTAATCTAAGATTCCGGATATCAGTCTAGCAGCAAACCTGAAATTGGAAAAAATGTGTACCATGTACAATTTGCTCAGACAAATAGTTATGGCGATACTACAAAACACAGTCGTCTACTGTTGTTTTGCAGAACTGTATACAGTATATGCACATATATATATATATATATATATATATATATATATATATATATATATATATATATATATATATATATATACATATATATATATATATATATATATATATATATATATATATATATATATATATATATATATATATATATATATATATATATATATATCAGTATACAGATGTCCTCTTGGGAAAATTACAATGCTCGATGCGGAAAGCAGAGCGTTAAATAATAACAAAAATTACTTCAAGTACAAAGTAATAATATATGTTACTTAAGTTTCATGCATCTGTCTGAAGATTGCAGTATGCATGAAACTTAAGTAACAGATATTATTACTCTGTACTTAAAGTAATTTGTGTTTATACACACACACACACACATACATATATATATATATATATATATATATATATATATATATATATATATATATATATATATATAATATATATGTGTGTGTGTGTTTGATTAATAAAAACAACAGCACAACATGCTGAGAGAGAGAGAGAGAGAGAGAGAGAGAGAGAGAGAGAGAGAGAGAGAGAGAGAGAGAGAGAGAGAGAGAGAGAGGAGATTGAAATACAAATACCGAAAGAGATAGAAAGACAGACAGATAAATCTCGTTCGTTTGGCAGCGACCCGTGTGGAGCAAAGCTAGAACCTGGCCACGCAGGTAAGGTAGGGCCAGCTGACTAAAATTCATTGGAGTGAAAGGAAATGATTTGCTATTCTTACCTTAGTTGTCCATCCTGGTCATTGAATTTCTGCTTTGGGAACACCATACCAGGATTTGAGTTGATTGGTAAAGGAAGTCGGCAGTTGGAATACATATCCTCCAACCACCACTTGTACACCTACAGACGTGCAACATAGAGATTTCATTAGATGGCTGCATTGATGGGGACTTGGAATATTCTGTATGGAGACAGATTTTCCATAGTCAAGCATATTTTCTTGTTGGAGTGGTTTTTTTCAAATTTCAACATAAAGTTGCTTGACGTTGAAGGCTACAGTTATAATAAGGTTTTCAAAGATTCCGCCATTGTCACAAGTAATATTGACTTTCTTTTAACATAATATTAGACGTGCGTGCCTTGAACATAGCATTCTTTTTATCAGTAAACATGAACGATCTACTAAAATTGATTTGCCTTTATCTGACTGGACAAAAATTGGATTGGCTTTCGTTTCACTGTAATGCAATCTGGATAGGTTCTTTCAATAGTCGAGGATAATTTTGTTAGATTCTTCCCGGTTGATTAAATTATCAAAATAAAAACATATATCAATGGTTCCAGCAAGGCTCGGAGTCGATCAAAACGGGTTACTATACGATGGCGACATGTTTGGTCAGGAGAAGGTATTTCTGAAACTCCGCCAGAAGAGAACATACTAGAACGATATCTCATTCTGAAGGAAGCCCGCTTATGTCGGTAAAATTTCCAATTTGTGTATTCTCCATCTATAAATTAATACGACTAGTTTGTTACCAGTAAACTTGCTGTGACTTCAGATGGTCGTTATAAGTGGACACCGTGTGCTCAAAATGTTACAGAGATTTAGAAAATTTTCCTTTCGTATTTGATCCGAAGTTAAGAAAAATATCATTAGTTCATCTTTGTGAAAATGTTAGCTCTGAATATATACGGCAACTATTATCTCTCCATGTATATGATACCAGCAAATATTATAGGAATGCTTCAGATAAAAAGCGCTCTAAATTCTTGAATCTGAGAGAAAAACATTAAATTTCAAAACTGCGTGACTAACTCAATTAAGACAAAGCCGGACTTCGATTTAATAATACGTTAGATCTAGTAATGTTTGCGAATTTCCATGTCAAAACGACAAAGTTTCACAATAAGCACGTTAAACATTTGAGAAAGGGCTCACTTGGAGCTCAGTAAGGAACTTTCAAAATGTTCATATTTGGGCAAGCCTACTGTTTTGTAGTCGCGAACAAAATGTTATCCTTAAACGTTGGATCAAAAGTTCATTGGAGGCCTCGCCACATCACTTCTGAGAAATGGCTCGCAATAATGTTCATACATTAATATCTTCATTGTCTTTGTGTGGGAATCTATGTGCACCTACGTGCATAAATTTATACTTATATACCTTGTACATTTTGCAACAAAGTGAATTTACATTTAATATGATTATATCCTCCTACACGCCTCAATAAAAGTTTCAAATCATGACCCTGCCATCCTTCAAATATGCTTTATGATTTTTTTTCCGTATTTATGTAATAATAATAACTTGGGTGTTATTGCCATCTTCGTTCAGCAAAAATAACAGCAAGGGAATACATATTATGTTTAATTTCAATCGACCCCTTTGAAAAAGCGGCGAAAAAATACAAATAATGGTATCAGCTACTAGCAAGGGGATCTCATGATGTGTGGTGATGACGTCATTGGATCAGTGAAATGCAGCCAGGATTCTCGAGACACGTCTTCATACACTTGGAGTGAGAGGTAAACCGTGTGATGGCGAAACAGTATCTGCAACGTCAATTTTGTCAGGCTTCATTACTTTATGTCAAAGGGGGGTTCGTGGATTCGTATTCAAGAATTCCGGACGCCAAGTCAAACTTCATGATAAAAGAATCTTATTACCTTGTTTTAGGTTTAAGTCACGTCTGTTAGTCGTATTAGGAGAAATCAGCCGCTGTAATCTATCGCAACGGAGTCTGGATTCTGCCATTTGAACAACTGTACCTTCATCAGGGCATTTAATATCTGTCATGCTACCGTCCTTTGTCGAGGATCCCTAAGAACTTCAAGTGTTTCACGTAAATCAAGCTAATCCGTTATATTGAAATAGGTCCATCATGTCCATGAGCCGTCCATCGCTAAGTTCGTTGCAATGGTAAAGCACTTAGACAATGTCAATCAGACAGTAGTTTTAGTCTTATCGCAGGCACTTTCCATGAGAGCCTAATTACAAAATGAGGCTGGTTGATAACATTTTAATAAAACTGTTTATCTTGCTATGGCGCCAGCTATCTGTCTGACTTTTTTACTGGGAATCAAGTGGTACATCTGAAGACCATAAAACCGAATAAAATATCTCAAGTGTTCTTATCTGGTTTTGACGGTAAAACGATGCGGAATATTTCAGAAACACTTCTTGTAAGTAATAGCATTCATGATCATTTATTTTTCATATCGAGGTTGGTCAGAATTTGTACACAGTCCTTGTACCAACCGCAGGTAGCAGTTTTAGGGACACAATATTCGGTTTTAGGAGGTATGTGTTTGCTTAAAAGGTAACTTTGACCACATACCGCCCTTAACGCTAAAATAAACCGGAAATGACGTTTTTCAGTGAGTCTCCTCCTTACAGGAGTTTTGCTGCCTGACGTAATATTGTTTGTTCGATTGTTTGAAGCGGAAAGCTGTGCATCCCTCCTGGATCAGATACATGTGATCAGGAAGACAAGAATGACGTCAACAAACTGAAACATTTGAAATATCTATTTTCGAATCGATTGCTTCAGTCTATATGGTGAGCTAATTTTAGATAACAGCTACGGACAGGTGTTTAGTGGATTTCATAAAGATGTAACATAGCCAGTATGAATGCTTTCTCGCCAAATAATCAGAAAGTTAAAATTAGACGTTGCAGTTCTTAACCTGGCTTTCCATGGACATCGACCTTAACGTGTCTTCCGGAATGGTATCTTGCAGTCAGCCCAAATACCTTCCCTAAAAGTCGTACATAGAGTAGACTTTCTGAAGGACCACCAGACCAAGTGGTCTACAGTAAATACTACAGCATGCACCTTGGAAGTGCAACTCTCCCTAAAAGCCTGTCATTCACGATGTTATCGTCGTCCAGAGACCTCTCCGTGCTATGTTCAACTTTTAAATACAGATAAGCTTATCCCTTTAAGTACATTCTTCCTGGAAGGAATTGATTTGTATCGTAATTAGCTGCTGGCATTTGGACTTACCTCCAGTATGGCATCTACGCGAGCGCCGTTATTCTTATTTTTGTGTCTCGAAATGATATTAAAGAATAAAAAAAACTAGACCAGACAGCTAGATAATGTTCTGGAGTGGTACTGTTGATATGACTCCTATTGGTTTGTTGTTTTTGATTATTTTGTTTGCTCGAAAGGCATGGCCATCATTGCCGCCTAATTTACATGGAACAGTTGCTGGTAATATTTCCTTTGCATTTAGGGCGATGAGCGTCTCAACGTTGAGTGACCATATAGACAACCCCCTTCTCAGACTGAAGCGACCCAAATTTTAATTTGTTCATCGTTCCGCTCGATGCAAGATCCTGATAGGCTTGAAGATCAAATCAACAGCCTTCTACTGGACTTGCTATTGCAGCTGGATGTATGGTTTAAAAGCATGTGATTGTGCATATAGGATTCTGACGGAATTTTGCGTTCATACTCAAAAGTAGTTATGTTAACAACAGCTCACTTAAGGGCCTTCTGTCGATGAGCTCGTACCCCATAATTTTTTTTTCTTAAGGCCGTGATGTTGGACGATGCTGTGATATGTATTTTGTACCCATGGTTCAATTAAGGATCATGTTACAGTCAATTTGAATAACCTCGAAGAAATCGAGGGTTTTTTTTACCTTCTGTACAAACATTCCAGTGTTTCCGGTCGAAATTAGCACCAACAATTGACAGCGTTATGAATTTGAAAAGAATATCTGTAATTGATTTTATATGCCCTAGCTTTTGCTATTGTCTCGTAACGGTGACACAACGACTCTTGATCACGCAAATATCAAACAGAAACACTGTACAGGGTAGAGGAAAAACGAGTTTTGACAAGGTATTTGATTTTTTGTTGTGTGATCCTTATGTAAACAATGGTTACAAGATACAAATCAAAGCACTCACCAATATCTAGGCTTTCAGAAAATAAATACTTGAATGGGGTTACAAGCTCAATTTTTTCAGACAATTTAATACTTGGCTGACCCTTTACTTGTCCTGCATCCTTAAAACATAACTTTTCAGACGTAAATCACATCAATGTGTCCTACATCACTATGAACATACAAGCAAGTTCTCTGTAAGTTTTCACCTATCAATACTTATACTTGAAGATAGATGTCGTGATAAAAATACTTGTGTCATTCTCGACAAAAAATGACTGTATGAATGTACCGCGGCTCGGAAAGTGATACCTAATTACGCTTCTTAAGCTAAGCCTATCGTGTCGCTGACTGGCTTCTAGAATGTTTCATTAATAACGATGATATTCTGCCAATAATTTCATATTTTGGAGACACTGTACAATGTCATTGCCATTGTTGGTTCTGTTGCTGGTTTTTGTATTCAATCGACAATCACTTATCTGATAAACCCATACAAAGGAAAACTAAACGAAACCCGAAGATGTATTTGTGACATATTTATCCTCAGTGCACTAGAATATAGTTATGGGATTTCACTATTTAAAATCGATATACTCAGATCCGCCGATAAAAAGTGTACCTTTACCAGAAATAATTAATATTTGAGCGTCATAAAATGTTACCATTTGATATTTGTTGGTAGGTAATATACTTCAAAATGCAAAATCCTCTGTGAGCACGAGGTTGTCTATCTTAACTTAGGTCCAAAACACAGTGAAATTGAAAAGAATAAAAATACTGAAATGATCAGGCATTCTTACCCAGTTGGTCTGAGTTTCTGCATATTCAAGTAGTTTTTCCTGTAATCGCTCTCCCTCTCCCCCAGATTTGCCAAATTCTTCAACAATCTGTGATGTTCTCCTGTACTGCTCCTCGCTTACCACTGGTTTCAGTATATTCAAATATTTCTCTAGTGTTGGCATCAGAGGAGGAACGGGCAGTTTTGGCAAAGGCTCCTACAAAGACAGAACAAATGAAATAGATCTTAGTGTCAAGCTGACCTTTGACCCAAAGTTTATTTTTCATCACACTTATATAACACACCAAGTAGCTATATAGAACGAATATGTTTGAACCAAGTATTATTGGTGTTTGGGTTTTCAAATATCAAAAACAACACAGCCCGTTTAAGTTTAAGGAAGAGTTTTAATAGGGTGTCTCTTTTAAGTGTGGATTTCCAAGAGAACTACAAACAAATGTTATCTTAGCTTTTGTAACTGCTATTAACATGTAGTAAGGCAAAAGTTGTGAATACAATTATACCTTCTCACAGTGTAGTTTCATTTCTGTTCCCTGCGTATATCTTTTGGAATTCGATATACCTCCGTTTCTCCTTTTAACACCGTGAAAAATCATTCTGGCTTGTATTTCGAGCCTATGTTTTACTAGTGTTTACCTTCTGCTCCCTACAAGACACACAGTCTACATTCAATTCAAATTGAAATTCTGATGCAACATGAATGGTCTCTGAAATAGAGTTTACTGATGGTAAAGGGTAAATATGTTTTTAGTCTTCGTCCAGCTTTTTTTTATTCACAATGGTAATAGGTTTACATATTCGATCCTATTTTGAACCCCTACCGTTGCTCCATACATGACACCGGGTCCCACCTACATGTACACACTGTGAAATATGAAATTTTCACGTGTGCGCCTTCTGAAACAAAACTGAATGAACTAGGAGAGTTGTGCAGTCCAATCTTTGCTCAGCCTCTCTCATACATATCGGTGAAATGCGTGTATAAGAATCCAGAAGTCAAAACAATCCGAGGGACGACACAATCACGTTTCTGTCAACTACGAACCGTCAAGCTCTTTGAGCTCACAGTCTGGCTGGCAGAAATAGTGTTAAAGGAAGCTGTGTCCAGGCTACCTGGACGTTTATTTCTCTGCGGCACTTTACGTTTTACGACGTAAAAAGTTAAATTTGTCGACATGAATAAAATAATGGTGGTATTGAAGTAAGGTCTGGTATATCACCATGCTTCACGAAGTGGTGTGTCCTGAATATACACAGTCTGATTACGGGCCATTTCATGGATAATTCGTTAAGATTCGCTTGTCACAATATATCAAATTCAATTTAATTTCGAAGAATCATAGAACGTACCTGCTTCAAATAATTAATTTCGTTTCATACATTTCCGAAGTAAATGAATTCTACCCATGGGAAATGCGTTTAGTGAAGCTAAACATTATAAACGAGGTCCGTTCATCGGTGTCTTGCCACTGTCCGCTTGCATTGACTCACATTACAAAGAGAAAACATACACAGGTATTGGAAAAAAAAGGGCTAAATATACTATAAACTAGATGGGTATTCGCTATTGGACAAGAAAGCGTACCACCAATCGAGTATTTTGAAACCTATCCACAATTCAAAAACTCAACAAGAGATGGACTATCGTGAAACTATCAGACATTTTCTGTGTGCCTTTAGAGGGACATGCGCCATAACCGTTAACCATAGACCCTCGAGAAAAACGAGGGTCTATGCGTTAACATAGTTTTAACTTGGTTAGAGCAGAAGCAGCCCTGCTAAATAAACTGCTGAATATACGTACGCTTACAACGTCACCACCGTTCATGTCTTCTGCGTTTCCCTGCATACTTCCGTCATAGAGAGTAATTCCTCGTCTTGTAGGAAGTGAACATCATTCTAGCTGACTACGCCAATGAAGAGTGGGGAGTACTATTACAACACGACGCCAATTGGTGTAATTATTCGCGATTAACTTTGCAAGCTGGATAGTTGCTAAGCAAATATTTCCTGGTTTCCTTCATGAAATATTGAAGCGACGACGAATTTGCATTTAGTACAATCTTTAAAAGATACGTCGTAGAATGTAGATCGCCGTGTATTTAATTTTAAATTCCATGTCCGAAATTAATGGTCCAATTTGAAATTCAAACAAAAGAGCTGGTCTAATCCACTGGCCAGTAGCAGTGCACACAGTGTTGGTTTGTAACACCAGTGACAGCGTAAAGTGCGTCCCTATAGCAATACTGCAACTACGTAATAGAATTTAGAATTAGTAGACCGCTCAGCGAGTGATATCATACAGACAGTGATAGGAAACATACACGTACTTGGTGTCTATTTCCACCACACAAATTTTTTAAAAAATATTTTGACTCCGGAGGACAAGGTTAAACCACTAACTTTTTCGCGTATATGACTCCTTGTGAATGGGCTGTCACTCAGACTTTGTATTGTTTCTATAGTGACGGTGACGTAAGTAAGTCAGAAAAAGGGACACGTGATACAGATGTTCGTAGCTCAGCGAGAGCGCTCTTGAAGGGTCAGTTTGTCCACGAATCGAATGAAACAGACCCGCTAAGCTATGTGGACTTTGAGGCATATTTTAAGGCCACATAAAAAGACTGTGTTAGTACTGGAAAACGTAGTTTACGAAAAAAACACAGCATTATGTTACGAAAAAATATACTTGAAGAGTGAAAGCATACTAAGTGGTATTACAGATTTATCACACGTGTAAACAATGATTCAATACACCTGGTAACAGTTGCAAACATTTGTTTTATTTCTCGTCTCGGAGGAAAATTAAGAGTCAAATATTGAACTGGTAATTGTTCTATAATCGGCTTCTTACAATACAAAATGTACACTTGACAAAGTTGTGCAATGAATACACACACTCTTAATATATATATATATATATATATATATATATATATATATATATATATATATATATATATCTCGAAGTATGCAGATGTTCTCGTTGGAAATTACAGTGCATGAAGCGGAAAGCATATATATATATATATATATATATATATATATATATATATATATATATATATATATATATATATATATATAATCAAGTACAGGTGTTAGACACGTGTGACTTGTAAAGATATTAGCAACTTCTTAAAAGTTCTTAATTATTTGAAGTAATGTGAAATGTTTGCGTTAAAGTATAATGGGGTGGATGTTAGTGACTTTCTTTAAACCTTGTTCTATTTGATGAAGAAGAAGCTTGATGAATAAATGTTATTTAAAGCTGCATGAGTTAAAGCTTTCCAAAAGAGAAGAGTTATTGTCACCATGTGAGTAAGCACTACGATTGCAGGCCTTTATGCGAAAGAAAATTAGCTTACTATGAAAGTAGTCGACAGCTTCAATTAAACCATCGACCATGCAAATTTACCCACTTTTCAAAGAACCTGATTAGAATGGCTTCGGATCTCAGCTGGGGCACATGAGGCAATAACAAAATATCACACTTTTGAATCAGTGAGGCGTTTCAGGGCCTATGGTGTGTGATAATTCAAAATTTAAAATTTATAGTAAGAAGGAACTAATATTTTATTTCAAACCACAGTCCCGTGAGTGGAGGGATTATTTTCAAACTCATTTTATCAGACCCGGGTGAAACTCCTACACAGTTCGTAAAACACTCTTTTTCAGGGTTTTTATTTAGCCAGGCGGTTTCGACTGCGATCGAGATGTCTTCGCAAGGTGTCGTATGTTTTGACTTCGAATACGATCGAGAAGTTTCGGAATTTTTTAACCTTGGTTGATAGTTCTGTTGGTGGAAAGATTGTCCCCGAGGCTGCCTCAAGACCAGTTTGGCTATGTATTCATTGCTGTGAAATAACGTTTATGTGCGATGTATGATAACGAGTAAGAGTATGCAAGTGTTTAATGAACTCTACAACGTGTTGATGAGTCACAGCAAGAAAAAATTGTAACAATTATGGTTTGGTTATTGAACCACTAGCCGAGCGATTTTGACTGTGATGTCTTAGCTAGGTGACTTGGTGAGGTATGTTTTGGGTTCGAATCCGAACGAGAAATTACTGAATTGAATGTGCATACACAACAATTAAGTGCTGGTCCCATTACCTCTAAACACATAAAATGGAAAGGAATAAATATTTTCCGCTCATGTTGTTGATGGAGATGAATGAAGCACAGATGGGCTAGACGACAGCTTCACAGCTGCAAGTGTCGACGGAAGCAACTACCGGAAACGTAAAAATTACCCAGGTCAGATTGCGGCAGGGAAGAAGTTAGCAGTCAAAGAATCATCAAAAATCTGAAATCGACGAATATATATATCCGTAATTTTTATTAAATTAGAGGAAATACCGTTCTCACGTCCCAAGTGCGCTTGGAGTGTGAGAACACCAGTGTGAGATCAATTTGTTCTCACACTCTGTATTGTTGCGCGAACGAACACCTCGTATGTGAAACGTATGTTGATTGGTCGATTTTGCTCAGCGCCCAGTTCTCTGCACGAATTATTTGACGAATAAAACGTCGCGTAATGTACAACTGGCACTATAGCTGACAGACGACTGAACCGCAGAGTGAACAGGTTGTTCTAGATTTGAGTACGGTCAGCGTCGGCAACAAATACACGGAGGATGACCGCTTTTATGTTGTAACGGGAGAATTCAGGCCATTACAAACCTATCGGCTGTGTACGCTCGTCGACATATTTTCTGGAGAAGAACTGACTTGACAGCGATACAGTTAGCAAAAGACTTCGATGAGCGAGCCATCTGCACACGAGGCTGTAGCAGACGACAGCAATCACGCAATGTCATCAACTGATGGCCACTAGAGCTGTTTCGCAACATTTTCCTCGGATGACCTGGAGAATTTTGTGGCTGACCAACAAAACAAAATTGCCATATCGGTAATATACATGTTAACGTGTTTGATATGCACATCAATGAAAGGAACTTCATTTTTCTGTGCGGAATGATACAAATGAAACAAGAGCAATCGGGTGCTGTTTTTTGATAGTATAAAACTACCACAATAAAGTGCATTTTTCTAAAGATATTGGAGGGACGTGAGAAAAATAATCCCACACCCCAATGGGTTGGGATGGAATGTCTCACACTCGTTGGAGAATTCCGTCTCACACTCGCCTTCGGCTCGTGTGAGACAGAATTCCCCAACTCGTGTGAGACATTCCATCCCAACCCGTTGGGGTGTGGGATTCTATTATTCCAGTGAAATAATAACTTGTTATCTCAACTCCCTTCGTCATGTTATTGTGCGGGAGATGACTTTAGCAAAATGATAAACATAATGATTAAAGTTACCAACCGGCTTAACTTCTTGAGTAAAATCATCGTCATCATCATCATTTGCATGTCCATTGGTCATTGAGTTTGTCATCCGGGACATTTATGTACTGTGATCTCTCCGCCAGCAGGTGATGGTAAAGATGACGGCTTGAAGTCACTTCCCTTTAATGTTTATTCGATTTTTACTTGCTTGTCTTCAATAACCCGAGTCTTCTATCCCGACTGATAATCTGAAATACAGTTAAATTGTAATTGGTTAATCGAACGCAGAATTTTTTTTAATTTGCCAATGTTTAAACGGAGTACGTGCGTTGTGTCACTTCATTACGTCTTTTATCATTAGATACTGTGAGGTACTTTAAAAGGCAAAAGTTTCCATATTATCAACATTCAGTAAAGACGGAACAGTTAACATTATGCATTATGTTGTAGTGGTACAAACGTAACAAAGCATTGAATTACACCGTTGGAGGGCGTGATTGTCTAAGTGGCCATGACATATTATTCTAACAAAAAAAGACGAAATCGTTCAAAATATTGCAAATGAATACATACGGAAGTCGTTGAAGCAATGACGATAGTGAATGCATTGGACAGAAACGTGTATGGCGAATTTCTTGGCAGAGCTTGAACAAATGCTTATCAGACTTCTTGAACGTTTTCTGTTTGTTTGTGTTTGTTTCCTCACGTGTAGCGACACTGTGATGACACGTACACACTTGACAGAGTACTACAAGAACAGGTGAATAAACTGAAGGAAATGATAAGAATCTTAAAGGTATACTGTCACCTGTTCCAATTTTGCCACAGTTACCATGGAAAGAGAAAATCTAACCAATCACAGATTTTAAGCGGGTGCCCGCTTTTTAAAAACAGCGCCCACACATGGGCACTTTGAATACCAAGGAACGCCCCTTTGACCATATATGGGCATATTTAGATTACAGGTGATACCTTTAAAGGCAAACATTGTCTGATTGTTATCAGCCTCGTTTTGGAGTAACCATAGAATACCATGCAGATTAAAAACTAGTAATACTATGATTGTAAACCTTACGTTTCGATTTTCATATCAACCTGAATAAAAGTCATTATTCTTTTTTCAAAATCTTTCAGAACTAACTTATAATGAAATAATTACCTTTGATAAGTTCATATTACGAATAGTATATAGTAAGTTAGATTTCTTTAATCAATTAAGTCGTCTAGAAAGCATAAATTCAATTTAATATAAAAAAAACAGCAACTGAAGTTTTTCCAGCCCGAAGGTAGACAGCATTATGCACTTTTTCGTATCCGTGTGAATGTTTGAAACCGCCAGCCTTTTAACAACATGGTTGCTAGCTATTGTCGCTAAAAGCAAAACGATACACCCTTTTAAGGAAGCTGTCATTCACTTGCTTTAGATTATTGTATTTCCGGTAACTCAATTCTGAAATATTATTAGCGCAGTTCAAGATTGCGCTTGATTACAGCTTTCTAGCAAACATAAGAGGAAATTATACCGAAACAAAATAGCTCTCATATTACCGCGGAACTACTACATCACAGCAGGTGAATCGGAAGAAACAAAAGTGGTCTCCGGTAAATATGGGAAAGCACTTGTATTGAACACTTGCCAAATTACAATTTTTGATGCATGTTTTTGGGTTCGGGGTGAAAACTTGTCTAAACACAGTCGAATACGGTGAAAACCAGATCCAACAATCAAAGTTAAACAGTCAGTGGTAAATTTCATTCGTTTTGAATTTTCGGCGCTCGTTTCAAATTATTAGACCATTTTGTTTTACGATTGTCGAAACTTTTTGCCTGGCGAATCAGAGTACTTGAGAGGCTTAGCAATTCCAATCCAATCTTCCTGATTACTTCTGTTTAGTCTAAATTGAAGAAATGAGTCACGCCGGGTGATCGGGCTGAAAGAGCGTGCCATTCCTGCTCTAGATATTTATCTATCGTGAGGATAATGGTATCAACGAATTCTAGTACACAGATTTACTGTCGGTAAAGAGAGAAATCCTCCAGTTTTTTTCTCTGTATGCACATTGATCGTTTTGCTCCTTCATATAATTCGATAACTCTGTATTATGTGTTGCCAGACTACTTCATACTGTAGATATTTTTACGTTGAAGTGCCTGAAATATCGTTGGAAGGCGGAGTTGTCAAACCCGTCCATTTCGCCACCTTCGTTTCCAATTTTCTTCTTTTGAATTGCTTTTGGTTGCATCACAATATGATTTCATGGTAAACTTGTGTACAATGGTTGGCACAAACAATTCCAATGGTGGACACAAACACGTTGGAATTGTTCGTAACGAGAGATCACAGGACCACAGAAGACTTTTTCGTAAGGTGTGTCATAATTCAATCACAGCTTAGACAAGACACGTTGCTATTTCTTGCTTTCAAAGGACACATTGAGACAATAGATTTATGCGAGTGGATTGATCTTCCTGTATTTTGGTACGCCATAGCGACCAAGAAAGCTATCGACGAATTCTGCAGAGCACCTACCAAGCTATCTGACACGGATGTCTCTGTTGTAGCACTTTGATTGTTTTTTTATTGTTGTTTCTTCTCTTTTGTACGCGTACCATTGAAAAGAGATATGTAAAATCGTGGACACAGCATCGTGCTCAGGGCGATCTTGCACTGAGTTTAAGTGTATGCTCGCACGCAATGTTCGAATCAATTAGAGCATAGAAACAATCCAAACACTTTCATATCGACAGTAATGACGTTTGCACGAAGTACAAGGTGTACATGCATTGCTTTTGTGGTCCATGCTAACATTACAGTATCAGCCACCAAAGAAAGAAATCGTCTACGAGACAACAATGTAATAATTGATGCTATTTCATTATATTTATTTTTCCTTGCCTTCTATAGACTACGAAATAAGCACAGAAACTGACTTCTGTTTCGTAACCTCTGGACTGTTTTATCAATGGTATACCTGTAGATGAAATTGACCCTAGTTCCACTATTCTCTAAAACTTTTGCGACATGAAAAATCGTCAGCAGACAGATAAACAAACTGACATTTTCAGGATATCCTATGACTAACAGAAAGGCACCTAATTACTTAATAGCGAAACGATATTCACTGCACAGAATGTTACGTCACTTCACATGTTGTCTATTCTGTGTGGTGATTGCAATGGCCATTTTGTATTTCGATAGCAAGACTACCGCCAAGCATGAGAAGGAATTTTTTCAAGTGAAGCTGAAATTTGATTACGCAGACACAAAATACCTTACTCTGAACACATCTGTTACACAATAACCGATGGTTTCTATTTTAGAATACGATGCACATAGAACCATTAATATATAAATTGATGTGTTGGAATTTTGCCATTTAACTCATACATACCTTAATTCACATGAGTGTCCAAATTATTTTGGAGACCACTTTATGACAAATATGGAAGCACTTCCTTGAAAATTAAACTCTTAAATGTCACCGCTTCCTTGGATTACATATTAGCATTTATCCTTAGGTGATCTTTACATAGTAAAGTTTAAATAAATATACGATGGAATCTCTGACCATTCCATCCTATATTTACTCCCTAATCTAATTTTATTTTCGGAGATGAGTTAATCACAAACCATATGCAATATTACGTCACGGCGAGCAAGCGTTTTTCGCGTTTACACCAGGTTAATAATTATCCATAATACGCTAATGTACCAATACTCCCCGTTGCAGCCGGGAAAAAGTCGGAGAATTTGTTACACACCTTGCTTAATTGACTTGCAAATGTTGTTTAATTCGAAGAGAGGGTAACCGCGAAGTTTCGTTCTGAGAAACCTCTGATTAGGCCCTCACAGTGGGGTTTACGTTAAATCTCTACTGGATGCTTGCAGAATAAAATGAAGCTGATTGGAAACACGCCGATTCACTGCTTTTTCATCTACTAGATGCAGACTTTTTTTAGATTGCTTCGCAATAAAAGTTGAGACCTTGTTGAACCCTCTGATGTTACAGAATGAAACCCATTTAGCAGATGAAATATCGGGTCGATTCATCCTGCCGTTATCTGCCAGAGAAGCAAAATACTCGCCCTCCGTATACTCGTCACGTATTTTTGTAAACTAGACAGAATATCGTCCACTGGCAGTTTTATCCAAGATTTATTTGCAATGTAAATTTTTCCCAACAGCTCTTGCAAATGGAATGCATGCATAATTGGTGAACCATGCGGTTTTTTAAGTTGATTACTCTTCTTACTTGAACAGACACATATAGCCCCTAAGGTTACTTCAAGTACGAGTGTCCGTCAACAGACACATATAGCCCCTAAGGTTACTTCAAGTACGAGTGTCCGTCAACGGACACTCTGATATTATGCTGCAAGTTATTCAGTGTTAATGCTTCTCTTCGTGTCCGCATCTAGCTATCTATATCCCTGAAAAGATATTGGTGTATATGTACCATGAGTTGCATCGTTTTGATGTGTGAAGATTTTGCAATTTTGCATTTGAAATGATTACTTTTAATTACAGAAGAAAGCCGCGTTTTGGGTTGCCCTCGATGATTATTTGAAATTGTCGGTCCTACTGTAGAATCAATAATCTTGACGGAAATTAGAAAACGGTTGTAGAGATGTGCACGAATTAACACTAAACTTTACGGAACGACAGAAAGCGTTGCTCTGAAAACCTTTTATTGGCCCTAGAGTTGCAGACTGCATCTTAGTCGGAACATTGCATGAAAAAACATAGCACCGCTAATTGATAAGCGCCTACTGAACCATAAAGGAATTTTCAGCTGCATAATAAAATGAATAATTCCAAGATTGATTTACTGTGTACTTAGTGATTACAAAATTAAATCATTAAATTAGTCGAGTTAAGTGAAATGCGTGACGTCATACTCTGAAATTCCAGTGAGCTGGCCTTGGAAAAGTTACTGAGCATGCGTGACGATAACATTGCGTCTGTCAATCATTACTACCTCATAATTCGTTTTGTTCATCGCCCACAAACGATTTCAAACAATTTTTAGAGGAAACTATTTCAGTTAAGACTGGTTCCTAAACTTTTTTTCGGTTAGAAGCTACTGAAATCGTTGTCGTAATAATGATGTTCATGCTGTTTCCAGCTCTGGCTGTTCACCTGATGTTTTGTACACAGTTTGAAAGTAAACATGCGCCATTGTTTAATAGTGACCAACGTTATTGGAACCCTGCCCACGCCGTCTTGAACGATCTCGTATCTCATCGGCGTAACAATGTTTAATGGTAAATATCATGCCAACGTTTTACCAAGCCTGTTGCGTTAGCTTCCAATGGCTTAAAAATTGTCAATCGATCGATAATATTATAACATTGCGTCTCTCAATTCACTGTCATTTCACTTTTTGGAGATAGATTGAGTTAGAATTTAGATGTGTTCTCAGTTGCAGAATTCAAGCTATTATAAGCTGCCAGATATATTTTGCTGGATTCATCAACTATTAAAATGGCCAACTTTCAACTTGATCATTTCATTAACGTTGTCCTTTTCTCTTCCTTCAAATGTTTTCTGTACTCAATGCAAAGACGTCAAAATATCATATTTAATTTTATCAACATGAAGTACCAACCATGTAGGTCGTATATTTATCTACAACAATCCAAAATCTATGAACATGAAAATATGAGTCTGTATTCGAAATTTGAATGTTTACAAAAATGTGCCATTTTATTTATCGGTAAAGATGTCGGCATAAATAAATTTTACACGTGTTAGGAAGACTAATTCAAAGAACTCAACTTATTACACTAAACTTTGAACACACAAAGAATGATTAATTTAAAGCTATACGTGGACTATGAAAGCTTTTATTTACTTCTGGCAATTTACTTTCAAAATTGGGAGTAGAAAAATTAAATGACATTATAAATTAATTGATATGAGTCAAATTCGACAATCATGTAAATGCAGGCATTCGCTAGTGATTGCATGTTTTGTCAGAGTATTTTTTTTTCAAAACCACGGATACCCTGTCATTACTTTGCACTTCAACTGTTCTGAATTTTAAGATTTGTTGTGTATTTGCCAGCAACAAGGGCGATACATAAAATTTCATTGTAAGATAGTATAAACCGACGATATATGAGCCGGACTGTCAAGAAACTAACAAAATACAGTAGAATAATAATAATAATGATAATAATAATAATAATACCTTTATTAAAAGGCAAAAGGACGTGCCAAGATTAGGACAAAAAATACAGAAAGAAGTACAAAAACACACTCAGGAACAAAAAGACCAAAAGTCATAAAACAGACTAATTAAACTTAGGTATGATAAGAATGCAAATAGAAGTTGGATTAAAAAATAACAGTGAGCGCGCATGCGTAGCATTTTACCAAATGTTATTAAATACCTAATAAGAAGCTTTACCATGCCAAGACACATATACGACCTCTCTCGCTTTTGAAATCAGCTACGCATAGCTATGTCAAATTTTTGCGTCGCATTAAAATTCTCCTGATGGAACCGAAAGACGAATTATCAGTATCATTCAATTCATATTTTAGTTCATTATAACAATATCACGAACAAGTTTCAAAGAACGAATATCTTTCTCAGACATTCGACATTTTACAGTGATATCGCAGACGATATGATTTATGATCTTAAAGCGGGAAATTCGTCATGGTTTTATCCAAAAATAGCAGACGATATGCTTTATCAGTTTTCGGCGGAAAACGTCATTGTACCATTAACCTGTTAGTGTGCTTTTCTGATCGATAACATCAGCATCCGGGTCAATTGTCAGTCAATTAGCACAGTATACTGATTTGATAATCGACACCCTCATTTATTATCAATTCATCGCGAGTCTTTTCTCGACTAATTGACTCCCTTTAGGAAGATCAACATCAATCTTGACGTAAATTTTTCGGGGGGGAGGCTGCGTGCGTACTTTCCAAAGCTCACGTGATCAGTGCGTGCTTTCAGCATGGTATGTGAAATGGTTATCACGTGATGTATGCTGAAACTATTTTTGCGCAAGCAACTCTCAATTCTTTGAAAACTTATAGTGGCGTCAAACTTAGATATAACTCTTCAAAGAGGCAAACACAAACTTAATTTATTGTTTGCGGGACATATACTCAACACCAAACGTAGAAATTCTGAGCTGCTGCGCTTATTCCCTTTCGAATGATCTTACCATCGCAAGAGTCATGTGACTTAAATTTACTGGTAATTTGAAGGGCAAACTGACTTATAAAAATGAAATTATAGTTATTCTCACAGAAAACATTGTGTTGCTGATCACGGCCGGTATTGACTCATCAGTGATTATTGATTAAATTTTGCCACTTCACAATTACCAAGAGAAGCGCCATACTCAATTATCCCAAGTGTTAAGTTTTAATGAATGCCATTTGTGAACAGCAACTCGAACATGTCCCGCTTTGGCGATGAAATCTACATACCTTGGTCGATTTAATATTCATATTTCTTATCTCTCCAGCTCCCTCGCACTTTCGTTTCCGATACTAAATTCTTGCACCACCGGAAATTGAGGAAACTGAAGATGATGAAGATTATGAATAAACTCTTACAGATTAAAATGATTAAATATTCGCTGTATATTTCCTTCGCATTTATGATGAGAAACCATTACAATGATGGATGTAAATCAGTAGATAATGTTTAAGACTAGAGCAGTAATTCATTTTCACTTTTCTCGTTGTGGGTACACCAGTAACCAAACCTTCTGCTTTGTATAAGTTCGCACATATTGTTATAACTCACATGGATAAAGTATGATTTCTAAATTGGAGTAGGAGTTGAAAAACTGGACCATTTGAAAATCCATGCGCCTTATCTCGTTAGATTAAATATTTTGTGAAGGAGCAGTAGGCACACCCGTGACCTTTGACCTGATAAAAAGTTCACCATATTACTGTGGCTTATCCTAAATTGTGAATTTTGTTGTTTTTTTATGTTTAATGATATCCCGTCATTGATTTCGGCTGTGTTTTGAGAAATGTGCCGAAATTTTAATCGATAGGTCGTCACAAATCTTTGAGTTTGTAATCCATGTTGTGACATGGTTCACGTTGAGATATGGTTGCGACTTGATAAAAAACGACTGTGAATATCAGTTTCACAATAAATTTGGTTTTCATGCAAGTCTTGATTTTTGCTCGAAATATCCGTCGTGCTACATAAGCACGAATTGTGCTTATCGTCTGAGATTAATGATACATAAAATTAGACCGGTCTCTGATTACATGACTGGAGGATTTGAACACATATTCGCAGAAAGCAAAATACACGACATGTTTGGTTCGTTTGGAGGTTGAGTCACATCTGGTCTTCCAAAATTCATATCGATCAGTTCTACCGATATAGAAAATTGGAAACCCCATGGCAATCCGGTCAATTTGCTAAATATCAATTTCTGTAACATTTTTCATACCAAGTTACACCCATGATAACGGATTCACATTAGCCTTAAGCCGATACCGCTTTCACGAATTTGATCTGAAATTGATCTAACAGATTTGGTCAGTCTAAGATACACGCATAAACCAATACGCATGTAGTATTCTTTAAAACGAAGATATTTTGCCTGCATGCCAGTAAGAGCAAACATGAGAATTCCTCACATAAATTTGCACGAGACAATATAAGTTGATTTCTTTGCGAATTTGTTTATACTATCACATCGAGCCTTCTTGATCTGTGGTCTTAAGAAATGCAAGCAAGATTTTTAAATCAATCGATTGTTACCAGTGCTATTGGTTCTGTCTTCTGTGTAATGTTTATTTTAAGAATGTAACTAAAAAACGGTAATTTCATGACTCCTTCCAATGAAACGTGAAACTGTTTGAATTTTTCACGTGTGTGAATGAGCGAGGGTAAACGAAACCTAGGGACAGTGCTTACTTGGGGGTGCCGACATAAACATTAAACCCTTCGGGCTACGTGTCGTGTTAGAATTTCGCTAAATCACATATTGACTCCCGATGTCAGTCTTATAAAAAGTTTTATTTAAGAGGCATAAGTCATCAAGCTTACCGCAGAAATTACAATATACACACTATACCGTTCACGGAGAACAGATACATACCGTAGATCAAAATGAAATAAACTTCTCCCTTCAAAGTTGGCAACTGCACCTTTGAAGGGACTGCGGCTCGTGTGAGACAAAATATCCCCAACGAGTGTGAGAAATCTGATCCCAGGTCCTTGGTGTGTGAGATTCTTTTTCTCACATGACCACAAAATGCGTTAAATTCACATTGAACACGTACAACATTATCCAAAATCGTGACAAGTCTGCCGTCTGCCACTGTACTTTGACCTGCTTACTTTGTAGTTCTGGTCTGTGTGTTACTCGTCGTGCCATTGGATAACATTTTGCGCGTCGAACAAAACAGACTGTTTATCATCCAATCAGAGCTCATGTAATATTTACAGCAGAGTGTGGGACAGTTTCTGAGAGTGTGGGATCGATTTTTCCCACACTGTCGATCCCGCACTCCAAGCGACCAGGAATGTGAGAAAATGAACTCTGCCACACTGTACTTTTGCCAAGTAAAAGGTAACATTATAATATACATCAGTGAAGCGGTAGTCCTCACAAATTGTTGATGTTGAGGACATTCACTGCATTTGACAAGTGTAGAAATGAATTAAGAATGTTTTGCTGATTGGTGTATGTCATCTATCGTCTTATAAAATATTTCCATAGCAGAAAGTCGAGCGACCCGAATGCCTGTAAAGAAACTTGCGACTAACCCCAAAGAAAATGAATAAAGGGAACGTACAACAACTTAAACATCAGACTATTGTCCGAGAAAATCATCGTCTGCTGAAAGTATGCTTTTCCAGTAATTCTGTGTTGAAGGTAGAACACTGTTTATCACACTAGTACCCTGGTTGCTACCAGCGAAGCCGAATTAAACTGACTGTTATCATTTACATGTGTGATAACACATGGAATGAACATTTCGTCGGCTGGTCGTCTTCCAGGAAACAAAAGAGGTATTTATTGTCATTTTGTGCGCACTTTGAGGCTTTGTGTGTTGTGCGTTTTGACAAAGAGGAAACTACACTGGTCCGTGAGTTAACATTCAGAACACTGATGAAAAACAGCTTAATTTTAACGTCGTTTCAACAGATGGATGTTCACAACATTTTGAATTTACTAAAGGCTATAGCAAGTTACACATTTTGCATCCATTGTACACAAAAAGCTCTTTTCATACCAACAAATTCAATACTGAGTCACATATACTAAATCATGGTATCAATTCAAAACGTTGCCGATTTCTGTTCGCTGCAAGTCTAGAATGTGACTGTTTCACCCTTGAGTTACGATTGCTCCACAAATGGTGCCGTCACACATTTCCTTTTATACTTGTCAAATAAGTGACGTCATAACAGCCGAATGGACATGGTTTAAGGTGACCAATGTTTGTTAAGTTAGTTCGTTATGTTTTAGACACTTTACTCACGTACGTAATCGAAACACCTGATCTCTACATCGATGAGTGGCAAATGTTCCAAACTGCGGTATCATCACTGAAACTAACATTCAAAGTTCAATGCCTGACACGGTGAGGGATGCTTCGTACGAGTCGTACAATACGCTGTAAAATTCCTCTTTGTATGGAATTTAGTGTTTGATATCGTGTGTACACATTCATTGTTCAAAGTGCATCAAAGTCCGGACACAGTTCGTACTAACATGTAAAGTTTCCTTTCATTGGCTGTGCATGTACTTCACTTTATAGAGAGACGAGGAGACAGAGAGGCAGATAGGTAGACACTGATAGAGAGGGCACAGGAACAAGAGAGTCAGCAGACATTCTGCTCAGTTATATCAGTAGCAAACGTTTTGACAAAGTTGCTGTCTATATGAAAATGTAGGATTCGAAACAACATATGGAAACGATAAATATGTAGTTTGGTTTTATTGAATATTTCAATTGACACATGTCAATTAAAATTGTACCGTCTCTTATTGTTCCTTCTATCAATTTTCTTTTCTGTGTCACTGCAATATAAGGACCTTGCACAGAATGGGTTGTAAATCAAAAATTACGTACCGACATCAACAGTCATTTTAAGTGCTCAACACTCGAGTAATTAGGATAAGTTTTACAAGGCAATCATCTTAACGTAAAGCATTGAAAGAAAATGAAACTTGATCATCATAAAACGTCAAGAATCCTTGTGGAAACGATTAGCTACAAACTGTTCTTCGTATGGCATGGCGAGTATCAAGCCACTGGGACTTGGAAAGGGTTACATGGGGTCGCTTTAATTTCAGCACAGTTCAAAACTACAAAGTTGTCAGAATTGCCTCGGGTGGTTATTTGTGTTGCGCCAGTGAAGTAATTACGAAAAAATAGGCAAATGCTGAGTTCTACAAGTTACCGTAAAAAATGTGACATCATAGCCCATATTATCGATAGGAATGTCAACCAGCATCTTGACGAAACCTTACTCTTTATGAAGTATGAAAGCATGCGAAGTGTTTTAAACTCATTATCCAATCAAAATCAAAATCGTATGATTGCTATAAAAAACGCAAACAATGTTATAGCCCACAAGCACATCCTAGCTTTGTACATTCAGAAGCCCTAGGATGAGTAATTGGATTGTATTCAATGTTATAATCCGTGACAGTTATTAAATCAAATATAATATTAAACCTAATATTCAAATTAATTTACTATTTGTACAGAATTTCACTCGAGCAGAAATGTCAAATTAGGAGTAAGAATAGACAGAGTTTGTATTTTCAAGGTAGCATGAGCCTCTGGGGCAGTTTTAGGGACACTATAAACAGTAATTTTCTTGTCTGCGTGCTCCAATGTGGATTCATCGTTAAGCCTTGGGAGTAAATGCTTTGAACACCTTGTTTTCGTGAAAACAAAAAAACATTTTCTCCATGTATATTTGGTACAGGGAAAGTGGCCATTTTGAATTCCAATGTCGATAAGGATAGGTAATTGGTGTTTCAGTTTTGTAACGCACTTTACACTACCTTTTTCATACTTGATTATGAAGGAAAATGATTTTATAGTGGAAACTTTGAGCCAACTTTTTACACAGACGTCTGTTTAGAGACACGCTTTACATCAAGTTGTAACTGTATTCAAAGAGAAAATATGTCCAGTAACGTCGCTGTGTGTTTATCCGAAATAAATATTCAATGTCAGCGACTTGAGATAGAAAAATAACATTTACATGTTCAATAGATTTCACGCAGATGGAAACGCGACGGCTGAGATTAGGTCGTCAATGGAATTAGGTTGAAGCTTGGATAGTTTCTACACAAAACTCTGGAAAGTGAACTGCTATGAAATTGAATTAGAGAGACTGCGAAACACAAGCAACCGGGTTTGAAGAACTCTGTCCAATTGACATAACTTTATTACACTTCAAATGAACAAATATTCCAGTTATTGTTGGAAGAAACAGATCAAACATGTCAATTAAATTATTCAAAGGTAAACAAAACAAATTCAGAGAAATAATACATCACGTGACTTTGAGATGAAGGAATGTCGTTTTGCAGTAGAAAATGCAAATTTAAAGAGTGAAAGGGAAAGAATGTTCCAGAAGTATGATGGATGAATATGTTACTATGACGATAAGATACTGTACTAATCTAAAAAATTCGTTCCATGACAAATATATTACACTTTATTCGAGCGTCATCGCAAACTCAGCGGCGTTCTACCAGCAAATGTTTAACCGACTAATATCTATATGTCAAGCAGGTTTTGAAGAAATCGATGATCTATTTCTATGCTTTGTTACCATCCCGAAGGGAAACGGTATATTACCGCAACGATGTAATCGATTGAACATTAAATGAAAAGTGAAAAAACACGAGATCAAAGTCGACAATGAATTTTTATCGGGTAGTTTACTACTTATTGAAAAATCTGAATTTAACTTAAGTGACTTTTGAGCATGTCTCGACACTATAGCACCGGAGCTGCTATTTTATGGTACTTGAAGGATTCTGAAGAGTTTCTTTCCGAGTGTTTCACTTCAGTAAAATATCATAAACGATGAAGTTTCAAAAGCAAATGACGCTCACGGCATCCTACAAAGACAGGTAACGACTGCCTTCTCCATTTAATGGCTATTCAACAGCTCGCTCTTATCTTGATATTGTTATAAACCATAGATATAATCTACATTTAACTTATTTACCTATTTTCCGTCAACTTCTATTCTACCAAACAGGGTATGTACTGATTAAATGTGTGTCTGTGTGTGTCCCTGTGTAGAAAGCTGAGGGCGTCGAACATTTGATATTGTCGAAAGCTCGGTATGTGTACGATGTTTAATAAAGATAGGTCAAGATGTTGTGTACTATATTCCAGTACTTAAAGAGATAGCTTTAATATGCTTGCATTGTTTATGATCCATTGATAAATGGCCTCTGGAATGATGTCACTATCATATTTAGGAAAGACACGTTCACATGAATGTAGCATTTGCCTTTAAAAGCATACTAAGTCTTGTCTTCACAAACTTCCATACATTGATACGATAGTGTAAAATCCTTACTATTTTCTACACGGGTATTTGCACTCGTTGCTCACTAATGCCTACATCGCCATAGTGGCCGAGTCTGGTGATTGTACTCCAACGTAACATACAAAAGAACTTGAAAGAGGAGTTTTTGAGACACTGCATATACCTTTGTAATAGCAGCTGAAATGGTTACCTTCTGCCTTCGCCATCAACCGTGATAACTGTTTTGTCCAACCTTTTGAAAACTAGTAAATTTATGCACTTGATTTCTCCAATAGTTGTCAATGCTGACCAATCACAATGCACAATAAACTAAATAACAGTCTTCACAAATTGTAAATCCCTCAGAATGAATAAATTAAGCTGAGAGATCAAAGTTTGTCCTAAACTTTTGTGCTGATTCTGTTTCCTGATTCGGAAATATTAACATCTAAAGATCGAGAAGATGACAACATTCCCACTCTGCTACATTTAATCTGACTCTAATTTCAAACAAATTCTCACGTCAGCAAAGTGATGACAAGAAAAAAATTCGGAGACTTGAAATCAAAATCCGGTAAAGTTATGCAACTAGTGATGAAGGTAAATGCAATCTACATAATTTTATAAAGTTACAAATTCTTACATCTTTTATTTGCACTTTATTGCTGTTAATTTACACGTTTGACTTTTTTCGTTAAAGTCATTTACTCTTAAAAATTGTAATTTTGGCAGATTACATAATAATATACAAGAAAACAGGAAATAAAAAAACGATTTTGATCAGTCGGAGAGGCCACCATATCCGTCTTGGTGTAGTCGCCTCACGTGGACCTTTTGCCTTGGGCTAGGGGAAGAATCTGCTTCTTCTTCAGAATCGCTTGTAACAGGGTCGTTGATTGATCCATTCATTCTGATGACGTTACCAGGCTGGTACATCCCATCCGGTGTATCTTTCTTGGACTGGGCCAGGACAGTGCGATAAAGGCCGGTAGGAGGGTCTGTGGTCAGTAGAACCGTGTCTTCCTGCATTTGCGGCTTTAGGTCATAAACTTTTCTAAGTAAAAAGCACATTGGGCAGTAAGCGATAGACAGGAGTCCGATGATTATATTGAGCCAGGTGAAGCCAATTCCTCGAACGATTTCACCCGCTAGGATTGGGCCGAAGGCATATGCCAGGGAGTATGAAATGTCTGCTATGGCGTAGACGGAGCCGTAGACAGAAACGTGGCGACAATCGACGAGAAAGCCCAGAGTTGGTAGCAATGCAGTGTCTATTAGAGCAATTCCAAAACAGATTCCGCAGAGTGGGATGATGAGGACTCCAAAAGACGACGAAAATGGCGTTATGATCGTAAAAAGTCCAATGATAAAGAGACCTAGTAGCGCATATAGCCATTGGTAGTGTGGGTATCTTTTGGCGAGTTTGACTGTTAAAATGACTCCTAATACATGAGGAATGAAGGCAGGTAACCAGATAATGCCCTGTTGCCAGCTTCGAGCGTTCATGGTGTCCCTCATCCAAACGGCTATCGTTGGTTCAATGAAGGCGAGCGATACGTTGGCCATGGCAAGCGCTCCGGCACATGTAGCTATGTAAGGATCTATCATTAGCTTGTATATCGGTGTTCCCTTTGGCATTTGCCACCTCTTTTCACTGTACGGTTTGATAACAAACATCAGGAGAAGCCCGTCACAGAGAGAGATTGTTGCCAGGATTAGAAACGGTACTTGCTTGCCGGCAAACTGGTACAGAATACCGCCAAACGGTGGTGCCACGAGGCAACCGAATGAGATGAAAGCTAAAGCGATACCCAGGGCCTTGCTACGTTCGCCTTCTTCTTGGAAGTTGTCGGCGACCATGGCAAGCCCCGATGTGTCTGCAAAGGCCGAACCCACTCCTTGTAAACTACGAGCTACAAACAGCACTGCGTAGGTTTCTCCGAAGGCAAAGACAGCAGTGGCCACGAACATAAGAGCCAGTCCGATCAGCATGGGTATATCGTAACCTATTCTGTCGATCAAAGTCCCGGAAAATGGATTAGCGAGGAGTTGGACGATTGCTTTAGAAGCGAAAAGAATTCCCAACGAAACGTCTTCGTTTTGGTACTCAACTGTGGTCGCTGTAGGCCCTGAGCCATTAACGAGTGACCAGTTAAAAGTAGTGTTCAATTGATATACTGTCTCAACTGTCTTCCACGTGTCGACGGTACGTAGATAGTTTGGTATAATTGGCACGATGACCATATATAGCATGTTGTCCAACAGCAGTACTATGCATACTATAACTAGGATAATTTTTCGTTGCGTAGCTGGATTTCGCACTCTTTCAATAAACACTTGCCAGTATTGTGATATACCTTCCGTTGAAATTCCTAGCGCCACCATTTTGATTCCTGAAGCCCGCTCACTTTCTACTTATATATTCTGGGTAAACAAATCTCTTCAATCAGTCACTCCACTCACAAACGTTGATTATTGAATCTGCTTGGACCAACCCCAGCCTGGAATTTCCTTCGAAGAAAAAGAAAAGTTCCATGTCAGCGATGTTGTTATTCTATTTTGACGGTTTGGATGAACATTTGAAGGCCCACTGTCGTCGGCAGAAATCAATGTCCTGCGCGTGCGTTGCGCACGCCATTGCAATGTCACTTCTGCAGTAATTTGCATACCGAGCACCTGTATTCAGTATTGTTGTGAGGCTGAGGTTGACGGTTTCGTGATCCCAGGGGATTCTTGCATTCAAGCCGATATAACGATTTTTGAGCGAAGACTTAAATTGCTTTGGTGATAATATTCTCCGCTTCGGTCCATTTAACTTTGGTACTCGACATGCACTGTCGGCACTAAACTTGTGTGGAAACCAACACCGTCTCTTAACCTGTTGTTGTATTGAATCATTTTAAGTAGCCTCGTAAAATTAACTCCTCAAGCATTTACGACCACAGTCATAAATATTGGTTACAGTGTATAACTTGAAATGTCCACAGCAGTTTATATGTCCTATACAACTGTGAAATAAAATGTTGAAATTCTGTGAAAGAAAGCTATCGCACTTTAAGATGACAGGTAAAATATCTCTCTGGAAGCAGTGAACTTTCAAAGTACCGAATCAAGCAAAATGCTGACTTCTACAACGATAACTGTACATGTATACTGAAAATCGATGTTCTTATTTACCCAACCCTGGTGAGCTATCCCCATCAAAAAATGGAATCGACTTGAGAATTTTACTCTTTTTCGTACTGAAGACTTTGTAATTACATGAACCGCTGAAGTCTGTGCACTAAGCAGATACAAAATATTAAATTAAACTCTTGCATTTTCCTCCCATCAATACATTACAAATAAGTCATGTTAGTCCTTGACCTTGACGGATTTGAGTCAAACTACATGCAATCGTATTTATCATGGTATCACAAAAATTATCCAACCCTTCTGAAAGCCCGATGTCATAAATAATCATGACATTGAGGTTGTAAAGACTCACCATACGTCGATATTTAAGCTGAGGAAATAGTAAAGTAACAAAAAGACATGAAATATTCAATGATGTCAAAGGGGTTTCATCCCGGAAACATGTCGCCTTCCCATCGTAAATGCTGTATAAAACACTGACAGTCTCTGAGGCAAACTCGTTCTCTTAATAACCGGAATGTAACCATTAAAAGCCGGTTGTACCAAGGATAATGTGTTTACGGTGAGACTGCAAGTTTCTACTGTGCAGGCTACAAGTTGCCCCCATGCAGACCATGGGACGGATTATCCTCCGGTTGAAAGAACTGGCAAGGATTGCCTGAAATTTAGACATCTACACAATGTCATATTTCAACAGATACCCGAATACAATACATGAATACATAGCGTGTATACGTGCGTTTTTTGTTTGTATTTAAGATTATTTAACAATGTCATCAAAAATAACGTCTCGGTCATCTGCGAGTTTTAACTTCATTGTTTACAAATAACATCATATATCTGTCAGTCTGTAAGAGGAAGTATTTCTTTTTGTGTCGATAAATGCACTATAACAAAGCGTATTTAATTCCCAACTACACCAACAACCGATACAATTCTGTACCCATGTCGTTTTTCGTGTCGTGACATTGAAGTCGTGTAGTTTTCATTACGTATATAAACTCAGTCCATTACGAGAGTATTAAACTGTGCTACCGTTTCTGTAATTAAACAATTTTCTGAGCAATTGCCTTAGAGCGCAGTGTCCTCGAAGAGAAGTTGTAATTGGCTTTCAGGGTACTTAACATCATTTGCGGTAAATGCAACCTTTTCCCCGAGTTTGTCCGACACACGAACGCTCTTACATTGAGAAACACTTCGTATTAATTGAATCGGTACTTTCCTACGATGACTGTCACTTATAATATCTGAGCATTTTGAGCGCGATTCAACTTATCGCCCAAAAAGACATTTGCCCTGAGTGTGTTTCTATGGAGACAGTTAAATAGCGAAGCTATTCGTGAAAGCTGTCTTCATTTCTTTCATTGTGACTATTAACTGTCACTTGCATTCTGAGAATTATTGTCATCCAAAGACAAGCATAACTATTAGTAACACAAATATTTGATTTTTTGTCAACAAATCAGAATTATATTTCACAGTTTTAGCTAAATTTAGTTTATGACAGGTTGTCATAGCAAATTATTAGAATACGCTTTATACTTTTCAGATTCATTGAGATGAAAGTGTTTTTGCTCAATGACCATAACATTAAATCGGTCGAGGAGATATTCTCCGTGCACTTCAAATGAAGCTAAAGATAAACAGCTTCGGCATCTAATTGCCTTTTGAATTCTATGCACGTAAAGGTCTTAATCTATTCTCGTCGACGATTACTCTATTCTGATGATTAAATAGAACAAGACATAAATACGGATGATGTTTCCAGCGAACCGTTTGGGAAGAACGACTTTTGATAAATGACTGTATGCCGGATGACATCTGATCCACACAAAATGGCGGCATCGCATCAGGCGGCGAGAAAAAGTGTGAAATAAGGCATTGTACTTACCGGTTAAAACTAAGATCAAAATCGTACCTTCAAAAGGCAAATGTAATCTTGACTTGTAATTTCCTAGTTTAGTGATCATGATTTAAAGAAAATTTTGCGTTATCTCGTTATTGTTAGGGAATGTGTGCTACTATGTACATCTGTTTCACGTAGAATTAAATGTTTTGTGGTAAACACACGGATTGATAGAAACAGATCTGTAAACAGCTGTTTAAAGGTCCATAAGCTGTAACTTTTGACTATCTTTTGTATTCTCTGTTTGAACAAAATATTTTCTTGTTCTACTCGATTTGTCAAGTGATCAATTCGTCAACACAGCCTCTAATGTCAAGAGTTGCTATCGAAAACTGAATTTTGTGAAGGTAATAAAGCATTTGTCATCGATAAAATTACATTATTGTAGAGCGAAAAAAGCGAACTTGTTGCCGTGAAAAGAAATGAAAATACTGTTTAAAGTTACCGTTATTTCACCTTTACAATTATATTTTACTACAAACTGTTACATAAAATTTTGACTGTAAAGTTTTTTGGTACGTCAATCGTTTCTTCTTTTATATTCTTTCATTATTCTTATGTAAAATTGTTATAATTTATTTTAAAGGGCAGTTTTTTAATCAGCCTTATCTGAGGAGATTGACTAACTGTAAACTACTTTCAAAGAAGAACAAAGAACTAAAACCACATAAACAGTGAATGTGAACAACAACAAATGTGAGAACCAGGGATTGAAGATTGCCCCTTTAGATATAGAGCATGTTTAAAAAACATATATATTACACAACTTTTATGAAATGTGCTTTTGAGTCTTTTTGTAGAGTGTATAAACTATATATGACTTGATTATTCTGAAGGTGAGCGGCTTCCCGACACTCGGCAGAAGATTTTCAAGGATTCCGCCTAAAGCCCCGCTGTTGAAATGTTAATCCTACTGTTCCTATCAGAGGATTTACGACAGCTGTGTGAAATCTCGCCAGTGGCTCATAAGCAGAGAAGAGCTTTGAAGCTGGTGTTTCTCACTGTAACGCATAAACACACACTTGATCTCTGGCAAATTGAATTGCGGTAGTCAATCATCCCCGGTAATAACTTTTATTCAAAGTCGTCGTCGATAGGCGGACAGATTTTAATCATAAGTCTTGTTTAGTATAATTAATGAGCGCTGATGTAAGCATTGCGACCTTTTGACCTGACATTGGTACAAGTCGAAGGGTTCATGAGACTATTTCTGTGTGGCAGTTATTGATGAAGTTAATAGCCGATGAAATAATTCATTTGAATGTCTGACGTATCTTTCCTGATCAATAGTGTCCCTTTCTGGATTTAGTAGCACTTAGTTTTTGGGGAAAACTTTTCTAATTGCTACGCGCACGGAAAAATTTTATTAAAATTTGTTAACTCAAGATTTCTGTAATAATCTAAAATGATAACAGTGTTGAACCGTTATCGTAGCTTGCTTTTATCCACCTTGCACGACTGCAAATTTGGTTAATTTAATTAAGGCCGTCACTTTGTACACCCATTGCTATTGGTCCACGTTTTGCGATCACTCTGCCATAAACCAGTGACACGCTCATCTTTCCATCCTTCGAATTTCCATGATTAACCCAAGGGCACTGTCAATTGACAAGGCATTCATGTCAACCACAAGAGAGCAATTTACTGAATTACTCCATAAATATATCTCTTTACCTTTTATACCAACCAAACACTGCTTGAATTCTCAAATTCTCAAACGTTTTTAGGTAAAAAAGGATTCGACCGTGTTCTTGACAAGTTTAAGGAGCGGTAAATTCCATGACCAGTCCAAAGGAGGTCAAATATTGACAGGAACGGCAAAACCTGCGTGGGATGACCTTATTCACGCTAAAGATAAACCACAACTTTGATTATTAAATTGTGGATTTTATCAAAATTGGTCCCATGCTATGCGACTTTACTTACTTAACGAGAAAACGTATAACTTTATTCCAGGACGTAAAAGACAATAAAACGCGTCGGCTTTAACGCTTGCATCTATCGTGACACATTCTGCTGGTCCCTCCCCATTGCAACGGACTCTGAGAGGTGTCGTTACGGCTTAGACGTTTAGTAGTTCACTATTCGGTAGGAAACTCAATCACATGCATTTCCCGAAGCATTGGGATCTAGATGTATTTCTGAAAGACCTCAGTTCTAGCTTGACTGTATGTGATCTGTGAAACGTTGCAACAGAATAATTTCAGTTCCAGAATTGCTAATGTCAATGACCTCTCGACATTTCATAAATGTCGACTGCTTCTAAACTAGTCCATGATATTTTAATGTTTGTTGGGTCATTCATTACACACTTCATGCAGTTTCCGATCAAAACTGTTTCTTTTCTGGCTTCCATCCAAAGTGACACATACTAAGTTTTGTTATTAACAGGATTTAATCTCAAAGAATAACGGAAGAGTATGGAGAATCCCATTCACTGCCATCGTTATGTTTGAATTGCAAAACGCAAAAGCTTCCCTGACAGTATTACTGCTGGCCGCAATCTTTGATTTCCTCGGAATCTAAATTTGCGCAAATTTCAAAAACACAGACATTTTTTTTAAGTTGACCTCCATCTGGCAGTGAAGAATTTCACTTAATGATGACTCTCCAAGTCTTAAAGAGGGAAAAGAATGTTACTTTCTAAAGCGGTTCATTATATCTGATTCATTTGAAAGGTGACATTAAACGCTGAGTAGAAGACTTTCAGATCTTTAGCATTTCTAATGAATTCATTCTCAATTGTTTACAAAACTGTGTTCCTCGTTTCGGCAATTCCTTGCAGTAAAAATCATCGACTTTATGTGGCTAAAAATAGATCCATTTGTGTACAACAAGAACGATGTCAAATGTGAAATCTTGGACGTGAATATCTTAAGATAATACACGTAAATTGGGCCATTAAAACTTGTCAAGTTCATGTTTTCACGGCGAAATTTCGGCTAAAATTTACTGTAACATTGGTCCGAGTAAACAAGAAGAAGACGCGGTTATGCGTTATCGGAAATTTAAAGCTAAAATTAAACATCAACTGAATCTTGACGTACGTTCACAAAAGAGGGTCATTTGACCTGCCGTAAGGTGTACTTTAATGGATTTCTACTTCGATTGAATCAAAATACTGTTTTTTCATAAACATACTAGAAGCCAGCACTATCTCTTAGATTCATTCAGCCAGAATTTTAGCTTTGTTGATACCATACATTTTGATATTTTGGATCACTTTACTGTGCCCCCATATATTTTGGCGATAAAATGTGTGGATTGTATGTTCAGATTCGCATTTCAATTGTAGACACTTCACACCTTCGGCTAAACTTTGTCGTACACCATTGATCAGACCGATTTCTTTACCGTCTGAAAAACTTCTATATCAAAGAACGATATTTTTTACATTGCTATGTAAGAGATTCATAAATGTACCTTGATAATCGTGCATAGATATAGAATCCCTGAATGTCATACTTTGCTTTGTACAAATACAACGTGTGACTGTCCGGCATAACATGTGTAGACTTTTACTCAAATCACTTATTGAAAGTTTACGCAGCAATCGTCCGTCTCCCCGGGCGGCCTTTCATTTTAATTTGCCAAAAACCTTTTGGCGCAATATCTTCTAGAATCCCTTATAAATATAAACTGCCCGTAGTGAACGATGTAAGCCCTTCACTACTTAGACGTTCTATCAAAACTGTCCTATTAAATTCGAAAAGGGTCATTTGTAGCAGTGCTTTCATAAATAAATGTAAATGAGTGTTGTTACTTTTCTTTTCCTCTTTCCTTTGTATATGCAAAGGTGTCAAGTATCTCACTTTATAGAAGAGCGTTCTTCTTACGAGTATGGCACGAGATTTTGACAGAAATTACGAAAACGGGACGCCGATCTCTTGGTATCATGTTTTACCACAGTTTGTATTCAAGTCTCTACGTTATTATTAACCAGTGAGATAATATTTGACGAAAAAATGAACAAAGACATTTTTACACAGGTATGCACTTCAAGATATCATTCAAACAAACTTTTATAAATACTGCACACGAAATGTCTTAAGCTTTCACCGCAATTCCTTCTATTACTTTCAAATGCATCTATGTACTGTGTACCACAAAAACACAAGACATACCGAAGAATCGCCAGCAGGCAAATGTGTCTTTAAACTTATGCAGAGGATGTTTGAACAAAACGAGGGGAAACACAAAAATGTAAATGAGAACATAACTGAATTAAGTCTTCTTTTCCTGATATTTTTCACCAGCACTAGCGACCACGGCATGGACAACTGACGTAATAGTTCGATAAACCGACTGTCTTTTTAAATGCGGCACACTTCTCACCACACATTTCAATTGTTCAAATTTTGAAATCATTCTAATTTCTATAACGTGGCGACTGTATTAAGGGATTGTTATCTTTGCGAATGAATAAAAGTGAATGATATCGTGACTCGTGAAAGCTATAAATATTCACGACTTAAAAACGAAAAACTAACAAAAATTCAAAGGGCTTTGTAAAAAGAACAGGTGTAACGGATAGTGAGGTTGGGAAGGTTTTATCGTGCGTGTTAACTAACCAAGATAAAATTGACATTCCTAAAATTAACACCCAAAGGTCCTTCAGTTAAACAACGTGGACTTGCCACCTGAACAAGCCATAAAAATGCACACCAGACAAAGTCAAGGTCATGTATAATATTGATTAACAACAGATGGGTCTCTCCCATAGGACTTTCAAAGCACAAGAAGTAATTTATCACGGATTTCTGCAAATTTCTCACATTATACAGTTTCGTAATTTCAGCTCAGTGATGCAAATCTTTCTTACTAGTAAACTAACAAATAAATATTTGAACTAACCTGAGTTGTTGGATAGCTGAAATGCTCGCACACAGAAATAAAGTCAGCGAATGCACAAAACCGGCAACCACTTCTCCAAGTTTAAATTAGACGTTTTGTGCTCGGTTGTCTTATAAATGGAAACTCCTACACAAATGCATCAATTTTCCTCCAACAATTTATACGCATGCGCCAATTTGAGGTTGTACATTAATGTTGTCCAGGTGTAATTGAAAAAAACTAACAAACTAAGGGGACTCCCTCACACGACGTAAATACTTTTGCGCATGTCCAAATACATTTACCAGTCATCGGCAATTCATGGGGTGTTCACTGAAGTTAATTTTATATTCAAGTAAAATGCTAGAATCTAGAATTAATGCGTTCAGTAAATGAAATTTCTAGAATAATTATCATTCGTGTTCATGACTAGTGTAATTTGATTTGCGACTTAATGAAGTTCCGTGTTTTCTCGATGCTTCGAACTTTGTTCAATTAAGACATGACAATTCATGAAATTGACAGAGAAGAGAAACTTCTCTGTCTCCTTTTTTGTAATTAACAGTCATTCTTATCCCCGTTTTCCAAACATGAAATGACTTCGAGAGTCGATGTTCACCTGTTCATAGCACTTGAACTACTTCCTTTACTTCTACTTGAAAATACTGTTTGAAATAACATACAAAAAATCTACTTTTTCTCGAATATTTACCAGCTTCAATTACAATCCATGATACGGCATAAATAGATTTTCACCGTCTTCAGAAGTCAATTCGAGTGTGATGTATGAAAAAGGTCGATGATTGGAATATACCGGTGAGATTGTTGCTTTTCCGTCTACGGCATGGTTGATACTGTACACTAAACGTACTCTTTAGTAAGATGGCCGGCACTGTTTGTGAAATTTGTCAAATGTCAGATATGAATTTTGGCTATGGCATGATCACATATTCAAAAGCACAGAATGATGCAGGACTGTCATTACATCATGTCATTGATTAAAACTATTTCATATGGATTTTGCTGATTCTTGTAGAATCTACTTGGAGATAGCTACATTTGGTTAATTTTACAATACAAGAGGGGAATATTACATTAGAAAGGAAGGCGTCTGACTAATTGACGGCAGAAGATAAGCAATTGTCATGGGAGCTGGCAGGGTTAAATGGTTTAAGCATGCTTCATTTAATTTACAGTTTCGGAGGAAACAGTTTTAGATTGTGAAATGACCAAGCTGAACTTGAGGGCGTGAATATGATAACGCATGACACGTTTCAAGATCATACCTTTGATGTGAAGAAGAGCCACATTTAAATGAAATTGTCGTGTGATACTTTCTGACCAGTGTCATTTTTTTCTAGGGTCAAATTTCACTGCCATGAAAAGCATCTTGGTGACAGGTACGGGATTAAGGCGGCTTGGGAAGCCACATGAACCCAATTACAGCAGATACATTTCAGTAAGTAGACGTTCCTTTCAATTAACCTACTAACTGATAATGTACAATCGCAGAGGGGGGCCTTTCGAATGCTCTCCCCTTTTTGGCTTGTCTAAGCCTAGATAGAGACATTAAAAGGAAAACTATCCATAGCTAACAATGTTGAACATCAGATGTATGTAAATTTTAGGCGATACTCATGCTTCGTCCATGTTTTGGTATGTTCAAACAGATTTGAGTTGGCATGTCAAATTATTCAATTACTGACAATTTGAAAGTTAATCAATTCTCAAATCATGTATAGGATGTTGAGTCAGTTTTCAGTCGTTGGTTTGGGCGTTTATTCACTCAATTTGTTATTGGTAATGTCTTCACCGTTGGTCTGTCAGTCCATTAGGCGTCTTGCCAGAAACCAAGGAGAATTAATTAAGCATTGTACTTTTTAAAAATGCCTTGCAATTAAGCAAAATAGGATTATATTCCGTGTTGATGTTCTGAATTACATTTACTGTTTAGTTATCTTCCGTCATGATTCAAAATCCAAATGATTGGTCTCAGAGAATCATAGACTTTTCATCTCACAGTTATACAAGATTATTATTTATATAATTCATGGACGCATATCACAAAGCGCGTCTGTTCCGCTTACATGAGAGTAAGTGCTATAAGCAAAACATCCACTATGATACCATTTCTCTTCCCAGTCAGCTTAAAATATTGCAACTTTGCATGTGGCCTTTAAGGAAGTCACGCTACGGTTTGATTGACAAGTTTTGGGAAATTTTATTCGGGCCTTGTACAATAGATGCATAAGCATGGCACATTGAAAATAATGAAGAAATGCTCTGACATGTACGCCTTCAGGGTAAGTACTTCGCTTTATGCGCGTTTGCGACATGCCCTTCATAAAGAAAGGGAAGGAAGAGTCAATTTCCGGCTGAGCACTCCGATGAAATGAACGGGCGACCATAACTCTTGATTGGATTTCCTGCTAAACTACATGACAGTCACAGTTCCACGACAATGGCGAGACGGCGAGTCTGAGACTCTCTCTCTCTCTCTCTCTCTCTCTCTCTCTCTCTCTTCTCTCTCTCTCTGTCTCTCTCTCTCTCTCTCTCTCTCTCTCTCTCTCTCTCTCTCTCTCTCTCTCTCTCTCTCTCTCTCTCTCTCTCTCTCTCTCTCTCTCCTTACATATATCTTGGTGCCGATTTTATCTAGGCTACTTGACAAGTTATAATTTCTTCGCCGTTGGAGGTTTTTCTTTTAAAATAAATGCTTTGTTTATCAAGTCACTGTATTTGCTGAATTGCACTTTTAACGTTACCATCAGTGGAGCGTAGGCCCTCCTGAAATTAATTTGAAAAACAGCACCTGCTCGCTGTATGTCCACCCAAGCTAAACTGTGCTTGATTTCAGTTACTCCGGTGAAGTGTTACACTCTGAAATGAAATCTCACGTTGGACGAAGTATCTGAAGGCTGCTAAACGCGTTTGCTCAATTATTCACGACACTTGAAATATTATTGATATGTTAGTAGGACTGAGAAGAAATGCCTTCGTTAGGCCTTGTTGATCAGCATCAAAGCTAGCAGTGTAACCTGTCAGTTCCCTGCAGCCATCGGGCAAAATGTTTTAAGGAGTGCCTACTATTTTGATTTACAGTTATTTGCATACGGATTTTCGCCTGGATAATGAAATATAATTCATTCGACACTCTTATGGTTGAGGTGACTTAATTCATGACGCCTTGGGTTGGAGATTTTTTAAAGCCTAGATTGCACTCTCATTGAAATATAGAGTATCTTCACGAATGCTTTGCTCTGAATGCTTGATTTGGATATTTACCCCATAACGGCAGCTGTTTTCTTAAATGGTTTTGGACATTGCATTTAACGAACCACGCCAAGAAACAAACTACTTTTGTTAACAACATTTTTAGATACTTTGAATTGTCAAGGCATCATCCGATTTGCCCTGATAAGATATTCATTGTCCGGCTAGAGTACCTCCATTAATTTCTCTCTAGCGTATACACATTCTCGTATTGTCACGTTTGCACCCTCTGTCTGCTTCAAGCTTCTCTCTGTCATTTTAAAGACCTTATGAAAAGAGACTATAGGAAAAACTATCCACTACTACTAAAACTAGAACAGTAAATTTTGTTTTTGTGAAATTCGATTGAGACGTCCCGTCTCAATTGAATTTCCCGTCCCGTTTACTTTGGCTGCAGTCATTTTAAACGGGTACCATGTCAGTTTCTGGTTGAACACGTGACCATTATTCAAATTTATAGTTTTACTCTGGTCTCGAGAGTTCCCTCTCTTAATAATCAAACTCTTAAAACCAGAACTCTAGAATCAGAAATTTTATAACTGATTAGCCATGAGCACAGTCAAGATAACTCCAAAAGAGTTGTTGCGTGATCATTTCATTTAAATCAAACAGAGGACACTTGTTATGACGTAACTTCACAGCGAGCGTGCAATTATTAATAATGAAATATTTCCACATTATTTATGGGAACTTTTGAATTTATGATAGAAATGCCGTCGTTATTCATGTGCATATTTTAATAGAAGGAACACTGATATTTGTGAATTATTCGCGGAGCCTATCAATATAAAATACACACTGTGTTGTACGTATACGGTCGATGGGTTCAAAGCACCAGTTGAAGTCAGTCAACTTGCGTGAGAGTCCGATTAATTCTATTTGATTAGCCCCCGGGTCCTTTCCAATTGCCCCCTGGGTCATCTGTCATGCTGTACAAAATGATAACTTTCCTGAGTGACGTCAGAGGGCATAGAAAAAACGGAAGTGTGCAGTATAATTCTGTGATGAAGATATTATCGTACATTAATCTGTAGGGTAGACTTGTCTCAGTTTAAGGTGCTTGAAAGCATGGTTTTGAATCTTTACATAAATTTCCAATGGTTTTCTTCTTGTTACGTTTTAGAGAAGGGAAACAAGGAATCAGGACATTTTAATTTGATAGTTCAGTATTTCTATAAATTAGCAATGTGTACGGTCTTGCCTCATGTCGGCCACTCGATGAGAAGCAATGAAGAGGAAATTGAGTGTGTAGGAAGTACAATGTTTCCTTGCAATGCTCTCTGTGTCAATATCACTTGTTGGTCAAAGCGTTTACATTCTCGCTGACGGATATTGATGTCAAATCAACGACCTTCATAGAAACTTGAATTCAAACAGATGGAATTGAATATCTTTGAGTAAGAATGAGAATTCGAGTTTCAATACTTTCGAAATTTTCCTCTGTTGTTTCGATCGCAATGATTTGTAAAAAGTTTATGAACACCTATACTAGAATTACTTTCTTTCTAACACACGCACAATATATCAAGCTATATGTGAGCTGCTAAAGGAAGGTTTACTGCATGTGCAAACATTGCCATCCTTGTTAAGGCTGTATTAAAGATAAAATTACTTTATGCGATAGCTACGCTGGTTATCGGCCGACATTTTTTTTGTTTTTAATGCTTTTAAATTAAACGCAAGCTATAAAAAGAACAAAAATGGCCTTCCTGAATCAAAGCGGTCGATAGTTGCGCCATCTTAAGTTAGAATGATCAAACACTGTAAAACTGCCAACAAGAAACGCATACAATTAAGTTCTGTTGTGCAAATCGTTAATCAGAAGTTATTCCGTATGAAAGGCCACCTGACTTTGTTTTCGAAGTCTACAAAGTATTTGCTTTGTATCAAATTGCATTACTTTATTACACTGCAAATTTGGGTTGAATTCAGATTTGTGTCAAACTGTCTGACCAGGCAATTACCGTCACTGATCGATGAAAGGCGACTCTCAGAATATCGCATTGTAGTCGAGCAAGCAAGTAGTCATGGAACTGCGAGGGCAAAGGTCATCCTATCCGATCACATTTGAAATGGCAGATTTATGAAAAACAAGATATGGCGATGTATCTTAGTATGATATCAAAATATATTACATCTCGCTTAATTTATATAATTATCGTCTTAAGATTTTAATCAACAGAAAGTTTACTTCTAAACACACGTCGCCAATTGCAGTGTTGTATAGCACGTGTTTAGGTGCAATCTGCTTCACATGGCATGTAGACAATACACTCCATCTCTACCTGTTCAAAACTTGAATTGCTCTTCTCTCTGAATTCAATTAGGAGCGGTAGCAGTAACTGAACGACAAAGGTAAATGCCCGACAAAGGCAAGCGACTGCGCCAGCAATATGTCCAACAAAGATAAAGATTGAACAAATCCCCACTTCTGATATTAATAAGATTAGCAAGTACTTTGAGAATCAATGAGAGATCTGAAACTTGAGTCACAATGAATTGTACACTTTTCAAGTGATATTAGGATAACCTCATCGAACAAGGTGTTTCTGTCTATCCCTAATGGTATTATTCTACACAAAATTTTCAAAATACAGGTTTGAAATTCAGCAACACCAAGGGAATATGCAGTTTTTGTTAAACAAAATCTGCTGTCGTTTGCATGTAATTTTTTTTTGAAACCATGTCCTGTGTTTCAGAGCCCCATTTTAGAAATAGATTTTGGCTTGTATCGATAACCGGGAAATCTTCATGGGTGCATCATTTGGTTGCATCGAAATCACTGGCCCCAAATGCGCAGACTGAGTGCGCATACAATATCACGCAGAGTTCACGCGGTCATTTATATATTCCTTGACAAATAAGAAAAGTAAAAGATCATCTCGACACATTATTATAATGTCACGTGTTCAGTGAACTTTGTCATATACGCAGATGCAGTGAAAAGCATTGATCTTACGATCGGTAAAAACTTTAATGTTTACCGAATATTACGTACTTTCAAGTTTAGAGATTAATGAAGGTTGTGCAGACTTGTGGTTCATTATTCACGTTAATCAAAGTTTTCCTTTTTGCTTGAACACCCACGGCTCTTGACAATTACGTCATACATGAGGTTATCGCAGGAAAACCATCAATTAAATACTTCACTAAGTAGTCTTTCAAATTAAGGACTGGTTTTTGATATCGGTGTTTCATCAACGTCACCGGTGTATTCGATGAGACCGATACGATTGAACTGTGTTGGATGATGGTTAATGGTCTGCAAGTTTAGGATTGGCAAGGCAAAACAGTCAATAGCACAGAATGAAGGCTGCTGTATGGATATTTTCAATCCTGGTAGATTATGTACGCCTGGAACATTAAAGGAATATGTATGCAATCAAGGGCTGCCGGTACATTGGTACTTTAGACTTCATTCATTGATGTCGTCCAATATTTCTGACTTGATATCATTGGTTCCATTTAGAAAAACCACTGCATTCACCAAGTTTAGAAAACCAGCATTTTTACAGGCCAAGCCGATTTTTCTGTTTGTGATGTTTAAATCTATATTTATAACCTACAAGTCTCATCACAAGAGTTGTGTTTGGGTCTATAATCCTCTGTTCGCCCAGATCAGAAACGCTTGTCTAATTTAGTGGACATTGAAGCCAAACTGCTTGGTTGATGACACAAGGATAATGCTGGGCTCTATTTATAATATCTCTCTCGGAGTGTCAAATAACATGTATAAAACTTCCTTCCCACATTTTCGACAATAATGCGTTGTAGTTATGAAGTGCAACCATATTTTTAGTTTCTCAGTTCTGTCTTTTTTCCTACGGAGGAGGTCGAAGCCTTATTTGGCAATTGAATCAATTGTGCTATCTTTAACCATGCTAATCTTGCGATCCCACAAGATATACCTACTTTGATCATTTCCTGAAAACGTCTGGAAGGGGAAATCCGACATACCGATGAGTAATTGTGCGAATTATCTCCTGGAGGAACATAATGACACAAACCACATGTGTTTGCCTCTCAGTTCTTCCAAAGATAATGCTTGAAAACCTGGAATAGTGTAGTTTTAATGGTCGATTCCAGAAAAAATGCATATAGATTCATTGATGGACAGAGAAACTACAATGTTGTCATATACAATACATGCACATTTTACAGAATACACATTAGACATTCTAATTTCAGCTGTTACTTGTTTGCTTCATTTAATACAAGGTCCAAAATATCAAGATCATTTATACTCCAAGATAAGCTAGGGAAAGGGCAATAAAAACGTCAACACAAATTCTTGACTGGTAAATTTGATTAAAACTGGTATTTGTATCGGATGCGTGACACGATGGGCACGGATGGTGGCCATGATAAGCTCAGAGATAGTGCGTTATTACATTAGCGCCAGTTAAACCAATCAAAACCGTATAAATTAAATTACAGCCATTTCGATGATAAGAATAAATATTTTTCGACTAATGTCATAGGGTCGTTACAGTTACTGATGCGAATAGATAGTGGGCCGTGGCAGTTGTACACTCCACGCATTGAATGCAACGAGTTGAAATTACCATAAAAGCCCTCAGATGTAAAAGGCGGGAAATTGAACAAGTGTCTCAGATGGCTAGGTGTCGTCAATTTAAGTCCCAATTAATCACCATCCGCCGCAAGTGAATGGCTGAGCAGTTTTGAATGTAAGTGAACCTGGCAAAGAGATCATACTGCCTTAACACAAAATGGCGCGAGGGACATTTCTCTCAGACGAGAAGTTTCAATTAAAACGTTCAATTCGATTGTTAAATTTCAGCAACCATCTGTGATCAGATAGAGAAAGCCAACGTCCGTTGTATGTCCTTCGAAAAAAATATAAGAGCACTATGAGTGCCAAGGGCATGATCTCCCAACTACAAAACTGATCTTGTCACACAAACTAGAGCTGGATGCTTGCGGGCCGGGGAACACAGGTGTTTTACACATCAATAATGCATGAATATCAACTGTTAATTGGTCTCCAAGGAAACCTTCACGCAAAATGACGGTAACAATTTTTTCCATATTGATATTTACGTACTAATTTCTAGATATTGCATTTCGTTGTCGCAAACCTTGATATAGATGGATTAAATTTCAACAATTGAAAGCCATTAAATTAAGAAATGGCATATTTTACGTATTTTACGTACAAGGCGGTCGAGCAACGACTTTCTATCCGTCATACAACAAATATATATTTGTAAGTCTCGGTAAACTTCTGTCTTTGCAACTGAGCGGGAACTGGAATAGAAAATATTAGTAAGTTAATTCGCGTGTGTTGCATGGTTTAAGATTCTATTCCTCTAAGCGCTTATTGGTTGTAGCTGTATCGATGGTGTTGCTCCCCATTGTATATTCCGACTTCAAAGATGTTCTGATTCTTCATTGGTCAGTTTTCACATTAACACAATAATTTTGCCAACATTATAGTCAATACGTTGATCATGTATGTTCAGTGCTGCATTTACTGTAGTCCCACCCGATGAACAAAATTTGAGTTATATATTAAGTGTGTTGGCTCCATCTATTATTTCTGTTCTTAACGATGGAAAGAGAAATTTCCAGTGTAAAGTTAGTAATGTTAGATCTTTTGATCGGTAAACATCCTTTAATATTTTTTGGTTTGTCACCTCTTTGAAGACACTTGCCATGGAGCCCAGTCATAAAGTATCATCACAACCAGTAAACGTTCATAAGTCCTCCACATAAGACAAATACACTCCAGCTATCTACAAGCACCGTTGCATCCATAGCATATTCTTGGTTTAAGATAGGATGCGCCTCGGAGACAGATATTCGGGCTTACGTCAAAGGTCTTGGTGTGAGAAAACATTTCATCGTCTTACATTTTCGAAAATCGAAAATTATTTTTCTCCGTTGACTGAACACATTGATCGCAGCCATTTTGAATTTCAAATATCGACAAATGTCAGGTAATTTGTTTCTCCAGTACCTTAATTTGCATGGTTAATCCCGATTTTTTATTCTTGGTTTTGAAAGAGAATGGTTAAACATTTCATCGAGAATAAATTGAGCAAAAGTTTAAGTCTTGCATTTTCGAGGCATGAACTACGTTAAAACAAAGCTCTCGATTTCACTTGTCTGAATAAGGTTAAACTTACAATCATAATGGCGGGTATATTATTATTTCATCGTTTAGTTTTCAATATGAAGTGAAAAACTCCATTCCTCGGGAGTATGTGCGGGAGGAGTTTTTTCTCAAAAAGTTATCATTGAGTCTTTCAGAGTTCTTCAATTAGTTGCAGTACACTATGAATAACTTCAAAGTGGTGGTGTCAGATGGCGTCATTTCAATTAGACATTGCTCAGAAGGGACCGATAAAATACCAGACTGCTTGCAGCCATATGCGCTCAATTGCATTATTCAATTCCATCAAGTGATTCAAATACATGCAAGTGTCAGTACTGTTATAAAAACACTACTTCTGAACGTATCGGTAGCTGCAAATCCCAGTTTTTTAATATTAGCATTCCGGAAAATTTCCAATAAATTTGCATGCTTGCCTATCACGTGACATAAGTGACACTATGAAACATTACGTTAAAGAATTTGAAAGACAACGAGAGTCGCCTATCAGTCCTCAGGCAAATCTGTAAACAGCGTGTATGTGGAGAGCCATAATACCAATTTAAATACACGTGGATAGACCTAAGGTAATCCAAAATGCACCGTTATATATACGATCTACAGTATTGTTATAAAATTTTTAAAATTTACCTCACCAGCAAAAGAACCCTTCCGAGTGTTTTCAACTGTATGGTGCTTAAGTTGAAGCACCGGTTTATAGAGATGAAATCAATGAAATATAACATCCAGCTAATTCCACATGTTTCTGTATGTGACTCTATCATAGTTTAATTTAATTAGCACAGCTTTTAGTCGCAGATTCAAATGAGTCTAGTGGCATGGTGCGTTATTCAAGCTGCCCCTAGATGTACATGTTGTAATTTGGCGCCAAGATGGTTTCAGGAAATTCCTCAACAGATGCAATAATTTCCACGCTGCACTGATAAATGATGCAGTAGACGTTTTATGGACGTCCTGGAATTGCTTTCTTTTCCCGGAGATTAACTGCCGTCTACCTTTGATAGCTTCTCTAAATTAAACCGTGTCTATTACTCAGGGATTGTATACGGTGTCTGTAACAGAGCTGGACTGCCTGAATGCATTTTGGTTAACTGTAGGCAGCTTCCATCACAAAGCCCCTTTCTCTGATTCTTCTTATTAGTTTATTAATTAACTTTCCCTGTATCGTTCTCGCTTATCTCTTTCAGTAGAGGATGGGAGAGAGAGAGAGAGAGAGAGAGAGAGAGAGAGAGAGAGAGAGAGAGAGAGAGAGAGAGAGAGAGAGAGAGAGAGACCGACACAGGGACAGGGAGGAAGATTTAGAACATTTCTAATTTCCTTCTTTCCCACGCAACCTCTTCCTCAACTGAGTCAATTTAGCGAGAAGAATAAAGCCATCAAACTTGATTTAACATGAACAGTTAAAGATGAAACCGAATCTGAAATTTAAAAACCGAATTTATGAACTTAACCCGTCTGACTTAATGCAATATCGAGACAACTGTTAACGCTGATTTTGATCAGTATATGTAAGTTGTCAGTCTTTCTGGAATTTGTATTTCTCGAAGGCATCTTCCGATAATCTCATAATAGGTCGACTTTACCAAATATAAGTCCACTCATAGCCACAAATGATCCCTTTCATTTACGCAATCTTGAAATTAGAGGACATATCCAATACCCCGTGATTTCTGCATCCATACTTTCTCTCATCTGACTTTCATATCTTTTCTGGAAATTTCAATCATTCACGGACAGATAACGGGACGGCATAAATCGAGCACACATTGGAGACAGGCTTTTCATCCCCTGCTATAATTCCCATGATTCATTTGGTATCGTAGCAAATTATAATGCTTATTTGAAGTCACCTCGGTCCTTTGCTTTCGTCAAATCACAAAATTGACAGCTTTTTATTTTATAATACACTTCAGACCTCACGTTTTCGACTCTTCGGTCCCAAATATCACGGTTAAAAAAAGTGTCGTCATTTTATGAAGGCAAAGGTGTGTGGTCAACTTTTATATATCACTGACCATTGTCTTTAAGGTGTCTCTTCGTGGATTTATCACATTGAAGATTTTGCAATCTAAAGAGCAAGGGGCTCGCACATCCGGGTCACACGGATGTCCAATATCTTTATCTACTCTCCTCTCTTAATACGTTACCTACTGCAGCCGATGATTTTATTAAAACTCTGCACTATCGCCTCTGTCTTACCGTGACGACTACCAAAACATGCTTAATTTCATCTTACTGAAACGCTGCACCAAATTTGAATTTAAGTCTCTTTACATCAAGAAAGCCTGCAGACATTTTACATGATGCATCCTGACGACACCAGTTGTCTTTAAAATCTATCAGCCAGTGTTGTTGCTTTACCGACAACGCCTTGAAAGGCACCGTACAATTGAATATCTTGAATACAGAATAGGTTTTCTAATCATCCTAATGCAAAATGCTCTCGTTTGAAAAAAAGTAAAAACTTCGTTGGTATCCCTTAAAATTTATTTAAAATACACTATTTGTATATGAAGAGAGTTTTTTTGTCATTTGAAAAGAATAGCATCAACAATAGTGCTATGTCCGAGAACCCAAAATCAATGGAAAAGGAGAATGTTTATGTAAGCCCATCCTGAACAACTCAAAGTTGACTTGGCATATCTTGTGTTTCTATCACGTTCAATGTGTGTGAATGCTTTTTATGGTATAACATAGTATGTTTTTTCAAAATGATATCAAAATTCAAAGTTAAGAATGTGCTACAATGCAACTCCTACAATGCAACTTCTATGTACAACATTGTCACATTAATGTGGTGTTTCTCGGAAGCGTTATGTCCAAACTACTTTTTATCAGCGTCCCAAAAGCTTCTATTCACGAATTGCATGTAATCCTACAGGTGATTTGTTAAATTTCATTGATTGGACTGAAAACTGAGAGCTTTGTCCATCACAGTAACCTTGACTTTGGAAGGCTGCACATTCCTGTCTTTGTCTGGCTGCTCTGAAATTAAAGCGAGTGCGATGAAAAATGTGTTCGTTTTGTCAGCGGTGAAATTTTGGCGGGTAATTTGCCGTGCAGTACGCAGACTCCTGTTTGTATCGGCACGCATGATACTCAGTATTATCAGCATAGTATAATTTCAGTCCATGTTAATCTAATTGGAGTAAAAAGCTTTCCATTGCGACGTGTTTGTCCTTGCAATCATTGATTTCATTCTCACTCATGAATTATTTGCGATTCGGATCACAGAGTGCACGTGTTCCTCTAGCTTACCTAAAATTCTACACAGGGTCTGTTAGACGGTAAAAATATGCCAAGTGTTTGATCAGTATTACATAGTGGAAATATTAATTATCTTTATTTTTGAAATCGTACTTGTGACAGACTGATGCACCATTTCCCGGTGCGTTCTCTGTATCGAGCATAAATTTCGCGACTAATCGTGTCGTGATTTCTATGCGCAAAATAGTCTCAACACATCTTCAGTAACGGTGATTTCGGAGCACAGAGTCTAAAGAGATCTACAATAACGCCCACCTTGAAAGAAGCAAGTAACGCGCCGTGGGTGGTGGAAAGAGGCAGAAGTTTTTATACTGATGTGCAAATTTTTCAACAGCATTTAATGTTGGAATTTGTGTACCGACCTTGCCGGGACACAAAATAATTGAAGTCTAGGTTTCAAAATTCAAATATGTCAATCACCTGCACTTAACCAATCGTATTCTCTCTCAGTAAGATTGTTGAATATAAGCATATCAATTTTATTGTAAATAATTTGATGCCTTTTCTGCGAGAAAGCCTGGGGACATGTTGACTCTGACAAGTACTCGGCACTCAATTTCATGATCGTATCGTGGGAACTGTGTTATCACTGTGTCTATCAAGATCCCTTGTACGCTGTCATCTCTGCGTCTGCACAGTAACTCCTATCGCAGCGATAGATAAATGACGTCATCAACCCATTCACGCTGGTGTACACGCCTAGTGGAAGTTCAAATTTACGTATGGTAAATTTGAACTTATCGCAGGGGACGTCATTCCTATGTTTTATCGACGTGTGATGTGTACTTTGTGTTCAGATTATCCATCTCCATCCATCACTGTATAAGTAATTACGACTGCCAGCGGTAACGCTTTTACCTATTTCAATGAAATGACAGAATTTCCATGGTGCGCCTGCTTGCAATAAAGTTTAGATGAAGATACAAATATCAAAACTCAATATGAAGGTCAAAATTAACGTGCATATGTCCAGGTACAAAAGACAACTTTATGGAAAATCACCGAGCATCGCTTCATTTATCTCCTGTTTTGGTGAAAACTCAATGCCAAGGTGTAATCGCCCATTCATTTGAACTTGCTAGTATTTTCACCAATGTCTACAATGGCCTACACTGCCAAAACAGTGTGTTTGTCTGTTTTGCACAACAATATCGTAAAACATTTCAATTAATGGAAGATCATCACAAGCCACGTTTTATATCCCATACTTCCATCGTTTGACACAAAATAAAGACGTAACTAATGGAAGCATTCAAAGATACAACTTGAATATGAAATTCACATATAACTGATATTGGCCCAGCTGTTCTGACTTGAATATGAAATTCACATATAACTGATATTCGCCCAGCTATTCTGACTTGAATATGAAATTCACATATAACTGATATTCGCCCAGCTATTCTGACTTGAATATGAAATTCACATATAACTGATATTCGCCCAGCTATTCTGACTTGAATATGAAATTCACATATAACTGATATTCGCCCAGCTATTCTGACTTGAATATGAAATTCACATATAACTGATATTCGCCCAGCTATTCTGACTTGATGTAGATTTTGGCAGGAGACGTGACCCCCTTGAGTGTAGGTTGATTGGTAAATGTTATCGTTATAACTGTTCATTTAGCACACACACATATACGCACCTCAAAAATCAAACTTTTAAAATGAAAATGAAATTTAAATTTGTGTTAGGTTTATGGAAAAAATCTTATGATCGACTTCGATAAAAAGCTGATAAGGTCTTAGGTATCTCTTCAAATTCCAAAACGACTCAAATAAAATAGTTGTGGACCGACAGATGATCGCAAGACTTCGCGAATTCCAAAATATGACCTTGAGGTGATTTCTGCCACATATCATGTATCGGCAGGGCCTGGCCTTGAACGTGAAAACAACCGAAATTATGTCAAAATCATAAAGCATTCTCTCACTCACTTACACCTGGATGAAACTTCCGCAGGCGTTCAGTGATGTAGCTGCCTTTCTCTCCACTGACAGTAGCTTAGGGGGTTCGCAGCACTTTGCTCCTCAATTTGTCCTACTAATCACGCTAAATCGCTCCTAGGTAATGAACGCCTACTGCGCAGAAGTTCTGCCACTTACTCTGTAAGCGGGAGATATGCAGTATTCCTCGACTGACGTAGGAAAATGTCAAAGATGTCTTTCAGTGAAAGACTATTTCGCTCCATGATTAGTATTTCTCCCGCTTGCACTTATCTGATGCGCAGGTGTATGACGTCATTTCTATTTAAGAAACACTGAGCGTCATTTGACTTAAACCCTCAACTATTAAATTCGCGGCAAAAGTATTCAATTTGTGGTTTCAATTTAATTGAATTATTTTCATCTATTTCCGTTTCTCAGGGCAAGTCCTATCATAATTGGCATCGGAGAACTCTCGTAGTATTTTCCTTGCACGTAGCCATGTCAACGCAATGTTGGGTATTTATCGTCTGGCATTTGTGTTAGCTATGTGGGGGTGTCGTCTGCGGTAATTGTGCTGGATATCTAGATCAGTAAACCTATCCATTTCGTGTTTTGTTGGCAGACGTATTGTACAAATTATTGTACAAATACATTAAGCAGTCCAAACAGTGACTTTTCCGTCAACGCTATACACACAGTGGGATCAGTTCCTCAGCGCTAGTTGTTCATACCAGCCGATCGATTCAACTCTTTTTGGGAAATCGTGTTTGCACGGGACTGGTAATTAATAAAAATGCCTGGCATATCGATTTCAGGGAGTATGTTAGAGTGAGTTCAAGTATTTGCTATTGAAAAAATATGTTCTATAAACGAGGCTCCTGAATGTGCGGAAATGAGGTAGCGGTTTGAAGCATGACCCGTTGAACAGACGGAGGAAATACATGAAAGTTACTAGCCGTTGATTGGAATACACTATACTATGTAGAATGAGAGTTTTTGTGTGATTAAATAATTTGTCACGATAGTGCAAGAGCGTCGGTACATTGATTAAAGAGATTTCACGTAAACGTTGGATCATGGAGTGATATACCAAAGGCGCTGGGAGAAACGACGATGTTATTGCAGTGTAGAAGGGATCGTAAAATTCTCCACAAGTATTGAGAACAGTGAAGGGAAGTACCCCACCCCCTCCCAAGGCAAGAAAGGGGAAAATGAACACTGGTGTTTCATAATTGCGTCCTATACGCGAAGGCGTTGTGTCTCACAGATCGATATGGCCACCACTGTGACGTCACAGTTCATCTTGAGAGACTGCACATTGAAAGTCCTTATCTTAAGATTCGATAAGATTCAATGTCTATAATCTAGGAATGAAAAACTGTAACCCTAGAAATACTTTTGGCGAAGAGTTCAAACCCTCAGGAACCAATTAGTAAGCTGTACGTGATGAGTACTAGATGCATTGCTCTGCTAAAAAAACTTGCTAACTCTTTGTCGATCAACTGCTACACACTGAGATGTTTCAGTCGATAAGATACCGACGGAATAAAAGCAATAGACGTTATGAATAAGAATCCTTAGCTTTAAGGCTAAATCGAATAGCTGCTGGCAACCTTTTAAATCCGAGACGAGTGTTTAAAAATTAAACTTTCTGAGAAGAATGAGGAGAAAAGTGTCAGATAACGAGCAGGTGATTGTCTGGAGTTGATAAAGCACACCATGTCAAAGGTCATAGTAGTTCATATTTGATTCTGGAAAGTATATCTTCCATCTTGACTGTTCACAGTGCTTTTTATGCTATTCGCTTGAGACCAATCTAACTAACGCCCTCCGAAGTGCTGGTTGTAGTGAAATAATTTCAGTACCGCTTAGCATTGATTCTGGCAGTGACTTCACTGTTGTCTAATGTTGCTACGAAAATCACGACCAAGTAGCTATTGCTATCCCAAGCATCTATTAGTCATAGAGGGTTGCAGCAATGCCCTGGAGACACTGACCAAACAACAAAAACTTGATTGAAGTGAGCAGTCACGGTGAAGAGGTAATTTGTTTGTGGAAGCTTAGCTTAACTTCAAAAATGTTCAACTCCAGCAATTTAGTATGAAAATCCACGAGCGTTAAAGCATCTGTATTGTCAAGTGTTTTAAATTACTTTTTTTATAAAATAAGTAGATTTAGTTGAGTCATCATGAAAATTTCACATTTTTGGCCGTCCACGTTGTGATTTCTCATCCGACCAATTTTCACTCTAAAGGAAAGATAGGCTCCGATTAGTCCTGTGGAAAACATACTGACACTGGTTTTATATATTGAAGGCTATTAGAGGATTAAGTGTACATTCCCTATTGATCTCTGAATTAGACTAAGTGCTAGGCATATATTGCCACAACTGCCAGGCAGTGACTAGTATCGGTCAAACGCTTTCCTCAATGTCACATTTTATCAGCGAAATACAAATTACTGAACGCTTCACGGGAAAAAAATTAGAATGACAAACAAGATAATAGTCGGCAACACAGTCTGTCAAAACAAAACTAAGCCGGGGGCTCAATTTTTCTAAGAACTCTGAATAAATCCAGTTACGCAAGATGGACATTTACACTAAATTGATTAAATTAAAATAATTAATAGAAAGCAAAAGTAGAATTTTGATCGTTAATAGTACGTCGGGGTGCATCAGCCAGTGATATATAAGTGACGTATGTGTGACAATGACAGCCAGCAAAGTATCGCTGTCTAGCATAGACTTATGATCAACACAAAAATTTGTTATATTTGTGTTACATTATAAATTTGGCTTGTGGAATTGTTGTGCAATATCGTATTTTGGTGCATGTAAGGCACAGATGAATTTTCTGAAAATAACCAATCTAACAGCAGCTATTAGGATATCACCTTGGAAGGAAGCCCGGGAAAATTTTAAAATTTAAATTCTTTTAAAGCATCTAACTACGATTGTTTCAGTTCGGTGCCGATATCTGAACAACAACAACCACTGCCACCATCGTAAGCAGAGGAAACGCGACGCCAAAGCTCGTCCTTACACGTAAATCAACATAATACCCTTTGATGGCATGTATAATCAGTTACAGGTATGTTCCCCCGCAGCATCAACTCGAATACTATATTCAATTTTGGCTCAATGCGAGGGTGTCACGTGATCACTTAGGGTTTACGACTTCTCGTCACCAAGTTTTCTTATTGTGATAGATAAATTCACCAAATAAATTAATGACCAATTAGTCTATCATCTTAATGGTAGAACACATTCGTAATTCCGCCAGTAATTTTGTCGTTTATCATAGTGAAATAAATACAGGGGCAACTATTAAAATCTCTAATCGACTTACAATTTACGGTTTCCTGGAAGAAAATTTACGATATATTTTCCGGCTTGAACTCATATAACGGTCTCCAGTGGTCGTTTTTAAATGACAATAAACTTGTCTAGTCTTCCAAATTACATACATTGTACAAACACATATCGCATCAATACTGTTATTGACTGGGAATTGTAAAGCTTTACCGCCGTACTCTGTGACTTCACGTCGCTGGAGTGCTTGCGAGAGCAAATCGGAAGCCGAGAATTTTGAAGAGGTTGAAAAGCCTTGAACAGGTTGTAAGTAGATAAATTAGATGACAAAGCATTTTATTGAGTGATAATGCACCGGTCCAACTACGCAAAGAGATCATTTGAAAGATTTGAAACTCTATTCAAATATGAGTCGAAAATGTTACCAGATCTTGTCAAAGTATACCAACCATGATCAAAGAAAAAAATATCAAATGGAGTTGAAATCAAGAATTAGCTGGCATTCAGCAAATGAATATACTTGCACAGAATGGGAACCAACTCAATATTCTGAATGAGTGAGCTGCAGTGAACTGTGATAGCTAAGAACGACTTATCATTGCACTCAAACAATCGTTTTACCTTCCTCTCTCTATGGACACATCGACCTTTTCCTTCAAAAGTTTAAATACAGCAATAATATTACTTTCTGTGGCCAAATGTGCAAAATCCTCTAATCATACACTGCTGAATTGGTTGAATGCTAAAAGTGACTGACCGACTTCGCGAAAAGTATAGGAAGCAATCGGCGATTTTTGTAACCGTCTTTCTCAAGCTCAAAGTCCAAGACTTAAATTTTTCTCAGACTTTCCTCAATGAATAGTTCAACAATACTCCAGCCAAATCAAGCATAAAAATCAGGGGTCACAGTGCAAAGTTTGGGACTGGGGATACAAAATACCCAACATTTATACCGATATTAGAAATTCAGATTGCCACCATCCCTATGTTAACTGTATGGGGGAATAAAGTTTTCGATTTTAAATAAAGTGAAAACTTTTTCTTACTTAAAGAGATTTAAAATGAGTCCCCATGAGTGGTACATCAGAAAAGAATTGTCAAAATTTGAGAATCCGATCTCTGTCTCCGAGGCGCATTCTACCTTAAGGTCAAATAAAAAATATCTGTTTCAAATAAACCGACCAACCTTATTTAAAACCCTGAGCGTTTTATTTTCACATTTTCACTTTCGCTGTTTATAATGGTCGCTTCCCATCAAAAACAAAAAATGAAAAAGGTTTCCCAATCGACCTTCCCTATTTCTTGAGGTCATGTTAAGGGACACACACTATTTTGGCCTAAAGCAAAGTAATTCCATCGATAGAAATGAATAAGTATCAATCACCAGGACAATTCATAGAGTCGACTGTCGAACAAATACATTAACGTTAGCCGTTCATTTCCAAACATTGACTGTAACAACACTTGATCTGTAGGAGCTGAGAAACACACAAAATAGAAGCTAATATGATCCAACCATGTCAAATCTTGTGGCAATTGTTGTGTGATTGTCATGGCAACATAATGGAAGTTGGTGATCATGCATCGCTAACACAACACAATTTTCCGGTAATTGTCACATCAATAACATGATTGAAAAATTAATACATTTCCTTTGCGATATTTTAAAGGGGTCGTACTGAGTGATTTACCTGCAGGTTTTGAATTTGTCATCAGAACAATCACCTATTGCCCTCACTCTGAAATAGCATAGAGAGACCTTTCTTTGCTGTGACCTTTGGCCTTCATGAACCTTGATCCTCTCTGGTAAAGTACAACATTTGAGTTTTATTTTAACTTGTGTAGCAGTGTTACATTTCGACATTGTGAATTGATATAATGCATGTAATGTGATAGAAAAGTTACGAAAAAGAGGCCAAAGCCCCGGATGTGTATAGATCTTCAGTTTTTACAGACACCGTTACAACAGAATGTAGTTTTGGAAACTGTGGCCGCACATCAAAGCTACCAAGACCTGAACATTGCAATGCAAGTTATTCTTCATTCAATGGATAACGTTAACACGTGCAGATGGAAGTCCAACAATGCACGAAGTAGCTTTAAGGGTTCATTTCAAACATCCATTTCTTTTAAACTCCAATCTTCTGGATACAAAGGAATGTCGAAGCAACATACCTTATTCGTTGTTGAAATGCACTGAAAGGGAACGTTTGAATTTAAATGTTTGTTTTTGTTTTTTGTTTGCTTTTTTATTGTTTTTTTAGTACAACAGTGAAACAGTCCTTCCTCATTGTGCTAGAGAACTTCTGTAGAATGATGGCACACAATGGGGAAAACGTGCCCTTTGATGGCCTTTGGTGAATTCAAACAGTAACGGTTGTCAGTATCAAGAAGTAATAATGATAGTGAAAAACGACATTTATTTGATATCTGTTATCAGTAAAGAATGCAGCACAACAAAAGCCGTAGACGTGTTCAGTCCCAGGGATCGGGAATTTTCCTCTTTAAGTAAATAAACAATAGATTTTTGCTGCCACTGAGTTCAAAGATGATCGACAACAACAGACACGGCGCCAAAACTAAGAAATAGGAAATATCTTTACACGTATCATTTTAGTAGTGGATAAAACTTGCAAAACGATTTCAAAAAGAAACAATGCTAGATCCAGAGATTTAGAACTGTGGCTTTAACAGGAAACTTTTGTCGACGTTTTCTCATAATTATTCAAAGTAATGAACTGAGTATTTTCAAAATAAGATAGACATTGATGATATATGCTCAGCATCTTCTGTTTCACATCACGAATAGCCGTGTTCAAGTCAGACAATTTATAGCATGTTTTGATTGTAAGTGATGAAATATGATTGGGAGTTTAATTGATAGCACATCTGTCCGAAGACAGACTATTGCAATGTTCTCCTCTGAGAGACTTTCAAGAAATTGATCATCTTTTTGCGTGTATTCCCAAGATATCGTCGCCGATCTGTTAGCTTATTAATTATCACCGACGTATTCCCTCAAGTATCTGTACATGATCGAAATCACTCAACAGGATCGGTAATTGTCACCTCTCTCGCGATACAAAGAGGGTATGTGCAGAAAATTGACCGTCCACCACCTTTTGAGAATTTTCGGCAAAGTTATGGTATTCCTCTAATAACTGTGACCTGTATATGACCCAAGTGTGTCTCCTCGCTGTTTTTGCATTTTCCTCTTGTACTATCGAAACTAGGAAAGGTGGATTTCACAGTATTCATACTAAAAACCCATTTGAATATAACGCGTCTTAGATTGTATCAAATAATTGTGGTACCTTGTTTCTATTCCCTTGATTGTTATAAGTATTACATTTCGGCAGGTATATGTAGATATCGCCCTACGTGAAACTCAAAAGATTTAATATTAGATGAAATTGCAAGGACGGGTAAAAAATCCATCTATAGTATCGGGATATAGACGACGATAAGATGGTAACCTAAGGAGGATGTGAAAAACATACAGGGACTTGAGGGGGCCATCCGCAGTCTGAGTCAGTTTCAAAACATAATAGATCGTCGTCGGTACAAGTATCAGGTCTGTTGAGAAACTGATGCTAATATTCGCATATTTCTCAATGTGGGTTCGTTGAAGTAAAATTTTACTGACCCATATATTCAGTCAAAAAGACTGAAGACAATGTTGTCGTACTTGTAGGGATAAAATGTACCTTCGTTCCAGATGGGGTAGATGGGAGTAAAACACATAGGCCCCAGTTGTGATGGGGTGAAATCTTTCAAAGTATTAATAAATCAAAAGACAGTCTCAATAGTTCCTATCTTTGTATAAATGTGATAAGAATCACGTGACGACAGTAGCAGAAGTGCTGCCACCGATGTGTTAGTTCGACAGCTTTACCTGACAGAGTGGTAAATGACGTTTAGGACTCTTCAGTTTCCTGGACAACACACTCAATTCAGCATTACGCAGTGTCTGTTTTGTCCTTACAACTGAAGTACATAAAAAACCATGATAGCACGATGTAATATTATTTAATTACCTTGATAGGGCATCTCGTAAAATTATAAATCTGCCATGACTGAAAAACGGACCACACGTGGAAAAGCTGTTCTATGGTATTGTGTCATTCAATTATTAATGGTTGAACGGCGCCGCAACCAGAAACTGGACAAATTATTGATTGCAACTGCCAGCTAACAGCCGGCTCGTACCCACGTCAAGTCCAAGGTCATGGTTGTAAATGTGAGCGGGAGTGGAATGCTTTGGTGATAATAGGACGACAATAGGCGATAATTACTGTACCAACCTAATAATGGATAATTTATCAGTGATGTGTAATTAATGGTACGATTTCATGTCTTTTTTACTTGTATGATAACGTTGCTGCAAACAATGCATTCACTAGTTTAATTCGAAATATTTTTGCCGTAACCGTCAACATTATGCTGTGTGTCTGGCATTCACAGGGCTGCAATCTCAACACAGCTTCCAAAGATTTCTAATAATAATGGCAATGACGTAATAGTGTACGTTCTGCACCCTCGGGCGAAATGGAGTCAGTGTGAGTGGGACACAATTCTTTTCGATGGCAAAGTTTCATGACTTTCTTATCATGGTTCACGATTTCCCTCAAGAACAGTTTTAAAACTCAACCAGACACAGCAAGTTTGAAGAGTGTCCTTGGATTCTGTGCATAATAATATCATTAGACAGTTTATGCCTCATAATTTAATGATTTCATCATGTCACTGGTGTATGCGTTGACGGGAAATTATGCAATAATTCTTCATCTAAATAGCTAACGAAGAGACCACTTTATGATTTCTTGACGACATTGCCTTAGGCAAGTATTGATGTTGTTCTAATTTCTAATCAGACGCTGATCACAATAATCATAAAAGTGACAGTGTACCGATCAAAGGTCGCTTGTTACTAGCGTAAACACTCACAAATTACATTGAGTTCTGCATGGCTTCACAGTGCCATGTCTTACATGTAGCTTCCTGGGGCAGACCGACGTCCACGACACAGTATACCGAAATCACATTCGCACTCAACTCAACTTGATTGCGTAGCGCTTTATTTTCTTATGGTCTAGTTTTAAGCACCACACATACCTAATAGCCTTAATTTCTTGTAGTTATTTCTAGGATCGATTAAGAATGTTACAATAACTGGCTATTTTAGCCAGGCTCGGTTTGATAGTATAGTATGATGTAAGACTGCTCGTTATTACTTACCTCCAGTTTTACCTCGTATAACTTAGCAGAGACAATTATTTCAAGCTGCACTTCCATTAGAAATTTTGAGTTAAATTTCATCCTTGGTACTTCAATTTGAATATCAAAGCGTCATTTGATTTTGCTGTTTCAGATCATTTCAAAGAAGACAGACACCCTTGCTACAATTGAAAACCATTAAGTTAGAATGCGCCTGGGGACATATATTGGCTATCTCAAAAAATCACTTTGTTGATCTGCTACTATTATGAACATATTTGAATCCTGTAGAGTAAACAGAGCTTTCACTGTCATTTCTGTGAAAATCAAAAATTTAGTTTTCTCCACAAAGTTAGGATATGGTACTGCTCACTTTCAAATAGTTTCAAAAAATATCTGTAAATTTGGGACAAGTTTGCAGTGCCTCAATCGGTTATAGCTGATCAGTTGATTTCAATTATGAATAGCAACTGAAGGAGTTGAAAACTAAGGTTACTGTGAAGCGTGCTTGTTGTTTAGAAATAATTTATTCATACCAATGATAGTCAGAGACGCAACCCTTTCCCAGTAAATTTAAGGCGATTTTCTCGTATCCCAAACCTGAAATTGTGTAGCCTAAATCAGTATGGATTTGAGTAATAAAATTCGAGTCTCCCAGCATTTTATATTTTTTAATGCCCTTGGACTGCTTGGACATTTAACGTTTACTTGAAATTGCATACTATTAGCAACTTGCAGCTCGGCCAAGACTTGCACCTTCGAGGAAAACACTCTTCACAGCAGGGTTGACATCAAATGTATATCACCTTTTGGGTTTTTATGTTACAGTACTTTTTTAATGTGCGTTTGATCTGATACCTTGATCATGAAGATTGACTTTGAGTGTACAATATTTATTTGCAACATATGCAAGATGTGCCTTGGAGAAGTGTCATTATGACGGCTGTCTGTCTTGGACAAACTGGAAGAGTTGAAAACATCAAGAACATTTTAAGACGTCCCAATTAACCGTCTCAACTGTGATCACAACGTACGCAGCAACTTCTTGCCAATTCTACGTCTGGCTGCATATTTTCTAAAAGTTTTACGACGATAGTCCAGACTTCCGCATATTTTCTATCATGGCATAGACTTCTATGGCCTACACGTTAGAGTATTCGTCTACAGTGACGTAACAGTAAGTCCTCTATACTAAGAGATAAAGACGAGCAGTATTACTTTGACAGTAGCATACCATTGATGTTAAAGATCAACAGCAAACTGGCTAATACATATCCCAATATTTACTCATACTCTGACAATGTATTCTCGCTTGAAAACGAATTTACAGCTTTGTTTTTTGATAATGGGATGGCGTTGAGACAGAAATTTGCATAATTGAGTATTATTGACTTAGATGAAGATCGATAAATTGGCCATTTACCGCAAATGCCGACATTCATGACTTTCATTTACCCCGTCGCGTAGCAATTGACTTTATTTGACTGCTATGATCGCAACAAGCTTATCAAATAATCATATTTACAACAAATATTTATCCGTCAACATGAAGATAGTTTACGACGGGCATTGTTTTATAGCACTGTGCACAAACTTGTCTGAATGTCAATAGCAGATCTGAAGTATTGGGAACATGAACTTGAAAATGAGAGGATGATGAATAAAGACTTTAACTTTAGAGATTTGGAGGTATGAACTTTGCTCAAACACACAAAATCAATTTTACACGTCACTCAAAAGGTTCATCTTTCTTACTCAAACATTACATCTCACTGAATACATGCCAATGTCTCCTAATTTCATTTAATCTTCCAATTTGATGTGTTTACTAAGAAAGTGACAGATTCCCGCCACGAAACAACATCTACATATCGTTAGAACACGATTTATTTTCATCGCATCTGCGTGAAACATAAAATAATTATCGAAATGTTTTGTGAGCTGTAAAAGAGGAGATTATTTCTGTAAAATTCATGACAATATTCCATAATAGATGATAAGATGTATTTGTAATATGATATGACAGTCATGAAATATTTGCGAGAGTTTGTAGAATGCTTTTCGCACATTAATCAACGACATCATGTACAGCATAACAAATATTTGTGACTAAACCTCTTATTGTTTGGTTTGATAGTCTTTCAACAAAATTTCAACAAAACAGACCCTGTGGATGGCTGTAAGGAAGTGCGTCTAAGGATTATTTCCAGTACAGTTTTAATTCTGTGATGTCATAGAAGTTGGGATTTGAAGTGTGTCTTCGATGACTCATCAAGTTGTATACATACGGTTTGCGAATTATCAAGCAGCTTGCACAGCTACAGATAGAAGACATCGCTAATAATGGCACGAAGGGTTGCAGCTGTACTCATGTTATTTCATTCTCTATATTCCTCCTGGAAATAAATTTTGCCAATTGTAGAGTCGCCTTGACACACAAGTGATAGCGCTGCTTTTAACTTGGTGATGTATCTGAAACGGCAGCAATGCCTCCTACAAAAGACTCTATTGCCTGACGACAAAAGCATTGCGTGTGTACAGGTGACCGGACTCGTGTAGATTGCCATGGCCACAGGAGACTTTTTAAGTGTTCAAAGAAACCTTTGCATTGTTGTCTATGTAAACTCCTATTCTAAATAGACGGTAGAAGTGTACACCCACTTCAACGCGCCGAAAGAAATATTGCCAGGAATCACTCATCGGTCAGGCATTAACTCAACGTCACTTGCATTACTGCTATCGCAAACTTTCCGACCTTTCCCTTATCTCCGCGTTAAAAGGAACATCGTTTCAGGTTCTTTGTAGTAATTCTATGGCTTCTTTCTTTCTGTCTTCATTCTGTGTGTGTATCCGATTCTGTCTATCTACTGCAAAGTCAATGGCTGTATACCTATCTGAAACAGAGTCCCTTTTCTGTGACCATAAATTTCTGGGAACTTCTGAGATCCGAATTTTAAACGCATATGTCTGGTTTACAAATAATATGACTGATCTACGGGTCCAGACGACTTTATTTCCACCCTACTTATAATAACCTTTGGTCAGTCGTATTGTTTTGCGCTGGCTCCGATTACATAGCGGTTTACACATTTTAAGTAAACCGACAGGGTAATGGTGGCTGCGTTTCACGCTCTAGGTCATATGTTTCAAGTTCATTAACAGATGATCGTGTCACTGGGTAATACCCGGTGCTCTTGCTCAAAGTATTTCACTACCTTTTAATTTGATTTACAAAGTAAGATCTTGAAATGAAATTTAAAATATTTGTGAGACTTTCATGGAGAGTTCTAATAATATTTGGCGTTTCTTCCGTGGAACGAATAAAACTACGACATTAGTATCTAAATATTAATCTTCACAATAATGCCAAGATGACTGTCACCAAACCACACCAAATTATTTAACTCTGGATGTACACGATCACTTTCAAAACCGTTCCCCGTTAAATCCCCCCTGGCACTCTCGTTTGAATTTCCCGGGTGTAAGCTTTGACATAACGTTCACTGAAAATCCAACATTTTCATTGATTTAATGTTTTACGTAAAGAGATTAACAGAATGTTAAATTTTAAATGTTATTAAAATTTGAAAGAATGATTTAATTATTACGTAGATATGTACCATATGCGTGATGAAAGTTTGTGTGTACCTATGTTTGACGATGTGTTTGTTCAAGGTCATTCAGTGACATGTTAAAAGAGAATGAAATATTTCTAATATTTAGATGACAATCGACTCGCGTGAGCTACGACGCGATAAGGTCATTTCAGAAGAACGCTTTTGCAACAACACTTTCTGTAGCTGTGTCGATGTGATGTACACAAATCATAACTCTTAAAGCTGTTTACAAATTTAACAATCATGATGCTAAATAAATGAAAGCCATATAGTAGAACACATCTGGCAATGAAGCCTTGGCGTTTCAAAACGGCGCGAAACAGTATGTGAAACTGACCTTGCACAAAAAGGCTCTCAGTGTAGAGTTGTATCTTTCAGGAGGATGGAACGACCATAAGGAAGTACAGAGAAAATATGTCCAAGGGAAAGTTTTTTGACAAGTTCAATATCCATCTAGTCATTTATGACAATTATAATGACCCTGATAACGAACATTACTGATAAGTTTCTTACCTGCTTTAGTGTCCAAGGTAAATAAACGCTTGCTTCTATAAGAGTGTGTCTGGTTTGCTAACGAAGGGTCGGGTCCTAGGTTTCAAATCTAGACAGAACTGCCTTCAATTCGAAATATTTGACATCAGGCGAGAAACTCAACCTTAATCGATCCTGCCGCCCAGATCGCCTCATTTGCATAACTACATAGATTATAGATGAAGTCTATATGTCATTGTTTGATTGGATTATGGCGGATGTCAAACGCTTGTTCAGGTTGCTAGGGTTTCGGATCAAACAAAACTTAATGAAGCCAGCACTGCTGTGGCACACCTCGGAAGCAATTGTAAATCATTCGCACTAATTAAGCAAAATCGATTCGGTTATGAGCAGTTGACAGACAAAAAGAGGGAGATGTTAAAACCCGCTGCGTTTGAGGCCTGCAGACGAGGACAAGAAATGCTTTCCTATTGGTTGGAGTTCCCCTTTGTAACAGAATAGAGCAATCAGTCGGACAAAAGAGAGTTCACAAGGAGTTATTGTACATGTTTAAGTTATAGACTTCAAACTGATTCAGTCGCTCTCTTAGTCAATTTTGTTCGTAAATAAGTTCACTTATCCACATGTATAGGACTTCGACACTAGGCCACAACGCGATGATGTATTTAAAGATTAAGACGAAGTGTTAAAATATTTTTGCCACAAATCCAAGATCACACTTCTTTACTATTTATGGTAAATCTATAAAATAGCGCAATGCAATCATCTACTGTTTGATAGTTTTATGTTATATTATTTAATCATATATTTGCATATTAATTATAGTATTTTTTATTCATTAGTTATATCTATTCGTTCATTCTTGCTTTTCATATACTCACTTTACACACACCCATGTATGCATCATTCATCCATCCATCAATCCATCCATCTATTATCCATTCATTCATTCACTCATTCATTCATTCATTCATTCATTCATTCATTCATTCATCCATTCATTCATTCATTCATTCATTCATTCATTCGTTCTATTCCATTCCATTCAGAATGGATGGATGTAGGAAAGGTGAAGCTAAGTTCTGGAAATCATCGCTTCATTGGCAAAAACCATTGGCAAATGACATCGGAAGTATGAAGCCCGATAATATTGGCAAAGGATCAGAAGAGTTGGCAATACAAGTGATTTTAAAGTTTACCATATTAAACTTTCTGCGAAGAAAATAAAACAATTTGCCGGAATTCTCGGCGGCTACAACAGAGCAAGACCACTGATCAATTACCGAGGTGAAATTTAAATGTCATTTTGCGGTTTGTTAGACTTTTGCTATCGACGCCACCAACGCCTTTAATAATTCCTCCCTCGTTCAGGAAAAACTAGGTCGTCTGTGTTCAATCCTTCTAACTCCACACAGCCCACGCAAAGTCTGTGGTCTGACTGAGGATAATTAATGGTCGGAGACTTGTGTTCAGAACTGGCCACATCGATATCGGGAGTCAGACGCCATCTAATTTATTCATAGTCTGGGACAAGCATACTATTCTCTAGCCATGATCATTACCATCTTCAAATCAACATTTAGAACTTTTCCCTGTTCATCAGTTTGTTTATTGAACGGAATCTACATCATTGCTTGTCTTGAATCATTTACCGTATGAATTACTTGATTCATCAATTAATATGGCCATTTATCCATTCGTTTATTTCTCGTTTATCTAATCAGTCTTTATTATTTATTTATTTATTTACTTATTTATTGGCCAATGATCGGACGATCTCACTCTGATCCATCCACCAGTCAACCAAACAATAAATTGATTAATTCATTCATTCATACATTCACTCACATGTTCATTCATTCATCCATTTATTTATTTATTTATTTATTTCCCTCTATTCATATTCAAATGCCTCCTTTCGTACATTGATATCGGACATTCTGAGCATTCAATAAGCTGTCAAACACACACTCTTTTTATACTTCACTTCGTTCTCTTATTCTCTCGTCTTGACTTCACTCATTCTAACGATCTTTCTCTTTTGACAATCTACTAATCCATTCACCAACTCACTGACTTACTTTTGAAACAAAGTTTGCTTACAAACTGACCGACCAGCTGACTGACAGTTTACTTTTACTGAAACAATCGGACGTTGTTCTGTGGCAATACAAGCTATGCAGCGACTACTACCTGATGCAATTCTCGCTTTCTCACATTTAATCAGTCACTCACGCTAACACTCGTGACTTTGTAACGTTAGGCTAGCCAAAGCTCAAGTTGACTTTGGCTTAGCGTAATACTGATATCAGTCGGATGGCGTCGCATGAGCACGGTCTTGGGTGGGTGAACTGCGCACAACGGTCCAAGGAGAAATCTTTGCGCACGCTCTGTCGAGTTATTATTTTAAAGTAACGAACCTTTAGTCTTGTTTTACTTTCATGACCGCTTAGGGCAAAACATTATTATGGCGAGATATATTGTGACTGCGACAGCTCTGTTAAGTGGCAATCCGTATATTAATTTAATTTACTGTGATCGATAGGGGATTTGAAACAATTGTGCCGTTATGATCTCAACAAAAGACTGCATTTTTATCAATCAATAAATAACCAGAATTGGTTTTAAAACAAATGAGCAAAATATCAATGCATAGCAAATTGAAATACAACATCAGTGTCTACCTATTTAAAGTTCTTGAATTTGTTGCTGTGTATGATTCTTCTCAGCCTCCGGTTCGATATTTTCCAAATATAGCAACGTTTTAGAATTTCGATAGAAATCCGTGACTGAAATAAACCTACAATGCGTTAACATCGACATGAAAATGCAATCCAAACCTATAAGATATGAAAACTTTATCGCTTGAATTTCAGTCTTAGTTTAAATGAGCACTTCCATCTATACACAAGATCGTGTCTTTAGAAATTTCCCGCTAAAAATGAGGTGAACAAAAATATCGTTTTTGCAAACATTGATTAAAAATGAAATGAAGCTTAGGGTGTATGCTGAACAACAACTATCTGGAATGTACCACCGCCGCCTTTTTCTGGAAATACGGAAAGTTGAATGCTGTTACTCTGGCATAGTACGAGGATAACTTTCGACGGGAAATGCCAGGTCGTGTATTAACCTGACGGCGGACAAGGATTGATTAGGCCTACTAAGGCACTTAAGTAAATTGTTAAGGTTAAACATCCAAATGCCCGATTGCTCGATCATCGTAAACAGTCTGAACGGTAAATAAATCGACGGAAAACGTAAAGAAGAGGATCTATCCTTTAGATTGAAATTTATTTCATCAAAACCACAATTGCAAGGCGCGTTTTTCGCTTCGTTTGAATCGGAATCAGAATTTACATCAGATGATAAATTCCGTCGTGCTGTTCGCTTGTAAAATTGATTGGCGCGTAAATTGCCGCGTGTTCAGGCACTTGCTTAATTTAATAACAGAGCAGCCTGAGACTCAACCATGCAGTAATTTGTAACACGTCGGTTTTGATATGGTACCTCTAAATACGCCAAATTTACAAGTCCCGCAATTTCGACTCTCATTAGGGCTTCATTTACAATGACAGTTAAGGCTAATGATGTCATCATTTTTGAGGCCCCCGGTAAAGATGGCTGCTGACACGATGGTTCAGAGAAGAATTTTCAGAGATAACCAAAAATAAAAAAGGTGATATCTTTAATGAGCGTTCATCAGTATCTTTAAAGTAAATATAATATTATATTAATTCGCGAATTTAAATCTATTTAAAGTTTTCGAAACATGAGGTAAAATATAAAAAATTGGTTTGTAATGAAAAGTTAGGCGGCCTCTGCTTAATGTCTTATACTAAACCATGCCATAGCTGCAACTTAGCAACAATATCTGTCGTCCTTTTAGTTCTCCATAACCACTTTGCGTACATAAGGAGGCATTTGGCTTCCATGTGTATAACTATGCGTTGAGAATGCCAGTAAGAATATACATGCGTAATGTGTGTATACACTTACGCATAAGCACCAATTTGTGTATGTATGTATGTGTATGTATGTATGTATGTATGTATGTATGTATGTATGTATGTATGTATGTATGTATGTATGTATGTATGTATGTATGTATGTATGTATGTATGTATGTATGTATGTATGTATGTATGTATGTATGTATGTATGTATGCATGTAAGTAAGTACGTACGTACGTACGTATGTATGTATGTATGTATGTATGTATGTATGTATGTATGTATGTATGTATGTATGTATGTATGTATGTATGTATGTATGTATGTATGTATGTATGTATGTATGTATGTATGTATGTATGTATGTATGTATGTATGTATGTATGTATGTATGTATGTATGTATGTATGTATGTATGTACGTACGTATGTATGTGTCTGTCTATCTATCTATCTATCTATCAATTTATCTATCTATTTTAAGTGTATCTTTGCACACTGTGGGATGGCGGATTGGCAATGCATCTGATGATGCACTAAGGACAGATAGTCTAATGAGGGATGGTTGTAAATTGAATGTGAGAATGGAAAAGGTTAGATATTTGTCATGGTTGGTTACTTTATGAAGTTAGCTTCCCATTGATTCACTTTATAGCCTTACAACATCACTAGAATGTTATTTCGGACTCTCTGAATTGTACATTGGGTGTCTGGTCTATAGTAGTGCTGAATTGATGATGAAACGTGCGGAGAAAGTGACTTATCTCGTGTAAAATACTGTATATAATACTTTTACAGCGTCCGTCTTTAATCAGTTTAAGTGCGAACCGGGACAGTTCGCTTCCAAATTTCGCGCCTTTAAATGGGTGATAGAAGAACCTGCATATTTTCTAGAAGACTTCAGTTTACGTTGTCGAAAGGATTTTTTTAAGTGCGTAAACAATTATAAACACATGAAAATGCGTTTGTAGAATTTTGATTTCTGTAAATCTATTAGAAAACATGTGATCCAAAAGCCATGTTTTACATCATGGATAATGCTATGCAAATTGACGTTAGAATATTAGTAAGAGAATCGTTCAACAGTATTTGGTGGAAAAGCGTGTCGGACAATCGCTACGAACGAAGCGTCTATGTTAATCAGTACTGGATGAATTTACTGTAAGCAACAATCACATCTGATTCATTGACGTAATCAACCAAATTAGTTAAGTTTGATTAATCAGGTCAAAATTCGAGGGGGCCTACCAGGAAATTCATGATGCAATACTAACACTCTTTACATTTTAGTTTCTGATGACGAATATGACGGAGCTGCAGCGTAGTAACCTTAGCGTTGGTGCAATTGGAATGTCATTCTGGTTAATATATAAAATTTGTATTCTTTGACATTTTTAAATGTTTGTGGTTGTCGATTGACGATGATATGGCTGTTTCTAGACACTGATATCTCGATACAGGGGCATTGAGACCTAACAGTTTCTTTCCTTCGTAACGAACACAAGTAACTACCCCCCCCCTCCTCCCCACCCGTCCTCTTGTGTGATGTACCGCTACAAACACAGGGAAAACAGCATTCTCAAGACAGCATCCATCATTTTAACAAAAAGTATCGAATCATTTTGAAACCAAATACATGCCAAAAATGTGAGTCAAACCTTTTGATTTAAAATCGCTCCCTGCATTCGGAAATTGACTTAGAAGCTTACCTCTTTTTCAAAATTTGCTTAATGAATGCCTTCATTTAATTAATTGATGAACCGATAATTAGAAGAATATCAAGATGAACAGCGAATATCCAAAATAATTGACAACCTGGTTGTAATTCGACTTCGTTTTTATTGACTAAAATTGTTTAATCTTGTTAGCGTTTTTACGCCGGAACTTCGAGAATCTTTGAGTAAGCTATTGTTATGCAAATATGAGTTATACAGCGCACGCGCAAGCACTCATCACGCTGATGAATGAACTTCAAACAAAAGGAGTCAATGAAATGATTAACGGGTCGATACGCACATAGAGGAATGTAATGTTTATTTAATTGAATTAAGGCTACCATTTTAGCACCATTGGGAGGGGGGGGCTTTTTGAAAATGTCAAAAAACGAGGCCTCAGTAATTACAAAGAGGAGCTGATTTATCTACCTCACAAAATAATTAGTGTTATTGTCGATTGCATATTTCTTTTGGAAGTCTGATTGCATGCTAATTGCCGAATTTAATGTCCTCCCGTCTCAAATATAAACTGTATTACTTCCTACAGCCTGACTAAGAAATGAATATGTTGAAATAAATCGTAATGTATAATTCGAAAGATACGAACCATGGCATTTCGATCAAGTTTCCGATTTCAAGATATCACGTTGATATCAATGGACGAGGAGCTAGTCTCTTGACAGAAATATGTTCTCGTATGGGTCGATAGGGTGTGTAGAACAAATGCAAAATTTACTTTAAACGTCCGCCACGGTGAAACTTGAACACATACATATGGGAAAATTCATGAAGTTTCATGCATAGGCCTTATGGAGGACAAGTCTTGTGTAGCCTCTGTCAACTTGATTAAAGTGGGATAACAAAATGACGGCATCTCTACATTTGGTCATCAAGTTCAATGCTGGGTCACCTCTCTGACATCAGTTGATCAGGTTTCAGGGGTCGTCAACCAGACGAATTTGAAAAATTGCAATTGGTGTGTGTTTATATTTACTTATGCCATTCTTATGCACTTTGAACAAAATTGAAATGTGTATGAGGCAGCTTCAGTGGAAGCTGTAAGTTACCGCCCTGTCGCTCACTAGTAGTCCTCTCTCCTCATCAGAAAACCTTCGAATTCCAGCGCCCCTTTCCCTCCTCAAAAACTCCCCTCTGTCCCTCTCTGCCATGAAAATCAATACTGCCCGCTCTTTGTCATGTGCGTTGGCTCTCCCTATCGCCAACATCTCCCCCCTGAAAACAACAGAATCACACTTCCCACCCGCACAATAGTCTTGTTACCCGGCGATGAGACTTCCCCCTGCCCGCTGATAGGAGAAATAAGTTGTCCTTCAGTTCAGGTGGTCGGCTACTCGATAATGAGAGACTTAAATTTTTGCACCAACGTTCCTCAAGCAAACATTCAGCCGTTCTCTTTTAAGATCAAAAACAAGAATCGAGGGTCACCATGCAGATTTCGGTACTAGAGAACAAATTACCCAATATTTACCGATTCAAAATAATCGCCATCCCATGCTATATCCATAAAGGAAAATAAAATTCCTGATTTTCACAAAACTAACTTCAGTCAAAACTTTATTTACTCCATAAGCTTTAATTGAGCCCCAATAAGTGGTAAGCCAAAAGAATATTTTAAAAGTTGAATTTGAGAGTCTGAATATTTTCACCAATGAGCATTCTACCTTAAGAAATCCTTTACGAGCACCTGTCTTCGTCGACTGCCCCTGAAATAGGAAGAGGCTACCAGCAAGAGACGACTGAGACTACATAGAAATGTCGTGATTTCAGCGTCTGATTTGAATCACTTTGCTGCACTTTCCAAAAGAACTATCAGCGCTACAGTGTCATGTAGGTGTACCTGTGCTTTATGTTGAAACATTTCAATTGCCTTTTCATTCTTTGACAAGTGACTTCAATGTAATTGCATGTTTCTCATTTGTTTGCCTGTCACTTGGAAATTGAAAGTGTCGGTATGATGTATTTTAAAACTTCGAGGGTTGCGTGCTCGGCCTGTATTCTCCCTGTCATGACAAGTGGCAAAGTGCTTAGGTCTCGAAACGCCATCGAGACTCCTCGTTTAACGACAGTATTCAATAATCAGGACTGCCGATAGAGGTGAATAAAGTAACGCCATCGACGTTAGGTCAAAGTTCATACAAGAAGGGCTTCATAATTTCCAGCAGTTCATATATCTTTCAATCTAACTGTCGACAACCAGTAAGCTTGTTCAGTGTGTGACAGAACTATAACGGAATATACCTAATCACTACATTCCATAAAAACAAGAATATATTTTGTGACAACCTAAAAGTAATTCGTCTACAGATAAGACAGATAATTCACATTTAAAAAAGAAACATTGTCTTGCGTAATCCTCAAACCATATAAGTGGAATGATTTTGTGGGAAATGGACAAGAATGGATATTTTTTTCTGCACACGATCTTTTAAGCAAGCAAACATCGCTAAGGCACGCATATTTTGATAACGGAAAGAGCTGGAGACTCAGCGAGATTAGGTCTCTATGTATCGAGTCCGATAATGAAAGGGCATGTATAATATTATTTATAATCATGTAACAGTTGTCAATATTAAATTGCTATTGAAGTGTTTTTCTCTGTACCCACCTCGTAACTCTGACTGAATGGAATAAAAATGCACACTTTTGGCTGTGGATGTGAAAAACTTGACTCGATAATTTGACAGCGCTACCTCTAAGCACATCTATTTCATTTCATTTCATGGTGTGTACCAATTTTTTCATTATTGATGTACTCATTCTGTCACGAAGGGTTCATCTTTAAGTTAATTACCTATTTCTCCAAGCACTGCCATGCATATTTTTACTTAGGTTTGACTATAAACCTTTTTTTGTGAAAACATTAGGTTTCTGTGTCATTTTAATTTGATTGCGCACACACTTCAGCAAAATCAGTATGAATGTTAGAGGTTTCACTGTGACGTGAGGAAAAGAAAAAACTCTTCAAAATTTATTTCTTTTTCACTCTTTTGGGTTTTTTGTTTTTTGTTGTGTTTTGAAACAGTAAAATTTTATATCAAAGCTGATTCAAATGAAAAGCAAGTCATATTTTGTTCCACTAAAGTTTGAATAAGAATTCCTTACTTCTTGGGGAACATATATCTTCATGCCTTCTACTCTTTGAGTTTTTATATCGAGGAACACGATTATAATAACTTTGAAAATTTAAGTTAGCCGCCATTGTAGTTGTGAAAACAAGGCACTTAATACTCAATCGATGCAGAGTAGATTCTCTATATAAATTTTTAAAATGACAAAATAACTCAAAACACGGTTTACTAATCTATGAAAGAAGTCAACATTGGAGATTTTCAACGTCTTCCGGGCTGGGGAAAGGATAAAATAAAGTATGTCTTGCTGGGTAACCATGGAAACATGACAAGCAAATCACAATCCGCCAAAATGTGAAACGTAAGGACATTGTGAAGGGTATAAATGACAAACTTGGACGTCAGCGAACGTGTGTTCTCAAAGTTCTTCAGTGGCCAGCACTGAGTGTGGTCGTACGAGTTTGCAAATAGTGGACACCTTCATTTGCAGTTACGCTCGAATATTTTAGACATGGTGCCTTGAACGACTATTACCGGTTGCTACGACAAACAATCGCTCCACGCTATGTTCCGACACTAGCGAACAGAGATAAGATCAAAATACAATCCATAGTGCCATTTGTTCATTCCTTCACCAGTTATGTTTCTCAGTGGACGAGACTCAAAACACATGGACACTTCGTCAAAATTGACGATGAAAGCACGAACATGTCATCGAAAGTTGAATATGTTAACAGAAATTTCTAAAAATTCAACGGACTGTGAACGTTCATATATAATGTGACAAATATCCAAACTTGTGTACATGGATGGAGTATCGCTACGCTAGAGTTGACTATTCTGGAATGGTTCCGCCTTGGCAATTTGCAAAGTTTCTGAACACGTGGGGATACTTTGAAATAATGATGTCATCATGGGTGACAGGGAAATGATGTCATCGCCATGACATGTCAGAGGGTTCGGTATGAGAGGGGAGCCAAAGCATACAACACTTACGCTTTGGTAACTTCGTTTCTACGCGAACGTGACTCGCATAGAATATCTGTCGCTTCGGTTTCTTTAATTTATTACGTCATATGGAGACGCGACGGAAAGCACTCAACGAAAGCAAAAATAAGGTCTGATATATTTCGGGCGATGAATGTTTGCACCTTACAGCAAGAAATCAATATTACAAGTCACGTCAGCGGAATTAAAAATGTTAAGGTCGATATGGTCAATTACGTTACCAATGGCAACTATTGTGATGTATTAACCTCGAACCAATCAGACGAGAGAGGGATATGCTATTTTTGATGCCAAAGTTGCCCTGGCGATTAATAGCACTAATGTTGAAAATATGAAAATAAATATTCCAAATTTAAGTGTATGATTGAGGGATGAGATTATCTTAACATCAGCAGTTTTGGAATATTGCCGAAATGATAGAGAAAAGGAGTGAATCAAGCCGTCTTACTGGACCGTGTAAATTGAATCTTATCAAATGCATCACCGAAGAAGGACAATCAATTAGCCATGCAACTATGTGAAGTAATTCCCTGGGGAGACCTGCTAATTAAATAAAAAGCTTCGCCCTGGCCAGTCTCTTAGCGGTGTTTAAGCTCGCCCCTGAGAAATGATAACATCGGAAGCTAAATGGCATCTAATACACGATTTACTTAACACCAAATACTGAATTCTACTCATGTCCATGGTACTGCCAGTTCACCATACAAAATCTCCCCATGGAGATCTCGAGTTATCTTTATCCATACTCAATGTGCACATAGAGAGAATATTTATGAAAAGCGATTTGAACTTTTACAAGTGAATGCAGGGATTATAAAAATACCTTTCGTTAAAATTCTCTTGGGAGACATCTGGTGTTTTTTATCTTGTACCTGACGAAACGAAAGTCGAATTTTAAAAACATGAGGGCGTACTTCATATCGCCAATCAAGAATAACGCCGTGCCTCTCCCTCTATTGCAAATGCCAGGCAAAGCTCAACTCCTTAATCTCGTTATCTATCATACACCATTTTCTGAGACGGATATTGTGTCCTCTTCCAAATATTTCTACACCACACAACCCCTTTAACCTCAGATTGTCGGTTTTGTTGTTCTCTGTCTATGTTTCTGTGTCTCTATCTCTCTGTCTCTCTCAGTCTTTGTCTCCGTCTCTCTGTCTCTCTCCTTCTCCTCCTAACACCTGCACCTCTCTCTTTCATATCGGCTTTAGCTTTTATGTTTTGCGCAACAACGAGTATCACACCTCTATAATGAGCAGTTCGATTTTCATAGTGCGATATACTAAAGGAAACGTTGACATTATATTTAAGAATTATATTTTGCAGTCGTAGTTCTTTTTAAAGACATGCATCTGCTTACTTTGGTAACTTAGACTGAGAAAAGTAATTTAAGGTGTATTCGTTTACCTAGTCAATAACTCTGTTAGAGGGCGCTCTTTACAAGGCACAGGCGTGAAGAGTTCCCCAATTTGTCGCCTACGGCGCTGCTTAATTAGCTCTACTGAGTTACTTTTCAATCGCCGTGCACTGTTTTAATCCAATCCTTACTGTTTAGGGACTGATTTATCGCTCCATTCCCCTAAAACATTATTCCACGAATTAAAGTATCTTTTCCCGTCGGCTTAATATCAATTCATGAAGAGAGATAGGGGTGTCTTCAATGAAATGACTGGCAGATACAGTTTCTTATATGGTTCTCTATTAATAGGCGAATCAACAAACCTGAGCAACAAATACACCTTCACAGTCAAAAGAATGAAGAATTGATTTACACGTACAAATTTTCTGGTTTGACCCTCATCGATCATATTCATCTTTATAAATAGAACTGTTCGTTTTATTTTACGAGTGCCCTCGGATTCGGTTGTTTTGCCAAAGAAGAATTAAAATTATGCGTGATATCGATTCTTCAGCCACTTTTAATTTTCATGTCGTTGAAAGAATGAATTAGAAATGACGACGACAACAATGCTGCTGCTGCTGCTGCTGCTGCTGCTGCTGCTGCTGATGATGATGATGATGATGATGATGATGATGATGATGATGATGATGATGATGAAGAAGTAGAACAAGAGGAAGAACAGGAGGAGGAGGAGGATAATGCTGGTGATGAATGCTCCGACAAAGATGATGAGGAAGATGATGATTATAGTAATAATGATGATGGTACTGGTATTTATAACAAATAAAATAACCGGAAACAAGAAAACAATTTTCGATTCCTTAGATTAAGCATTATTAATACAGATATAACGTTTTTGTCAATATCTGATGAATTAAGGAACGGACAGTTCATTGGACTAGTAAACAATGAAAAACTATATAAAAATGACTCCATCACGAATTGTATTATGAGATCTGTAAGATACATCCGTTCTTTGCACGACTATTATAACTTTTCACATCTATCACGTCTTCCTCTTAGTTTTTTTTTCTTCAATCTCTAAGTTGTCCATCTATCTCCTCCGTTCAATATAGAGTGGGATGTAAATTAATATAACTTTGACATTCAAGAGCAATTATGAGTGTCGCCACAGTTAGAAATGCTATCCCAAGAGTGTAAAATGACATTTAAAACGACTTGACTTTGGACGTGACACTAAATACTATTACCTTCTCTCTCCCGTGAGGTCAGTGTGTTTCGGAAGAACACAACAAGTGAAAGAAAACACAAATTACGTGACATCTTCTCGGCAAAAAAAAAACGATGTAGGAGAAACAGTACACGTGAACTGAGGTAATCCAAATCGTCAGGTACAGCTCTGTAGTCTATCGGACATACTATCGGTATAGTGTTTGGTTTTTTTATCCGAGCACAACCATGTTTAATCGCCGCGAGCTCTACACCTTGGTATGACCAATGTGGTGGAATTACTATCTAAGGATGGCGAGTCCAAGACCCATGTATAGGACATGGTGTTGTGTCTTTAAGCTAAGCCCTTTACTTTGATTGTTTTTACACTATCCGAGAAAATCGGTACCTCTTCCTTTAATTGAGCTTCCACTTGTTGGATGACAAAAATGAATTAATATAATTAATAAAAAAATGTAATACATAAAAATACTACTTCACATCTCTTTGGGTAAGATATGCGAACAAAGCTTGTTGCTCTTTTTTGTGTTACTATCTCTACATTTATATCTTTCAGTGTTTTACATCTTTTTCACAACCGTTTTTTTTTCTAAATTGTCTGTCAACCTGTTTGTCAACCCGTTCGCTATTCTGTCTCACAAACCGTACACCTGTCTCGATCTTGGAGATGTAATTTATTCTACTATTGTTGCTGTTGTTGTTGTTGTAAATTGCGAAACTACAGTTATTTCTGCAAGTTGCTAGAGATTAGTCCTGTCTGAGCATGCGCGACTTTCTTGTTGATAAACGTTAATACTTCCCAGAAATTGGCGATGAATGTCGCAAATGTGAAGTAAATTCAGCATTCGATACAAATTCACAGATCATCACTTTTTTATAGTTTTCCAATCACTAAAAGCTTTGCCAAATAATATTTAGTAGAGTTCCTTCGTTTATATGAAGCTGCTTCGGCCGAGGTCACCAGATTTAGAATTTTGGATATGCACAAAGGATGTTGGGATATGTTGTGCATAGCAACATACCCGTTGTATTGTTCCATACGCACAGTCGCAGACGGGACGACCCTTTCCCTTTAAACAGATTGTCGCAGTGTGAACTGACCGACACCGTACTCCATCTTAATCCAGACATATGCTGTTTTAGAAGATATCTCTGTTTAGCTGAAATCAGCTTACTGACCATGACGTTGTGTTCATCTGTACTTTACTTAGCAATAAGCGCACGCACATAGACAACCCACACCTTGACCTCATTCATCTTCATTTTGCCTCATCAGGTAAATATCTGCAAAAACTAATGTAAAGTTACTCGTTCAAGTTTATGTGAAGGCCCTAATGTCTTTCAGATAGTTGCTGTCATGATTAATAGTCCACTATGGACCCAATCTCCCTAGAACAGAAGGTCGTACAAGCTTACCCATAATCCTTTTCGACCTTGTTATTACGTTCAAATTATTGCGTTTCTTCTTATAGAATCTTCATTCGCCACTTCAACTATCATCGTTTTTCTTTGATGTCCTGTTGATATACGTTGCGTTTGTTTCGCGTATTACTTCACTCCATTACCGATAATTTTGGAGCGCACGTGCAAAGCTAACATGCAATTTTGATATCTCTCTGAATATTGATGACAGACCTCGGAGGGATGATGTAGAAAGATCGAACCAGTGTAAGTTCTCAATAAAGTTTCCATCAAACACAATGTTTGCAAAATTCGTGGGAACAAATAAATCCACACTAAGTTCAAAGTGACAGTTGAAACCATTAAAATGTTTATCGTCTATGGATCTTCGTTTTTATCTACACGATACTGATATTATTCTGGTAACAGTTTATTTTTAAGGGGATTACAGTTGTCCTTTGCTAAGTATCATACACCAGCTGTTTGTTTGCATAAACGAAACATATAACCTATAATGACGTCATTTCAAACTATGTTCATTTTGTATGTAGAATAAAGTGATTGAATTACCCGCATGTTAGCTGAAGTCAACATCTATAGCTACATACGGTTCAACCATAGATATGAATCAAGATTACGGAATTAAATTGACCGTAGGAAGACAGAAGTGCGATACTTCAATCGATTACAATCTCTAGGAAAACGCAAGAAGAATAAATCGTAATTTAGGGCATTCTCCACTCTCCTTTGCGAATAACGTTTCGTCATCGATTTTGGATGTTGTATCTTATAGAAAGCCATATGCGAATCGGTTACACTCTAGTTCTTGGACTTCGCTCGTTAAGAGCATGCGTCAGAGATTATATTTATCTGTGGGTGTAATTGATATAGTAGATTGGGATTCCAATTGAGAACATAAGACTAGCGTACGGGTAGCGGCTAATTAATCGAATACATCCATTTGAGAAATGAGCATTAAGAATTATTGCCCCGATAAACCCGCATTATATATGATTCATAATTCAAAATTTCTTAGGTGGAATTGAGTACGAGGAGAGGCTGATCAGTTCAGCAGTTTCCGCCATCAAAGCCAATGAACAGATAACGGTCACTGTTTTTTTGTAGTCCACAGTTCGCTTTTTAAACAATGTATCCACGATTGAACGAATGGTGTTACAAATGTGTAGACTCGTGTTTTGTATACCACAGTGACAGTCCTATATTCACCCACTGTTTCTCAATACAAACTGATTCAGGTAGAATGCGCCTCGAGGACAGATATTCGAACTCTCAGACTTTTACAATACTTATGGGGCTCATTTTAAAGCTCTTGGAGTAAGAAAGTTTTTCACCGCGTTAGTTTTTCGATAATCGAAAATCTTAATTTTTCCCTGTAGAGTTAACTTAGGGATTGCGGCCATTTTTAATTTCAAATTTTGGTAACTGTCAGGTAATTTCTTTCTGTACTATCTCATTTTGCACGCTAGCCCTAAATTTTATTATCGATTTTGTAAGAGAATGGTTGAAACGGTTTCATTTAGGAAAGTTTGAGCAAAGGTTTAAGTCTCTCAATTTTGAGGCGCATACTACCTATCTTGATAAAAATTTACGAGGAAAATAGAGCAGTAATGATGCACATCAAAAAGCAATGTCAATTAAGAAGCATTATATTCAAATGCGAAAACCAGAGATTGAGGACCGTATCTTTAACTCAGTTTGCATGGCAAATAACAGTTGCACGCATGACATGACTGTCAGTGCTAGCTTCGGAAAACATTCAAAAAGTCTTATTCCCAGGAAACATAAATAGATCACCGTACACATTCTCACAAGGCACAGATTATTGGATAAAATGTATTCCGTGATGAGGGAGCACACATCCCACAGGCGTTTTGTAATTACATCTCTCATAAAACTAAAACGATGAATCTTGATAATAATTGCATTTTCCAACGACATAACATAACTAATCTAAATCGATCAGTAATTATCTGTCTGAGGGAAAGACAGATATCATTTGTAAAGATAAAATTCAATTCTATTAATCAGATAGCGCACATTAATTGCAGTACTTTGTCAGGACAGCTCGTAGGAAAGCCGTCTTTTAGGTTCGCATTTCTTTGACATAAATATCAACGAAAACAAATTTTATTACACGTTCAATGCTTTCACCTGAGTTCTCCGTAAAGAAATCTTCGTTTGACTTTGCAAATAACACTGCTGTACCGCAGAAGTACACACAACGGCAGAGAATTGAACAGTATGTGACGTAATATCGATAAACATATTCAGTTCAACAGATATACGTAGGATAGTTTGACGTAACATCCATCACATAGGACACATAAAATGTACGTTTGGTTTTCACTCATATGAATGCTTGTCGGAGCAGTGATAAAATATGACACGCCTAGATCAATAACAATTCAATACAATCACAATGAACAGATAATATCCCATTATGGTATCATAGCTTTGGTCCTCTGCTCGACAAAGATTTGCGGTTTCCATTTCACCTCTCTCGTTAGCGGCACATGTGTTGTCCGTTTTGTTAAAAATATTGGAATTATGATATTCATGGCTCTTACCATCCGGTGAATAAGAATTGTTAGTGTAATAACAGCCAAAAGAAGACACATATTTGTCTTTTACAGATATTCTTCTGATATTGAAGGAAGCGCGAGGAGTTTTACGCATTAGTTCGGATTCTTTTCGTCAATTCTACATATTTTGTTTGCCTGCAAATTTATTGCTGACAGTCATATTAGAGCAATTCTCGGGACAAACACCAACTATTTGATGATTTGTGCCCGTCTTAGGAATACGGATTATAGAAGCTAGGTACCTGGCAAAAACTTGTAAAATCGCTCATCTATTCCCCGTGCTAAAAATACGTGAAATCCAATGGATTTTCGTAGACGATTGACTGTCTTTGCATTGACGTCGGTCAGGTAAAAATTATTTATTTTACACTATCACTTAAATTTGATGAAATAGCGAGAGATTTGTTTTTAGTGTATTTTCAAATCAATGAAAAAAAAGAGGATAAGAAGAAATAGAACATAGAGAGTTCAAATCTGACTATACTGGAAAGAATTACGAGTGGTAAGAATGGCGACATGTTTGTCTATGATTGTCATAAAACAGTCAATCAAAAGTGTTGTCCCTCTACGCTTACAAGACGACGGGCATCGTGACATTTCCCGAATATATTGCTTCGACGCAGTCTTAGTTCACGTTTTTTCTCACACAAAGACTGAGCTGTTTAGGTGATAAGAAGATTACAAAAGCATGTCGTCTTTTGATTTCCGTTGAAAGAGCAGATCAGTGGATAATTCTGCTTCAGAAGATAAATCTGACGAGAACGCGTGCCTTTGCAACCCAAGAATGTCAAGAAATCATTGGCCTTGTCGGCAAGAGCACTTTTTTCAACAGAATAATCTCAGGATGATATACGCGTGACAGTATTTCTGTGTGGTGTAAACATATGCCCTGCTTACTCGATGGAAACATATGCCGTACTTACTGTATGAAAAGTCATGTGTCTGGCGCAGTTGAAGCCATATCTTACACAGTGCTTGCTGTAAGAGGTCAAGGAACTTTACCGAAAAACATGTTATTTTAAAATTGGAAAATTGGCAGTTTGATCATCAACTCTGAATGGTCTACGATATGCTTTTGACAGAGGGAAAATGACAATTTCATGCAATTCTATCGCTTACAGTGAGATAATCTAAGGTGAAAGGGTGGGTTCGCTTTTTACATTTTAGATCTTTGATGAGTATCTTAGATTGGCTTATTTTAACTCTGCATGGTCAAGTGTATGTTTCAATGAACGAGATGGAAATTAGGCGATAGGAAAAGATTTACCAAATGAGTCACAGTCGAAGAAATTTAGACTGAAGTCAGCAAAGTTTGATCCTTCACTTTCATGACTTCATCAACATAGTGTGAGGCGATCCGAACTTGACAAGTAACGTGTGTCAGCGAGCGCATACCTACCTACAACTTATGGCCCGCGTGTGCGGGACGTGTAAAACGGTAGTGCTGGTATACATCGAAAAGTTTTGTGCGTGCACAAATTTTTCGACGACCTCACTGTACTACGACGTATACTAAGGTGCTTCAGCGTGCTCTTAACTTATACAACACTTACCCCTAACGTATTCGACGTACGCCCATCGTATTCGCCATTTTTTTCATACGTTGGCATACGCTGCCTAAATCGTCAAGGTGTAACCGGGCCATACGGCATGTGTAAGCCTCTGCAAAGTTGCTTCGTCGGGACAAATAAGGATGGAAACAGATATATAACAGTGCAATAGTTGGAGAGGGAAGCAAAGGTTGAAGCGAGTTGACAATCAGCAATAATACACATTTCAATACATCATTCGTACATACTGGCTGACTGTTCTTAAAGTTGAAGCCAATTATGACTGTTGCACGGTACACCCGTCGTATTCATTTTACGCACAGAATGCGAAAGTGAACGAAATGTGTTCACAGTTTGTGAGAATTGTCATAATTTTGTTGAAAATACCTTGTGTCATTTTACTGGCTGTCCTGTTATATGCATTTTGAATAAACGAACCCGGGTGTGCTCTAAAGATTGTACGGTCAGGCAGGTTCAGAATCGTCGTCGTCAACATCATCATTACCATCATCGTCGTCGCCGCTATCATCGTCATAAGCGTCGACTCCTCTACTATCATCATGATGATGATGATGATGATGATGATGATGATGATCATCATCATCATCATCATCGTCGTCGTCGTCGTCGTCGTCGTCGTCGTCGTCGTCGTCGTCGTCATTGATGCTATCAGTCACAGCATTATTAGCAACGTCATTTACATCCAAGGTAATTTAAAAAGTATCAATATCGTGATGTTTCGTCATCCTTGTCTGCAACACTGAAGATCCAAAATAAGATCATGCTATCGATCATGATAACGACCATGACGGCTAAATTAGACCAATGTCACTGTGTTCGACTGTACCTATCCACTTACAGTATGGCTATCATTGTCATTCCATCATTCGATGACGTCAAAATCTTAATAATTTCCTAGATTACAAAACAGGGGGATTCGATGGTTTAGAAATATTTGAACAGCGGTAAAATCATCTGAGGCTCACTCGTAGTGTTGAAATAAATAGACTTTAGGTCTAAATCCAAAGATGCATGGTGTACAGAATGTCTTTCAAGTAGAAACCAACAACAAATTTAATAAATAAAAAAACGATTTTGTCGTGTTTCTGTCCTTGTTTTGCCCTGTTTTGGTTTGATCTGTGTTTATTATGTACTTAAATAGTGTTTTTATTGCAAAAACATTGAATACTATCCATTTAAATCAATTACCTTCATTCATGTAAGCCATGTTTTCTCGTTCATTAGTATGGCAAAGCAACAATAACTTTTCTGCGAACAAGTCCCATTGCATAATATCAGACTCTTTATGGTCGTTATGATCGTTATATTTCGTCGGAATCAATTTCTCATATCTTACTTCTATCATTTTTTGTCTTTGTGGACAACATTGACGTCATCAGCCGGGGAAAATATTGTACCAATCTTCGCCCAGCCTCGTCTGTCTTCTTCACTGGCGAGTTCTTGTCTCTGAGCCCAACGCAATATCATATATCTTAATTGGGATTTCCCGTTATCTAGCGTAAATAAATTATCGATGTCAGCTTTTGTGGTATTACGTTTTTGTTTCTACGGGCGATTTTACAAGTAGAGTGGCTTAGAATGGGTTTTGAACCGAGTATGATAACAGGCTTTTGTTTTATGCCTCCGGGGATGATGGACTATGCAAATAAGACATACAAATGATTAGTTTTGTTAGGCGGCACAAGTCAGGCGCTGTCTTAAAGGTATACTGTCACCTGTTCCAATTTTCGCCACAGTTACCATGGAAATAGAAAATCTAACCAATCACATATTTTAAGCGGGTGGCCACTTTTTAACTAAGCTCCCTCACATGGGTATTTTGAATACCAAGAAACGCCCCTTTGACCATATATGGGCATATTTAGATTACAGGTGACTGTATACCTTTAAGTACGATATCTCCGGTTAACTGGGTATATATAAGCGTTACCCCGGTTCAAGCGTGCTTCGGACCTTAGTCTGATTTTAAACGAAGCTAGGGATCATGAATATGATACTTCACATTAGAAATATACAGCATGTCAAAAATACAGATTGCATTGCAGAAATTATTCCGGTGTTACACTTTGTGTTGTTCCGCCTTTTGCCGTGACGTACGCAAGGTAAAACTTGATAAATTGACGTTGGAAATGAAGGAAACTTAGAAGAAATATTTTGCATTGTAGTGGGCGGTGGATGTTACGTAAATTTCGGACAGCGTGAAAATAAAAATGTCAAAAGCTAGCCGTGGGTACAACAACGATTAATTTCCCAGCATGATTGTAGAGCTGTTGTGAGCAAAATGTCTCGTGTCACTCGTCTATTATAGGTATCTCCTGCTCCGCTGTTTGAAGCTGAAGGGCTTAGTTTAAGGTAGTTCGCGCCCCGAAAGTGAAAAACTTAAACGTTTGCTCAAAGTTTCCCTAAGAAATCTTTCAACTATTCTCTTTCAAAATCAAGAATAAAAATCGAAGGTCATCGTGCACATTTTGGTACTAGAGAAACAAATAACCCAAGATTTACTGACATTTACAATTCAAAATTGCCGCCATCCCTGTGTTAACTCTATGGAGAAAAATAAAATTTTCGAATTTGGAAAAACTAAGCCGGTAAAAAGTTTTCTTACACCAAGAGATTTAAAATGAATCCCACAAGTAGTATATCATAAAAGAATTTTAAAAATTTTAGAGTCCGAATATCTGTCCCGGAGGCGCGTTCTACCTTAATTTCAGTACGCAATGTTAGTTTCAGTGCGCAATGTTAGTGCCAAAGATCAAATCCCGACTTTCTTTCACTTAAATTGCCGCAAAGTGACAACCATAACGACTAAAAATTATCACAGAAAATGGTAATTTGTTCTCAGTTCTGACAAACATGATAAATAAAGTGAACTGTCTGATAGCACAAATAAATGGTGTGTGAGTGGCCGAATCCGAAACAAAGCACGCCATCCATAGTGTTGATATTATTTAAACCGTACACTTTGTTTTGTATGGCCTATGCTTCTTTCTATGAGAAAATCGACCAAAGTCCCCGGGGAAGAGAGGGCAGATGCATCTAGCCGAGTATAGAAACATGGGTCCAAGGAAAGCGAATGCAAACACAGAGTGACACGTCATCTGCAAGTCAATTACCGTATGTAATTAACGAACACTAATTGCATTTTCCGAAGGTCTTTAGTAAGCTGAACGCAGCTACAACTTTGCTTCTAGGAGAAAAAATTATGCTTTTTGTGTTATGTTTTTTTTTTCAGGTATTCAGAAAACAAAAATGGTACATGTTATTTAATGAGAAACGTAAAATTCTGCGAAGAAAACTTGCAGAAGATATCTATATACAATCTGGTAGAAAGTTTTAATGTGGTTTCCTATGCAAGCAGAAGAAAAGCTAAGCTAAATTGAAAACTAAATTGAAATTCGAATTCGACAGTGTCGCAGACAAAGTTTATGGGTTACTTATTTTGCGCATGCGCTAAATATTCACGACGGTCACTGTGAAGTGTCAAAGTTGAAGGAACAGTAGAGACTATGTTATGATTTTGCATAGGACGGTTTTCTATTCTGAGTTGATGACATTTTCAGTGTACTCTTTCAAGAAAGTGAAATATCCGACATTCACCCAGTCCAATGTCCTCAACAATGCTAATGCAGGCCAAATACGATTTAATTGTCATTCTTCACAAGATTTGATGATAAGGTAGCGAGCAATGATCTCAAAAACATCAGGAAACAGACATTTTGCACTGCATATTTCACAAAGCAGAAAAATGTATTCAATGTGAAAGAACGTTCGCGTGGCTTTTCCCTCAAAAGACCTTTAAATTCTAAAAAACACATCGTGACCGTTCATTGATTCTTTAGATTGTCGGCATACGTATGGGTATCTACCAGGCATTCAAATAGGCGGAAATATATCAATATTTCATATTTATAATAATTCACTGTTGAATTTGAAATTGGATAATCTTGTGTCACCTGCACTTGATCGAAAGATATCTTTGCGATAGTTATTAGGACGGTCCGACCATATGAAATATTGATATCGACATTTTCGAATTAAACGGTCTGTTTTGAAAGTCTGTCATGTCATTCACCACATCCGTGTTCCTATTCATAGACCCTCTCTGTATCAAACAGAATACGTCATTATCCTTAACCTGAATATTAACAGCAGTGTTTCGGAGTCGCTATTGTATCTCCTTAGATGCTTAGGAAGGTAATGACCATGTATCGCCTACTCCAATCTCAAGATGACAATCGTTCTTGTAAAATGAATGGAGCAAATACACTTTAATCACTTCTATGGTTAGCTTATTACCTAAGAACTTCTATTTCTGTCCTGCTTGATTTATGACAAGGGCTGTTCGACTCATCTGATATTATCAGTCTTTCTAAAATCGGCGAGGCCTACTGATTAAACATATGGCTTTGTTCGATTATAAAAGTGCCGCATATAGCGATTCCGATGAATTATCGATGCTAAGAAAATGTCAATGGGAGTTAAAATCAGAGATATGGTAAGACAATGCAATTACTGTGTTGTTTGGCTAATTTTGGCACAAACAGTTAGTCGGCTTGTTTCAATCAGTCTGCCTAAAAACTATGTATGTATGTATGTATGTATGTATGTATGTATGTATGTATGTATGTATGTATGTATGTATGTATGTATGTATGTATGTATGTATGTATGTATGTATGTATGTATGTACTTACGTACGAACGTATGTATTTATGTATGTGAGTGTGTCTATGTATGTGTGTATGTACGTACGTATACGTATGTATACGTATGTCATGTATTTATGTATGGATGAATGATGCATGCATGCATGCATGCATAAATGCATGGCCACGTACGGACACCTGCCAATATTCATGTCTGTTATCTCATGAATGAAACACAACAAAGTGACGTTTATTTATACAAAGAGAATTACTAAATAGTACTTATGAATATCTCGGCCAATGATAATGACCGACTGTCAATATTCAATATTCATAACTTCGCGCCATACACGTTATGGTGCAGCCTGTCTCTATTTATATATTTATTTGTTAATTTAGGTGTGCTAGTGACATAAATAGGAGCATACAGGTATGTTGTCAATGATAGATGAGTACATGTATTGCATAATGAGACGAAGTCACCAAGAAAGGGGTGTTTGTAATGGTCGAAACGACCAAAAATGACCCAAACCGAGCAAAATCGCCCCAAACTTACCCCAAACGATCCAAACAATTGTGGAAACGACCTGAAAAGAGCCAAATTAGGGTCGAAAAGCTGCGATTCGCCGTAGGATTGACTAAAACTTGGCCAAGAAACTAGGCGATGTTGCCGTGAGTGTGTGGGGGTTCGAATCCCGTTTGGGTGATAGTAAAATTTATATTACTTCCGTACTGTTGTATCAAGCGAAGATACGCCCAGATACACAAAGTTAAGGGGCCCATTGTTACTCTGTTATGCACTCACTGCACTCCCGCAGAAAGCAATTGAAGTTTTAATACTTTATCGTAGAACAGATATGTCTTTTTTATTTAAAGCACAACAGGCCATCGGCCCAATGTATAGTATAGAATAAGAAAAAAACAGGATTCTAGTACGCTAAAGGTCTAGGGATCAACATGAAGTTTAACTTGAAACACAAAATGTATATGAAAATATTTAAGTACAGTCAGTCTCATTTAGAAACAGTTGTCTCTTTTGAAACGCATAAAATATATATCGAACAGTGTTCCTAATAACATCTGGTTTTCTATTTCTTATGTAATGAATAAATTTATACTGAGATAATGGTTGATGTGTGTAATACTTAGGGATATATTGTTCTCTCAAATCTTCATAAAACGGACAAATAAATAAAAAATGAAATTCATCTCCCATAAGATCAAGACATATAGGATATTTTCTATCATTTCTTTTTATACTTAAGTGTCTACCTTTTTCCACCATCAATGAGTGGGCAGATATTCTAAATTTCAAAAGTGCTTATCGTAAAACCATTTTCATTTCAATTTTTAAATATTGCTCAAGTACAAGGTCTGTTTTAAATAACTTATAAGTCACAAGTCTATTATAAGAATCAACTTCATCAGACCAGTTCTGAAAATCGATATCAAGTATAGTAGAAAGTTTCTCGATAGCAAATACTGAATAAATCTGCATGAATAATCGTTTGTGTGTAGCAAATGCTGAATGACAATTATCTAAAGAATTTTTCCACCACAAAAAATGAGCATAATTTAAATAAATCTTAAGGGACTTATGTAGCAAATTTCAAAGAAATTGGACAAGCCCTTTCAGAGAATACAGATTTTTTGACCATGAATGGCATAAATTTCCCTAAAAAGACAAATATTGAAATTTCACCTCATCTATACACATCCAATCAATTTGGACATGCTGCTACAGAGAAATAGATGTTTTGATCAAAAAAGGGCAACAATTGCTCTAAAAACACAAATATGCAAATTTCACTATATTTTGTAAACAGCTTCTCAGCTTGTCAAAATCAATTGTAAATCATGAGACATGCATGATGTTTGGTGGGGTGAATGTAGGCATTTCACCACCCAGTAGAAAGGGAAGCCAGAAAACCAAAATAGTCAATTTTCAAAACTATAGGAAGCTACTGAGGAGCAAGAAGACCATGTTTCAGAGGAAGATGTGTAATTTGAAAAAATGCTCCCCAAGTGCCACCAAAAAACACCATTTTAATCTCTGTTTTTCAAAAGCTCCAACAGTGTCCCCCCTCCTGACCTCGCCCCGCAAAAATACTCCCAAAGTGCCACCAAATAACATAATTTTAATCTCTATTTTTCAAAAGCTCCAACAGCAGGAGAGGGGACACCCCCCACTCCTGACCCCCCCCCGTGACCGCTTGCGCAGCCGCTTGTGGTGCTTGGCACCACATCTTTGCCCTCTTTATCTTCAGACAGCGACGAACTAAAAAAAATTATAAATCTGAAAATTTACTCTGAAAAACAAATTGCACAGCTAATCTCAATTGGAAAAAAAATTGAGAAATGTACGATAGTAAAAAAAAATTTTCACAATTTCATTGTGACCACCCCCCCTCCCAAGGTCTAATGGTCCATCCCTAACGAAAAGAATTTTGAACATCGAGTCTGTGGCGAAGAAAGCATAAAAATCGCTCTCGGAGAGGGCATACGTCATAAGTGGCCGTTTCACGTAGAAAGCGACTGCCAAACGACAAGAGAACTTGTGACTTTATCAGAATATGATAAGAGCGCGAGGAAAGCGATGGCGTATCTGTTCATATCTAGACATATTAAATTCCTCACATCATAAGATTATTTATCCTGATCAGTGTGCGAAACTCGCGCAAAATCTCTACCGGTCAAGCATAGCAATTTTAAAAAAATCATTGGCCCTGAAGGAAATAAATTGGTCCGATCCTCGGGTCAAATTCAAATATAATTCAGATTTTTTTACTCGCACTCAGTATAGGGGCTTAGAACATTTGATTGAAAAGATAATAAGACACCACTTCAACATCCTAGCATCAAACTATTTTTGTAGCCTTTAATTCTTTTAAAAGAAAGCAAATGAAGATGATTATCAAAACCAAAAGTTTGGGCAACTGGTCTCAGTACCAAAAAAAATGAACTCTGCGAAAGTTATTATAAAAACAAACACATAAAAGTTTTATTTCTTAAAACAGCGTTATTTGTCTTTACGGCCTTGATACGGCTTTTGCGGCCCGAGGTCGGACGGTGGAAGGGCTCGAGCGTGCGAGGGCCCGTACGCCGTACGACCAAGGGCCGCAAAAGCCGTATCAGGGCCGTAAAGGTTTTATCATATACCGTATTGAATGATAAACATGTAGTTTACATAATATTCAACATTGTTTAGGTGATTAAAAAGCGTGCGATACCAAAAATTCATCGCCATTTGTATCAAATTTTCATAAATGCGATGGCCGCTTCGAATTCCCGTCGCGGATTGACATACATGACGTCATTTCTTTACCTGCAGAATTCTAGAACGCGCTATGGCGCAAAGCAACATACGTGACCATCAGAGATCCAGGTTGAAATCGAGGTGAAAGAAGGACAAAAGCGTGATTTCAGTTTCTTGTAATTTATACTGAACAGGCACGCACTTAGTATACACAGGATTTCACTAGAATTTAGAAATAAAAGCCGATGTCACTGGCGCGGCTCCACTGTCGCCACGCGCAACTACGATATTAGCGAGCAGACGTTTTCCTAATCCCGCGCTGGCTTTGTGTACGAATGGAACAAAGTTTGTCTTTTTTATAGAATTTTTCAAAATTAAATGCTAGTTTTGACAGTAATTTACGCCATAAAACTTTGGGGTATGGGGGTAAGATTTGGTCCTAATTCATGAACGTGATACGTAAAAAAAAATGCACGGATCTGAGGGCGCTTTCTCCCATAGCTTTACACAGGCACGTGAATGTAGGTATATGATAATATGTATTATGTGTGTAGTTTCCCCGTTCCGCATGTATGCTGTTACTAATCCACATTAACAAGAATGGTGTCAGTAACACTACCATTGAAATGCACCGAAGAGATCTATAAAAATTCTACGAACTGCAGTATTAATCTTTATCATATACCTAAATTCACGTGCCTGTGAAAAGTTATGTAAGGAAGCGCCCTCACATCCATGCATTTTTTTTTACGTATCACGCCCCGGCCCGCTGCCCAAATATGGGCAATCGCGTGCATTTTCTTAACTACCTCGATTCTGGTTACTACGTGCGTTGTTATCCGCAAACGTTCCATTCGTACTCAAAGCCAGCGCGAAATCTACTAGCTCAGACCGTACTGGCACAGTGGAGCCGCGCCGGTGACATCGACTTATATTTCTAAATTCTAGTGAAATCGTGTGAATACTAAGTGCGTGCCTGTTCAGTGTAAATTACAATTAATTATTGACAGTACGCTTTTGTCCGTCTTACACCTCGATTTCACTTTTTCAGCCCGGATCTCCGTTGGTCACGTACTAGTACGCATGATGCTTTGCGCGTTCTAACATTCTCGAGGTAAACAAATCCACGACGGGAAGTGGCCATTGCTTTTCTGAAAAATTGGCACAAATGGCGATGAATTTTTGATATTGCACAAATTTTTATCTCCTATACGATGCTGAATATTATGAAAACTACATATTTATCATTCCATAAGGTATATGATAAAACCTTTACGGCCCTGATACGGCTTTTGCGGACCTTGGTCCTACGGCGTACGAGCCCTCGAACGCTAGGGCCCTTCCGCCGTACGACCTCGGTCCGCAAAAGCCGTACCAGGGCCATAAAGATTATTACGATTCGATTTTAAAACATGTTTAACCTGTCAGTCAGGGGAGATATTACTACGTGTAGTTAAAGGATTTATCACTGCATGGAGTCTGGGTGTTGAGGTTTGATAACAGCAGAACTTGCTCCTTTTAGGCCTAATGGTGAAACTGTCTGTCATTTACGATCAACAGTCGAAAAAATCAAACTCTATCATGTATCAATTTCTCTGACCTCATTTTCTGTTGCACTCCATCGGATATCTATGGAGCTATAAAAAATCCTTCCTGTTTTACATTATCTTGTGACGAGTAAGAAATGAATACACAAATACGTAAATTTACATTATCGTTATGATTTTTACTCATTTAAAATGTCGCAATGTGTGGCTTTACGAGTGTTCAATATACTTTGATTTGATTGGATATCTGGATAATTGTTTTATCGTGATTTGTCGTTTTGTTTTTTATATGTTGGTTCAATGTGCGCTGAGTGTTTGTCAAGTTTTCATCTGACCGACTTTCATTTAGCCAATCATTACCCTGTACATATCGCATTTGAGCGAAAGAAGTTACGTTTCTTCATCCGATGACACATGAGCATTGTAGTTCTCCTCGGGAGCTACCTATGTAATCCAGGTTACACCATGATATTAAACAAACTCGATATTATAACAAATAATATTCACATTATATTTTCAACACGTTTTGAGCCAGTAAGTTGACACGGTCTTTGTCTCCCATATTTATTCAGGAGATGACATAAAAACAATGTTTTCAACAATTTTAAGCTGATTGTATGAAGTTGTAGTAAGACACGGCCTTTGTCTCATTTCACTCAGGAGAGAAGAAGTTCTTGTTTGGCAATGAACCATGTGAGTACGACCGTGCAATATTTGGTCAGCTTGCCCAACTATTATGGTGTCCCTTTCCTGGTTCTCCGCAACAGATCTTGATTAAAGGTAATGGATTAGCACAGGAGCAATTTATACTATCTGGGTTTGAAACGTGAGAGAAAAAAATCTTTGTATTTGATTTATTGCTAGTTTTGGTTTGTTTGTACATTTTATTGTGGTAAAACACTGACTACTCTCTTCCTTCGACTAACAAAAGTATAAAATTGGTATTTACTATCATTCGCCTTGTCATTATTGCCTATTTATGTAATAAGATATGTTACCACATCCAACGGTATACTACGAATTATCATTGTGTGGACTTTTTTGTAATACTGCCTTACTCATATTTAGCATTATTTTGAGTTATAGTAAACCAATAGCAAATGCACAATATATAGAATTTTATTTTTCTCAAATTTTAGGTGAATTGAAGAATCTCGAGAAATATTACCACACAATGAAGGAAAGGTGTTGGCCAGATTGGGATCAATGTATCTTGGGTGATAAGGTGCCTATACCGTCAATGTATAATTATAATCCTGAAGATCCCCACATCCTTAGAGAGAAATAGTCGCCTCATTTGTCATTGTGCCAACTCTCTCTTTGGAGGTTACAGTCAACTTGAAAGTTTGAACATTCGAATACACATGGCAGAGAGATACACATTTCAAAGCTGAGATTTAGAGACAAAATTGAAATCTTATTTCCAAGACAGCAGATTGTGATTTTTAATTTTCGTTAGTACAAAGAGTTATGTTACTTTAAATTTCATCATATCGGTTTCTTTTACAGGCAGATTTCATTTGGAATACCTCTACATTGTATCGATAGTTTCGTCAGTTATTTCTTTTGTAATTTCTAACAAGCTGCACAAAATCCACCTCTTTAATGAGGCAGAATGAAGACAATTTTTGTTAAGAGTTAAACATGTCCATGGCCAGAAACATGTCTCAGTGCTAAACATGCAGTAAGATACGTCTGACAATACCTACCACTCGTTCGAAGTCATATTGACATTTTCGAAGTAATACCAATTGTTGTTGGTCAAGTTGGATATAAAAAACCCCGATTAGGACAGGAGACAGAGTTAACATTGATGGGTGCTAGTGTTTACATAATCAGTATATTCCTACTCCTTAAAGGGATGCATTTGAATTCATATGGATATGTTTGAAGTCATACTAAGTGCTGCTTTTAAATTAATAAATGGATATAAAATACAAAATAGGACATGAGACAGAATTATAAGGGGCGGCTCTGGTTTTTCAAAAATAAAATATATATCAAACACCAAATACTCAACACTCCGTTCAAAGAAACGTTGGTGTCTTTATTGTCATACCAAGTACAAATTTATGTCATTTGGTGAGGTTTGCATTTATAATCTATTAGGTAAATGTCTTCAGAATCATATTGCCAAGTTCAATAAATGGTTTTAAAGTTGGCGTGGGGACATAAATATGCGAAGTGTTTAGGCAGCGGAAAAGAATACTGCGGGTGTAAATTTAACAGGATGTAAATACAACAGTCTTGATACTCGTGATGATTTCTTGAAAACAAATAAAATATACTTTTGCATACTTATCTATTCACTACAACGAAGAACATTACTCTGATTGTCCTGGCCATGCATTTTAAAAGAAAATCAATTGATATGGTGCGAAAGTTAACAGTCATTTTAGATTTATAAGTTTAGACTTTGTGTTCATTTTTGTGTGTCGGTTGACACTTAACTATGTACGACGCAATGTATTTATGTTGTTTATGGTTTTAAAATTTACTTAAGAATATCTGAAGAAAATTGCTGAGTTTAGGAGGTATGCGACCCCTCCACACGCTGTAGAATTCGGGAAGCACTCTCGCTCGTGCTCTCACTATCACACATCGCACACAAACTTTATCGAAGCGGTGCAATGAATACATCGCTTAAAGTGTGAGTCCTGCCACATTTTGAGACTTTAGAAATACACACACGTCACAGTACTTGCACGTTTTGTGTACATCAGTATGTCTCATTTGCAATTTGATCCACCAATCGTAATACAGATGTAGCATTACTCGCACCTTTTGCCACGTTTCAATCCGTTAAAAGCAAAAGTGCGAGGAAACGTGCTTCAGTTCAAGCCTGTAGCCAGAACGGCAACATGCAAAACTGTGTTTCTGTATATTTCAGGTTAGTAGTTATATTTTTCACAGCCAGTTATATTTTCCCAATTTTAATGTACTTTTGTAACTCAGTACTGGAATAATTCAGTTAGTTTCTGTTAAATGTTTAATGTGAAGGCATTGTAATTAGTCTTTGTCAAAATAGTTCTTTCTGTCGAGATTATATATGTATGTACGTGTATTTTCTTCTGCAAACAGTGTATTTTCTAATGAAAGTGTTTTGTGTTTTGTATTGTTCAGTTCAAGCCTGTAGCTAGAACGGCAACATGTAAAACTGTGTTTCTGTATATTTCAGTATAATAAAAGTTTGCTGTTTCAACTGCCATTGCTTGAGTGCCGTGTATCCATGTAAGGGCGGAACCGTGACAAAAATCTCAATTGTAGCAGGTTAATAACCTAAAAGTCGCTACATTTCCGCTGTAATCACTAAAAACGAAAAGCCATGTCCCAAACCCCACCTTGAAAGTAAAAACTGAGCACTCAGATTGTCTCCCTAAATTGGCATGTTCTCCACATCACTGAACAAGAAACAATAACCTGATGTTCAAAATTTCTCTCCCTTGTCAGTCCATAAAGTGGATTATTTTAATTACTGTGCGTCCGAGCGTTAAGCATGAGGAAAACTAAATTGACGAAATATTCGATGATAATTCTCAGAGGTATATTTGGAGACTATGTTATGTATATTTTCCGTTGACGTTACTTCTGGCAGGTTTTAGTGATCTGCAAGATAGGACGCCTTGAAATATTCACCATTTCCTTTGCTAAATTGATCAAGTAGGAGAGACGCCATTTAATCGAGGTCAAAAAGCCGTGTCCATGCGGATGACTGCTGATATAATCGAAAGTCTTATCAAAATTGTAAATTGCGTGTTTTACGACAGGGAGTCACGTGTCATTGTAGAGGTTTCATCGGAGACCATTGGCTATGGCCTATAATTAGAAATCCGAAGGATGTTCAGGCCTACACAAACACATCTCCTATCAGATCAAGTCTTTGTAGGATCGATGGGAACTTCCTGAGTTACCGTAAGATGATAGTTCTTCTCGCTATATTCAGCATGAGGTGTAATAATTGAAGATACGTCGTGCTGGCAATCACCAAGATACGTTGTGCTGGCAATCACCACAGTCAATTAGGTAGTTTGTGCGCTGTGTGTTCATTGTCAACGAATGAATGATTCTCTAAAATACGGTTCTGTAAATTTTCAATCATCGTTTTTCTCGTCAAAAATTGGCTTTCTCGTCAAAAAATTACCAGGGTCAGAGCACTATCGATTCACTGGCGTCTTGCCATGTCTCCCGTTATCATGAAACCATTGATCTACTCACTATACTGTATCACTAACAAAGGTAGAACAAATGTGTGAACATCATCAATCAGTAAAATAGTGTCTTGCAGAATTCGAAGGGACCTTGTCGTCTTGTTTCTTGGAAACTGTGATAAAGTATATTTCAATACTGCAGTTGCTATGGCCATCAACAACGTGCACATAGACCTCAGATGTATATGGCCATCTCTTTGTCTTTTATTATTTTCAATCTGGATGGGGAGTAGTACTCCGTAAAAACAGATGATGAAAGTAGAGGTCAACAAAGTTGAGTATGGGTATACTTGGCATACATATCATGGTTTAAGTTACATATTCTTATCTCATTCGTCAAACTCTTACCGTCTGGTTAAAAAGTAGAACTTTTATTGCTTGTAAATGTCTTCCTTTCAAAAGTAACATGTATGCCTTACGATGTGAAAGCATACGTTACAGCTTGACCCTCTGGTTAATTGGTTTAAGCCCCCCCCCCCGGATACTGTTACATTTATGTTAATATTTATAGTGTGAAGATGCTGATTTATACATTTTCGAGGATAATAGTGTTAATATGAAATCATCATAAAAATTGGTATTTTCACTGTACTTAACAGTTTTCTCTTGAATCTGTCAACCAAAACAATTGACGAACGCTGTTTTCTTCGAATACTCCATACCCCACAGTCTGTAGCAAGCAAAACTTAGGCGAGACAAAACGATGAATGACGTCATCCATCTTGATTCATACAAAGAATGTGAACTTGGAATCACAAAATCGCTAAGATGATAGCAATTTGCAAGATAAAATTTACTATTAAGCATTGCGGTCAATTGCAGACGATTCTGGTTACACATTATTACACGTATTTACTATCATGCTTGTTCCGTTTTACAATCCACAATGATTCATTATACTTTCAAGATTAAACGAGCCATGATAATTATTTGCTATCTCTTTAATGAAATAGATGATAATCGAAAACCAAATATTGTTGATGAGAAACAGAAACATTGATCATCGCGCAGCACACATACGTCATAACAAGCCTGGTCTGGCCGCATACATACAGGTTTTGTAGACTGAGGTTCATTAGCTTGTTACTATTGAGACCTATTATAGTATTAACACCTTGATTAGCGCATAGGGTCTATGATTAGCGTCTTCTTCAACCAGCTCTCTTGTCTCCTGAGATAATCCCAAGACAATAAATACTCGGCATTGTGGTGTTGATTTAGTTTACCTCCAGTCAGATTCGAGTACTAGTTTTCCTCATGTGAAAAAATTGCAACAAGTGCCCAGCTTGCAAGACTGTCACAAACTTGATGTTCAAATTTGCTTAAATCAGCGAAAAAATTTAAACATGTCAGACTCCGGCGGAAGGATTAAACTAGTACAGCATCTACAGACGACTAAGAAGCAAGGTTATTGATACAAATTATATTTCCTGATGAGTAGTCCATTAAGATGAGAGGTAAAAAGGGATCCAAATGAACGCAAAAATAATTTAGCGTAACAAATCGTCCCTATTGTAAAAGCGTTAAAATTATCGATCAAAACTAACTGCTGTAACAGTTGCAGAATTCGGTTCGTAAACTGAGGAAAAAGCCAGTTACGGAACAGCATACAGATAATGTATCAATAATTCCAAAAGAAACATAGGTCTACTTGTGTCATGTAAATAACGCTTCCAAACCTCTCAGTTGACAAATTTTCTTTCCACGTTGTTTTTGCGTATTCTTGTCATTGCTTGCCGGAGTATCATCCAAAGGTCAAACAATGGCGTTGCTGGTGACCTTATTCCTGATGAGGAATAGTCAAGTTCAACGACATGTGCCACCTGCTCGGTGTTCGATGAACAGGTGTGCGAGAAAGACAAGTGTCGTGACGGGAATTATAAACAGAGATGGTGGCAGACAACTGTCTGTGTAAGTCATTTTGGAGGGGTACTTAGGTTGTTTTACGATTCATACTGCAATTTTTTGGCCTATTAGGATTGTACACAGTATATATTTGCATACGGGACATGGGAATGATGTCTCTCTGTGCAGAGTGACGCTATGTTTGAATTGGTGTGCTGATACCGTATTAGACGAGCTGAAGTGCTTGAGTGCTGGAGCTCTTTATTTCGAGAAAGGAGAAGAAGTACTCCAGTTGGTTTGAAATTGATAGTTAGATAAATGAATATTTATTGCATAACATTTGTTACGGCGGTTAAATATTGACAATAACGATCGTTAAAGATGTTATCTGACCAGCAAGACAGGCTGACATTCACGGGCGCATCAAATGGCTGGGAGAAACAGAATGTGCTATTGTAATAGTAGAGTTATGATGGCGGCACGTTATTGCAGGCTATAACCCTGGTAGCCTTTTCCAGGCGCCGAGTAACATCACGATACGCGTAGGACGGCGACATTCAGCGGAACTTTGCTTCGCGGTAATTGAACATGATGTGTATTGGCGACGCAAAATTAATGAAATTTCAAAATTATCAGGATTGATGTCGAAGAAGTCTGTAATTAATCGAAACAAATTACGTAAATTAATGCTGACGATCCGTCCCATGGGATTCATCCCGCAGATCGCCTAAGTGGCCGTCCCCCTACTAATGGCCTTTTGCAAAAATATCGCAATACACGTGAATCGTGCAAAACTTTCCAAGACGAACCCGTCACGAGTTGTGCACCCTTTAGTGATGCCTAGTTGTGTGCTTAAGTGGGAAAGATTGAATTATTGGTCGATGATAAACCACTTCTCCTCCGACAGATATTCTACTCGGGTCACTGCGTAGGTTTTGCTTTGATGACATTTTAGTGAAACACGAGAAAACAATTATATCCCGCACATGTCCACTCAATCCTTGTGAATCCGTAACTGAAGCAATACAAAGAGGCTTCTTGAAAACAGAGTTAACAACATTCACTCGTTGTTCAATGTAACACCGGTCGACGGAAGTAGAAGTCTATAACTGATTTCCGATGTTGTGTGTGATAACAAGGCAAAAGCGCCGCTGGCGATATCACAGCACATTTCAAGAAAACCTTTCAGACATAGTGCGTTTACTGGCCATCACCTCCGAGTTTCTTCAGCTTGATTGTATAAATCAAATGCTGCAAGTCAATCTCTCTCTCTCTCTCTCTCTCTCTCTCTCTCTCTCTCTCTCTCTCTCTCTCTCTCTCTCTCTCTCTCTCTCTCTCTCCTCAAACCTTTCACAACATGGTTGGACCAAATAATTGATCTGTCTTATGTACGTTAATGTGGCAAGCGGAATTTCTGTGGCTACACATTAGGTCAGCTGAAGTGTCAACATAGCGCGTTGCATCTATATCGCTCAGTATCTATAATAGTAATCTGAAGCAGAAAATGAGTCCGGCTGCAACACTAAGTCCGCCATTCTCTATTATCAGTCGATGATCGATTTATTTCATCCTGAAATGTAGCTAGCAAGCAAGGTTAAGAGGTATGTGGTCAGTTCGGTGTAGCCTAACGCATTTGTGGATAAGGATCACAATTACCGTGTCAGGTACTACGGCAAGTCTAATATAGCACTTAATGTGTTGTGAAATGCCCGGACTTTGTGAGGGGAAGATTTGGGGAATCTGTTCGTCATGATATGATAACATTTGCCAATCTTCTCTATGTGGACGGGGAATGGTATTGGTAACCTTTGAAAATTGCGTTGGATGTTTCCACAACTCTTGTGATGAGGTCGACGTCAGCATTTTTTTTTAGTTTGAGATGTCATGTTTCCGGCTGCTGAGAAAACAGGAAGTGTGTAAGATCCTAGCCAATAACACTTATCAAAAGAAGTTGTAGAGTCTTTTTACACAGTGTGGCTATGTCATTTTATCAAAGTCATCTGTACCTGGCCCAGACAGCTTACAATTCTGCAATTGCTTAGCTAGACTTGCAAGCGTACATCGGTTTCGGTCAGAGATAAAAGCTGTGTAGAGTACCACCAGACACTCCGAGTACAAGTTCGAACTTTTCGACACTGCTGGAAAGCAATAGTTTGTATTCATACATTTTTTCCAGCACACTACTACCGTTCAAATACAGTGGGTGACATCTCTCTATGATATAAGCATTGTCATTTTACGTCTTAGCCCTCTTGTGTGATAGTTCTAGGAACTATTTTGTCCACACTACGCTTCGCTCGTCCACGTTCAGAGCACTGACGCTTTTGCAGAAGATCATAACGCTTTTCGCTTGTTAGCGAGGCCACCTTCAGTGGAAATGGCTCGATATGTACGTATGGATTGCTTGACGTCACTCAAATATTTCGTCTAAATCTCTAGGGACTGTCTAACGAATGAAAAGGTTTAGGGTAAAGTTTTTACACTCTTCAATTTGGTGTAGGGATACAAAGTTAAAGGCCTTCTTGTTGAGTACACTGTACCAAAGAGCTAACCTATCAGCGTGTATAGTAAAGCAGAAGATGTTGATTTAGTGAAGGCAGCGAAAAGTACAGTCAAGAATGCCAATGTTCATCAGAAAATTGTTGTGCGCTCGCCTCAAAAGTGTCGATTACGTTAATTTGGATATACACTTCTAAGAAAATTAAATGTGTGTGTTTTCCACAAAAATAACAGATGACATACAATCCGAGAATGTGAAAAGAATGTGTTCGACAAACCAACTTAGTTTGTTGAATGTTGCCCGGCAATCATGTCCTGAAACATTTACTGTCCTCACACGTCTACCCGAACTGACTTTGAAGTTCAAACACGCGTCAGAAGTGACCAGTTGAATTTGTATGAGACATTGATCTATTTGAAGGACTACATTCAGATAATAACGTACATAATAATGATTGCCGTGTGTCGGCACATGTCTCGTATCATCTCTACTAAACGTTTGCTGCCCAGATTGAACCCGATTGCAGGAAACTGCGTCAAAAACTCATTTAAAGACGAGAAGACGTACTTTGTGTACCAACTTTAGACGTTTGTACGACTGCTCGCCATATCGTGAAAACGAGAATATGGCATTGACAATTTAGAATATTTTTCTCAAGTAGTCGCTTGGTTTCATAAAAAAACTTCTTTAAATTGGCCTTTTAAAGTATTGACAAGAATGCATGCACAGATACGCGATATATATTTAAGCATGTGATATTTACTTCGATTTTTGTCGTGATGAGTAGACGAATTTTTGACGACATGGTTGTAGCAGTGTTAGAGTTTGTTCTGTACATTTTTGACAAGATTTGAGAAATGCTGGTCATATCTTTGAAAGCTTTGCCGCAGACACATGATCAGCTTCCCCCATAGTCCGCAGTAAGTACGGACTGCAAAGTTGATACTGCATCGTAAAATACTGAAGTTTCCGAAATAATGTTTTCAATTAAAGCTGTGGCGGTAATCTAACGAACAGAACTTTGTAACATTAGTAAAATTCTTCCGTACTTTTGCAGCAATGCAATGTAATGCAATGGGCTGTACGTGCTAAACGAAAGCCACACTATCAGCGAAGATATAATGCTACATGGTTGTCTCATTTGAGTTCGAATTCAGGTTAGAGTCGTAAACCAAGGCAAGTAGCCGGGATACTGTAAGGATCAGTTTGTTACTATTAAGGGAATGGATATGGCTGGACATTTTTATAAAGTTGTGGACGGGTACCACAGAGTACGGACTGATATTTTGAAATGTTTCACACATATTTATGACAAAGATTGTCTTTGCTTTGCAGTATAATTCAACTTGCGATATATACTGCTTACAAAGTTTTAAATACTTAAATGACTTATTCTTCAGTGTAATAGAGCGTTACTGTCACCTCTGACTACTGTCCATGGGGCGTGCCAGAAATTTCCACGCTTGAGGAAACTTGCCACACGATCATTTCCAAGAGCTGCAGCTATATGCAATTTTGATCAAAGAATAACTAAGCTTTTGAAAGTTAAAAACCTGGTGAATAACCAAATCGTTTTCTATGAATGTGTATTTTGTTTTCAATTTCAGTCCGATTTTGCTACACCATACAGCACGATAGATTTTTCATCCTGTCAAAAAAATAAAGGTATTACATGTCATGAATTGTTACCAAACAGAATTCTTCAGAGCCATACCTATACCCAAATATATATAGATTTTTATAATAGCTTTTCACATGCTATCGATAACCCGCCGGTATTGAGCCTTTTAGAATGTGAAAGTAGAAATCGCACGTGATTACCGACAAACTTCCTAATCTCGTAAGATTCGGCCGCATGTTAAAAACACTTGGGTTCAGCAAGTAAAGACTGTGGCATGGTTGGAAACACACGTAGATTATTTCTGTAAGTTTTAATCGAAAAGTGTTCTCTCTTTGGATTTAGACTTTCGAAAATTTACTGTTACCACTGAAACTTTACAGCGTCCGTCGCGTTAAGTTCGTATAAACACTGATTCGTGCAATTCGCCCTGCTCATCCAGAACGTAAAGGAATACTTGCAGAGTCGACTTTGGAACGATACATGTGAAAGATCTCAATATCATTGTCTATATGTATGCATTCAAACTTTTTTAAAATAATGGAAATATCACTCGCCTGTAGGAGTGTCACCGAAAAATCAATGACCGTAGCCGAGGTAGATTTTTATTTGAATTACTTCAAATTTCAATATCAGCCCTCACCCTTCATAATCATCTACAGTTTCCTTCAAGAGAAAGCCAACAGCAAAGTGTCATTTTCCACGCTCATTTCCATTCAATGGTCTCGATACACCCTGCTTTCTGAACATGTCTTACAAGTTGAGATGCCGCATTTTATTCTCAATTACAATGTTATTGATCACATTAATCCCTTCGCTCAGTAGAAAAACACGATCATTCCTTTAGAGAAGAAACTGATAGAGCGAGATAACCCGATTAATGGCATTTTCAATAGTCTTGTTTCATCTTTCTCTGACTATGAGTCGAGTTATCAGAAGCCACCTTAATTACACTGCATTTTCTTCAGCATTAAGAGTAAGGATTTGTTGTATCTTATACGCTGTAATAAAACAGCGCTGGTCAGATGGAATACATAAGTATCGATCAAAATCCGACAGAAACCACACGTTCTGTGAAGCTTATGGTGTTTGCATAATACTCTGATGTAGGATGGACGTTTCTAGATGACGTTTTGAAATGATCATACACATTGACGTTATGAGATTGTGACATGTAGAGCGTGGCAATGCCATTATATAAAGTTTGAAGTGTCATTTTTAGGAGGTCTATTCCATAAATTATCATACCGGACCGATGAGGTTCTTAAATGTGCTCGCTCTTTTGGTTGCTAATAGCTTGTTGCGCTGACAAGAATACGTAATGTCCCTGTCCTACAATGTGTATAAACTTCCAAAGCCGATCCGAATGAACTTTTAGACAGTGTGAATACATGGACATTTATGATGTCTTTTTGTATGAGTTGTCCCGTGTGATTGCATCCTTCACAATTCAAAGTATTTAGGAATAAAACAATCTCTGTTTCCAATACCTTCCCTCAGAAAATAGGAAACTTTCCAAGGTCCGGTTGGGAACTTTTCATGTTTTATCTTTATTTGGGTGTGACTCATCAAAAACAGCACTTTGACGAAATCATGTGTGATTTTTTGAAAGTGTAAAAACATTTTGGGTAAGACGGTTTTAACTGGAGTGGGTCGCGTTGTTGGAAACATATGGCCTCATTATACATTAGCAAGACACAAACTATCACACAAAGGGATTAAAATTTACTGGATATAGTCATGTACTTTGCCCTAAGTTTATATTCTACACTTTTTATACGAATATATCTGTTCTTGTCGTCACTGACTTGAAGAACAGCAAAACGGTCCCAACGTTCCATTTTTCCAAAGCAGCGAGGGCTGAGAAGTTATCTATGTGAAAGAAATCGTACCGGCGTGAATCGTCCACAAACAATAAAATTTACGTCCCTTTGGTTCTCATAAAGTTTATGAAGTTGATCAAGGGTGATAGTTTTACTACAAAGACAACATGTAGGCCTATCTCAAATCAACCATTTACAACTCGTTCAGAAAGAAAATGCGTGCTGTATTCTCAACATGTGAGATTTAAGTTTCTCGGCGATTGGCTATTTCATTTGTACGTAACGATAAAATGACGTAGTCAAGATGAAAAGCTGATTATTGAAGATAATATTTTATATAAACACTGTAGAAACCAATAAATTGCCTGCGAGATAGCTTAATGTGGAAGCAATGTCATTTCCATGTATGATTTGTCATTGCATTTTTGGACAGCTAGACAGATCAACTCCATTAAGGTAGTAGGCGCCTCAAAAGTGGAAGAGTGAAATCTTTGTTAAAAGTTTCATCAAGGAAATCATAAACTAGTCTTTTTCATAATTAGCAATAAAAATCGGCCGTCATGGTGTAAACAGCGAAGGATAGAAACAAATTAATATTTAAAATCTACCGAAATTTGAAAATCAAAATGGCCGCTATTCCCCTTGACGGAAAATTACCTTTTTGAATTCCACAAAAATAAAAGATTAAAGCTCCATAGGCTTTGAAATCAGCCATCTGAAGCACCAGAACAACACAGTATAGTAACATTTGAGAGTCCGAAACCCGTCCCGAGGCGCATTTACCTTATATAAAATGGTTGCGAAATCCCTCGCTTGCATCATGGCTTATTTGCAACTTTCCGTCTGAACGTAAAAACGACATTTATGTGCATGATGCGATCTATTGTACACTGACTTTGCCTTTTTTACATTACAACGAGTAAAATGACTTCTCTCTAACAGCAAGTGTAAACACTGAGAGAACTTCAACCTTCACAAATGAAAGAAACTTATCTGATCAGCCACCCACGAGGAGACATGGGAAGCCTCTCTTCTCGAACACTGGCAGACTTCGCTGTGAAAAAAAATTTCACAAGATTTTCTTTGACTGGACTTCTTTGAACTCTGATAGTTTCATCTGACGGACCTTAAGAGTGGCAAAATTTATGACGACCTATTCAAATTATTGCCATATAAAGATTGAGCACGCTGGGGAATTTACCATCCAACCCCAGTCACAATAAAGGAACGCCTAGTCCAGGCTAGAGAAGGCCCTAGTTGGATAAATTAATGCAACAATATTTGCATTGATGCAAAGCTGGGCGATGTAGTATTTAATCCACTTTCCAAACTATACCGGCCCACAATACACCACTGAATGTCTGACACACCGACAGAAAGCACTTTGTGAAATAATACGACGAATTCTGAAACAAGTCATCTTGAATGTAGGAGACTGCCTTATCGAATTCAAAATCTCAATGATAACACACAAATCAATTAGCGAGCAGACTTCTTGTTGAGTGTCCACTGCAGAGTTGATGATGCATACAGATAGCTTTCACAGTCAGTGTACATATACAGTGTTAAACACAAGGATGAAATCACAAGCACACCAGCTTGTATGTGATCAACTACACCATGAAATGTGTCCCATTTAAGTCTGACCTCGAAAAATAGATATGTTTGAAGTGTCGTCCACCAGAACGCATTATCTGTTTTAACAATGCCAATGAGTAGACAAAAATAAAAGGACGACTAACTTCAGCTGACCATTACGCGTTTTGTGGATATGCAAATCAATCAATTAATGTTAATCAGAAACGATTGACATTGAAAAGAAGACTAAATTTTAAGGTAGACATACATCTGAAAAGTGAAAGACTTGAACCTTTGCTCAAATCTCTCCAAAAGGAAACTTTAACCATTCTCTTTAAAGTCAAGAATAAAAATCAGAGTCACGTTTAAATGTTGGCAAAAAGATGAGCAATTTGAATTTACCGATATTTGAAATTCAAAATGCCCACCGTTCCAGTGTAAAATCAATAAGGAAAATAATGAATTTTCGATTTTCACTGAAATTAGACAGTGAAATTTTATCTACTCTGAGATCTTCAAAATAATCTCACAGAAGTGGTAGATCAGAAAAGTATTGTAAAGATTTAAGTCCGAATATCTGTCTCTGGATTCTGTCTTAAGTAATCCTGCCTCATGACTTGGACACGATGCATTTATTGACGCTGGTGAGCTGATTATTCCATAAAAATATTTGTGCGAGTCGTGATATGATATTTATCTCAAAGATGCGAACAAGCCGTGGTTGCTACAACTGTAATGTACTTGTGTAATTCTGATATTTGTTTTTGATTGACAGGCAAGATCGGAGAAAAACTTAATGTTGATGAACTACGGTGACAATGCAGTTCGTCTCACAGAATCAAATAGCCGAACGTAACTCCTCAAAACGCATCCCGTGTGAGTATTCAATGTAGTACCTCTATCTCCAAGACAAACTTCGAGATGCGCACCAACGCTTTGAGAGAGCAATACAGGGTTTAGAGTACGCATGCGCTCGCTGTCTCAATAGTTGCAAAGGCGAGGATTCAACACATACATAAAGACGCGTATTAATAATTGAAGCAATGACAAACAAAATGCAATGTTCCAGAAAAGAAATTCTTTTGAAATTGTGTAGAGTGGAGTAACTTAACAGTAATTTTCAGTCTTTGCAATTCAGAACATTATCTTCCCTTCAGACATGCTGCTGACACGAACATTTTCTTACTTACCTCTGTGTGACTGCATATATGTGTTACAGCTCAAGTGGGGTCTGTGATTTACCTTATGCTGATAGTATTTGATGATAAAATGGTGTGAAATTTCTGTAGGTATGCTACTCGTACATTGCTCACTTCTCTTTTAAATTTATGTATCATCTTGAGTGGTCTCACAAATAACGCAACAGAGAAGAGAGGTTTATTAATAATGATTTTGAGTGGCACTTCGATACGGTTCATTGAGACAAAGATGCATGCAATATTTCAACTATACCATGCGGGTTAATTGTTGAATGCTGTCTGTTGATTGCCATAACTGTAGCAATTAAATTTCTTGTAATTGAAATTCAGTAATTGAAGCATGATGGATAGATCTTCGGATGATATAATTTCTGATCATCGGCAACTTATTTTGAGCGTGAGAGGAGACGACATCAAGCAAAAGTGAAATTTTTAGTTAGGCTAATATAATAATGAGTATTTCATTGTTTTTATTTCATTTGACAATCTCGGTACTCTGCGTTTTTTTTCAAACTGTTGCAGATATTGGGATAGGCGTTACACGTCGCTCCAAATCTCATATGCCACTTTACAGTTGAGTCGTAGATGTAATCTTTTAAAATCTAAACTTGTTCGTACGATGGAAGCTTCTCGCGAGCCTACGCTCATGTCTAACAGTTATGATATCATCAAATTCAGAGATTCCGATCAACATCGTTGTACGTGCAACTTGATATGTCAATGATGGTACTACAACCATTGTCGTGGTAATGAGATTATTCAACTTTTACTCTAAGGAAATATCATTTTTGGGGACATAAGGTTGAAGCTATCCCCGACAGACAAAGTCGGGTTATCTCGCATAAAAATATGGCAGATAAATGTAAGAGATACATACCGTATACAAGGGAAATTATAGGCGGATAATATGGATCCGAGCTACATTTATTTATAATGCCAGAATGACGTTTTAGTATTTGACTGCAAATCAGCGAACATATCAACGCTATTGTTTGACATGTTTTTTACTTCATACTATTTACATTTATACCTACATATTGTAAGAGCGATCTTTGAGATGGCGCTGCAAGAATTCATGAAAGTAACGCCGCCCTCCTTCCCTCCCTACACTCCCTACACTCTCATCCCATCTCTCTCTCTCTCTCTCTCTCTCTCTCTCTCTCTCTCTCTCTCTCTCTCCCTCTCTCTCTCTCTCTCTCTCTCTCTCTCTCTCTCTCTCTTAGTAACTAATGAGAAAGATCTCACAACTACATCTATTTGTCTCTACACTCCAGATTTTGGGGCTTGAAAAAATGACCCGTGTAGGATTCGAACCCACGTCCCCATGCATTCACAGGCACGATCTGATTCGGTGGGAAACACACTCATCGTGAGACAATAGAAATTTCAAAACCATTACCAAACACCTACATAGTATGGAAAATGTATGAATTTGATATCGTTTGGTTTAACCCATACTGAAATAACATTGGCCGGAGCGAAGACAGTACTAGTTTTCTGAACCCAAAGTATTGTACGCAATTGATATATTAAACAGGCGTTAAAAATAAAAATGCTTACCTGAACTTAAATGTAGCCGGTAGTTAGACATCTGCCATTTGCGTTGGAAGCTTTGTCTTTGTATAGGTAGGAGTTGCGAAACTCAATCGCCAACGCAGGTTCAAGCTATGGGAACAGCCTGGGCCGACATCACGTTGGTATTTCCATCGCAGAGTTGGAAATAGAGTGATAATGCTAGATTGAAGTAGACTTAAAACCGTTGGCTTTGGGGGCAGGTGTCCCTAGCATAATCCTATACCGAAGGGAAAACAAGATGCATGGCTCTCTCCGTCGTCAAAATTAAACAAGCATTTATAAGTAGAACAAATTAGACAGAACAAACTGCTCTCACGAAGCCATAAATAATTCAATCAAACAGAGATGAACGCGTTTAAATCAGTGATTGGAGAAATGTATGCGGGCTAGGCTCGTTCGGAGATCGGTCCCTCTGTCCTCGTTCAAGATCCTTGTGAGTTAACTGCTGTATTCAGTAGCAACATACCGTCAGTCGATGTACACTGATTGGCGATTCTGTCGATGATAAATGGTAAACATATTCGTTTAGATCTATATTAATTTATGGGGACTCTCTGGGACCTTCAGATATTTGAACTGAAAACATAGTGGTGAACATTTGATATTTCAAATCCTACTCACAGAAAACTGTCAGGATACTGCTAGATATCATTGTGTATTGGTGTTTTAATGATGTTGGGTTTGACTTTAGACTGCTTTACCAGAGACGTATATATAGCACATTATTTTTATGTATTTTTATGATATTTATTTTTATGTATTTTTATGATATTTTTTCCAATTATCAGAACACTGTTGGATTATCTACGGCAAAACAGAAATGCACATTGATGGACGCTGCTACGCTTCGACAATCAATGATTGAATTTCTTTCCCTTCCCCTCAGATGTCAACAATACCCAATATTCAAATGGTGTGTATATTACCCCTCTGAACTTTTGGCTGAGTCCTCTTTTCAGTATCACTGCGTGTCATGCAAGTTGACATAACATTAAAGTAAACTATGCGACAGCCAATAGGTAGATTAGCAATTCTGTGTGGCAATTAATATTACAGTGAGCTTCAAATCAGAACAGAATAGTAGTCCCTGGCATCTCAAAATCTCATCCGTACCCAAGTCATACGCAAGAGTCAATAAAGGTGAATCCGCCCTACCTCCCTCCCTGCGAACCCCCCTCCTCTCTCTCTCTCTCTCTCTCTCTCTCTCTCTCTCTCTCTCTCTCTCTCTCTCTCTCTCTCTCTCTCTCTCTCTCTCTCGTAAGAGTAAGGAAAGGTTTGGGCATGGATTTACCATCGAAGCACACGTCACATGTACAATAAACCAAATGCAGCATTTCTGTGTACAATGTTACTTTCTTAGCTACCATCTGTAACCTCAACGATGTCAACATTGCTATGGAGACGAGATAAAATCAATGACGTAGATAATTGGTGTTCGATTATTTTCCAGCATCATTAGTGGTGCCTGAATAAACGCATGCACCATATACTGAATTGACGTGCTCGAAAAATTACACAATCCACAAAATACTTAGAGCTAGATAAGGCCGTCCGTTATCTATATGATGTCGAAAATATACTAATGGTATTTTCATGGAACTGGTCAGAATCGTATCAATACTCAATACACCTCGTAGCCGGGTCAGCTTATGAATTGTAACGTGCATATATCACCGTGAATTCATTAGCCAGTCTTCAAACAAGTACATCTTATTTGATGCAATATTTAGAGTTATTCTGGCGGAAACTGCTAATGAGGAATTTGATACAATTTACATTCATGAAATTTTCTTATTTTCAACGCAGCACTAGAAATCAGTTAGCTACAAAATGCATGGAAACTTTTCTTGTTTACGTTAGCACTGCATGGCCACAAATATCAAATCCATATTGCATGGAACATAAAAAGTAAAACTTTATCAAAAATATAAATTACACCCACATCTTAGGTATACGTCCTTGCGATAAAGATAGTAGTCGCCGAGGTCTTGCACAGCCTACATCCTGTATTTTTCAATCCTATTAGTGCAAACTTTCTTTAAAGATCAACTGAGTAATAATGGTAATAATATGATCGTCTGGGATTGGAAAATATGATATAATGCCCCATGACCTGTGTATTATCTTAAAATAATTTTCATCAACGAAAAATCCTTTGGTCCTTGACGTAGATATTTTGACGCAGATATTTTTAAATATTGATCAAAGCTTTTACTGTTGTTGTGTATTTTAGATATGAGGAAAGGTTACAGTTCAAACGTTTGTATTTTAAAGGTTGGGTACAATTTAAAGAAGGCTATTTGTCAAATATCGACAAGAAATTGTTTCTGGAAACCTTGAATAGTGAATCAAAATATCGACTCTGTTCTGTTATTTTCGTGATTTGCAGTTTCATTCAGAGATTAAATAGAGTTAAGTTACGGAAATAATTTGAAGGGTTACTGTGCCAAAGCTCACACTAGGAACTCTAATCCTGTCATGGTGTATTGTAACCTTCCCTCAAAGAGAACCATGCAGATTTACAGACCGTCTTGACACAACACTACGAGTATAAAGCGTCGCTCGTCCTTCGTTCTACAAATCATGCGCAGAACGTTTTTGATATACGCCTCCTTAGAAATGTTTTTGTGTCTTGACCTTGAGTAACCTTGCAGTGAGAGTGTTGCAGTGAAACTTATAAATCCACAGCAGCTGTCCCTTATATAAGGAAATATCAGTCGACATCACAACCATATCCATCTTAAAGTGCATTTGTAGACCAATGAACGAAAAATTCTGGTTCATGCCAGAAAACCAGTCAAAATTTGGTTTGAAAATATAATTATCTCTTATGGACAGGTTTTGAGTAAAGGCACTGCTTCGTAAATCTGTAATTTTATGTGGTAAAGCAAACGTAATTGAATAAATTATTAAACTAATCAAAACGATTGTCATAACATATCCACACGTCGGTGCAGCTGTTCTAGAGAGAAAGTGAAATCATTGATTTGAGTCCTGGTTCATGTATTTCCACCTTCACATTAATGACATGCTTTCATTTCAGTACAACTCCTAGGCTTTTTAAATACTTGTCTCGTGCATGGCACAGTTATCGTGACGTCACTGCATTGTGTGTAGGTTTGTGGATTGGGAGTGTGCGTAGGCGAAACGCGTCCGCTTGCACAGGTGAAATTGCAGGACACAGGTGTAGCAAACGGGTCGTTATACAGAAATAGAAATCCCTGACACTTTTACATACTATTTTTGAATCTATTAAACTTTAAAGGAAATAGTCTTGGCTTGGTGTAACTAAGTGACGTAATTGGATCTCCGCATCAGTATGCACCAATACCGCTTCGTATTGTCAAAGGATTAACCATCCGCATCCCAACTCGGACACCGCTCTGTGTTTACCATCCCTATCTCTCCACAAAAGAATGGATGTTTCAGATGGCATTGCACTTAACACATCGTATTTTGCTCAAAATCACTTTTTTTCAAAGATTCATTGAATTTTCAATAAATTTGTTGACCAAGATTAAAATATTGTTGGGTTCACAGTTTGGCATGATCAATCATAAGTTGGTTTGAAAAGAAGCGTAAATTAATGCAAAATTATGCAATTCACCTAATTTTCTCCTGTCTTTTTTTTCTCCTGTTTTCAACATTGCAACATACTTTCTTTCCTCTACGGCTTGGTCAAATTTTGTGAAATGTTCACATTGCGTTCCTTAAATGCGATATAACAAAACGAACATTTTGCAATAAAGCTCTTAAATTTTGAAAAAGTGCCGTTTCAATTTTGCTTACTTGACGTTAACTACTTCATATATACATACACCTTCATTTTCGAGTAAACTATTGCCACCATATTAATGTTGAGATTCTCTGCTTTTTGAAAATGTAAAGTATTAGGGGGTTTTCATTCATGTCATCTTTAATAAGAAATATTGCTTGAAAAACTTTGTTGGTTAAGTGCAGCGCCACCTTGAGTCTTTCTTTGTCAATGAAAAAGTACAATATCTTTCAACCGTCTGAACAATCAGATATTTTGTATGAACACGGAGACTGGGGAAGAAACGGTGTTTGAACTCAAATAGAAGGATTCTTACTTTGACAGTCAAGCGTTAAATCAATATTATAACGAAATCTTGCAACGCGACAACAAACCATTAATCAGATAGCATCGCCACAGTTCACTCATACACACTATCTCCTTTCTACCCTTTCTTATTTGAATGATTCGAACAATACCGCATTTGCTGTAGTGTCAGTGACCGCTAGATGTATAAGCCTTCATGTAAGTTATCGAAAAATCATTCAGGATTGAGTTACTTTCGTGAAGATATATTTGCTGTTTATGTAATATTTCCCAAAAATCAAAATCTGCAAAAGTACAAAGTGGCAATTTCGTTGAACAATTTATGTATTTTATCGGGCCTTGATTGTTACTCTAGATTTATCTTTAATCGATTTTGTTCTGTTTTGCTAACTTTAATTAGACGTTCGTTTCCTCTACTTCCCAAATCATCTTAGAATGCCTTGAAGTTGAACTTGTCAACGCAGCCTTTGTGTGTACAATGTCAATTGTCATCGCTTATTAAACGAATTCTTACATGTCCGGAGTAGAATTAACTTATCAATAATGCCACTGTATATTGTAAAGATTATTTCCTGTTCGAAAGACCAATACTTTATATATTTTTTTGCTTAGAACGTTGAAACACGATTGGAATTAATTTCTGAGAATTGGATCTTCGTATTGTTCAAATTTCTCAAAATTGTTAAGTGCCCTATAGCTGAATGTTGCAATAATACAAATTACTCATAAAAACAAATGTATAACTTAAAAAGGAAAGCAGAAGAGCTTACATTTCCAGATCAAACAGATATTATTTCACCGTCCAATTATCCCAAATTAGTTCCAATCGTGTTTTGAGGAAATTGTACCTGTTTTCGTGTTTGAAATGTTACAGCTTTTGGCCCTTTAACACCTCTTTGACTGCTCTAATATCTTTGTCAAACAAAGCGTCTATTTCATATAAACAATATAACTGCTCGACCAAGAAATAAGACTCTAAACCGGATATTAAGCTTTATCCAGCGATATTAAGATAAGTGACTGTCTTGATTTGAAATCGTTTGTACAGAAAGTCGTCACAGCGCAGCGCCCTCTCCAGTACGTCCGTGTAAAATACAGGTTGATCATTAACAGATTTGATGGTGAATAGCTGTTGAGTGCCTACATGGGTAAATAAGCAAAAGTGGATATTGTCGTTCTAATATTCGAAGATTTTATACAAAAGTATGTGATGTGGATAGTCAGCATTGTGTATCTGGTTCGAATGTCACTTTCCTTCGTTCTAACTTGTAAATAGTTAAAATCTGCAGACACATGAATACTCTGTCAGATCTGATGGTTTATTTTACTACAAATGAATACAATCATCCACGGAGTGGTCCTGCAGCTGAAAAGCGTGGTATTACCATGCTACTGTTTGGTGTAATGGACATCAATAGCATCAAGATTAGGAGTAGATACCGTGACTGGGGTATTCACTCCTAAACCAATATATCGTAATCATTCTTTCGGTTTATCATCTAGCTTTTATGTATTACTGTGTTTGGTCTTTCGAACTTTTGATGCAAATCAACACAAGATGCAACAACAAAGTCATGTGGGGGAATTTCATTCGAAAGACGAATACTTTGTTTCCCCGTATGAAAAAGGAAATTCTGGAAATAATTTGTCCGGCGAGCGAAAATGAAATCTTTAAACATGAGCTGGTCTAAGAAGGAAAATTAAATTAAAATAACATTGTAAATTCTAAAAAGTAAATTACATTGAGGGAAACCAATGCCAAGGGCAAGCTTTTGTTTGGGAAGAAAAATTGGACTCTCAGTTTGGTTTATTTCTTTCGTTTGCGATACTCATGTTCACTTTAAATGTTATTGTGCAAAGGATTAATGTTGTTCGCTTCGTAAGCAAAAGGTCACGTGTGGAGTTTTTCGCGTTACGTCATTTGTTCAATCGTTTTGCATCATCTCTTCCAGCATTTTGAACGATCTTGATTGGTGCTTTCGATTGGCCATGGCGGTGGCGTCGTTGTCTTGCATGTGCGCCACCATGGGTTCGTTTGTGTCCATGTCTTCTACGTTGACCATATTTTCCAACATTTTAAAAGAGCGTGATTGGCGGCCAGCGTTGACGTAGGCGTGATATCTCATCTCTTCGTCTTGGTTTCTTTCAATATATCTTTCGCTTGCTTCGCCGTGCTTGTACTGTGGCTCTTTTTCGTGAACTGCCCGGAAGACTTCTGAATTGGTATCATAAGGCTTGTTGCTATCTCTGGAAACGATATAACAATATCATTGGTATAAAGATAAGCCTTTTTTTGCGACTCAATGACTGAAAACGTCAAAAAATGACAAATGCTTTTTCATTTAGTTTTGACTTGATTTGGAGACTGACACAGCAACCTCAATTTACATAAAGCAAGATTTGAAAGCTATAAATTACTACGCACGTGATGTTATCGCTGATTTCGGGAATATCGTCATAAAGATTGCTTGGTCAGATTAATTACCCGTTAATATTGTGGGAGAGGCTGTAACGGATTGGTGGAAGAAATGACGGACGGACAGACGGGTGGATGTATTGATGGATGATTAGAGGGGGAAGAAAGGGATCGGGATGGGCTGATGTAGTCTTTTTCCTATGTCCTTCGATCTGGCCCGTCTAGCTATGTGACTGTACCCGATTTTGCCCCTCCCCCTCCCATCGGCTCCACTATTACACCCATCGTGAACGTTTGATATCTGAAAGGAAGAGGCGTCATAGATATATGGAAGGAAGAATGTTTGAAACATAAAGTATATACTATACCTAGACTTTGCGTTGTTAGAAATGGGGCTACGCGTAAAACAACAGACGGAACGTTAGGACTCCAGCTCGCAGCAAATACCCAGGATACCATGCAAAAAAAGGTCGGTCAAGGTTAATTTAGAGAACAAGCTGCGGCAAATACTCACCCTCCGAACACACCAGTTGTTGCAAGTCCAGCTGTCTGTCCCTTGAATGACTCTGCTATGTTCTGTGCAGAATATATACCTACAGGTGAATTGTATTGCAAATGGACCACTTTAGCTTTGCCTGGTTGAGGACCTAAACCGATGTTTGGGTCTACTGGCGGATGTGCCTGGATAGAAATAGAAAGCAATGAATAGGTTACAGTGAAGTTGTTCGTCAAAGCGTGAAAAAGACGGAATGAAATTCAATAGTCTACGCAAAGACATTGTGCACTATGTTCTGTTCTGTGTCCTATTTATTTGTATGCTAATTTACTGTCCAGCTGTTATGCGTCATTATAAAGTGGGGTGCTTTTTCTCACAAATTATCTTGTTTTCATTAGGAAGGGCGTTACGGCGAAGTGCATGCGTATATTAACTCCTTAGAAATCCTAAAACTCCGATTGCCAGCTAAGTAGTCAAGTCAGCTGGACAGACAGGCAAATCCACTGACGTCACAGGAGGCCAGGGCAGTTATAAGTCAACAGTCTGGCAGTCAGCAAGGAATATATACATACAAATAAACAGTAGTCAAGTAATCAATCATACGATTAACTATCCGAGCATCTGCCAAAGAACGTCAGTATCATTCTATCAAATCTGACCACAGCGGGCAGTGTTCATTTCCAGGTTGTTGCTGCAACTGGTGACTTTCATACTCATAGGAAACAAAAATGCAAACGAAGTAAATCAGCCGCCTCGGTGGAGTATTTGTCAAAATGTTTTAGACATCTGCAATGTCTATATATGTATATATCATTTATGAGAGTTAATTTTAAACCGAATTTTACTTACGACTGGTTCTTGAGCGTGTCTTGGGGTCTTGGCACCGGTTTCCTTTCTGTGTTTTAAAAGCAAACAAACCGGGTTGAAATATTTCTACTTAATATGGTGTTAATTCCAAATCATCAAAACGAAATTAACGAAAGACATTCCGTTCGTTGAAGACAATTATTAATGGGTTGATTGTTTGTTGAGCCTACCTCTCCAGTGACAACCCAAGTTCGTCAGTCGTATTTTTTAAGATGTTCTGCGCGTCAGCCAAAGACATGTCCTGTGTTGACTGACCGTTCATTTTACGAATGATATCATTCGGTAAAATTTGTGCCTTTGCCGCTTTGCCACCAGCAGTAGTCTGAAGAAAGAGAAAAAAATGGAATAAGTATTCTGAAGTCATGTTGTTTTAGTCTCTATGGTAACAGTTGTTATGAAAGTGGCTGAAAGAGCCGTACCAGTAGTGACAGTAGCGGTGGCAGTGATAATGCTGTGATAGCTATGACAACCACGGCGCAACAACGAAGGCGACGACAACGATGATGATGATGATGATGATGATGATGATGATGATGATGATGATGATGATGGGGGTGATGGTGATGGGGTGATGGAGGTGGTGAACGAAAGGAAATACTTAAGTTAACCATGGGGTTTAAACTGTTATTGAAAGAGTTTCTTATTATTGCTGTTTTTTACAAAATTTTACTATTGTAAGGATGATCAGGGTAGGAGCCTGTGTCTGAGACATGGTATATAGACCCAAAGGTGTTTATGGGTCACGTCTGTGGTACCATCAACCAAAGACACTTTGTATTTGTTTTTCTAATGTAGTTTTGTCAGGTATTTATCTGATTTATGTTTGTCCGTTTAGTCCTGTTTTGTGTTTGTTCTGTTCTTATGACAAAAAAGGAGTTATGAATACTAAAATCTGGGAAAACATGAAAGAAACCAAACTAGATTTGGTATGTCTAAAATCAAAGTAATATCATTGAATGCTAGGGGCCTCGGTGGGTACAAAAAAGTGGAGAATTACAGTACTAATATCCACCAAGACCCTAGCACAACAGACATACACAATAATGATGTATGATCACTACTTTATTGATTTCTGTAATGTCTTTTTTTTCTCAGATTTAATGAGACATGTATTTGAAAATTTTTGATAACTCCAATAAAAACGTTAAAAAAAAAAAAAAAAGTTAACCATGGTAGGGCCTAAACACAGTTTCCAGCAGCGAATGTGGACGTGTGTACAGAGCATGAGAGGTAAAATGTTACGCTAGCATTTTACTTCTCAACTTGGATATCATGTAAAGCATTGCCATAAAACTTAAGTTTTTTTACATCGAAACCGAAGTGGCAGAAAGATTGCATTCTAGATCAAATTACCCGCTGCCTATTTACAGAGATGCCTAGACATGCCTTGTGTGTTTTTAGATGCGTTAGATTTAGTCCTTGATTTAGTCGTGGAATTTCAATAAATGATTAATAAAGTTATTTTGATTACAACCGGTTTTACAAGGCCCTTTTCCATCGGTATTTGAAACCTTCTAATGTCTGCAGTTGACAAAGCATGCGAGAGGGGGTCAGTTGCAGAAAATAACTGCGGCACAGCTGCAATCACCCATGTCACGTGACACGAATTGTTTATTCGGTATAGGTCTATCACTCATTACATTACAACACTGTTGATCCGGTGAATCATCTATAGCACATCTAACGGATTCCCATTGTAGAAAAAAATTGCTGCTCAGGAGTGACCTCATTGGCACTTCTCGATTTTTACTTTAAAGTTTGGTTAATTTCTATTTATCGGAAAAGTTTTTCAGAATTTTGACCTTTTGACCTTTTGTTGGTTTATTTGTTTTCATCACGACTATTTTCGTAAGTTCTGAGGCTCTGCAAGTTAATAAACACGACCCTGGAATAAATAACCCTGGAATAAATCCTTTGTAAGAGACAGATTAGACTGTGCTTTAAAAGTATCTGCAAGGATTCCTTGGAATTCGAATGACGTCATTCAAATCGGAAGACCCTTGAAGTCGAAGGTAGGACGGTTATCTGTACACTCGACCGTGATGCTGACAAGAATGGTTGTGGTCCTAAACTGTTCGCCCTTGACGTTGACCGATATTAGTGGTGCGGCATAACCAAAATTTTCATAACAATTGTGCATTTTGTGATAAAAGCGTGAAATTTGGTACGAATGTAGATTATCATAATATAAATCAATTTGGATACCGAGCCACCACGGGTTGAGCCTCGTTCTGGTGTGGCGGCCATTTTTAAATATGGCGACCATCGGTCACTATAAAATCCCATAGTTGCTGCTCTTCAGATGATTCTGTGGTGAATAAAGGACGTATTTCCATCATAAATGTCTTATACCATTTGCATATTTTTTTGTTTTAAAATCAATTTTGATACCGATCGCTCACAGGTAGAGCCTTGTTCTGGTGTGGCGGCCATTTTTAAATATGACGACCATCAGTTACTGTAAAATCCCGTAGTTGCTGCTCTAACGGATGAATTCTGCAGTGAGTAGTGGATGTATTACCATCATGAATGCATATTAAGATTACTATTTGCATTTTTTTAATGTTTTATAATTTCATTCTACCAGAAAAACGAGTTCTCTTCATAAAATTATTGACAATATGGTTGCAACAAGGCAAAAGTGGAAGATTCAAAATTGTCAAATTGAATGTTTTATACGATGATCAGCTGTCAGCTGTTCTGTGTAGTTAGACTATCAGAAGGTATTATTCAGAGTTTTTTTGTTTTATTCTTATTTGTAATCGTTGATGCACCAGATTTAAGCACTTTTAGAGTTGTAGCTGGTACGTGCGACACTCACGAGGTTTTGCAAATAGGCCCAGATCGGCCCATGGCTGTGGTAGGGAGAGTATGATGCGTCTGAGTGTAAAAACAGCCTGTTCCATGTTCTTCCAATGGATGGAGTGTTCTTGAGTAGAAATATTGAAAACGTGCAATATTTTGACATTGATTAATTATCTTTTCTAATTTTTATAAGTCAGCCATTGACAAGTTTTGCAGGGTGTTAAATCACAAGGCCTGACATGGAAAATTGTGGGGAAATTTAACCCAATCTCTCACTCTTGTTCATCTACATTCACGCGTAGGCCTACATACCTAAAAGCACAATGATATATTTACTGTATTACAAACCTTCTAGTTTTAACTTTAAAAACAATAACATTTTGGGCGGAAATCTCTTATATATCCCCATAATTGTCAATGTTAGAGATTTATCATGTAAATACAATTAGTACAGAAGTGCAGCTGTTTAAATTTTTACCACGTGGAGAAGACGATCATATTTTTATATTATTTTTCGGCTATATGTACTATATTTTATACATTACTTTTCATAATTCATTTCACATGAAACTGATCTTGTGTAATTTGATATCTATTTCATAATTTAGATATTGGTTTTAGAGTTATTTCGATGTCAATGGTCTATTTCATAAATATATATATGGATTCATGCCTATAATATTTTGAACATGGTATATTTTGGTACTAATTTCTTGGTCGTACATAATTTGTTGTTGAAATGCAAAAATGTGGCACCATAAGTTAAACTGTATTACTCCACTTTCTTTTGTTTTAACAAACACGAAAGGTATGGAAAGTAAAGCTAAAACACAATGCTGCACTTTTGTCCTTTGTGTCCGTGCTTGGCACTCCCCGGCTCTCTGCTTGCTTTTACATGGCTAGTCAGCTGGCGAGTATTTTATTCCTTTCCGTGGTGTTTACATAGGCTAAGACAACACGTTTAAACGACAATCCTAAATATTTGCCAATCATTTTCTTGTTATCCACTTGACACATACACCCAAGACCTAAGCAAGGTAGTGTTAGCTGGCCAATTATCTGATCAAATGGGAACCTTCCTATACAAACAGTGACACTCCAGTTTAGATTGAAACATAAACCTTAGAGGTTTAACGCAGTTCAGTATTCACAATAAATCATTTGCACATTCAGTAACAAATAATTACAGAAAAGCTATTACCAAATTTTGAACGTTTTGAACATGTCAGCCCAGCTAAATCTGAACTACTTTATAAAGTATACTGAGTGTAGAAGCAATAATGAGATCGATCAAGTATCAGACACATGCTTTTAAACTATAGAACATCCTTTGATTTAATACTTAAAGATTAGAAACGATAATTAGATCGATTCAATACAGAATATATCCTGAAAATATTTTACTGAAGAATGCCATAAAGTACTTAAGAATGGCTTGCTAAATTTCTGCTTATTTATGAAGTTTAGAAATTATCATTAGAGCAGCTAAATGTTCGACATATCCCTATTTTTGTTAATGAAGAAAGCCAAGCTATATGACATATCTTTAGACACTTATGCTAATTTATGAAGTTCAGAAACGATAACTAGAGCAGCTAAATATCAGGTATATCTATTCCATAATATTTTGTTTATGAAGAAAGTCCAGCTTTCTGATATATCTATACAAGTTTTCTTCAGGAACGCCCAGGTAATTTTGATGTAATGTATAATGTTTAGAAACGATTATTGGGTCAGCTAAACTGTTGAATTAGGTGTGCTCATTGATACAGTTTAGAAAACAAAACCTTTAAAGGCTCAATTCCGCACCTTGCTTGTCATTCAGTTGGTTGTATAATTTAGTATAATGCCTTTCGTTTTTCATCTCCATTACAGCGAGTAGAGCACATATCGTAATTAGTTTTCAAAAATTGTTCTGCCAAAAATATTAAATTAGAGTTCCACATAAGAACTTTTCAGGTCGAATCTTACAAAACAAACTCGAAACAAAATAATTTAATATGCGATGCTGATAATATTTTGAGATCATCCGTGACTATGATTTGGCTGACTTCTTTCATAAAGACGTGTTTGATAAAAATTAATATGTTTCAGGAAATTTGCCGTATCTATATACCCCTAGAAATGTGATCACAGTGGCGACTAAATCATATAAAGTTCATATTTTGACATACGTCTGATACAAACAAAACGGATTTCATATAAGCATTATATTGCCTTCTGTATTGTGTGGAGCAAAAACAAATGGAAGAACGTAAGATAAACCGTAATTTAAAATATAATCTTTTTGGGTATTAGGTAAGTCTTGGTCCTATTTCATGAAAACTGTAACGGATATTTGTATATTACAAAAGGTCACCTTAAAGAAAAATAAATCGCTTTACTAATGATCACCCACAACCAGGTTATGTATAAGTTAGGCTCGGCATATGACTTAAACAAAGACAGGTATAACAAAAATGTTCGTGGGTCTCAAAATCATGATTTTGCGGTACCCTTCAACATATGACTGTGACAGCTGTTGCGTCCCAATATTTTTTCAGTTAAAAGTCTAATTCATATTTGTAACATGGCCTCGTAGCAAATAAAACAGATTTCATACAAGGCATTACCCTTTATTATATGTCTAGGTTAAAAAATGGTAGAATTTGAGGTTTAACTAAAAAGATGCGATTCGCAATACTTTGACTTTACAGTTCCCTTTTCCAATGCTTTTTTGTGTTAAAAGTCTCTTTCATATTTTGATATGTCTTCCGCAGCAAATAAAACAGATTGCATATAGAGAATTGCCCTTTTTATATGTTTGGGTAAAAATTGGTAGAATTTGAGATAAGCAGTGACAGTAATTTGCAATATAAAGTTTGGGGTATAGGGTAAGTTTTGGTCATATTTTATAAAAGCTATGGAAGATATTGCATATTAAAATATGTCATCTAAAAGAAGAATAAAATCCCTTTCCAATGTTAGCCCACAAGCTAGGTTATATAAAAAATAAGCTCAGCAGATGACTTACAAGAAGACAGGTTAAACGAAAATGCATGCGAGTTGGCAATACTGTAGTTTTGCGGTACCCTTCATAGTATGACCGGTAGACCTATAGCATCCCAATATTTTTCCCATCAAAAGTCTACTTCACATTTTGACATGTCCTTGTAGCAAATAAACAGATGTCATACAAAGCATTGCCTTTTGTGTTATGCCAAGGTAAAAAATTGGTAGAATTTTAGATTTTTGGGGTATTGGGTAAGTTTTGGTCCCATTTCATAAAAAAATCTATCGAAGATATTGCATATTACATATGTCATTTTAAAGAGGAATATATTTCCATTCTAATGATACCCGACAAGTCAGATTACACTAAAAAAATTAGGAGATGACTTACAAGTACTACAAGAAAAAAGCACATGGATAGCAAAATGGTTATTTTGCGGTACCGTTCAAAAGTCGACCATAACAGTTATTGCATCCCTATGTTCTATTTCGTATTCTAGGGATCCCAAGGCTTCTAAAAAGATAGGTATGTTATCCTGGGGGTGCAAGTAGACCCCTCAGGCCCATGGCCTAACATATCTTGACTGCTTACATCGTGTCATCCTTTTATAGGATCTAATACCGTACATTTTATGCATAAGAATTGTGTTGTTCGCCTGTATTTACCCGTTTAACAAGTCAGGTGGTGAAGAAAATTTAAAAGAATTTTCAAATAACTCTTTTCACAGTTTCTTATTGAAATTATTCAACCTAAAGTTACCCAACGACTTATGTAGTTGACATTTACTAGGTGAGAAATACCTGTCTGGCAGCCATTTTGAAAAAATGGTTGCCATAGCAACGCTTTGGTAGATTTTCAGTGGCTCGGTATCTGAATTTATTCAGCACATATTAAGACACATCTGAGCCAAGTTTGGTGCTTTTATCACAAAATGCACAATGGGTTTCCCATGCCGCACCACTATATAGATATCATAAAGTGAATGAAAATGATAGGAGTTGAGCTGGGTACAAATTAGTTTTACTGTAGTAACAAACAGTATCTGCAAAAAATAAAGCGTTCCCTCTCATCAAAGAGCATCATATATCTTCAAGCTGTTCGTGAAATATTTCCACACGACATTTAGTACATCAAGAAAATTCAAGATTTGGGAGCTGGTGTATTCCAATAACGTCCCCTCTGAAGAAACAGCGACTTCGAAAGAGAAGCGTTAGGCTTTTTCAGTTAAATGTAATTCCAGTGATGAGAAGGGACCAACGTGATAGACCAGGATTAACTCATTCACTTTGCTGTAACCTTCTAATGTTTTCCAACCATATCTGTTTAATGTACCACCAAAGGCACATGATTGGCACATTTGGTTTTGACGTGCCAATGTGCACCCAGGGTCAGTGCCTGTACCGCATTGCGTGAGGTAAATATGTTTCATGAACATTCAAGCAAGATTCTATACTCACGTGAAAATCAATCTGCAGAGATTATGCTTTTTACGTGAGCATGGAATCTTAGAAATAACTTACATTGTTTTTCTACCCTTATTATTTTCAGTCAAAGTTTTATCTGTATCGTGGCACGGTATTTTTCTTAACAAACAGCATACACACAGCTGTAACTGAAACGTGAATTCCATGGCTATCAATATCGCCCCAGTGTATGAATGATTGAAATTTTCTGACAGACTCTCAGCAATCGTGTTTCACTCTCGCATATTCGTTTTTTTCGAATGTGAATTCAGATGGCTGCGAGAGTGAGTTACAGCTTACAGTTATACCCCAGACAACTATTCAAAATTTGTAAAGGTATTACTGACGACCTGTAGTTTAAAAATTACACAGTAATGCATATAATTACAACGAACATCATCAAAATCATCAAAATAAAGACATCAGACCTGCCTGTATGAAAAGTTGTGACAACAATAGTCTTTTTTAATCGACAAAGTTGGAAAGTCTTGAAGTCTAACTTTCAGGATGTCAACCCACTTCAGGGCGATAGCCTCACCATGGGCGCTATGAGGTTACAAGCATGACCTTCTACGTACATAATTGGCATAGTTGCAGCTGAGCTACAAACTCGATCGCTGTCATTCAAAGGTTATAAACACATGGCTAACTATATTTGGAAGCCATGACAAATTCATTTACCGATGGTCTACATTGGAGTTTCATTAGTCAAAGTTTTAACAATGAAAATCCATTGTGCCGCCGCTAATCGATGTCTTCTACCACTCCTAAATTCCGTTTCTAAATGTTTTGCAAGTCAATAATACAATGTGTGCATTCCCGGTCCAACGCAACGTTTTCCAAACTCTTTTTAGAGCTTGGACGGTTACGCAAACATCAAGATACGGTGACAAACAAACTGGTATCTAAATTCGACGTCGTGTGTTATGCAATTAAGGGGCATTTACACACAAACTGTCTTCAAGCCTGTATCTTCAATCCCATATCTTGTAAATGCATTCCGTCACTCAATGCAAAGTTCAACAATCTCTGGGGTTGAGGTTAGGGTTTTAAAATAAAGTTATGCTCGCCTCACCTTTGATACGATGAGTGGTCCATCGGTTCCTTTACCTCCACCAAGCCGAAACCCCCAGGGGCTGGGTCCGGGGAGTTTGACCTCAAATTGCATCTTTAAAAACGCCTTGCCGAAGGTAACTTTGGTCTTGAAGAGCTGGAAAGAACGCTATCGCCACTAAAAGCTAGACTGCATATAACTTGGATAGAGATCGCGGAATTCTTACAATGTCTTCCATACACTGTATCTACAGAGTCCGTGTCATCTTACGGAGACACTTCAAACTGAGCATGCGCAATGTCCAACTATCGTTTTAATGACCTACTTCGGACCAGAACTATTTTATGCTGACATTCGGTGTAGTCTGTGACCTAAGGTCATATAGGGTTCGATTTAGGTTTTCACTTTAAGTTAGATGGGGAGAGATTTGAACAAAACCAGTTTAGGCCTACTAATGATTATTGACAAGTACGAAGTTCAATGTCGCAATCAGCATACAATCATCTGCGAATTCCTGAAGTTGTTTTGTGGGTTAACAACTCCTTACTGTGCATACTTTTGATATCGCTGCAGTCATCACATCGCAAGTTGTTTGTACATCAGCAACAAGTTACAGAACACAGTGTCAGTAGGCCAGTCTATTTATAAGACATTGCAAATCGCTTTGAATTTCAGAACGTGTCCCAGATCGATTGATTGATCTAATATCGAAATCCATCGACAAAATAGCATATTTGTGTTGTGTTAAAGTCAAAGTAAATTTAGAGCCATTTAGTTTTAACAGTCCACTTTGTTCCGCTGTGTCTGTCAAATGAGGTCTCCATCTTACAGTGTTGGTCCGAAACAAGGTCAAGAATTCGCGATTTCAAACTATGACCAAGGCTGCTTCGTTAGAAATAGCAACGATGACCTTGGGGGAAAATATATTTGTTGAAAGAAAGGATTAATTAGCAAACACTTGGATCGGAGAATGGTTCCGAGGTTTGACGTGAAAATCAAATTGCACAATACCACAGTGACCTTGACCACAAGTTCTATCAGACTAACTATTTTCTCTTTGCTTAAGGGTGGACTATTTGATATCCTAGGGGGTCTGGAAGATTTAAGAGGTTGCATTTTTTTTTCGTACCTGATCCACTGTTCAATTTTTTCACTCTCTGAAAACTGGTAACTTCTTTTTCTCGCACTCCTCATTTGGATACTTTTTTCCAAAGGAGGAGTCAGATAAAATTGTGCGGGACATCGTGAACAGAATCGTGGACTATATTTGAAAAAAGATAGGCAAATGTTTACGTACTGTAAATAGTGAAGTTCTACCTGTAAAAAGTTATTTGAATTTTTTAAATTTTATTTACTGTTAATTATTAAAGTTCCAGAAATGTTCCAGAAAGTAACTTTTGATGGATTTTTTCTTTCACCTTAGTGAGCCCCTCTGGTTGATTTGTTTTTTCATTAACATTCGCTGGGATTTTTTTTTTTTTCAAATCCTCTAGACCACCCCCAGGATATCATATCCACCCCTTACATCTTGAAGTTGCAATCTTGCGAATAATATTCGTAAATACTGTCAATACTCACACAAAGTTCATAAAACCAATAACTTGGGCGATGATGAAATATAGCAATAATTCAGAAGATATGGAATTTCGACGTGGCAATATCAACATGCACAATATGCCGTCGTGTTAGTCCAATGTTTGTTTTATTTTATATATATTAGTTTAAAATGCCGCAGGCAATGATACAAACTTAGAAAGACATGTAAAGGGCAGTATGCGCATCGAAAGTAAAAGACCTAAACTGTAAAATCTGCTGACTTCCTGAACTTAAGGAGCAAATTACCGCAATTTTGCCGATATTTGAAATTCAATATGGCCGCCATCCCTGTCACAGGTTTAACTCTATGGGGAAAAACAAATTTTCGATTTTCTTAAAAAAGGAAGATGTTGAAAACTTCGTTTATATCAAGAGCGTTTAAATAAGGCTACACAAGCTGTAAAAGTAAAAAGTATTGTAACATTATTGGGAGTCCGAACATTGACCAGTGTTGGACCGGGCACTCTTTTCCGTTGAATTTTAATTATACTCTTGGAATTCGGCTTTCCTCCCATCGACAAATGTTTGTAATTTCGTGAAAATGATAATGAATGGTTGGTGATTAGATAGACCCAGACAATGTAAGCGTCGTTTTCTCATGACATTCGGTTTGAAATATCATATTAGCGATATTATTCAAGTTCTTCTCACCGAAAAGGTTGATGAGCGATCGTCGTACATTGGTCAAGCTCTGGAAACAGATACAATGCTATGAGTAGTTCAATCACGTTTTTACATGAGAAACGTACTGTTTAAGTGTGAATGTGTTACAACTTCATTCAGATTAGAACGTACTGCCACAGGCTGATAACGACAAATGTTCAGTCAGGTGAGGTGACAATAGAAATGACGTCATTGAAGTTACGTAATTGATTGATCCCTTGTCGCGATCACTCGGAAAAACAGACCAAGGCGACGTTGTCTCCTCATAGTATAGGTGTCTGGTATACTCAAAACGACAAATAACGTCCAACATATCGGTATATTGAAATATTCGATAATTAAACACATCCATTAACTGGAACTCATTCGACGTATTTTCCTATCGTGTTTTTCTGCCTAAAATAACGTCCAAATTCCGTGCTTTCAACCCAAACACACTCTCTGTGTGTGCAATGTCTAATATTTTGTTTATTATTGGAAAACAATTTGTGCCCACGAGAAATCATCTCTTAGCAATTACGATGTATGGATTGCTTGCAAAGCTTACACTTTGTATTTTGACATGCTTGAAGGGAATTAGGCTTTGGAGTAAAGAATAAATTTGTTTTATAATACAAAAAATTTAGAGCACAAAATCATCAATCATAATACTCCCATTGTTTCTTATAGTTGTTTTCTATCTTGATGACATTTTTATATTCGGTGCACAGACACATGGCACAAGGTGAGGAAATGCCATTTCGTCGTGTTTGTAACGTAGGTACAAGGCTTTAATTAACGTTTGAAAATATAAGTGATTGCATAAGATAATATCGGGCAGCAGACATTGCTAGCAGTATAACAACGTTGTTTCTGTGCGTAAACTATCGACAGGGCACATTCCTGGATATTCTAAACCCATTCGTTGCATTGGTATGGTTCAACTTCGTTCAACTTCTGTGATACTGGAGCCGCATACCGTGTGAGTGGGATAAAAGTGAAAATTCATTGACTGAATACAACTTATAGTTTTGAATGCTTGAACAAGCAATCGGACTGACAATAAATTTCATTGTGTATGTTCTATTGTTCAGATGACAGTGTATCAATGCCGTAAACAACGGCTTTGTTAGCATTTCTAACGATGTCAAAATGACGTGAAACTATGCTAAAGGAACACGCAAAATATCCAGACAATTTTGTAGGTAAGATTCTTTATTCCTAAACACAATAAAACCGCGTACGACAAAAATAAAAGAAATTAAGCTAATATTTTAACGGAAAATGACAACAAATCCATTGCAGTGGGGGCGTAGTTCCATCCATGAAATAGTCTGATATGAATCGATCACAACTTCTCAAAAGAACGCTCCCTCACCGTGCTTTAAATCTTCTGCAACTCCTGTCTTAAAACAAAAGTGCGCTGAAAAAACCTACATTGCACTTACTCTGTTACTTCCAATCACAAAGAATGTTTCACAACATTTGAATGCGAGACTTAGGTAACTGTTATAAATCTATATTCAAAATACAATAATTCGATAATTAAACTATTCGTTTGAGTCATTATTTCGCATCACTTTAACCGTCTGCACTTTCAACAATATTAATAGATTTCATTTCTGACACTTTTGATTATGTATTTTGATGTTTATTTCCATTCCCTATTCAAAGCTGAAAATCTCGAACGACTTTAAGCGTTGTATATCTCTTTAATCTGTTTACGTTGACCAACTCTTTGATACAGAAATTTGTGACAGTTGCTGATTTTGTGAAATATGAGGGATGCATTTGACGTACGCGCACAGTCGTCGTTTACGAATTCTCAGTGTAATACTCATGAGTGTCGTGACACTGTATAACGAACTTTGTCAGCAACACATCATAGCTGCTCGGTGGATTCACCATGATCTGTGTCTGTACATCTTACCGTTATTTGAGCCACTTACTCCTTTTATGTTAAGTGAAGACGAACAACGAAATCAGTCACCTGCTCCCTGAGCCATGATGGTAAAGTGCCAAAGTCACCATATTACGTCATGACAATCGGCATCCTTTGTGTTTGTCGAAGATAAATTTTATAACATGATTGTCTTGTTCGTCATCTATCGCATTATGTTTTGTTGGTCGCAATTTTAATATCAGCAATCTAGACAAATTTGTTTTAACGAAAAGTAAACATTATGTCAATTAACAATATCCAAGTAGAATAGTAAGATAACGTTGTAAATATTTGTTAATACAAATAGAACTTAGTTATAGTTTTGATACTAGTAGTCATTAGAGTATTTTTTTCAAATTTTGATTTCAAATGCTACAGATGGAGTTTGCATTCCCTCACAGAAAGCATCAGCTCTGAAAATAATGCTGTACATGAATTTCAAGCCACGATGCCTTCTCCTGAAGCAATTCATTGACCAGAGTTTCAAAAGGATATGAAGTTAAACAACGTGAGTAGATTTCTCAATAATTCAATCTCGATGGCGGACCTCCCTCCATCTCAATGGTTCAGTCCCGAAAGCATTTACGGGCATCACTCCTACTCAACGTCTCTGTGAATTACCTAACAAAAGGCACCAAAATATTGAGGCCTTTTTTATAGTTGAGCGTCGCGGTGCAATTTTTCCATGAAGAGACACGGAGCAATAAACCTGGCGATTACATAGAGCATTAGTCTATTCCGAAAGAACATTCCATACCAACCTTGGTTGTGTTCTAACATTTTATGGACATGGCTTCAGTATTGCGTAATCACTTTAAAATCGCGTGTTCCCACTTCCCCGAGAAGGCGAGAACTATTTTAGCGACAGAATTACTTGTCTTCGTCTTCTTCAAGAATTCTATTCAGTCTCAAGAATGTCGGCGATTGAACCATTTTGTCGACATAATCGTGGTACTGGATTTCGTCGTCTTCGAAATCTTCCATGTATCTTGAGCTCACTTCTCCAGGTTTGGCGTTAGATGGACTGAGATCCTCGTGCACGGCGTTGTAGACGGGTGAATCCTTGTCGACGCCGACCCGAAGTTTTCTATGGATAAGAAATGAAGAGCAGAGTGTGAGGCGAATATATTATATATCGCTGCTTTGTTCTTATGTTGTAAACTCCGAGCTATTGTGCTCAGTAGACGAAAAGCAAGCAGTCGAATAAACCTACCAACTGAAGTAATAAGTCCTTTATCAGGGATTTTGTTCCTTTAAATTTATTTCACGTTTTATGTAAATGGTTAAGTTTACTGTCATGCCTCCACTGGGACCTGCATAAAGCACAGACAAGGAGTTTCTCCTTGTCTGTGGAGTTTCTCCTTGTCTGTGCCAAAAGATAGATTGTGAAAATCACGAAGACAGGTAATATAATCAATGCATCGTCAGTGACAATTTCTAAAAACGAAAGTTTTCATATATCGAACATAATCGCCATGGCGGCGCTATTGTCTGATATTCACTGCGTTATCCAGCATATCCAGAGGCTACTGCACCCTCGGCACAAAGAATTATTTGCGAGCGTAGTATCCGTTCGTCTAGTGTTATTCCTTCAGATATTCAATTTCAAAATAGTTTTATAACGTCAAAGTAATTTGATGCACAGCATTTCACGTTTCCTGTGTATTACTCGACCACTATTAGTTAACAGTATCTCAAATTCCACACTGTGTTCACACTCTAATGAAAAGATAAAAATACCAAGCCAAGAGTGTTTATCGCCAGAGCTACTAATACATACATTAGCAGTAATCCGTTATAAATACATCCAAACAAGTTCAGCAGAAGTCTCAAATCATTAATCTTAATCTTAACTATTTACATTTGAATCATTGTGTGTCAACAATGGAGAATAATTGCACTGGAATTTCGTTACACTCGCTCTTTGGCACCATTTGGGAAACAAGTCGACAACAGCATCATTGAGAGACCGAACTGTTGACTGTCAGGCGTAAGCTTAAGAGTTAAAGGGCCATGGGCTGCAATATTTAATGATTTTTTCAATATTTCTGCTTTTCATTTCAACCACTGTTTCTTGTTCTACTCCCATGCTCGCACTGTGTCGAGCTTGTTAACTCAGCCTGTACATGTGAAGGCTGCTTTTTGTTGTTGACAAGTGAACTCTAGTCCGGACTAGAATCCAAATGTAAACAATATTAGAGTATTTTTCACGTACGGACGATGTGTTGACAAGATAAATAGTTCGGTTTCAACATGTTTGGGGAGTAGAACAAGAACTTGAAATTGACATACAAAACGAAACTTGAATTACCAAAAGTTTTTGTTAGTGCGTTGACTTCAGGAATCAGTATACCACAACGCCAAACTACCTTTCCACGAATATTTCCTCGTATACCTAGTACTTTTATAAATAACTCATGTATATGTTACAGTTACCAGCCGTACGTGCTACATGCCGTGTATATTTGCTGTCACTAGCCCATTAAAGCTAATCATGATTTCCGACTTTATAAATTGCTTGAGCAAGGCGTTCAGGTAGAATGCGCCTCGGCGACAGATATTCGCACTCTAAGATTTAACAATAATTTTCATGTTTCTGTTATTTCTTATTTCAAATGAAGCTGAGTCGAAATCTTATTCTCTGTCAAAATTGAAAATTTAATTTGGTTTCCATAGTAGTTAACGCAGGGATGGTGGTCATTTTGGATTTCAAGTGTTGATATTAACTCGTGTCTCTATTAAAAAAATACCCGTATTTCTATTTTTTATCTTGAAAAGAGAACGGTTGAAAGTTGCCTTGCCTGGGGAAAGTTTGAGCAAAGGTTAAACTCTTTCAGTGGCAAGGCGTTGCTTGAATTCATGGGATAAACAAATTATTAGTACAGTAGTTTGATCAAATATAACCTGTGATCTTTCAGGGAATTCGATCTGCGGAAATACAGATAATAAGTTGGATTTTAAGCTATCGTTGTTCTCGTTGTCTTAATATTTAATTAATAACTTAAAATTCCTGTTGACGAGGTGATTCCTTAGGGTCAGTTAACTACTTTAAACGGCCCTGCTTTGTCATGGAAACTTTGTATACAATACATACGTCGATGGCGTTATTCTTAAATCTTAGCTCTTCGGATGCCATCTGATCGATGTATGATCTCTGCAGTCAAAGTGTATGTTATTTTCAAAGTTTAAAAAGAAATCTGCCATATATTCATTTGATTTTCAGACTCACTTATCTTAAATAGAGTCTCTTTGTCTTTTTGTTTTTCTATTTATTTGTATGTTTGTTTGTTTTGCGCTGAGGATATACTGCAAAGAAGACTTGCATAGAGATAAATATTAGTAGTCATAGTATTGAAACAATACGTACAACGGTTGTGGTTTGTAGCCAGTGCCTTGTCTCCGCAAAGACGAGTAAGCATTGTCCGTTGATGTTTTATTCTCAGACTGCCGTTGCGACTTCGGGATCCATGGACCGCTATACGTCGCCGGGGCGTACCTGGCGTTTACGGCTTTGTTCTTCCGTTCATACTCCTCGATACTTCCAAAGTACTTTTGAAATAATTCTTTGCTGCGGCGGTCTGGGCCGTTCTCCCCGCGATTGGCCGAGTCAATTCTCTCCTCTGCAGAACCACTTTCTGATTTCGCTGAAATGGATTTCTCCATTGCAGACAAGGTGTGTTTGGAAAGGTAAGGCACGTTCGCTGGCGGTGATTCCCGCGATGACGTAGATGCTGGATTGTGATTTGTTGGAGAAATCTGATGATCCTGACGATGAAAAGAAAATAAATATAATCACATAATTTTTCAGAAGACAAAATCAACACAACCACATCATAATTTCCGCTACAAAAATCGTTTTCGTAGTCAAGCAATTATTTCGTTGTATTTCTGTCTAAGTATTCTCTCGTGAAACTTCTGACGAACGAAATGTGACCACGATAATAAAAAATATCAATATCCGGTTGTATAATAGGACGGGAGTGACGTTGGGCGACCTACGTCGTTTTTTGGTCACGATTACAGTTTTCTTTTACAATTATCTACAACATCGACAAACAACAGCAAGGAATGACACATTGTTTTTTAATATTTTTTATTATCGTCATCATCATCACCATCAACAACAATAACAACAACAACAACAACAACAACAACAAGATTACTGAATTCCCTGTGATGTGACGGCATCATATTGACACATATGCGTATGCCATCACTGGTTGAATATGGTCTCTTTTATCACGTGTGTCAAACAAACTACATAACATACGACCCATTCTGTTGTTGTTTATCAAATTTACGAGTAAATGCAAGTTAGTTGGTTTCGACTTACGTGAAAATCATGTTTGTGTCCAGTTACTGGATTCGAGTTTGTTTGGAACAAATGATTTGATTGGCTCTCGTTTATTCGAGGTGCTTCTATGTCACTATGATAACGCGTGTGTGTTTGACCAGCAGGGTTCGCAGTATATCTTGAAAATTTATTGGCGCTCATATCATTTACTTCCATGAAAAGAGGTCCTTCACTCGATGAGCGGACGAAGTGTTCATGACCATGTCGGCTACTTGTTAACTCGGGACTCTCGCTCCAAGCGACTGTAGGATAGTCGCTAAAATTCCCACCGGGCTGCTGTTCTCTTGATGAAGCCTCGTTCATGTCAGCACGCCGCGTCCTTCGGCGCCGACTGTAAGTCGGAGAGATAGCCTCCGTGTCTGACATGGCAATGGAAGTGTCCTCGCCAATCATCGCGTCGATTTTTTCGTAGTATTTTGGCATTTTAGGTGGTGTCATTTTTGGGTGAAACTGAGGTTTTCTGATAACTTCACCTGTTGCTCGCATTGGTTGCATCCGTGGATTGTTTGAGTGTAGGCTAATTGGCGGTTCAAATTTTCGTCTGCTTTGATATCCTTCGGTATCGCTGTAGTAGTTACTGCCAGTGTACCTTGGGTAAGGCTGAGCAGGGATGTCAGTATCGTTACAGCGTTGATTTTCCACGAATTGGCTGTCACGACATTGGCTGACATAACCATGGGTTGGTTCTTCTGAATTACAATACCTGTAGTTGCTAGGGGACACAAACATCCGGTTGCCATGGCTACCTGACTGGCCCTCGGTATCACTGAAGTAAGAGGAAGGTATCTGCGGGCTTCTACGACTGATGTAACGGCGTCGCGGTTCTTCAATGTCGCTGTAATACTGACTTCCATTTACCTCTTTCCTGGTTTCAGGATGAATCGGCGATCTCTGGTTGCTATGGGAACGCATCGTGGAGTCCTCGGCATCGCTGTAATACTGCCTGCTACCCCAGGCAGCTCTGTGACGGGGTGTAACACTCGGCTGATCTTCTGCATCGCTGTAATACTGGTTGCCATGGACTACATAGCCTGAATTGAGTGAAGATTGCGGTAGCTCGTTTCTTCGAGTCCTGCTTCTTGTGTGTGAGTTGGATTGCATCTCATTCGGGTTCCACGTGGATGAGTTTAAGGGGCTTTTTCTAGATTTCACCGGGGCACGTGAGAACCGCGACCGTGTATACGTTGGTTTGAAAACTTCTCCATCGCTGAAGTAACTACTGGTGTCATCCCTGGGACTCGTCTGAGAGTTGGCAAGTGTCTTCAAGTCTCTACTCTTAGCTTCGTACTGGAGTCTACCGTAATATCCGGGAACTCTGGTGGGACTTTTCATTGGCTGAAACTGGGGTTCCCGGACGATGTCTTCTTTACGTATCGTCGGTGTTCCTCGGGAACTCTCGCCAGACGCAACCGATTCCACGTCAGCGTCTTCTGGACTGCAGGTGAAAAGGTGTGCTTTGCTCAGCGGGCTGCGAATAACAACGGGTTTGTACGTCTGTGAAGTCTGTTTAGAAAACGGTTGAGGAGGTCGCGTGTACGGATCAGAGAACGCACTTCGTGGTCTCTGTGTGAAGTCACGCTGGGGTTCGGATGTTTCCGATTTTTGAGAATGCACATCTTCGTAAGTTGCATACGGAGGGGACGTCATAGATGGAGATATGACCGCTTTACTGACAAATGTTTCAGTTTTCGCACCGTACGAGCTTTGGTCGTGCGGACTCTGTCGAATCAAGTGCGGTATGAATCTCTTTTGTTCGGCTTCTGGCGGGAAACCATCAATGACATGGTTTGGTTGATTCTGAACTGTCGTCTGCAAAGGTAAATTAGCGTTGGCATGATACGCTACATTATCGTTGAGATCTTTCTTGCCCGGAGAAATGTCGTCGATTGATTTTGGTTTGATGTAAAATGTTGACAGGTCGTCCAGTTTCCGCTGAACCTCGGCAAGCTGGTCTTCCGACATCACAGCATTGGAGCTGTCAATAACGTCTCCTGTAACTGGTGGATTTTGCAGCTGGAATGACACCGATGTGCTGTGAGAAGGTGACTTCTGTTTCTCGCCATTACTCGTTCTTTCATTCCTTGATAGTGTTATCGTAACTGATGATGATGATCTCATCGTGGAAGATGACTGGGCCGGTTGCCATGGTGACGAGTCTTTGCCTTTGCTTGGTGAGCCAGGGTTGAAGTAATTAGTTCTTCTGAAATAAAGTTACAAAAAGAATTGTTAGGGCACGTTTTAAAGGAATTTTGTTCATTGCGTGCCATGTGACTGGCAGAGGTCATAAGTCTGCCCTTATGCATTCTGTTAACACGAACCAAACCAGAAACACACTCCACATCACACATTTCAATATGGGGACTTTGAAAGTTATTGATCACAGAATTGCATTTTTAACACCAGGTGCATCGACGTGAAATATCTATGGTGACATTGTTATTTAATACGAGAAGATACATTTGTCTTCAGTTCTAGTGAAACACTTACTAGAAAAAATAATCAAAAGATAAGTTTCATGACCAAAGTACGTCTAAACATTCAAAAGGGAACAACAGATAATACAGGATTGGTCCTTTCGAGGTCAAAGGTCACAGAGAGATGGCTTGGTATAATCTTGTATCTGGACAGTTGCCGATACAACAAGTCAAGTCCTTTCGTCAATTTCGCGTAAAGTTGATAGGGAGAATATCGTTTCCTTGTCAACAATCTGCCGTTGAATGAAATCGTCGCACGCTATTGTCTTATTACATAATTGAAGCGCTTGTATAAGTTTTAGTCTTTTAGTATTATGTTTTGCATCACATAGCGTCCATTCATAATATAATTCTTGATGACGTCATTTACTGTGGGAAGTTGCAAAGGAGGCGTTGATTTTGCCAGTGGCATGTGACGTAAGCAGTGTTGATCTCATTCGTCATGACCTCAATATACGTGTGATGACGTCACTCTAGGACAACAAGAGACGGCAAGTTTGCTACTTCTACAGAACTACAACATAGCTTTACTGAGATTTTATATATTTCAAGATATTTGTAAAATCTGGATATACAATAGTTTAATTCGGTTACAGCTGATAGCTTTCCAATAACAAAGCACGAGAGTCGATTTCAGATGAGCAATTTATGCATACCCACACTATATCCATTTCAAAGCAGATACAAACGAAAAGTTAACTCCACTGCAGCCATAACTGTCAAAAGCTAGAGGACAGCCGATCATACTCGTCACGTCTTCAAGAAAGTCAACAAAATACTCCCTCGTGGAATATGGTAAAAATTTCAACAAATAATCAAAGTTCCGTATGCTGGAATTGTTTTGTGTATATTCTATTTCTGTTCGAGAAACAGTATCATGTTCTACTGTCAAAATCATGTTCTACTACCAAATCATGAGGAAATACCTGCCAGTGGTGTTTAACTTGTCAACACTGCCTGTGTTAGTATGATGTCACATGTTCATGCTGAAAAATGTATTCTAGTCCGCACTAAAATTTATTTGTAAAATAATTTTGCAGTAATAATAATATTGTATACAGTACGCTGTGTTTGCCGGGATAACTGTTAAAATGTTAATCGTCTCTAAGGACTCGGAGAACAACAAAGACAACGTAAAATGTTAAACAGAATAAAAATAAATGAAAAATGTCATTATACAGTGTCCATTCAGTAGCTGCTACTGCACTGTTGCTAACTTGTTCCCTACCAACGGTTAGATCTAAAGTAGTGGGCATGCGCACGAACTTGATCATCATTTCCTCTGGCTTGAAGGATTACACGGTAGCAGAAATCACACATAGTTTATGAGACTAAGGAATGTATGACCATCACAGACTAATAGAAATTGTCTCTTCCTATAAGATTGCATTAGAAATATCATGAGTACTTCATTCAAATCAAAATAAAAATTATCCGACACAGAGTTTTGGAAAAGAATAAGTACTATTTACTGAGAAGCTCCTAATTCATGACGATTCTTATTGGTTTTGTTAGCTTTTGTTTGTTTGCTTGCTTGCTTTGTTTTGTTTTGTTTTGTTTTATAAAGCCTGGCTACTTGTAAACATTGGTAGTGTTCACATTTAAAAGTCTTAAACATTCGCGTGGGCGGACTGTTCATCAAAAACACCCCACAATTGCCTGATTTAGGAGGTACCAACGATCACAGAACGCCATAAACAGCGCCATCGCATGCCCAGAAGAGGTTGCATTACCAAAGCATACACAGGTTCACTTTATGTGTAATCCAAGCCATTCCATGAATAGAGGTCACAATAAAACCTAGTATCCATACACAGGCCGTCTAGGAATCTAGAATCCAGAATCTAGAATGACCTAAGTCAGATATCATCGCTTTAAACCACGTATTTCAATACGAAACGCTCTCCAGCTTTTAGATTATTAATCGATAACGTCCTGAAATAACTATGTGAAATGACTGGGGACGCCATGAACAATTCAAGCAAGATCACAGCCAGTCCTGTATTTCTGTCGGTCGATTCTGTACTTGAAGCAAATTCATAGCAAAAAGAGGGCATAATGATATCAAATGTGATAAATAAATAATTGTCTACAACCGCTTCGTAGTTGTGGAATACTCCCCCAAAACTATTAGGAGGAGAAAAACACTGTTGCCAATGGTGTTCAACCCAGCAGTTTAAACTAACACCACGTTGCCTTAATGAATTTAAATCCTTACTGAGATCATTTGTCGACGAAACCGGTGTAGAGTGCACGATGCCGCAATCACAACACTTAGACCATGGATGATGAATCAGTGCTATCGGATCTGCATACGTAAACAATACTCATTAAATAGTCTCTACTAATTCTGACTGTCTTGCCACATGTTCAAGTATCAGATCAGCCATGCACGATTTGGAACTAACAAACACACAAAGAACCTTGCTCCAGGGAGCGAAACAGGATGCGTTCAGTCGACAAAACAAAACCAAAACAGTGACAGAACATGAAAAGTTTAAACAACTGGTCTCCTCCGATCAAACGAATCTGATTAAGATAGCGTACCAAGACTCGTTTAGTATCCTTAAGTATTAAAGGGAACGGACATATATTCTGAGGGATTGAAATTTAATCTCAATTTTATGTGCGAACGCATGGCCCTGAACCGCCAATCTTTCTAACGGAGCCATCTTTGTAGGAGGTTTCCCAGCATATCTGATGATCATTACTTTAAACCTACCTCTACCAAACTGACCTTGCGTGGTGGCTATGACGTTTACGGAATTGTTTTTAAAGTTAACTAGTGACTTCTAATTGGTACAGAAACACTCCCACCCAGGGCATATCAAGCTATAAACCCCCAAAAATTCTGAAGTTATAAGTTTTATTATAGTTTTTGAAATGGTTGGTTATTGTTGTCTATTGGATGTTGAAACACCAAGTAAAACCTTGCTAATACACTGCGTGTGTGCGATAATATTGTTGACAACTTCAAGTCGGAACTAAAATCGAACAGTCAAATAAAATCGGACGTTGCTTACGTTCTGTGTTTAAATGTTATTGATTAGAAAGTAATGCAAATTTGGACTGAGATTCTGCTGTCGACAACTATATTGCATATTAAAAGATTAGCGTCGACAATTTGGACACTAGGCATGGAATATACATCAATATTTACAGTTTAATGGAGATTAAGCAGTGATATTCCCATTTTCGCATCGCCAGCTTCCATTAATCAATGTGCTGATGACATGATCGTTATTTTATAATTAATAGTTGTGTTTATTTAGTTTGCATCACAAAATTCAATATTATACACCGGTTTCATTTCTGTAGCGTTGTCACATTTAATTTAGATTACGAACAGACCTTACTGACAAACTAGATCCAGTTACTGCCTACATATTTACGACATTGCATCATGTTAATATTTGTACAGCATGTACAGGTTAAAACGCAAACTCATAAACAGTGTTGACCGACTGTCCAGGCCTTTTATTTCCACGGGTCAAAGGTCGAATTCTTCGTCATGATGATATAAACATTCGGTGGAAATTGACGAGAATCAAATCATCAAGGGTAGACAGTCACAGGCTACAGGCATTCACAGGGTATGGCATTGTGACACTCGACACTGTTTTATGGAAAGGGACCATTGGTTTACTGAACAACTATCATGTATGGTGGCACGTCCAGGATACAATGCATTGACACTGCAATTGAAACACTGAGGTCATGCTCATAATCCTTATACATTTATTTAAGAATACAGTAAAATTGTTGTAAGAAGATATCACTAGATAATTAAAAACATCTGTTATTCATATGGGTAGAGTGTCCTGACATCAACTTTACTAGTTCGTATTTCCCTGTCAGTTAAAACCTTATGACGATTATTTGCCTATCTGAGTAGGTTCAAGTTCACGCATATCGCGTGCAACATCACACTTGTGCGTGCACACAAACACACGATCACTTCTTGGAGATCACGACGTACATACATACATACATACATACATACATACATACATACATACATACATACATACATACATACATACATACATACATACATAGCATTAACGTGTTACGAGGATGTCTTTACCTTGTAAGACTTAAACACAGATCTGTAGCATTACGTATTTCATTACTGGCATCTGCAATTGACATGTATTCGGTAGATTTGCCGTTGATTTTGGTGATCACATCATTTTCTCGGACGTTAGCTTCGGCCGCTTTCCCGCTTGATATCAACTGAAAGACAAGAAAATGACGTCAATGCCAGTCATCTCTGTGACGTAACAGGCCTCTATCACCGACCACAAACCCTGCCGTGCTAACTTGAAAACGGAGAAACTGATCCAAAGGTTGGACTTTGCTTTCCTTTTACACTTTTCGAAGTATGTTGCTGTTTTTGTAATACTTATGGCGACTTCAATGAATATTACGTAATATGGTTTTGTTGTTGGTACATTACTCCCTATCTGTGATGGTGGTACTGTCGTTAATGAAGAAAGTGATCATGATGCGTGCATTGGAGGTAGTGGTGGTTGTAGTGATGGTGATGATGATGATGATGATGATGATGATGACATTGATCATGATCATGATGATGGTGGTGGTGGTGGTGGTGGTGGTGGTGGTGTTGATGATGATGATAATGATGGCGATGATGATGATGGTGCTGGTGCTGGTGGTAGCGACGGAGGTTGTGGTGATGGTGATAAAGTATATAATCGGTGTTGACTGCAGTTTACAGTGAAATATACTTATTGACCTCTGTACATTACAGGAACCACTGTCATCGTTCTTTAGAATTCATCGTTTAGCTCAGATGCTAAACTTCAATCAGAGCCGGATATTCACGGTGAGAAGTTGCCGTATTGTTATGGTCATCGTGTTGCAGTTCAGGCCTACACTGAGACTGGACAGTTGATATAATTGTGTCAAACCTTCGTTTCATAGAATCGTAGACAGCCGAACCGAGATCTCGATTTTTCTGTCTATGACAGAAGCAATGTCGTGAAATTGATTAGGCTACTGTGAAGCTTGGAAATTTCCGCCGAGTCGGGTGACTTTCAAGTTGCACTCGTCCACGATAATACTAAGCTTTGGCAAATATAAGTGGAAGTGTGTATTTGTGCAATCATCTAAAAAGCTTTTCATTCACTTTCTGGCGCGTGTTTTCCACGACTTTTGGCAGCGTTTTGTTAAATACGCCGGAATGTTGGAACATTGTTCGTATTACAACGATATAAATAGCACTTGTTTCAGCTGTGCTTTTGGTGCAGATCTGACCAGATACATCGGACCCTGTCGCTACCCCTTGCAGTTTTTTCAGGGTTTAAAAAATATAATCAGTCTAGTTTTTTCGATGAATCTTCGTTTTGTGTATCAAAAACGGTTCTCATATAACTTAAAACGTCCTGAAATCTCCGTAATGAGGTTTGAGGAAAAGTATTTACTGAATGTCTAATTGACATATGTAATTGTTATTGACGAGTGTATTACGTGTCATGACTCATATTTTGATGTGCATTGCACGCTGAGGAATCATATGCAGCATTGAAACATATGATTCATCCAGTCTTCGGCGGTATTCATAATGCCACAAAATTAAAATACTGATAGAAAATTTCAATTATTACGAATCGACGATGACTAGCTCTACTATTGTGAACAGTTGTCCAACAACATCTAATGATAACCGGCCACTTTTCGGCCAAGGTCAGCGCAAAGCATTTTGTTTGCCCATTTGAAGCTAAAAGTAACTCTGTACCTGACTATGCTACCGTACATGACCGATAACATTGGTTGGGTGTGCGTGACGAATAACTCAGGAACTAAGAGATAACGTGGAGAAGATATATAGCTAGACTTGTGTACTAAGATTTTGACTTTTGCGATCTAGGAGTAATGAAATTACTGAAATTGCAACAGAGATATATTTGTCGTTAGCCCTCATTCCCACGGCCCATTTTCTGATATAGGCCCTATATTTGATAATGTCGGCATGTCTTGGGATCAGTGAATTTAAAGAAGTAACAATTCATGGAAATACGAGACCTTCATTTGAATTTAAAACTTTTAGACGACAACATGAATAAAATATTTTTTCTGTAAAATATGTAACTTAATTCTCCACACGGCATGTGTCCGAACTCCCATTAGGCTATACTATGATAATCTGTGTTCTAAGTGTCTAGGGCTATACTGGTGACCTTTTGACCTCAATACAGGCCCCTTCGCACATAGACGGGTGAAACCACTTCGTTATCGTAGTTATCATATCATTCGATGCCAAGTTGTAAACTGCGGTTTTTCTCAGACCGCATGGGTTGAAAATGATACATTGTACCACAGAGTAATATCATAGACAGAGTGGCAACACTTGCATGCCTTTTGTTCCATGGTCGTCTCGGTAGACTATTGGCTTTTCATATTAAAATGAGCTTAAAAGGTGTTAAACTTTTTGGAGGCTTGGTTTGTGGTTGATAATTACACGAGATTATGCGAAACATACGACGAGATGGCATCGTACTGCCAGTCGCGTAGCAACCATAGTTACTTTGTGAGCTCATAGGCCAGAAACACTGCCTCACGCCAATCAAAACATAACACGCCAGCAGTTTCATAAACATGTCCTTTCTTGGCGCACGTGTAAAAGACGGTATGACTGACCGTAAACCATTGAGTAAAACCAGACAGTATCGATAAAAGACTTTCAAATTTGGTTCAAACACACTCATTATATATTCATAAAAATATGAGAGGAATTTTTAAAACGGTAAAACCAACTTTCCTGAAGCTCAAAACACTCCCGTTTTCGCCAGCACATCAATTCCGATCAGCACCACACGACAACAACAACACAAGCTTTGTCGAACATACTTTCGCTTAACAATTGGTGAAAATCCGAAAATTACCGAAGGGTGCATGGTCGGCACTCTTCGGAAAAGAGAGCCAAGAGCTTCGTGAGGCGAGGCAAACATGGATTGCTTACGTAACCGCTTCACGCCTTAAACAATAGCTGTTGCCACTCTGTCTCTGATATTACTCTGTGATTGTACCCAATCAGCTGCGTAGGCTTTATAACATTTCCTACCTTTCTTTGTTTCTTTTTGTTTGTTTCTTGTGTTTTATTTTACTCTTATATACAATATAAAAATTCGTCGATGCTGGCATAATAAGTATGAAAGTGTTAGCAACGTTTCATTTGGTTTGATATTTGTACCATTCACATGGATGATTGTCATATTTCCTAGTCATTATGTTATTTCCTACACCCCAGTACTCATGGTCCATTCTCTCTCTCTCTCATTGCCTCTCTCTCTCTCTCTCTCTCTCTCTCTCTCTCTCTCTCTCTCTCTCTCTCTCTCTCTCTCTCTCTCTCTCTCTCTCTCTCTCTCTCTCTCTCTCTCTCTCTCAGAGTAATGTATCTGACCTCAACATGACCGAAACCTGACTCTAGCACACAACAACCCGGGAAAAAATTGAGAGACGGATATTTGGCAAGCTGTGTTCAGTTTTCACGACACATAATCCCCTAGGATGTATATCTGATGTATTACTAGCAGGGTCTGTAATCTAGTATGGTCAACTTACATACCAAACAGCAAAGGCAATTGTCATATTTCTGTTGATAATAGCAGCTGGCACTAAATATTTGATCCAATACACAATGGTTTTCCTTTGAAACTTACTGTACATTAATTAAGCTACATTAATATTATTATGATGTGGTGGCTACAGTATGGGTCATGGTGTAGAATTTAAGCAGAATCACTCATTGGTCGTACTTCAATTAAAATACGCCTTCGGGTCAAATGTAATTATTCCAATAGGGGAAAGGGTTGATTTTTACCTCCGAAGTTATCAATGAAATAAGAGCAAAATATTATGCTGAGTGATAATGCTCAACAATAGTTCGTTTGTTTGACATATACAAATGTTGTGTGTGTGTGTGTGTGTGTGTGTGTGTGTGTGTGTGTGTGTGTGTGTGGCACACGACGACCTTTGACAATGGTATGTCCGTATGATTTGTCAACAAAAGTATTTGTGGTAGATGGATACGAGTTGGTGTTTCATTGCTGAGACCGGACAGTGAGAAAATCGATCACGTAGTCCTTAATAATTCTTACACCCAAAGTAGTCAAGTAAATCCACTTTTGTATTTCAATCGGAGTCGTTCGGTGAATATTAAATCTTGTTAAAGTACGTAAAGAGACGTTGGCGTCAAACGAAGAGAAACAACTGCATTGAATTTAGGGCTTCACGTCTTGTGAAGACAGACTGACACTGGAACTGCATCGACATTGGCTTTACTGTAGGATCCCATCTCTTGATGAGGTCTGTTTATCTTAAAGTCTTCAAGACTGTCAAAGTCGGCCAACGCCCCTCGTGTAATCGGCATTTGGGATAAGAGAGTATGATGAGAGAAATTGGCTTTTAACGACCAGCGGAGTCCAAACTAAACATTGAGTTGAAAGGCATCGCTTAGTCCACCATGCAGAAGATAAATCTCCGTCTGGAAGTAAATATCTCACAAGGACGAGTCATACGTGGGCGTTTGTCAGGGCAGGGTATTCCGTAGCGTGATTTTTGGGTCTACATGTGCTATCGCATTTCGTTGATACTTTATACCGCCCTCGTAAACAATAGAGTATTAGTAGAGCTATCGCAATATACATCGTGTACATGCAAAGATGTTAGAGACGGCTCAATGTTTCCGATTCGGTTCATTAATTCAGAAAATGAGTTCTTTGCAAAATCTGCTGTGTTAACAAAACCGTTCACCCTCATCGTTGCAGAAACGATTTAAAAGTGTAATGTGTATGCTGGAATATTGTTTTAAAAATATAACACTTGTCTATGCCCTACCTAAACAAGCAGAGTTTTATCTGACCTCAATTGACCTCCAGATTTTTACTTCTCCTCAATTGAGCTCATTATCAAACCAAAATGTAATCTATCCATTCGTCAGGAGTGTCTCTGAGGTTTTTAAGTCTGTTCACGTAACAACCCCCTGGAGACGAGAACGGTGGGTTTTGGCGTACACAGGCCACAAAAAACAGCATGTCACTGCAGAGGGCGAGATCTGTTCATCACTAGATCTCAATAATGTAACATATCTCGGTGTCACTAATGCTGATCGAGTCTGTTTGAAGCCATCGGTGAAATAGACGAGTTTTAATTATAGACAAAATATTCGGTTTTCCTTTCAAAGTCGGCTCAATTAAAAGTTTTGCGTAGATGCTGGCAAGCTGTCCAATAATCATGTTTGAATGAAATGCAATGTCAAGCACCAACATCAATGTTGCTGAAACCAAGTGTCAAATGGGAGAGATTGAGTTAATAATTCACAGTGCTCATTAACAAAGTATTATAAACACGGTGAACTAAAAGGAGCAAGAAGTCCGTGTCTTACCTTGCACACACTGAGAGGTGCTCCCTGCTCCCGACCGCCAGTGACTCGAAAACCCCATGGTCCCGGACCCGTCAGTTTCACCTCAAGCTCCATCCCGTGGTCAGTGCTCTATGCTTATTTAGGTAAGCCAGTGTCGGGAGAACGCGCCAGCTCCAGCCTGGTCAGGTCAAGCAAGCCTTGGTTGCGGAGAGCCTACAGAGGGAGGATGATAGCTGGGTTTGAACGACAGAGTCTACACAACATGCACGATAAAGTGACCACTCTTTGTGAAGAAAACTACGCATGCGTAAACTCTCTGAAATTTTACTGTAGTTCTGAAAGAAAAGCCCCCCGTAGCACAGATGAGAAAATGTTTGGCTAAATGTACGGATGTAGGAAAGAAAAGATCCCGACTCAATGGAAGATGGCCTCTAGGATGTATCACATGGGAGTCAGTTTTGTCGGCTTCATCTGGTCCATGCGTTGTACAATTTCCGCTGACAAGTCAATTGAAGACATTTTTGAGTTATTTCAATCGACCGAATTAAAGGACATAGCCATGACTGAACTACTGTGGCCTTCCTCACAAAATAGAGATTGAATAATCCAATTGTACAATACATCTGCTTTCGCTCGTTTTCCTTTGGGAAGGACACCAAAGGATTACAAGGGGTATACAACAGCGATCAGCTGAATCAGTGTTTCATTAAAGTAACGTCTTATGTAACGTCTTGCACTCAGAGACATCTGGGGAGGTATTTATTATCTGCTCTTCTTGTCCTTTTAACTTCAGACGTGACGAAGGCGTCGACGGTCAGTCGGGAATGAATCAGTCATTCTGTGCCAAGATTGGAGAACCTTTGTGATGTGAAATGCCCATGTCCGTCAATGCTTGTGTAACTTTTAATCTTAGTTTGAATACAATCATGGCGTTCTCGATGTTCCTCTTGCTCTGACGAATAACATTGCTCGACTTTGTTTATGATACTATAACTTTGCATTCAAGTTTTACGTCTGTTCTTTTGTACGCCTCAAATTACAACAGGTTTTCTAATCGCTAAAATGATATATCCATAAAACATTTTTGATTTCTTGCAGGACCTGAATCATGATTTAAGACCTATATTATGACGAGTTTTGGCCGGCATTAAATACACATAATCCTCAAAGTGACTGCCGTTGTCAAGTGCTATTGTAGGATTTTTCACAAACGTACGTCTAAAATTCTGACATGGACTACAACGTCTTGTAAATGGAGCTGCGATTGACGTCTGATCGATGTGATGGTTCTGGTAAGTTCAGTTGAAAAAATAATATAACCCCGAAATCATTTTGTGCGACGATGGAGCCATGTAAAATTGAGTGGGATTAAAATCTGATACTTGCTACGTCGAAATCCTTACATGTAAGTGAAGAGACTTGAAAATTCCAGACGAGAAACGATAAAGATGTCTCAGGGTGATCCAATCACATTGGTGCCATTGCTGTGTTGATAGAGCATGGCCATGCTAGTCATATCTGTAACTCTAAACGATATTGTAAGAATCCCTGAAAGGTTCCAGCTGATCAAACCACGTGACTTTTTTAGTGACTGCGGTTGGTCATCAAATGTTTCTTATCACCCCATAATTATTATTGTCAAGAGGCTACATCTTTACGACGTGGGTCATTATGTCGGCTTTTATCTTATCGCGCGGTATGGTGTTTTCGTTGTCGATTGAAATTAGTGTCTCTTTTTTGGCATTTTGATATAAACAATACGGCGTTTAATGAGTTGTCCGGCCTGGACTGGAAACAATCGTTGTCGGGCTTCATTGAAAGTATATTACATGAACAGAGGGGAAGATGTCCCCTGGACGGCCATCGAGTAAAATAACATCCTAAGAAATCATTGTCACTTCAGTCATTACATTGGAACATTTCTGCTTTAATGATAGGCTCAGGCCATTTACGTTTTGCAACCGTGACATCGATGCGTTACGTCTTCCGTATATCATATATCATATCATATCATATCATATCATATCATATCATATCATATCATATCATATCATATCATATCATATCATATCATATCATATCATATCATATCATATCATAATATCATATCATATCATATCATATCATATCATATCATATCATATCATATCATATCATATCATATCATATCATATCATATCATATCATATCATATCATATCACATCATATCATATCAGGCATATCTTCATATCATTTGTCTTGAAAAACCGACGAACGCTATTGTGTAAGCTGTGCATAGTAAAGGCTCTTCAAACTCAATAAAGACATTTATAAATCAACGAAAAGCAATCAAAGCCTTGTAATCCAGTTTATATCCTTATCAAAGCAATTTTCTCACGATCGCTTTTCTTTCAGTAAGCATAAAATGGCTATGAAATTTTACGGTCTTCTCTGCTTGACTCCTGTCCTGTACATGTGCCCTTATATCTAACTTTTGATTATTCTTCAATAATGTTCATATATCAAAGCTTAAGTATTCACAATTTTTCGACCGGTAGTCAACTTAGTACGTCGACTTACAACTGTCATCTGAAGTTAACTTTTCAAATGTCAAAGCTCTAATTGTATTGAAAGCCCCATTAACTGTATCTCTTTGCATTGTTTTCGATGAGAGGGTTTGAAATCAAATGCAACTTATGTAAAATTACTTACCTAACTGTGATGATGGACTATTGTTTTACGTCGGCGACGAACGCACAACTTATGTTTTAAAACTAATTATCGAGTTACAACTGAAATGAATGTGTAAGTGCCTGAATTTAAAGTCCCATTGGCTGTATTGTTTTGCATTTTCCCATAGATGGTTTGAAATCGAACGCAACTTATGTAAAATGCATACCAAAGTGTGACCTCGGAATGCTTTTCAAACAATTGCGATGAACTCACAACGTATGTTTTAACAACTAAGTATTTTTGGAGTTCTACATCATATATGACCGCCGCAAATATACGCTTGAGCGTCTGAATTTAATTGATCAAATGCATCACCACGGATTGAAATAGTGATATTTTAAAGATCCATTAGCTGTAACTTTGGTCATTTTTTAAATTTTGTTTGTTCTGTGTATCATCTGCAGTTTCTGGTTTGAATCCCTAAACCATGGAGAAATTCCTAATATTTAGCTCATAAATATACCCTATATGAGTATAATCTGCATTGTTATTGTTTAAATTTTGTATTCAGGTCCGGACTAGAATACATTTATCAACAATAACAATTTCACATGTCATTTCACATAAACCGGCCGTGTTGGCAAGCAAGACACTGGGCATTTGTCATGATGATCGTATATAGTAAAATTCTGAAGTTGATACATTGAAACAGAGTAGTGAAAAATTAGTCAACAGTTACAGCTAATGTCCCTTTAATAGACTATGCGGCTTAGCAACGGGAATCCTACACCTCTCCGAAGATTGGATGGTATCTGGCAAATAACATGCAAACGATAAAGCTAAAGGGGCTTTAACCTATACTCAGGACGACATCAAAGTATCACGTGACCAATAGGCAGCCAATTCTACAGTGACTGGTTTGCGGATTCGAAAGACAGCACTGAAACTCGCTGATTTAAATTTACAGACACAGATTTGCACAAGGTAATGACAGTAATAATGAAACACAGGGAGAGTTCCAATTGGAGATAGGTTGTATCATATGCAAATGTTCTGTTAGAAACAACGATGGGTTTTTAACATGTCTCTCTACTCCGGAATGGTATAGAGCTTAGCAGGCCCGTAGTCAACACTGTCAGAACAACGACGTGAGTACCCGATCATATCCGATGAATTTTCACTGCTAGCCCCGAAAGCTGTATCTCTGAATTGCTATCTGAATTATTTCAATAGCTGTCAACGTCGATTTTGAGGTTATCAAGGTACTAGCAGCGTCGTTGATAAGGTTGCCGCTAGGATTTATGCTGCTGCTAAGAATGTGTGCTTGATATCACTGAAATTGTTTGCGTGTTTTCTGCGCATTAAAATACATTGACACATCGAACATTGACTTGTCAGCGTAATCTAGCAACATGAAATGCACATTATTGTTAGCAAGTCTTGAGCAAATTAAATCTTGGATACTACTGCCGTCATAGGGGTCACTCGATAAAACGTCATTTAACGGCGATCGTGATGTATTCTTGGAAAGAAAGACCAATGTGATGTGAAAGAATTATTTTATTATACTTCATGCAGTCATGCTGTTGATTTCAAGCCTTAAAGTTAAAACGTCACAAAGCCTTTATGTCCACACCGTGACAGATCTGAAAATCGAAAAATAATTTGGCAAAATATTAAACCGGTGAGATGGAAGTGAAGCCGAACTTTTACACGCTGGTATGTCATACAGTTTGTTTTATGTACAATGTTTTCTTAATTTATCCTTAAGGTTACAATGCAGATCTCGTGTATATTATTTTACATCGAGAGTGTTACCGTTGATATATTTCTATGTCAACCTTTTCGACAGTTCTGCAAATATTTGAGTTGTGGCTGCAACAATCTCTCTTCATGTGCACGCAAATCTGATAAAAGATACTAATTTCCTTAGATGACAATAAACGAGATTTTGGTTACATAATGAAACGAACGGTAGAATTACAAGATGTTACATTACAGTGTCGTTTCCGAGAGATACCGTTGAGGGCATTATTTGCTGTGTGCGAAAACGTCTTGTCGGTGAATGATTGGACGGACGCCTATCGAAAGTTAAAGTTCATTTGTGTCTGCAGAGGTAAGATTTATTCAGATTTACGACCAAGGCAAATCAATTGATTTAGATGGCCAGGGTGACATTCCCTTTATCTGTGCAATCGATTTGTCCATAAACCACTTTTGTATTTACAATGACCAGGTATCGCCATCAATAGTCTTCACTTCGTTTTCAATTGTTAGCATTCCAGATATCGCCCCAATAAAGTTTTAACTTCGACAATTCTGAATGGTGTCTAGGGGCAAAATCGCCCCTATTTGGTTTGAGTAGTTTTCTTAGAGCGCTTGTTAAGGTCATTTAAACTCACTTCATCACCTTTTGATAAATAATTAATTAACTTTAGACAAGTTCTTTGTTTTTAAATCATTGTCTTGCTTTCACAAAAGGAGCTCTAATTGTGCCACGGGGACAGTTTGCTCTGCGCGTGACAGATAACTGTCACACTCGTGATTGAGAGTAAAGCCGAAGACGGCAATTTCTGGCGGAGAATACGAGTTTACTGTGTACACGAGAAATATTCACACGACTGTCCTGGTTTCAAAGTCTGCTGAAGTTAAATCTGGTTGAGTGTAAAAACATGCATTGCGACTAAACCCAATACGCGGTCCGGTTTAAATGCTGTGCATTCTTCTCAGTGAGTGCGTACCATCAACATGTAAACAATGGAATAAAAGTAGCTACCTCTTGTATTGTGAGACTGGACACATGAACAAACAACATTATTACTGTAAACAAGCGCCAGAGTAACTCTTTGCATGGGTACTCATGGCATCCCTAAAGATGACGACGCCCTCCAGAGGTGATTGTACTCGCGGTCTCCCGCACATTGGAAGAATTTCGGTAATTTTACGATTTTTCCAGGTCAGGAAATGTTCACTCTCGGAACAAAGAGACAATTACTCGAAGGACGCAGGTGTTCCTCAGCAGAGTCCTCAAAAATCTTCACGTAACTTAGCCGGGTGGAGCACAATGGTTAAGTTTATCAAGTACCAACAAATAGTCCTTAATTCTTTTTAGCGTTACGTATACCCGTTTTTCTTAGCGCTGTGTAAATATCAGACCACGGTAATCCACGGTATTCATCTCACTCCAGCTTATTGCAGAAAGCAGAGATATCAACACGCCAATCTTTTATTTAGATCACCATAAAACACAGTTCAGCGATAGCATTGTCACGGGACAGGTTGTATGCCTCCGGCTACGTCTTTCACAAACACAGAACAAAACTACACACTGTGTTTTTCGTCTCAGTTCACACGTTGGGACGTCCAAGTTCCCTTTGAAAGATGCAGATGCTTTGTAGACCGCTATATAGAGAGACGATGACTGAATAGATTGAAAATGTGATATGAAGACACGCAATATGTGTCCGGCAAATATTAGAAATCACATGTCATAATTGAACACTTGTCTAGGAATAACAACTTGTTGATTTGACAGGTGTGCAGATCACGTACAAAGGTCAGAAACTGGTGAGCTTTATCTGTTGATTAATAGTAGCATTTCTCCTGTTACCGTGGTCTCCATAGTTGTATGGGAATTTCAATCAATTTGCATGCAGATCGTTAAGTCTGCAGTGTGAAGTGTACATAGCTGTCATAACGATGCCCTCGACAGTCGCAAATTCGCCTGATGTATTCCAGAGTCCCATGTGGTCGGGAGGCTGTGAACTATCGATGGACATTTCAGCCGGACCACGCCATACGGCACTGGATAGAATATTAAATTCAATTTTCCCCAATCCCATCGGTTTGCTGATAGAAACCCCGCGTGTTCAAAGTTTGCTTCGAAAGTAAAGCCCCGAGCTAGCATCGTTGTAATTGTACGTGTGCACTATTTGCAGTGCGTCGATAAGTGACATGAATGGATGTATTATTCAGAAGCAAGACTTACCTGCAGGCTGAATCCGACCACTTGTCAGCCCCCCTCGGTTCCAATGTTTACTGCTGTATATTGAGCACACTCCAAGCCTGGAGCACAGTCAGAAATTTGAATCCAAACGCCGGACGAACGGAGATTCTTCAAGGAGTCTCTTCTTCCATGGAATGAGACTCACTAAAGCTGGTATTATAGTAGCATTTCAATCGATTGGACTCCTGGCCAACAGCACGAATCAACGTTGTTTGTCCGACCGTGTAACAACCTGTTGCACTTCCCTGCTCTGGTCGGCAAAAGGAACGGCGCCGCCAACGTTAGGCATTCAAGGATTACCAAAAATTTGTGTTGACGTAATGCACATTAAAAAAAATAATTTCTCGATATGTAATTATAATAAAGTAGGGTTGTAAAGTACTTCATGTCCGAAAAACATTGTCTAAACCGTTCATTACTTCTAGAAAATAACACGATGGCAATACCTATAGTGTATCGAGACTCTGTAACTGTGTATTAATTAGACCAGCGTGAATTATATGTAACTGACACAACGCTATGTCATCACAACACTCCCTAAGAAGCAGTACAAAACGCCAAACTGTTACACTGCGAAGAAAAATCAACTCCAAATCTGCTCATAGCAAATCCACATTAAGATGCTCAAAAATGCAAAGCATCTTAAGACAAAGAGTAAAGTCGCCAGCCTCGAAAGCAAAGCCACTATGTTACATAACATAAGCGAGCCGAAAACAATACGCTCACGGTACGGTGTAGCACTTCTCTGATAAAAGGACCGTTGTATGGCGAGAGGGCCACGCCCTCATTCGATCAAGAAACGTCAGAGGGTATCGTGGTGTCTTTTAGTTTTCATCTGTACGAAAAATATACAACTAATGGACGTCAAATTTCCTCCATACAGTACAAAAATTAAACTCGTAACTAAACATTCCTTTCAAGGTAATTTGTGTTAACTTATAGAACCCGCCTCGCTGACAGAAATTCGGGCTTTCAAATTTTATCAATTCTCTTCTGATCTACCACTTGTGGGGGCTCGTTTTCATGCTCTTGATGAAAGAAAGGTTTTCACCGTCTTAGTTTTTCGAAAATTCTATTTTTCCCATACAGGGATGTCGCCCATTTTGAATTTCAAATATCGGGAAATTTTAGGTGATTTGTCTCTCTAGAACCAAATTTTGCACAGTGACCCCTGATTTTTTTTTTTTTTTTTTTTTTTTTTTTTTTTTTTTTGCTTTGGTAAGAGAATTATCTAAAGTTTCATTGAGGAAAGTTTGAGCAAAAGTTTAACTTTCACTTTCGAGGCGCATATTACCCTCAGGATATTCAATCGGTAAAGTTGGAAACAATGATATTTCATTCTATTGGGAATTTTTAGATTACCTCTCTGTAAGTTTTGGTAAAAATCAAAATTCAAGCCATAGATCCCAGAATATTCTCTGTGATCTGTGATAAAACTTATCGATCACAGTGTTCGTCAATGTATCTGCGACAGTGGATAATAGATGAAGAGTAAAAAACGCTGAGTCAGCATTTTCTACCTTATTTTTAGAACCGGTGCGAAAGTTAAATGAAGTCTATTTTAATATTAGACAGAGATACAGTAAAAAAGTTATCAGAGCGTTGTATGGCTGAACAATGTGGAAAATTTCATGAAAATGAATGTAGGAGGGGGTTCTCTAAAAATCGGCTTACTGTAGTCGTATGGAAGGGTCACGTGGCAGGCCTTGTGAAACTTCATTATTTTATCGCATAGAAACTCAACCGGGCAAAATGCTTGATATAGTACGACAATATACACACATCTATTGATTATGTACATATATTCAAATACGCTAATACACGTTGGTATACAAATAAAATGCACAAGTACAGTGTAAACTTGATTCGCAGTGATGTGTGATGCGTATAGTCTTCGAATTGTTCTACATAGTTACATTACCGTATTGCTATTCCATACACAAAGACATACGTTACGTATACCACTACTGTGGTGTTAAATCATAGACCCTCCAAATGGAGGGTCTATGGTTAAATATACGTCCTCATACGTAAATATTCTGTATCAAGCATTTTGCCTCGTGAATATCCTGCAGATTTTAGTTTCTTCACGTGAAATGACAAAAAACGAAGTCTGGTGCAATCGCAGGAATAAATCATGACAAACGTATAAACAAATGTCAGATTCAATAGATACAATGTCGACTCCAAATGAACACATTCCCAAACTTCAGCTGCTTGACTAAATATTTATTGCGTTAAAATGAATGATTCGTACATAAACACTTCTCCTACTATGGATATAATAAAACACGGTTACGCCAAGACCTAAATACTTTCCTGAAGTCACCGTGACATCAATCGCGAACATCGTCGGCGCATGCGCATCGATCGATTTAAAAAGCTTCAATGTTTGCGGAAGAAATGTACAAACTGTTGTCGAAATGCCGACTTGCACGTCTTTATTGCTGTAGAGAAAGAATAGCAACAATCCGGTTGTAAACCCTTTCACCACAATAGTTTTGCCTAAATCCATTGTTATCAATGGTAAGAGTGGACCTGCTTATATGGATAGGGGTGAACGGGATGAACAAGTCATCAACGGTTTCTGCTACATAAAGTCGTATACATCATAACACATCTCACACAAATAAAAGAACAACGTGCTTCTAACAGCTAGGAATACATTAGTTTAAGTTGCATAGATGTATAATGTGCAAGGTGCGCAACTGATTCTGTGTGACTGTCATTTTGCTCCATCTGTGCGTTCAAATTGTCATCAATAATAAATGAAGTTAAATCTTTGGTAAACTGTCAGTTCTTTATGCATGGACCAGCCGGCTAGGTCTAAATTCACGACGTGGGTAAATTTCATTGAAATTTACATGTTTTTGCTACAGAGGTGTACATGTTCGAATATTCGCGGCAGTTTCAAAACTAGTTTACGTGATTGCCCGTCTACGGCTGTTTTCTGATATTTTGAATATCTCGAGAAAAAATAAATATTTACCTTTATCCAGCGCAAATTTAAACAGATCATGAGAACTGAACAGTGTGCGGCTTTCAATCTTGTTATCTATTCACCTAACTGATGCAAATTAGTATTGGCGCATTACTTAGTAAAATTGACTAGTAAAAATCAGCAGTTGGCTTCAGAATACGATTATTATCAATGAAGTCTTTCACACATCACCAACAAGAACTGATTATCTCTGGTAACTGATCAGCCAATCAAAATCTCCTTCACGTCTGTATGCTGCAAATTGTGAAAAGAAATGTTGCGCAGTATGAAGAAATGGGTCATAACTTAAGATCATGCAGACATTGTCTTCAATAACAACGCTACACTATGTTAGCGTTTACCCTTTTCGCTTTAAATATTCTGAGTTTAATAATTGCTACAACAGGTTCTTGCAGATAATCGGTTGATAGAAAGTTAATGTCCGTTTTGAAGTTTTGTATACATGATGTAACTTCTACTCTGAAATCACACCAAGAGCTGCTTGTGCTGTATGTCACTGTATACGTACAAAAGAAACATCAAAGTTTGTTTACGATCGAGAAAACTCAAAATATGCGAACTTCAACAACTCGGTTCGTTTAGCAGCTTTTGATTAACTTAGGTGTACTCCGTAGAAGTTTCAAATAAAAAAACGACACTTCAAACATTTTCCCTGTTTTCTTTCCATATATACTTTCAGTTTGATGGTCATCTCTTTGTTATGAGACATGACACGGTGCTTTTTGCTTTACGTATTGCGCTTAATCACAATTTCGTCTCTTGGAGCCGCACCTAATTCTACCATAAGAGAAACTGGCCTTACATTAATAACAAGGAAATATAAAACTTTTTATAAGCTAGTGCCTATATACCTCAATGGTAATGACTTTCGCAATGACTTCTTAGTGAGTCTTACTTATCAAATTGTCTTCTCTGTTTCGGGTATTACGTCCATGTCATCTGCCAAGATTTTTGTTCTGATTTGATTGTCTGTCTTCACATCTGGTAAATGCGACGAAATCGACGACACGCCTTGTATCGTATTTCATATACACTGGTACTATCGCTGAAGTGTTGGCTTTGAGCAAACTTATTCGGCTAGGACGGATACAGTTCACGAGTTGGAGATCAATGCGAGCAGTTTGGTTATTTTGGTCCTATGCTGTGAAACGTGCCAGCTGGTAATGCTACTGATTTTTGTTGAAAAACTTCAGGGCAAATATGATTAGTTACTTGTTTTAAAGCTCTTGACCGTATTGGTCCTCGTCTTGTACGTACATCTGAAGTGCTCTGAACGATCTTGACTGACATCCGGGGTTGCTGAAACCATGGTACTGCATCTCTTCCCCCGGTTTCTTCTCAATGTATCTAGCGCTGGCCTCGCCATGACGCGGTGGTGGTCTGTTGTCGTGAATCTGTTTGTAGACTGACGATCCATGGTCGACGTAGGTTCCGCCACCCCTGTACAAGAACAGTTAAAAAATCATTAAAAATTACTTTGTTGGTAAATGGGGTAAATAAATGATAGCCTATGCTTAATACTGCCGAATACACCAAGAAGACGAAGGAGTAAAGAGTTGTATATCGAAGAATTAGCACTGGAAGGTTATATCTGATAGGTGGATTGTCACTATTCACAGCAACTTAGGGAGTCCATTTGTATAACTCAATTATAACGGCAAGATTCAGCCAACCAATTGGATAACAGCTTCCGAGATGCTGCATATTAGCACAGACAAACAGAAGAAACAGTTTCTATTTGTCTGTGATATTAGCCCGAAAATTGTGGTCCGCAGAAAACTTGAAAAAATCATCTACAGATAGCGCTTCCTGTGAACTGCGGCTGCTTTTCGAGTCGAGTGTTCTGCCTAGCCTGGCTCCGTACCAAGCGGTCGTATGTCAGAGAAGACCATGGTTTAAAAAATAAATAAAACCCAAAAACTTACACATTGGATTGCTTTTGTTTTCATATATCCTAAAACATGGACCCATAAATTTGTATTTGTATCTTGTCTACATATATTCACTATAAGTCATATATACGTCTTCATATTTTAACCGTAATTCATAGAGAGAGAAAGAGAGAGGAGGGAAGGAGGAGGAGGGAGAGAGAGAGAGAGAGAGAGAGAGAGAGAGAGAGAGAGAGAGAGAGAGAGAGAGAGAAAGAGAGAGAGAGAGAGAGAGAGAGAGAGAGAGAGAGATTCGCCAAAGACAAGTCAAGTGGTGAGAATGGATAAGCTGGCGCCATCGCGGGTCCTATAACCATAGACAGTCGAGAAACTTTCTCAACTGTGTATGCTATAATAGAGCACTGGCTCTGATATCAAAGGACATTTTCGATATGCTATTCCATTTCCTTAAGAAAATAATTCCTGATAAAAGTGCTCAGTCACAGATTCACGTGACCAGGACCTGGCATTGTCTAGCTGTTGTTCAATGAAAGGACAGTGGATGGTTAGAGCCCCCAAGTGAACAGTCCTACGTAAAAGGGGCCATCAGTATGGAGAACTCGTCAGATGATACTGTTACAATAGATTGTTACAGCACTTCAAAAACAATACTGTACAGTGTTAGCAGTTAGGTTAGAAAGAAAAAATAAATTGTTTATAGGAATCGCCGCTTCTATGTTGCCCGATTTGGATTTTTTTTCTTATTTCGGCAAATTCATACTTCTGCATTGCAAATACTTTAGTACCGCCGCTGGCGGCGCCCTACACTTCGTCGGGTTTTCGCGGGCATGTGAGATTCTAAATGACACCTTCAGTGATTTGCTGTGCATATGTTTTATTCTGAGAGCGCATGTTGAAATACTCAGAATATTTTGTGCAAACACCGACTGTATGTGTAATTCCCTATGTTATTGTTGAGAAATATAGTGTTGAATTAAATAACCAGTATCAGTGTATCTTGTCTGAGATATTTCTGGTTGGCCTAAAAGGAGAAAAGATTATTTTGCCTTGTCTGCATCCCGGCAAAATAAGTCTGAGGGACCGCGATTAACTTTGGCCTAAAAATAATATTTAAAAAAAATTTCGATCCATCAATGGATCGATCCATCCATCCATAAATACAAACATATACATACACATACATACATACATACATACATACATACATACATACATACGTACGTACGTACATACATACATACATACATACATACATACATACATACATACATACATACATACATACATACATACATACATACATACATACATACATACATACATACATACATACATACATACATACATACATACATACATACATACATACATACATACATACATACATACATACATACATACATACATACATACATACATACATACATACATACATACATACATACATATATACATACATACATACCTATACGTACGTACGTATATACATTACTTATCCTCTCTGTGAAATGATTTAACATAGGAATTATTAATAGAATACAATACCCTCCAATAACTCCTGTTCTTCCAGGGCCAATCATGTCAGCAGTTTGTTCCTGGTAGGCGTCAGCGATGTTACCAGCCGAGTATATGCCAACGGGAGAGTTGTACTGCAGATGGACAACTTTTGCCGTAGGACTTGTAATTTCCTGTTGAAACAAAAAAGTTTTGTGACTGATTAGAGTACTAATGATTGTTTTGCTGATAAAATCACTGAATAGCTTCAAGTGGGATCTGTTAGTTATATTTCATCCTCAAAAGACCTTCTGAACTATCTCTTGACGATCATAAATGAACAAACTAGAGCGCAAAAAATGCAACTTTAGGAATACTGGCAATTTATATGACGAACAGCCTCTTCTTCTCTTCGGCGTAGAAATCCATTCTGTCACGTCGTTGGAGTGAGGATTATATGATTTTAATTATATTCACGAGAATGAAAGTTGAAAGAAATGGAATGGAAGTTGAAAGAAAAAATTTCCTTAGTAACTCCAAGGCAGTGTGCTACACATCTGATCGTCTACGTTATCATAAGTATACGTAAGCTTACATGAACTTCAACTTCTTTGGAAATACAAGACTGAAACTAATCCTGACAAGACCTGCCTCGCCGACTACATTTACAGTCTTCAAAAGTTTTGATTTTTTGCTAATGTCCCAATACGACGATTTAATGTTCACCTTGGGAACAAAGAAACTGAAGTGGATTTCGTTGTCATGGATACAACAGACACAGTTTCTTACCTCTTCCATCTGATCACCAGCACCATGCGTGGGATCGATGCGCCGATAGTAACTGGGTACCTTGGTTGGTTGGTGGTGTGGGTGATATTGCGGTTCTTTCCTAATTTCAACCCTCGGGGTATTGTCTATTTCGGTGGACCCAGCAGGTCTGAACTGAGGAGATCTTGAAGACGTTGGGTCATATCCGTAGGTGAAAGGTTTCTTATCCTTTGGACTTGGACTGGTGATCGGTCTGTATGGCGGAGCTGTGGCCGGCAAGACTTGGCGAGGTGGGGGCTGTCCGAACGGCGTTGGAGGTGACGAATAGCTTTCCTGGTACGAGGGTGAACGTACAGCTGGACGAACTGGTTGGTAAGTCTTTGGTGTGTAATGTTGTTGAGGCGCAGGCGGAGGTGGTGGAGGTGGCGGCGGTGGTGGCGAGAACTGCGCCTGTTGTGGTTGGTACGGCGATGTTGGCGCCCTCATCGATGCAGCTTGGGGTGGCTGATCCTTTCTATCGACGTCTGTGCCGATTCTGCAAAAATAGACACCTGTACTTGTAGTCGATCGACAGAAATTGAAAACTTTCACCAGTTTGCAGAATTTTTATTTTGGCGAACTCGGTTATTTTTTGTGGTTGGTCACAATGTTTTTGTGAGGTTTTTTCCTTATTTTTCACAATGATTTCGGAAATGGAAACGCGTAGCAAGTTTGCACAATTGCAAATATATAATGCAATTTTTTTTTCTGAACACACAAGTGCTTAAAATGTTCGATAGATCAGCTGTCACAGTTTGAGTAGCACTCTCTACATTGAATACTTAAAATGTTACAATTACAACAGTTAATAATTTTTATCATAATATTGTCCACAAGTTTATAAGTCCGGAGTTCAACTTATTGAACATAATAATCACATCGTACACCAACGAATTGACGTCATTGTGATGTCATAGTGACGATGATTTCAAAGATTTCTACGCTTGTGTTCTATGGCTGTGTGTCCCCTCGAGGTCATAGAACATCGATAAATGCAATAGAGCATGTGTTATAACATTTGCCCTGCCAGACTGAAATATTTATCATTACTTAGCATAAGTTCGCTGACGATTGTTGTTAAATGTGTACTGATAGCTTTGCCTCGAATTCCGGGCACGACTTTAATGTTCACTTATCAGGATAATATGTTCCATAGATCAGCTTTCACAGTTCATGTGCGCGTGCGCTCTGTTACGTCATCAATAGAATCATGAACACTTTGTGACCACAAAAAGGTTGTGCTGACTTATATGCGTCTGTGGCAAATATGAAATTCACATAAACTGTCAAAATAACTTTATTTATGTAATAATTGACACAATTCTCACCTCATCAATGACAGAAAAAGGTCGCCTTTGATTTGTCGAATTTTCTCTTGAGCTTGAGCCAAGGTCATATCAAACGTTGGTTCTCCATTTATTGCTGTTAGAAGGTCATCTTTTTTTATATCGGCTTTGGCGGCTTTGCCACCGGCAGTTGTCTGAAACAAAAATATATTAATAACTTTTTTCGTGTATATTTCTTTCAAAAATATTAAATTGCCCTGCGATGTAATATACTGGCAAAATCAAATTCGTGCATCGTGGCGTTATCGATGCATTTTCAGACTTTATGTATCTAAGATATACAAACCTGGCAAAAGATGACAGGCGTTTAGATACGCAATGTTATGTCTGTGGGGTGTGAGTTTGTACCGTACGCTCTCCGTGACCTACATTCCTTTACTTATTCTTTCAAATGCATTGCGGTTAAGACATCAAAAATAGAACGGAAGCCAATACGCATGTCATTATGTGTAAAACCAAAGCCGTCGTAATATTTATGTCTTGAGAATGTCGTAATAATAGCCATATCCTAGTTACGGTAGACATTCTCCAAATGCGGTATTCAGGGGTAACTAGATATAACCCAAGTGTGGTGGCGTCCTTCATAATCTTTGGGACGGACCGCGACCGCAGCAAGATTTTTGCCTATCACGATTCTTCCAACTATACCCATCTCTTGTCGGCTGCATTTGTTCATCTTGTGTGAGATTTTTGTGCTGTATTTTCAGCCAACTGGTATGAAATTTCCAGTTTTCCTAATTTTGTACCTAACCAACTTGTTTTAACTTTGTACCTAACCAACTTGTCTTCTATTGGCCGCGTAACCTCTCACCCATCTACTGGTTGAGACGTGTTTATATAAGTCACCGATGTATAAACGACAGAATAAACACGTATGGACCCTGAGGGCAGGATTTTGCCACAGATTTTGCTCGAAGGTGAACGTTTCATCATTGTAGGATTTACCATGTGTTTTTAAAGATGATCGCTACGCGCCTTTCTTGTGTTGCTATTAAATGTTTAAAAGTATATTGCTGTCTATACCTAAAGTCTTGCGATTGTTGATTTCCTTCATCATGAAAAAGGTCTCTGTCTGTTGGTCGCGTCATAAAATGCGTGACGTTTACAAACATTCCGATCTTAACTTGCTCTTCTTCGTGTGCAGTTGTTCTTATCCTCATCACATTAGAAGGTGCTGACAGACATCACAACAGAAACTGTCGCCGTCATTCTAGCAATTATCACGTCCTTCCTCTAAAGATGCATATTTTGGACATCTTATTAATCTTTCTCTTGGCTTCGCTTCGACTGCATGGTGGAATCATGAATCCAAACGTTGATTTTGACGGTAAAGGGGCGGAACAAGTGTCATTAGAAAATAACGTCACGCCAGGAAAACTATCTCGGCAATAGCTAGACTAACGCTTCCTTGAAAACTCAACGTCAACGTTAACATCGCTAGCTAGAGACCATTGAGACTTTCCAAGCAAGTGAGCATCGGAGATTTGTGATATCTATGATCAACTTGATTAACTTTTGTCGGCGAAGGTTGCACAATTGCAATCTATATCTAATCTCCCAATCTAAATTAAATTTAACATCACACGGATGCCAATTGAGCTCTCAACGTTCATCCACAGAACGTTATCAGCAATATCTACACCGCAGTGTGTATCTTTTTATTAAAATGCACGTTGTAGCATTACCATTATAGCCATTTAGTAATAATTTTTGACCTCGATGAATTTCAATCTTTTAAAATGAGGGTAAAATTTAATTCTGTGGCACGGACAACATCTCATACAGATAGGGAGCCTGTGGCCGCGGAAAAACCATTTGCCTATAGAGACGATTTAGAAACAACGTGGCACGTGTTTGTCTCGGGTCATTGTTGTCTATTACGATGGGTCATTGTCTGTCCTCGCCAATTCTAGGTTCTGCAATGCCAACACTCGGGATTCAGATTTCGCAAAGACATGAGGGGTGACCTAAAATAGATATCCTGGATTAGGTCTCTAATTGTATTATGTTCCCTTTCGTAGGCGTTGTTTTGTTCACAGTGATCGTATCGTTTTAAACTGGTGATAAATTTTCTCTCATGTAAGGCTTCAAGTAGTTTGAGGTACATCACATTTGATTTAGAGACACGACAAGTAGAAACAAATTACGTTCATGGCTGGTAGATGGAATTTTACACCAGTGTATAGAAATCATTGGTCCAATACTTTATCGCTTGAATACTGAAGTTAATACGTGTATGATTTATAAACGATATAAAAATACATACTTGTACATTCTCGTATGTGATATAGGGGGCGGGTGACCACAATGTAAATTTGATCTCACTGGGAATAAATATTGAGTCAATGGGCTTAAAACAAATAGCTTACAGATGGCCACAGTCTTTGCGGTACAAAATATGTTTCATCGACAACCCATTGACATTAAAAAGTTACTGGCTGAGTCGAGGATTGTGAAAGTTCATTTTACATGAACGTTTTCTGCGACTAAAGAACTTTTCCCGAGGCTGGTAAAATGATCGTTATCGTTGGTATGTTTGTTCCTTTGAATTAAGTTGTCAACTCAACTTTAGATGTTATGAAAAAGTATGATCATAATAATTCTGGTAATAGCGCTGATTTTGATTGCAGATTTGTAGCAATGCGCGTGCGCCATTTGCTGCTGTCGACGCCAGATTCGGACAAATGTTGTCACAGTACATGTGTTTCATTGCTGCTGCTTGTATTGTGGTCGTATTCTGTGGCATATAATTTTTATAGCTTTATTCAGAACATCAGTTTATCAAACTACCCTTTAATGATTCATGGAAGATTAATTTTCAGAAATCTCCTCAAAATATTCGGGCAAATATCCAGTATCGCATATCAATGACATAACTCTGACGTCAAAACGGATCAAGTCTATTGTTTGCAAGTTTAATTTAACTGTGGTTTGAAGTGTGTCCTCGATTTTCAAAATGTCTAGAGATTTTCATGTTTTAGGTGATTTTTTTTGCAATGAAATGTATCTGGAAAGACGCATGTTTTTTGTGCAATTATTACTTGTCATAAATGATCGCAGAGTCGGTTGCAACGACCCGCATACGTCATAAGTGTCCATTGACATCGACCTCTGACCTGCAGAATGCTTGTGTCAATGTCAAAACACTAGTGAAATACAGCAAATCATCAACAAAATAAGCTTGTGTCTGAGCAAAGTTGGTATGACAGCTAAACTAAATTACTGATTGAAAAAATGCCTGAAAGTCGACCATTAATATTTTGATAACATCTTGAAAATGTCTTTTTAAAATGAGAAAGCCCTCAGAAGTGATAAAGCTCCAGTAAGTGATACTCAAATGTTCTAAAGGTTGCAAATACCCTGACACAGATGTACCGATCGTGCTGAGTCTTCGATTGAGTTTAAAATTTATTTCATTAGTACATTTTATCATGGTCGAATGCCATCGAAAGTTGATTGGAAAACACAGATTTATTGTCACATAGACTGTAATATTGAAAATTTGACCGCGTAACCTCTATAAAACTTACGACTTTCACAGCGATGAAATCTGCATGAAATTTGAGACGCGCCTTGGACTGTCAATTACATGCTTGTAGTTGTTTTTATAAGTTAGCCACAGTGCTGGAGAGCAGTTCAAATAGTTCTATTTTAAAAGTAATCAACCATGAAGCGATGTTAACTGAAGGTCGATCGGGAGACGCGTGGTGTCCATGGGACACTTAGAAATCTGGATACATATGTTTTGACCCTTTAGGTATGTTCCACACCCGTTTCCGAATTCCAATTCCCAGCGCTTTCAACATTTTGCAAGTCGATAATATACTATATTGGCCTCAACAATACTTCAATGAAAGTCAATATAACATTCTTCAAGGGCTGTTGAAGCTCCAGTTTCACAGGAAAATTGTTTGCAGTGTTTGGATAAAATATCATATTAAGTAATAAGAACGTTATTTGGAATAAAATGTGATTTATATCAGAGATGTACGAATTGATTTTCACGACGAAATTATCAATCCATCGTCAAGTATGTCGTCAAAGAATAACTAAATTTAGTTTTCCTCAAAAAAACTCTAAAATAGCTGTCGAGGCTTGGCAAATTAGACTGCGTGCTTCAAAGTAAATTAAAAGCACGAGTTTCATTATGAGAAAGATGTAGAATGTGAGATGACCTGAATAAATTTCCTAAAAAGTCTAGTTTAGATTGGCTGAAATGTGATAAGATTGGATTGATAATCATGACAGTGGAGGCTAGGTCAGGAACTGTCACGTCTTTAATGAAACAGCTGTGCAAAATAACACATGGTTTATCGAAGTTTTCGATAAGTGTGTGTGTCACAGGAAAGGGTTAGAAATCCTGGTTATTTACAATGACAGTTGTTGGGCCGACTCGCAGCGATTTCGAAGCTGTTATCCAATTGGTTGGCAGAATCGTACCGTTATAATGAAATAATACAAATAAACTCCCTAAGTTGCTGTGAATATTGACAATCGACCAGTCAGATATAACCTTGCAAACACGCTGCGAGTCAGCCGCAGTTGTTACGATGGTGATGATGATGGTGGCGGTGCAGGTGGTGACGATGATGATGTTGGTGTTGATGATGATACTAACGGTGACGACCTCGAATTGTTTATAGTATTACAGTATTATTGTTGATTGCGTCATGACGTGTCATGATGCGTTTTTAAGATGACGTCAGAGTTTAGACGTTTTGTGATATGACATAATAAGGCTAGCTATGAATAATGTTTAAACTCCGCTTCAATCTATTCAAAATTTATGATGACATCAAAGAAACTGTGGTAATGTGTCTTTACAATTACTATTTGAGACATGATAACACTGTGTTGACATACAACAGAGCAACTCTACACAGAAACCAACCCTTGAATTATTTGCATATGTTTACCTTGGACTAAGCCCCCCCCCTCTCAACCTCACCCCAGCCTTATAAAGATAAATTTACCAAACGGCAACAACAATAATATTCAGCTCTTTCGCAGTCGGACATGCCACTACTTCAACCTAGCAGACTTGAATCAACGACCAATAGCCAACCATGAATGTCTGCGACTATTCCGCGTAACGCGGTAGTAGAGTGGTCAAAACCATCGTGAGAAAGGAAACATAGTTTACATTCCTATCTGTTTATTTCTTCTCACAGCCTTTGAAAGTGAGAGGAAACTTGAACGAGGCAGGGCAAAATTTCGCGGGAGTCACTGGCCACTGGCAAAGTCTATGGAAATACCGGTCACGGGCATAGTCTCGTGGGAATATCGGTCACGGGCAAAGTCTCAATGGAATCACGATCAAAGGCAGACTTTAGCTAACACATTCTTCATGCTCCTGTCAAAAGTAATATTGTTGTTTACAGCAATATTATTGTTTACTAATGCATTATGGTTCACCACCACTGAGAGTTTGTCAAATTAGAAATCATTAATTTAAAACATCATCTGTTTTATATACTTGAAAATATGTTCCTGTATTTTACAAGGGAATAAAACAATTTGGTAAAAATAAATAAGCGCGTAGGATGAAAAGTTCAAGACAAAAAGTCTGAAATTTTACATAGAGTTATTTCTCCCATAATTCGTGAAAATAGTTAGATAATCTGCTGCAAGTCTGTTCGATTACTCACTCACACAGATGTGTCTCGAACGTGTCAAACACCATGCCAAGGGACATTTGACCCCTGACCTTTCCGCCATCTTCAGTCGGCACGTATTACTGTTAAATTCTAGGTGTACTGTCATCTTGAGGGCATGGTAATCGCTGTCGCAATATCTCGGAGAGAATAAATCTTGCGGTGGTATTTTACAGGTGTGCCCAGAAATGACATCTGTCTGCGATATTCTTTAAATTTAGCTTTCATCGAGTAAATTTTTAGCCGTGCCTTCATTATGATTATAATCACTCACAGCAGAAGAAACTTAAATAAAGACACAAACTATTCGCATGTCGTATTAAGTGTGTGTTTAACCCGGATGTGGGCCTTTGAAAAAACGCCGTTGGTGTTATTTTCGCACATGACTATTTTTAAAATAGTCTCTCTCCTTCTGGGATTTGGATGTTTCTATGCCAACCGTGGCTCAGATTGATATTGAGACGACTTGAGAGAATGTTTGTATAGTTTAATGGTAACACGGCTTGACCTCTCGTCGTATCAGATAAGACGCAACATGAAGGTATGCATGGAGAGAACTTGAGGGAATTCAAATTCTCTTCGATTGTACAAAACCGTCCTGTGGTAATTTCTTGTAATCTACTCTAGATTTTATCGACCTACGTAACTTTGGAGAAAAAAGTAAATACGAAATGGCGAATGAACATTCTTGATCCTAATTATTGTCCAATTGAAACCAGTTGCTATGCATAGTTTTGACTGTAGAAATCCAGACTCGTTCGCCATGTTGGAATGTTCGAGGAATTTTCTCACTTGCGTCTGCGCAACTCTGCTGTAGTTGACACATTTAATAGTTACGGCACTTCAGCGGTTTCCTTCGCGCAAATTATGATATGTTCTGTACGTTTGGAGAAAGTTGTGAAATATGGAAACTGCGCTTACAATCTTTCAGCGTACACCATTGGCTTATAGTTTCTACCTGGGTTTGGAGACGTGCGCAAAAAACGCTAAGGTATATGCAAATTTTGGCCATGTTGAGTGTAATGATCGCCGCTCTTTCGCGTGGGACAAACAGTGCACACACACACACCAAACTCAAATAGCAATAAAGTTAAAAGGAGACTTGACACACACACTGTGAACGACTTACCCGTGAAATGGTGAGAGGCTGGTTTTGTTCTTTTCCACCGGTCAGCCGAAAGCCCCACGGACCAGGACTTACTAGACGAGCTTTGAACTGCATTTCCAGGACCCTTTCAGCAAGACCTGGGTTCTAATTTTACCTCTTCAGCGATTCCGAGCGACGGACGGCCAAGAAATGTCCACACGGATGAATTGTTTCGACCAAATCGCAGCACTTCCTCGACCGGTCGCCGAGTTAAACCAGTGAACTCTCTCACTCTATGCACATGCGCGATTTGATCACTTGGAGGTATTTTCGGAAATGTCTATGTAAACTAAAACGACTTCGGCAGACCGAGTATTTCATGATGAGAGCTTATTTCATTACATAATAAAAACAACACAATGTTTATTTCTTCTTTTGAAATTCAACTTCTCAATTCGATATCACGTTCGTGCCTCTCGATATTTGAACTGCAAGTTCATGAAATTTCTGAAATACAGATACTTTAGGGTCTGTTTTAAATAGTTCACTCGGACATATATGCATCATAATGTGACCCTGAGGTCGCCTTCTTCTCAAGGGTTACATGATGAATTATCACCAACTGTGTCACTCACGTATTTTTGTCTCCTCGTAGAACTGTACTTTATGCGTTTGCGTCATTGCGTCAAACAAAACAATAGCCATTCTTGCGTTTGTGTAAGTTGTTCGATGCTTTATAGCTTCCTTCTAGAAACGTCTTCAAATTGACGCGTCGTCGACGTTAGGTAAATATCACAGGTTTGTATTAAATGCGCGCGCACGTACATCTTTGGTAATCTGGGCCTAAATATCAGCCGCCTACACATTGAATGAACAAATAAGACTGAAATAAATCGAACTGTTCCTGTTTCTATCAGGAGGAGAACAGACGGATGGATATTTGAACGTTGAATTCACGGATATTTCAGAAAAAAACCGACCTTTTGTCGTTCACTGAAGTAAGTCACGATTCATGGAATTGCAGAGACAAAGCGATGTTGACGTAATATGGCCTTGGCGCAACAATACAAATTTGTCAAAACAAAACCAGACATCGAAAATTATCTCGGCACGTGATATCATAGTTTGGAGGTATGTGAATCACCGCAAGAATTCCATTCATTCAAGGGAAGGTCAAGCTTAAGTTCGTACGGATTGTAATAAGGGACAGTCTCCACAAAGGGGCGTTCTCCTGCGCCAACTGGTGGATAATAAATTGAGAGAAGGAAACTCACGGTCCAGGGGCCGACACAGGGCAAACAGGTGTAAACAGATGAACAGTAGATAACAAAAAATAATGGACAAAACGCATCGATATACCTTCCGACGAGGCGCAGGGTTTACAAAGTAACTTTTGTTCATACGTCGTAAATATTCGTATCATTTATCGATCACGATTATAATCAACGCGGTTTGAAAATTCGAAATTCTTATTCATATGAAATACAAGAATCACTTGCAAAAGTAGAGGGAGTAACATTACGAAAGTGTTTGCGGAAACAATGTGGACAATTCACTGAGTTTCTTTTGACTTCTTACGTGCAAAGGACGCGATAGGATGGGGATAGGTTATCGCCTGCTGGCTTGGCCGGGGATTAGGTTTGGCCTATGCCAGGATGGTTGTGAAATGTATCAGCTCAACGAATGAGTAACAAATGACTGTATTTGCCATCTAGAGGTAACTCTATATCTTCGGTAAACATTGTAAACACGTCGTTGCATGTATTGCTCACGTTAGCTGACCAGTTCTTTCAATTGCGCCCGTTTGTTGTATGTTATTTTCACCAATTCGAGTAATGAGGTGTATCTGAATTACAGGGACAAAGTCGCTCTTTTTAAAGTTTTGTACGAAAAGCAGTTTGTGCTGTTTGACTTCTTGAAACATGCTGACACTACTCATCAACTATTCACAACCTCAACTCTGCTTGAAGTCAGACATATTCAAATGTCTAGGGAAACAGTTTACGGTCTGTTAAAAAAATCAAGTTCCGTGCACAACTGTCATCATGCTTGGCATATGTAATGAAATATAAATTTGCGCCGCCTTTCCCTTACGTTAAGGCAATGTTTGCACGTCATAGGAAAGAAGTCGGAAAAGGCAAAATCACGAACAAAATCATCTGCATGTCTGCATTCAAAGGGGTAATATTTTTACACTTTTCTAGTTATTTACCGTCGTCCTTTTGTACCCTGAGTGACTTATCCAAATATTTCAAGTTGTCTTGATATCACAAAAAGGTAAAACAAGAGCGACTTTTTCCTTTTAAAATTGATTTACTCTTTGACTTTATGAATGCGTTCTTTGGTGGATAAACATAATATTTTCATAAAGAACGAGAACGCATTTCAAAACGACAGCGCAGTGCAATATCATCTTCAAGGAGCGGATGTTTGATAATATCATGACATTTCTTATACAGCGCAATCGAGCATCGTCGATGGAGACCCAGCACTATATAAATTACTTATCGTATCATATCGCATCGTATCGTACAAAGCATTACACTTTGGCATTTTTAGTCCAGAGAAATGGCACTATCCGAATACGATGAACAGCGGATGGTAAGAAAATTGCTTCCTACCAACATCTGACGGAAAGAGATGATATGATTGACCGATACGACAGATATGTAAATGACGAAAAGCCAATGGCTGCACGTGTGACAGAAGGTAAGAGCGATAATGTTTGTAATGCAGTTTATGCAAACAGTTATCTTTCCGTAGGTAATAGTTTAATCAATTTTCTGTTAGAATTTATTTATTTATTTCACCATCCAATAGGCGACCGTCCAGTAATCATAACAGGGTGATTTTCCGATCACTCACCGGAAAGTGCCGTGACAATAAATGACGAAATGCCATCCCTGAAGGTCAACCATCCTGAACCTAATACTTTGTGTAAAAAATAAAGCGTTCAAGGACTTCATTGACATACTGAAACAAAATCAGTGCATATATCATGTTTCCTTTCTGGAAACATGAAAATAGCATTTTTGAGATATTACTAAAACAATTTCACGTGATTTGTCTTTTATCGATGGAACTTACAGACCATCGTACAGTGAAATGGGAAACCAAATCTCGGCTATGTACGGATTATGAGGTTTACTATAACCCAGCACCGAGTAATCGTAAATTAATATGGAATCGGGAATGAGTACTTGTAGTAGATATTAAATACCAATTTAGTTTTGGAAATGGCGCAGCGCCCACTATGACAAAAGGACATAGCATGCATCTCTCAGATATAAAATACCATTACCAAGGGTATTCACCCACTAACTGTAACATTATGTTTTCGTGCGCGCACAACACATGAAAGGATCTCTACACATTAGATCCCTTTTCTTTTCACTATCCACATTCGTCTGTTTTGCACATCTGTCTTTCTCTCATTGTTTTCGCGCTCTCTTTTGTTGGCATTGTAATATATATATATATATATATATATATATATATATATATATATATATAATTGTCTCTACACCTCAAATATTTGGGGCTTGAAAAAAATGACCCATGTAGAAATTGAACCCACGTCCTCCGAGTTCAGTTCGGATACTCTACGTATAAAGTGACCCTTTTGGCCTAAGATAGGCTTATAAAAAGTGACCCTCCGCCTTGGACAGTTTTCTAAAAAGTTACCCTTCCTCCAATTTCCCCCGGCCCACAGCCTCTGTAATACTGAAGGCTTTCTAAGTGAGACAGAAATTCACAACTCGAACGAAAACTGTTTCTACAGTCGAGACAGTGGTTCTGTGGTTATGACCTCTGACCCGAGCGCGATCGATACAAGCACTGCTGGTGCGGTGCATACCTACCAGACAATTTTGATGCATTGTAAAATTTAGAACGTTGACCTCAATCTGTGCACCCCTCCTGCAGCAGGTTTATTATATGCAACTTGCAAGCTCTATACTTTTTCCTTTAGCCATCACACGGTATAAAATATAGACATAAAATTACGACCAAAAAATGTTGATTTTTGAGTAAAGGAGAAAATGTAGTGTTTGTGCTCTTTACAGTAGCATATTTGTTTCGCTCTTATATTTCGAATAATGGCGCATTACCAGAAATAAGTAGTTTAAACTATAAAAGTAAGCGCTTGGCACATACCCGTCTTGTGATGTTAAACAAGCAAAGTAAGAGCTCCATCAAGGACCAAGTGTGCGGTTAGTTTGATTTGGAATTGGCTTTTTTAATTTCACTACATGTTGATCCACTATATTTGGTAATTATGAATAATTTTTTTCTAATACAAAAATAGGTAAATCTGTGTATTTATGTACTCTTGATTATTCATATCTATGTACTTAAGGAGTTGTTTTAAGGAACCGTAAATTTCGGGAGAATAACCAGTGTAAATCTTAGGTCTGTTTCGGGGAAAGAAAAAAGCCAACAGGACGGCGCATGTCAAATCAACTTGAACTGATCAGTTAGCACAGTTTGTAGAGCATCCGAACTGAATTCGGGGGATTTGGGTTTAAGTCCCATGAGGGGAACGCTCCATTAACTTGGACGTACCCGAGTAACCCGAGTTGGTTATCAGAGGATTAATCTCTATGTCAACATATGCGAACAGATTATCTTTTAGTGTAAACAAAACATTAGCACTGCCGGAACTACTTTTAGCATGGCCCACGCCATGACGGCTCTTGTCCGGCACTCATGATTTCCGACCAGCGTTAAAAGTGCCGTCCAGCACTTGCTGTTACTTTGAGGTCATCATTTAGTTCATAAAATTGCATGAAGAGTTTACAAAAACAATGGTACTATAGAATCCCTTTCAAATAAAATGCTGTTTAAACAATACTAGCAGTTAATTAACGTACGCTGATTTTGCATACGAAAAGCTATTTTTGTATGAATGTTTATACCCCTATAAAAGAAAGTACGGTAGCGAAAATCAGCACAACAAAACAGGACTTTTACTAAAACGTACTCTTTCAATTTCAGTTCAGACTCACATTGCGGAAAGGTGCATGCAATGCAATGAAAGTCACGAGCAAACTTTGGTGTCAACGGATCCAGTCTTTGAATTATCAATGAACACTCACTTATTTTTCTGGTCAAAAGCCAAAGGCTACTTGTCCATCGCAACAAGCCTCTCTGTTTGAATCCGCGTGTTCATTTTTAGCCGGATGCCGGCCAAATTGACCAGCTACTTCCGTATTTTGGCCGGCTACTTTTCAGCAATGTTTCGCTCTCTAGCCCCGAAATTCTGGTTTTGATAATAATATTTTGATATTTGTTGTCTTGCAAGCCGGAGATAGCCTATGTGGCTATATGTAGTCTAGCAATTTACGCGGTGAACTTGTTGCTATCTAGTATCAGCCTGTAGTACCGCGATCTGCGAACGTGTACTGTACTGGGAATCGCTCTCGAGGCCATCCTTGCTTTCCCGACTACAGCCCGAATTATTCCGACGTTCACATCGGGTGCAGCTTACCATTGGACTGACGTTACGCCCACCAATAGCCGGCCATTTCCGAATAAAGCCGACGTTTGTTTCTCTCAAACGCGAAAGAGAAGAAAGTCTCAAACGCGGAAGAGAAAGTCGACGCTCCAGAGCTTTTGTTTTCTGCGTAAGAGTTGGGCCTTGTCTGATGGGTAGGTTTTTGATCAAATGTAAAGCAACCAAAAGTTACTGAGTCTCATTTTTCATACTTTTGAAACGCCACGTCAATCCATCCATTGTCGATCATAGATCTACATCGCGTTTTGTGGAGAGGCCGTGGTTTAAGCGGAAGGGAAAGTCTACGCGGAGTCTACGCTTGAAAACGTTGATTTTCTGCGTAAGAGTAGGACTTTGTCTGTTGGTTTTGAGAGGTTTTAGATCAAATCTAAATAAACAAACGATTACTTGGTCTCATTTTGCGTACTTTTGAAACGTACGTACCACAGCCCCTCTGTCTATCCACCGGTCTGGAAACGCCTATTGTAAAAGGTGTCAATCACCTGGACCGCACAGCCAAACCGCGATACGAGGGGCAGTCACGTGATAATGCGTAGCTTGGGTTTGTCCTGCATGCCACAGTCCCCGATTGTGTGTACGCTTTCTCGAATTTTCGCTGTTTTTGGCTCTATTAAGTGTTCTCTGCGTCTATCTACGACACGAAGACAGAAATCATCATATCTTGAAACCGATGTTTGTTTTTCGTGATCCTTATCCCATCGTAAATGATGATAGTGTGCGATAATTTCTGGGGTTGATCGCTGCGAGTGTGTTGACGTGGCACAAGCAACGGCTGGAATCAAACCGGAAAATTTGTCGTCGCTTTCTCTTGCAATGCTAGTATTCAGTGCCTCCAAATATGATAAAATATGTTTTCTGTGTAATATTCTGTGAAATCATGTCTGTTAACTGAGCAGAATAGGAAAGACAACTGCAGAAATGCATGGATAGAGGGACTGTGGGTCGACCGATATTGCATTATGTGTAAGCTAACAATCGACTAATCGACTGCAGCTGTGTTGTACACATACGGGGTCGTACAGGTTGACGTTGGGTGTCGTCAATTTGGAATTTTATCAAACATGAACGCTGGAATTTAACTCTCTTTTTCAATTATATTCAACATCACCAAAAATCAATGGTAAGCTTGCGAATTCGTTTTATTGTGAAATTAATACCGTGAATTAAATCACTGAAAATTGTGCCGTCCGCCGACCGGCCTCGTTAACTGCCTCTACTATTTCTCCTTTCTTATAATATGTACGAGTGGCCATACTGTTTACAGACGGATCCGGCTAGCAATTCATTGACTTAAATTCGCTCCATACGAGATGTAATGTCACAGGATACGCGCAGCTCTTGGAGTCCTTACTCACTCGTTAAGTTGTTTGCAAGTGCAGAAAAATATCGCCACATGGAAAGAACGTTCCATGCTGTGCTGATCACATTTGCAGAAACGATCAATGCGCGTTACTGAAGTGAAGCGTCCGAAAATAGGAAACTTGAATGAAAATGAACGAAGAACAATATTTTGTTTCACCATAATTCTAAAACTTAGTTTAGAGCCTAAATAAAGAATAAACTAGATTACTTGCATTGAAAAAGGGCAGTTCACTTTTTCCTGTCAACATAGTTCGATGTGCAAGCATATGTGTGTGCCCGTGGTATTGAGTGAGTCGTTACAGCCCTGACGTTCCTATCATAGCACCAGCTCGATAAGATAATCGCAACAATGGAAAATTAACACCTTGGGGATTAAAAGTCTTCTGTTTGTCACCCGAGTTGGCAGGCAGCAACTCGGGTTTCAGGTACCATCAAAGTTAATGGAGCCTTCCCTAATGTATATGGGTCATTTTTTCCCTCCTAAATATTGGCAGATGTAGTTGTGTGATTTTTCTCATTAGTTCCTACTATACATTTCAACGCTACACAACACTGCAACACTGGGGTACCTGTCATATTAGAAAAACGTTCCTAGTTGTGTGTGTGTGTGTACGTTGTATATATATATATATATATATATATATATATATATATATATATATATATATATATATATATATATATATATATATATATACTCGTATATATATATATATATATATATATATATATATATATATATATATATATATATATACTCGATGCGGAAAGCAGAGCGTTATCAATAATAACATAAATTACTTCAAGTACAAAGTCACAATATCTGTTACTTAAGTTTCATGCATCCTGCAATCTCTGGACACAAATGAAAGGATTCTTAGCCCTACACTCTTATTCGTATGTTTGGGAAGTACCATTCTATTCGTAGCTGGTGTCAAAATTTGATAAATCACGTTTGTTTTGATGGCGACATTTTGAAACCAATACGTTCTCAGAGAATTAGTTATGCTCAATCTGGAAGGCATGCTTATATACGAATAAACCAAGCGATACATAGATCGGATATTTCCTTCGTCTTGTTTTAGAGGGAACGCATTACTGACTATCCTCGTAGAGCTATAGCACAGTAGTAGTAGCAGACAGATTTAATTTAAATGTTTGTGCGCTATTTTGCATTATATATATATATATATATATATATATATATATATATATATATATATATATATATATATTCCTTTGAAGTTGTTCATAGACTTACATTCGCTGAAGATGTTTGCGCCTGTCAAAAATCCAAACATCATTTCACATTTGAGTTTTAGGCAACTTTAATTCGCATAGTCACAGTGTCATAAAGTATACATTCCCTACAGTTCTGCGACGACTTTCCTCCGGGCTTTCGAGCTAAGGGAAATTCTATTCGTTTGCTACCTCGTGGTCTTTGCAAATAAACGACTGAATGGCCTCGTAATAATGAAAATCTTTATTATTAGTAGTAGTAGTAGCAGTAGTAGTAGTAGTAGTAGTAGTAGTAGTAGTAGTAGTAGTAGTAGTAGCAGTAGTAGTAGTAGTAGTTTTTCAAATATCTTTATTTCAAATAGGTCCCTACATACTAAAACTGTGAAAGGAATTTTTTACATTTCAAGGAACCAAAGGAAATATAAGATACAAATAAAAGAAAATCACTATAAAGTGTTGGTCGGCATTGAACAGAAAACGTCATGAATGACAACAGTAAATGTCAGCAAGAAAGACATATCTTAAACCTATCACATAATAATTCAAAGATGACACAACCTAGCGATGCACAAAAGCAGGAAAGTTTCTTAAATGTGAAAATTGAGTTGACCATCATGAGTGTCACAAAGAATGTCATCAAAAGCCCAAGTAATATTAAAAGAATGTAAATTTTCATTGAGACGATGATATTCAAATTCAAGTCTCAATCTGGTGAAAATCTTGCTTTTAAATATGTCCAAAGGATCAACAGGACCCTGGTTTCTAAACACATTTCTTCTTGCTAAATGTATACACAACTTAGTAGTAGCAGCAGTAGTAGTAGTAGTAGTTTATTTATTTGTTTATTTTACTGACCCGATTTCCTGATTATCTTGAAGTTTTAGGCGCTTTGTAGAATAACTGGTTTAAAGGCCAAAAAATCTTTTTGGATCGAGCTACTGAAAAAAAAAACGCATGCAGTGGGAGGCCAGTCGACACCAAGATCACAGAAAAACACTTCCTTATGCAGTTGATCGTTTTATCTTAGGGAGCTCTAAAATCAGTTCCGGATATTTGTCTGTGGTTAAAGTCAAATACTGAAACACACCTGAATACAGTAATGACGAAAGTTTTCAGCATGAGTCGCTTTGGCTTGAACCTCCCAACGTTGTCCAAATATAGTTCGTGTTATGCCGCAATTTTCGTGTCGTGTGCAAAAACTTTTTAACTGTGTGAATAAAATTGCGCCAGTCTGGGGGTGCTCATCAACACGTAAATTTACACATGGAATTCCTCTAAATATTGCCCAGTTTCGCCACAATTTTTGTCTGATTCCTTGGATTGTGAGACTATCTAGCAAAAGCCACGATGTCTGAGCAAGTCTTCAATGTAACTCTTCAATACCCAGCGCCGTGGGGATTTCGACTGGCCGGCGGCATCGATTTCAATCAACCCCTGTCTGTCTCTCGGGTGAGTGTCCTGATTACCGAATATTGTGTTTTGGTCGATCGATCGTTTATCTGTCGAATCGATGAGTGGCATTGATAAGCGAGTTTGAACTTTGTAGCATAGCATATTGTGCTAGATGTCAGGATGGCGTCGAGTTAAGGTCACATCGCTGAGCGATACAGTTACTGGGTCACCGGGAGGGAAAGAATGGGTAACCCGTTGGAAGTTTTCGGTCCACGTACCGTTGTGCGTCGTCTGGTACTGCAAAGTGGGAGTGGTGCAAATGAACGCGACTCGTCAACAGAACTCACACAACCACAGCACTGTTTACGTCATACATCTAGTAAACACTCCTTTACAAAGGGTGAATTGTGACTCCTATTGTGGTATTCCAAACTAAAGATTTTCAAACCAACGTACCGGCCAAGTTGTCAGCGATACAACTTTGTCGAAGGCCTTCGACACTCACAGCACGATCAGCTGTTTGAATGACCCGAGACCCCGCTATGGCCTCCATTGATGCCCTTCGAGTCCGTGTGAAGTGTGCAGATCGAGCCACTTATTAAAGATGTGCGAAATATATTCTTAGCGTTTTGACTGTTTCACAAGCATAATAAAAGTCGTCTAGTAGTAACCAGGGTACACAATTTATTATATGATCTGTGAAAAGTTTCAGCTTTTTTTCCAAAGCGGAAGAGTATTTTCCCCGTCTGCCCGTTTGCTGCCATGCGTCGGCATACCGTTCATTCTTGAACGCATTCTTCAAGAATTTCTACAAGGCAAGCTCGCTTCCGAAAGACTGTTTGCGCCCACTTCTCTTCTTCAATCTCTTGGGTAAACGTTTTCAAACGTCCGCCGGAATACCCTACAATGACAAAGTTCTACAATTAAATCTCCGCATTAGAGAAGGAGACAAAGAAATTAGTTTATCTAACATAAATACAGTTTGTGACAATTGTCCGAGCGCTTGAAAGCAAGCACTTCGCATACCCTTGACCGGTGACGATTACGTCGTAGAAACATCCGATTGATTTAGTGTAGATGTTCATAGCACTTCAAAAACTCAAGCATGTCAAGTGTTATTGCGGATGCTGAAAATGTCACGAAGCAATGAAACACAAGTTTTACATCAGATGATTGGCCAAAAATGATCATCTCATACTGATATGTCAGTATTCTAATCCTCCTAAAATACATCATTGTTCCAAGACCTTAACATGACAACTAGGGGTAGAACCAAAAACAAAGCTGCACAGACAACATATCTTGGGAGGCTGTTCCCCTTAATCTTTGTAACCATGGTAACCAGCCAACTGTCATTCTGCTTAACATATCAAGGAGATCGTTCCTTTAAAAATGTGTTTCATCATATATTAGCAGGATTGTCAGACTAAGCCATTTGTGTACTGATGTTGATCTTGTTACTGGGTTGGTGTACATGAGCTTTTTATGAATGTGTACAATACCACATAGATTTTGGCCTCTCAATGAACCTTGACAGCTATGCAGATGTATCAGTAATGTGAAATATTATATATATATATATATATATATATATATATATATATATATATATATATATATATATATATAATATATGTGTGTGTGTGTGTGTGTGTGGTGTGTGTGTGTGTGTGTGTGTAGACAGGACGGGTCATGCAGCACCAACTCTAGGACACAGTGTTCTTCACTACAAAATAAATTTATTGTACGACGTTTCATGGGCTTAATTCCACTTCATCAGGGTTAAAAATTGTTGACCGTCAAGATGAAAATGATTGAAATATATATACATATATATATATATATATATATTATATATATATATATATATATATATATACCGTAAATCGCTCTGCCATACAGGTATTGAGCACTTTTACACCTGAAGATTTCCGAACTTCATATATATATATATATATATATATATATATATATATATATATATATATATATATATATATATATATATATATATTTATATATATATTTATTTATTTTTTTTCCCCCCGAGGTTGGAATTCAGAGCCTGAGTTTGGTGCATGATCTCATTGTCTCATTATCATATTAAACAAGATGCATGTCTCATACAGGTAGTTCATGCTGTCACTAGTACTGTGTGGGAATCAGTTGTATGATACATGCTAGTGACTCATGTTTAATAGGAGAGGCCTTCCATTGCTCTTTTTATGATAACAGATTGACTTCACCATTCCACCCAAATGGCCTGTTTCCTGCACACAAACGCATACTTCAAGCAAATTACTTAAAACCTATTTTTTTAACATTTATTCCTACCTTCAATTCAAAAAAGCTTTCAGTTGTCTGTGAGGAATTTTTTTTATCACAAATGTTGTGCATTGCAGTTTCTCTCATTTCCTTTGTACTGCTGTTTCAACATTTTCCCCAGTACTGTAATTTTGTCTTTAATATCACCCAGGTATACAGACACCAAGTTACAGTCGATGGGTTTGATTAAGATGCATTTCAATATTCATCAATGTAAGAATATTTTTGGTTGACCAATGAATTAGCAGAAATTAAATAGATTGATGTGAGTCAGATTTTTAGCCAAGATTCTCAATGCAGTGATATCCACTGCATTGGTATCTTCCAAAGTTCACCTCAGGGTATTACTAGTATTACAGAGCTCTACCCATGGGCTGTAATTTGTGTCATGTAGACAGAGCATTATACTAAGAGAATTTACTCTGGGCTTATCCACTCTTTCCTGCGGCAGACAGTAGAGTGATACGAGCCATGAAAGATTAAAGTTACCAGTAACTTTACAGGATTGAAGGAAATGTTAACCCAACCCAGTAGATATGTTTGATGTAAAAATTACGATAGAAACCAAAAAGTGTACTTTTACTCTGTTCACCCTGGATGCGCAGTAAACAGGTCTACATTCATCATTGATAACAATTAAGTTTGGGCCAGACCATTCTGGTGAAAGAGTTATAAGTTGTTAGTCATTTTTTGAAAGTTTTTGACAGCGCAATGTTTTTTAATTGCAAACATTATTGTCTGCCTTGGAAGGATTGGAGATGAAGCAATGTTGGATGTTTGACAGACATTACTGTCTCATTCGGTAATTAGCTCAACTGTCATGACCCCTGACCTTGTATGGTTTGACATATAGCACACACCCAACTGTACACTTGGCACAAGTCTATGAGTGAATTAAACTGGATCATGATTTTGTGAATGTGATGATATGGAGTTATCACAATGTATCAGAGTTTTCGCAAGATTGCTGAAACTTACTGACCAATCACATTCATCCTACACAGGTGCAAATACCAGGTGTTCATACAACTCAGTAAAGATGGCTACAATCACAGATATTTAGATCATTCTGGTCAAAACACGTCATATAAATAGTACTAGTATTACAAATGCATAATGACTCACGGAAATGACTTTTTTTACAAAATCTCCGACTTGAACCGAGTCTAATTCAACCACTCCACTGATTCTAACAGTATGAAATGAGCAAATGACATGATTAATTAAAATCTAAGGGAGGAATTTCAGAAAGAAAAGTAGCTGATTTGCATATCCTGTGCTCTCCCTGGCCTTTCGAAATTGTTAGTAAATTTACGAATTGGGTTCAAAAAATATTAGTAAGCACAAATTATGTTATTCTGAACCCATCAACTTTCAACAAGCACTTCTGGTACTCAATAGATGATTTTAAGGGGATAGAAATGATGAATGATTTCATTAAAGACAAAAGAAAATGAAAAATCGCTTTTTAGTTTTTTTGACAATGAAAACTCATATTGTGATACGCATTTTCAAAAGATTTATTGAATAACACAGTACATCATGGGTCATGAATGCTTGTAACATTGAACTTTCTTCCTTGTCTCAATAAAGTGTAATTTTGGTCAATGGCCAATGAATGTTATTCAATTACTCTATCTTTATTACACAACATAACATGTTCAAGTATATTGTGACACAAATCATAACTCCCTTTGTGTGTGTAGTCAGTGGTTGATGATTATATATATTAATTTATGAAGCGGTCATTAATATTATCAAATATTATCAGTGTTTGCACAAGTTTTAGATGCTAGAAAATCTGTCCCCTGTTTTTCATATTTGGAAAGCTCTGTTACTTTTAAAGTATGCATGTCATCCCATAGGTACTAGGTGGTGCCTCTACATAGCTGCAGTCATTATGCCATGTTCATCTCTAAAATTCTTTTTAAACAACCACTGATCAGAACATTTAATTGGCAGTCTGTGGTTTCGCACAAATTTTGTCTCATCTCAATCAAATTTAAGTACGCAAACTGAGACTGGTGATCCTGCTAATGTTTTCTTAGAGACAGTTATACTTTTAAACGCTACAGATGATCGTCATTTATTTTTTTGTCTGGATAAATTTTTTGGTCATGGGACTGTGCACAGCATTTTCTCTGGATCATAGAAAACTATCAGTATTCATAACATTTGCTGAGACAGTTTCTTGTAAAATATTTTGAAGGAAACCTATTAAAATTGGCAAGCTGACTGAAAAATTCGATTTGCAGATCGTCAAATGACAAATCTATGACATCTAAGATTTCCGGTTCGCTTCCACCTCCATGCACAGAAAAACACTGTGCAGTACATGTTCAACCATGCGCGGCCCGGACTGCAGTTCTGCTGTAGTTTGACTGTCTTTCAGGCTGACTGTTCTTGATCTCTTCTAGCTCGGCGGTTTCATTGTTTCGTATTTTTTTCATATCAGTTGCCGTTTTTATGCCCAACTTTCTTTCCCAACTGGATACTATCAATCCAAAGTATTTGTAACTGCCCGCTTCCCTCGATCCGCTTCAACAGTCCACTCGGAAAGTTGACAGCATGTGAGTGTTTGGGTGTCTCGAAACTACCGTAATGGGGTGGTAATGCATGACACACCACTATGAGATTACAAGACCCGGGGATCTTGAAACCTTTTCGCGCATGCTCATGTTATTACAGGTCAAAGTCCAAAGCCAGCTATCACCATGTGTCGATGCGCTGATGATAGGGGCAACGTAGTTTTTGAACCCGGGTTTTGAAAGACGAGATATGACAGTATTTCCCGGAATTCACAATTTTGACCGAAAATCAGGCTTCAAAAATAACAAAATCGTTCGTAAATGGCCGATCGGGCATTCATTTTTTTTCGTAAATTTTCATTTTTGTTCGTAATTTACGAAAGTTACGAGCGACAGCGAGAGCACAGATATCAATGTAATTAAGGGCCATTCTCTACTCTGCTTCTGATAGTTCTTGAGTGAGAGCACTGCATGAAAGCAGAAACTGTTAAGTTCAAAAAAATACATACAAAATGAAATAAGTGTTCTCAGAACGTGTGATGAGCTAGAGCTTCTGATATTTTCAAAAAATGCATTCATTGATCTTTTATGGCCCAACTTTCTGGTAACTTACTAGAACTACCTCTGTATAAAGGGGGCTTAGATCTGAAAGGGGTAACAAATGCTTTGTTGAAGAAATATAATAGAATGAGATAATTAGTCTTTGTGATTGCCATACCTACTGAGAAATCTTTCAAGTCAAAACAAAACCATTGCTGTGGTAAAATCTTACTAGAGATCACTGCTGACTCAATCTCGAAACCCAGGCAAGGTTGGGTGCACCATGCTACAAAATGGTTGCTTTATGAAAACATTTCGTTAAATTGGATCCTGCTAATAAATTTATCATACATGGAGAGAGTCACAGGGGTAACCGTTGAGATGAATTTTTGCTGAAAAGTTCAGGTTACAATTGATTTGATCCACGGACAGCTGACAAAAAGGTCTGTTTAACTTTACATTTATTGTATTTGTCAGTAGCAAATATTTCATTGTTTTGTTCAAACTGCACATGTGCATGTGATACTTGTGAGAGCTCAGTTTAATAACATGATGTTCATGATACAGTGTGAGGTCATGACCTCAGGATGCCTGATGACATCACAGCTTTCTAGCAAGGTCTGTCTATGACAAACCCTGAGTCACTGAGCATAGATTCCCTCAGTGTGGTGACCAAAGCCATGGAATGCATTTAGACTAAATTTTTGATTCATCAGAATTCCCATTGTCAAGTCTTGCTATTTGAAACTCGGAAGCACTTTTCAAATTCAGATGTTTTGAGCCTGCGAGCTGCCAGGTAAATTCTTTTGTAAGCTGTGGTATGCAGTCAGTTCCTAATTAGTGATGCCGTTTGCCATAGAACCTTTGTAGCAACAGATATCTATTGTGTCTCTTAAAGTTTAATGGTTATACACACCCTATACAACCTGATATTCAAGTCTGCAGCAACAAAAGAATTCTGATTTTAGTAACAGTTAGAATTGTCCCTGTGGATTTTTGGACAATCCCAAAACTTTTTAAATACAAACACTGGTTTTTCAACCAACTTAAATCATTAAAATTTTATCTGTTAGTCATGTAGTATTTGATTTTCTTTTTTAATGGATCATTTCTATGCAGAAAATTTAAAAAAACTCAGAGAAATTAAGATTTACATGCACCAAGGCTACTTATCTGATATCAGTAAATTACAATGATTGTTTGACAAAATGGCAATTTTACTTGATATTTTTGTGGAATGTTCATACACAAGGAAGTAAAGTTTGTTTTGATATCATGTCATATGTTGTTTTGGAAATATACTGCATTGTTCTAACAGAAAACAAAACATTGAGGCCAAAGGTCAAAAATACCTGAGTAATGCATGCTGAGAATGTGAAGTCATGATTTATTCTAATACCATTGATCATTGTTTCGTATAAACCATTATAACATGAATTATTCAGCAAGAATTTTTGAGGTTACAGATCAATATGCTATCTGTTGACAAAAATATTTAAAAATATGCAGACATAGATGTAATATCTACAACCTATTGTTTGTCATCTTGCTGCAAGCTATATATGTTTTGTGAGTGAGCAAAACCAGAGTGTCCACAAAAATAAAGCAATGCAGCTGATTAGAAAATAATATATCAGATATATTATTTTCTAAAAAAAATATTGATAGATATCTGCCAGTGTTTCAATTGTTATCACGCTGCAACAAATGATTCGAGTACAATATAGAAATAAAGTTTGTGACAGAACAAGACTTTTGCGTACCACTGAGCCAGTAATATTAGTTTTGAAAGCTATCACTGAGATAAGCATAATAGTAAACTGTGGGTATACCTCCCACTAGAGAGTTTAATGATATCTATTCAGATAGTTTCCTGTATGTGGAACAACATTAGTGTAATATCCTTCAATTGTAATTGAGGGACACCATGTCCTGTTTCCTGTTTATAAATAACTTCCTTTCTTGATGGGCTCATGAAATCATGAAAAAAATAATGTTTCCTTACTAAAAAAGGTAATCTTGAAATGAGGTTAGCCCATCCCAGCAATTATTCACAGAAAGTTATATATAGCTGATGTCGATTTTGTTAATATTATGCATCTATACCATAAATAGACAGGAATTCTAACGGGATATGTCAGTGGGTTTTATTCATTCAACTGAATTGCAAGTACCTTTGATTTTATTGGCAATATGGCGTAGGGTGTACAAATGTTTCTTTTCAATTGTGTGTCGTGAAGTTGACAGCTGTCAGAGCAAACAAAAACCATAAATTGTTTTGTTAATAAGTGAGTATCCATTATAGTGTGAGTGATGTCATACAATTATTTGTCAAATATGAGAGAAATTAATATATTGATGAAACAACTTCCTTTTAATCAAAAAATAATGTATAGTCATACTATACATTTACTGTACAACTAGCAGTAGCTATCTTTTGCACTATGTGTTGTACCTAGGGCAGCAATAGTTACACAATTAGGATTAATGAGAATTGTTGAAACCCCTCTGGTCGTGTCTTGTCTGAATTTCGAAATGAAATAGCATGACGACTGTCCTTTTGGTAAAATTGCTATATTATGACGGATTGAAACATCACATATAACCAACAGGAACCTATTATAAGAACCCTGGTGAATAGTCTGAGAGTTGTGAGAAATGCTTAAAAATTTGCTTTTCAATAAGTTATCACCCTATGGCAATGTCTGAACTATTGTAAAGTTCTCTGCTAATCCGTCTGTGTCAGTGTTTCCAACAACCGGGATAAAGGCACTAAAAATTCCAGGGATGCATCGGAAAAAAATGGACAGGGTAATGACAGTTTTCAGTTTGAAATGACTGATTATTATTCACTTGGTTCACTTTGACACCACCTAGATATACAGCTTAATGCACAGTCGTTTATTGTTTTATCGGTACTTGAGCTCAGAGAATGAAAACACTCCAATGTAAAACATAAGATGTGAAAATAATTACCCAGTGACAACTAGGACAATATCCTTTCCATAACCTCACATTTACACCTCATTTATACATATCTCAGCACTCATATTTCGCTTGCGATGAAATATGACATGCTTGGTGTAACCGCAATGACCATTCATCTATGCTCTATGGTATTTTCAATAGCAATCAAATGTGAAATTAATACAATAATTGTTATGATATCATACAGACAGACTTCAGTTGAACGGTCAGATTTCAAATTGTACTGGAGACCTTGAAACTTTAAAGATAGAGCAGGCTGGGGCACAGGTTGACTGACAGAAGTACGAACAGACTGACAGGTACAGAGAGTGACAGACAGAGAGACAGAGTGACAGGCATATAGACTGATAAAGACAGACAGACCTGCAGTGTACCTGTCTAGAGATTGCACAGCAGACTTCACTGACAGACAAACACAGACTGACAGACTGAGAGACAGACTTGCAGGTACAGACATACTGATAGACTTGACAGGTATAGACACATACAGACACAGACTGACAGACCTAGGCTAGAGAAAGACTGACAGACCTAGGGATACATGTAGACTGACAGACCAAGAGATAGGCTGACAGAGCAAGATATAGATTTGCAGGTATACAGATACATACTGATAGACCTGACAGGAACAGAGTGGTGACAGTACCAGTAATACAGATAGATTGACAGACATACAGAGTGACACAGGGCACATCAATAGATGGCCAAGCAGACTTGGATCAGTACAGAGATAAACTGACAGGTACAACAACAGATGAACTGTATCGACATACATATAAGTACTTGTATTAAAGTTCATGGTGAATAAATTTTCCAATATCTGTCATGTAGCACTGCAGCTATCTTGTTGAGTGCAGTCGTGCCTGTGGTCACAAAATGCTGTTAAATTGTAAGTATCTATAATAGCTGTCCATCTTCTTGATCTCAAAACTAGCTCTGTTTTGAGTTCAAAGTCAGGACTCAATTCTAAACTACAAAATCAATGGAGATATTCTGTACTGTCACAGTATGGTCAATAAAATTATGCTGAGAGACTAAAACTTTGCAAAGCTAGTATTTGCCAATAAAGTTTGTCAAAGAATGAATCCTTCTCTTTCGCTCAGCAACAAATTTCTATACAAGTTTATAGCCATTGAAACAGAGTGGATACGCAATACAATGAACGCTTTCACGCTTTATGGCTGTGTACGGTGAGTTTAATGGGCAGTCCTTTGATTTGACAGCTCTTTGGAAATAGGAAATAGAGTCTGTGCCAGTGATTGTCAGTCTCTGGTTGTTTGGATTGCATTTTCATTATCTATAAAAGCTCAAAAACTGAAAACTCAAAAACTGATTATATCTTTTACATCTACAGTTAGCTGGCTGTGTGTTTAATTAGAACAGCTGCAAATATGAAATCAATGCTTTATCTTTTCAACTAGTTGTCTGCCTAGCTAGTTGTTTCACATAAAATTTATGCTGTGTATATTAACACTACAGTCAGAATTCTATTTTGAAGTATAATCTATCAGTTATCAGTTTGCAATATTGGCATTGTAATACTTTCCAGATAAATGTGACTTATAGCTGAGTATACCCAACTTGAGGTGAGCTTAGGGTACAGACATTTCACACACATAGAGAATCCAGTCACCTCAGTTGACCTTTTCTTGTGTTTGGCATACAGCTTACAGTATAAACAGGGCTTACAATGTTCATCAGCTGTGAAATGCATACAGGCAGAAACAGGTCCACATCTGAAGTTGCAATCTGATCTGCAAGTGGTTAGTCTTCAGCCAGGGTGAAATACCACACCTCAATGCTACATAGTTGAGTTCACTTGCTTTGTTTTCTACATTGTGATGTAGAAAAAAGTGGCCGAGAAATATTGCTTAGGACACCAAGGTGAAACGGTGATGGCCTTTGTAATATCCTTTGGTAAAAGAATACTTAACAAATAGTGTGAGGAGTTTGTGAAGCGGTAGAATTCTGTCACGTTGCAACTATCCAATATATCCTAGGTGTTGTATTTTTGTTGCAACAACAAACTGTCTGACATGGCACCACACAAGTTGTTCCACAACAAACTGTGCACCCAAGACAATACCTGGCAAGACCTCATTCATCTCTGCTGTGTACTGTGAAGTACAAACAAAAAACTTTGCTATTTGATATTCGAGTTGAGCTCAGATAACTCCACAACTGTAAGACAACAGTACTCCTTTTCTGTCAAACAATTGGGTGTTCTGTCTGTGTATTATGAAGGCCTAGCTGGAGTTTGACCTTATAAGCGGCAGGCCATAGACCCTTGACACATTTCCCAACATACATGTATGGTAGGAATCATGGTGGAATGCACAGAGGTGTAGACTACACAGGTACTCATATTAATGTCAGTCAGAGGTGTGAAAATCTACATGTACTTGAAACGGATGAAATATTGTAATCGATATTGAAAGCAGAACGTTCAAAGTATTTGATGGTTGTGTACACCAAGTGGTGCACTTTACAAAGACTGCTGTGATCAAATATCCCATGGTCAAATCAACCCTTTAGAGGAAGATCTGGCTTTCTCATATAAAAAGATTGCTCCCTAGTCTATCACAAGACATAACTCTAGGTCTTTCACCAAAGTTGGTAATATCTCAGTGTATAAAACATTTCAGTTTTAGTTTAAACCATTTGAAAAGAATAACAAACAAACAAATAAAGTTCTTCTGATGTTGGTGGGTACACTGATGTTGGATCATTTCTTTTACTTACAGCTGAGAAGGTTTGCATTTATAAACCAACATTTAAATCGTAGGTTAATTCAGTAAACGCCCTCAGAATCTGTAATAAAATCAGTATAAACCCAGAGTAACAGTGATTGTTTTTCCATATCAAAAATATTCAGTTAATTTTAAAATTCAAATAATCATGAGTTAAAGAGTGACATAGTTTAGCAATTTTTAGCGTTTTTGAAAGTTGGTTATTGAATGGTCTGGAATGCAGATATGTATTTCCACTCAATCAAACCCAAAACCTTGCATTTGAAAAACTGAAAATTTACGTAAAGTTCTAGACTAATCTTTTGATGTAGTTGATAAAATAGGAGTGTAGTTCAGGTGACATACAACATAATGTGAATGACTGATTCAAGCATGGCTGATCAATGCTATGAATCCTTGATGTAGTCGAAGCTTTTGTATGGGTCTGTACATTTCAACAGTGTGCTATTACGACTCACTTGGTCATGTCCACCCTGCAATTACTCACAGGTAATTACAGACTTGTTTGTCTGGTTGTAAAATCTATCAATGTTATAGCAACAGGTGTGACCAAATAAGTGTGTCCACTGTCTTCTAAAGAAAGCAGCGGCTGCATTTGGTCTTTCATTTCATGTGGCAATCAAGAAACAAGACGTTCGTCATCTGATTTATGTAGAATATCAGAAATGACAGGTGTGCCGGTGCATGTCTGTGAATTGTGCCACCAAGCCGGATGTACCTCGAACACCCCCAATGCCCCCTACCAAACACAGTCATCATCAGCTATTATTATTAAAGACCATTGAAAGTAGGTGACGCAGGAGTTTAGGAATGCTCCTCCCTCATGCTGAAAAAGGTCATATTGTAGGTCATGGAACAGGTCAAAGGTCATGTTTCATGACTTCATTTCCAGGCCCAATACAATTTTCTGTCCAGGTCAAGTCAGGTTAAGTAATTATACCTTCAGTAACAGAGCTAAACTAAATCCAATTGTATATTTTCACAATTATATTCTCTTGAAAGATTTATTATCAATGGCCTCTGAAAGCGTTGCTTGTAAAATTGCTGTTGGAATTTATGTTGGCTCTTTGAAGACTGATATAGGATATTGCAATAATACTGTACTTACCAGATGAAAGAAATATAAATCTATGAACAAAAAAGCACTTAAGATATCTTACGTATGAGTTGGGTAGGATGATTTGGATCAGAACTCTTTCTGTTCTAAACCTAGCGATTCAATCTTTTTAATACGGTCTTCATGTGAATTTCTAAGAGGTAATGTGTTACATCGCCATGTTAAGCACTTGATTAATTCTGTCCTTTACAAAGGATTGGGTCTACCGTCTATGAATAAAGCCAACTCTGGTATGTAGTATTACCATCTGGTGGTCATCTTAGACTGGTCTTAACTTTCAACAAAAAAGGAACCTAATAATATATTCCGTGACTGACAGAACAAAAAAAAATTAAGTTATAGTGGTATACAGCAAGAATGTTTGCCAGTGTAGGCACTGATTAAACAATCTTTGAAGTGAAAGGTAGAAAACATTGTCTGGTGTCACAATGGCTTTTCAGTATACATTTACGGGATGTTGTAGACTTTCTTGCCAGTATGCAGCTCAACATCTGCCCCGTTGATTTGTTCTGAAAATTGCACCCCTGTGGAAACTGATTCCTCAGATAAAATGATATTGACTGACTTGTTATATTAGTAGAGTCTCTCCAGGGATATATTGCTTACTGACTTCCAGCTATTCTGTCAAATCCTGTGCAAAGTCCCTGGTTTTGGGTGGGGCACTAATAAAAAGTATTTTGACCCAGGGTCAAAGGTCAAAGTAGTGCAGTATTGTATGTAATTAAGTTTCCAATAAATCAGCTTGAATTACAGGGAAAGTACATAAAACATCACTCTGTTAGACTTTGACAGGCGGAGGTGTGAACTTGACTTATTTTAGAAGACCAGTTTAGAAAACATAAAAGTATGAATATCAAAACTAATTGTTTTGTACCATGGGCAATATTGCCATAGTGTATAGTAATACCGGTATTACTGTCTCCAAATTGGCTACATCCACTTCAGCTTTACATCTACTTCCCAACAGTACAGAACAAATGTAGTCATTCAGTCTTGAACATATGTTGTAAGTTAAAAAGTTGTATTTAAAGCCCCAATAGCTGGGAATTATATGGATTTTTTTTCATAATTTCATTTTCAAACCAAAGTTGGTTCATGTAAATGCGCTGACTGAAGGACATGTATAGAAGTATCATTGCTGCCTTATTTGGACCACGACTACATATTTTAACAAGTTAAAAAATAAACTGGTGCCGCATCCGTAAAGTGGCGCTCCCATAGAAAAGTTCAAAAAATGCAGTATTTCGTGCACATACACATCGTAATGATGCCATTTACTTGAATGCAAAACACACAATGGCCGACAGTATGTTGTCGTAATCTTTATTTTCTGTCCCATGATTGGTTTTTGAAAATGGCGGGAAATCTAACATGATGGTAAAACTATTGAATTTACATGCCACTTTCCACACTTATGACAGTGTTGTACACCTTTTCAGTCTTTAACTGGTCTTATTCAAAGAAAAACTCTTGAAAAATGAGGATATTTTGAGATCGGTTTATTACACATTCGCAGCTATTGAGGCTTTAAAGAGACAGTAGCTGTAACTTGTGATGGTATTTCACTGTATTTATTTTGTATGTCAATTACAAGTTCTTATGCCACTCCTCAAAGCTAGTTGAAAACCCACTATTCTCAATATCTCAAAACAGCATTTCTATGTGTAAAGTCCAGTGTTGTTGTTTACATTTGAATTTTAGTCCAGAGAGCATGAGTCCAGACTAAAGTTTCCTCATCATCAATAAACATGGAGTCTACACCTGTATAAGCTGAGTCGACTTTCTGAATACTGTGTACCTCAATATGCTTTGGGGAATAGAACAAAAAACTGTAGTTGACATGCAAAACAAAAATTGTAAAAAAAATAATCAAAGATTACAGTAACAGCTACCTAAAGTATTTCTTTTCTTTGCCTCGTTGCCTGTAATATTTAATATTTAGTTACCATAGTAACACCTGCATGTACCTCAATGTGACACTGTACTTATATGGCGTGATGTTTATACCATAATTTCAAATCGTAAAGATTGCACTGGTTGACTTGAAAGTCAACAGATGAAGACACATGTTGGCATAATATTATTGGGCAAGGACTTTTATTGGAATGTTCCTATATACACTAATGAATTAGCTATGTGTCCATCTCTGCCAGTCAATTTTAGTTCCAACTGACCAAACACGTAGCAATATCAGAGACACTCACAATGGACCAGCAGAAATTAAAAGTAATTTTCAAACTCTGATGAAGTGCAGGCGATAGTAAGGCATATAGTAAGGGCCTTCACTTTCAAAGTGCGTGTGATAGTGAGGGCATGAAGTGAGGGCCCGTACATGACCAGTCATTTGACCACATTTCAGTCTTACAAGTCACTTTACGAACTGTATTCGCCTACATTAATATCATTGAGCTAAAGCCTTGAATTAAAGTCCCTGGGAGACAAAAAAAATTGATTTAGAATCTCAGTATATATGATCAACTATTTTAAACTTTTCTCTCCTCATTCAGTTCATTGAATTTTTTCCCAACATTTCTCCCAACGACCAGTTGCCAGGTCTAGCTTTCAGAGGTTTGATTTATCCCGACATTGTTCTCTACAACTGGTTGCCTGGACGTGGCTTTAAAATGTTGAATTTATTCCCGACATGTCTCCCAACAACCAGTCGCCAGGTCGTAGCATTCAGAAGTTTGATTTTTCTTGACATTTTACTCCATGACCAGTCGCCAGGGTGTGGCTCTAAGGATTTTGACTTATTTTCTGTATTTTCTCTCCACGGCCTGTTACTAGGTCGTGGCTTTAAAATGTTGAATTTTTTCCCAACAATCGTGACATTTCTCCCCATGAATGGTCACCAGGAAGTGGCTTTCAGATGTTTGATTTTTACCGACATCTTTTTCCACGACTGGTCGCCAGGTCTAGCTGTAAGGGTGCCGACATACCACAATATATAGCTTGTCAACTCAGTCTGTATATGTGTCGACTGCATTGTTTTGCAGACAAGTGAATTCTGGATCCAGACTAAAATTCACACGTAAACATTCTACATGTATGGATACTGTGTTGACAAGCTAAACAGTCAGTGTTTTAACATGCTTTTGGTAGAAAAAGAACTTGTCAGACATACATAACAACAATAGTGAAAATTTGACTCATTAAAAGGTACAGCTACTGGCCTTTTAAACCTCAGGTCTCCTCCTGACTGCCTTAGATAAGTTTGCTTTTTAATTGCAAACATTAAAGTTTACACTCTGTGATTTTCTTTTGTTTGTTTTTTGCAGATAACACCAGGTGGGAAAGCCTCCATTGCCCATGTTCTACCCAGTGATGTGGTACTACGCATTGATGGAGAAGATACAACCCACATGACACATTTAGATGCACAGAACAAAATCAAGAATTGTGCCGGTGATTTGACCCTCACACTCTCAAGGTTGGTGTTTTCATCTTTCTGATTCCTTGAGGCTGCTAATCTTGCTGGAAGTGGTCGTGGGTGGACTTGTACGTCTTACAGTCATTCTGATTGGTTAATATTGTTAGTAAACAATACCCCTCATCCAAACTCTTCGTTGTGATTGAGCAGGTTTTTTTATGGTCGCATGGTATGTATCAATTTGACACTGATCTAGTCAAAGAGCAAGTTACCGGTAACAGCTTCTGAAACTGTTAACTGGTTAACAGTTTGGAACAACTGTTGACTGGAGAAATTATCTGAAACTGCCATCTACCGGTATGCATGCGCACATTCCAGAACGCATTGAGAACATGGCAGTGTCATCTGCAATCATGGTGAGTGATGAACTTCTCAATTTTTCAGCGAGAAAATTGGATGAAGTGTTCTACAAAACGTATATTGACTGCCCATATTCGTGCAACAGCATATGTTTTGTTCCCTTGAGACTGAGAGTCACCCAAAACAGGGAGTTTTCCTCTGCAAATGGACTATTTTGTGTTGGCTATCAAGCCTTAGGTTACAAACATATGTTGTTACCCTCCTGGCCAGTCAATATGCGTAACGGTATACTACAAAAACTGCCAATATAAACAGATTGTAGACACTGATGAATTTAGCCAATAAGAATAACTGTAAGAAAAGCCTGTTTGTGTTGGCTAGTTTTTGGACTCACTGTCATATGCTCTTTGAAAGTCCTTGATTTTTGAAGCCTCCTGCAAAGTCCTTGATAACTCCTTGGAGATGATGGAAAGTCTTAGAAAATTGATAAGCCACACACAACTTTCAAAAATCATGATTTGTCATGATATATCATGAAAATGATATGCAAAATGATTTATAAAAATGATACATAATATAAGTGAAACCTGGAAAGTGGGATCTTGGACCTCAAACGGTCCTGGAAAATTGCCGGAAAATCCCCTGTAAAGGTATTGAAGTAACTGTAAGTGTACGGACCCTAATGGTGTTCACTGATACAGCGAAGCAAGGTACACTGGTTTTCACAAATAACTCATTCAAATCCTTAGAACCTGAAAAGCAATTGACCATGACATGACTTGGTTAAATGTATGCACAACATACATGTATGCACAGCTTAGGCCGAAAAAAATAGATTAATTTTGTTTCTTGTCAGGGCATGCATCATTTTAGGAGCTGCAGATCATGTGTTTTTCCACGTTTAAAGTCTGGGTGAATCAGAATTTTGTGTGATGGCCGACTTCAGTTCAAAGTTGTTATGATGAATGTCCAAAAAAGCTAAAAGAGACCGGAAGTATTTTGCAGCCAGTGATAAAAGACAATATAGCTGTTGCATCAATAGTGCCAAACCAGCATTGTTAGAAATAAAAAAGAAAAGAAAATTACTTCGCATCACTTCTGCTGAATGTCAAGGACCAGAAACAAATCTTTTTTTTTGGCATTATATGCTCATACATGTAACATAGAGGAAGTTTGTTTTACTTCCATATATGGAACCTCAGTGTTTTAGCTTACCAATACTTATGATTGATGAAGTTTGGTCAAGTTTAACTAATAATTGCCTGCAAGAAATAAGTTTTAATACTGCCATTATGCAGGTCCATTTCAGTCAGTCAACTCTATGTGACCTACCTAGAGGGGACGTGTAGTGCTATTTTTAATACAGATTGGTTTACAGTATGCTAGAACACTATGAGATCTGCCAATGGTTTGAAACTTTTATGCAAGCTCTTAGTAAATGCCATTACCAAATTGCTGTATACATCATCAAAATACCATGGTAACCACCCCATGATATGTCCCATTTTGATGATGGTGATATCATCACCGTGACAACCATGTAACCTGTAGTTACTGCAGCTGTCAAGCAGCTGAACAGCAAGACTGTCTGAATCTTTTACTGTTACATCACTTTAAATTCATGCCCATCTCTTGAGAATTTCACCTCGATATCAACATGTGTCACACATCATTAGTCAACGGCTGTACATTTTCCAGGGTTCACAGATTTGCAATTTACCACTGCCAGGCAGGTTTTTGAAATGGATGTGGAGAGAATGAAATGACACAATTGAACAAAATTTAATTGCTGTTTTCCTGTCAGGTTTGGAAACAAACAGTTGACCTTTGGTACTTTGCTCTACTTTTGTAAGTTAAATGGTGTTTAGAACCATAGAGTACTTGATCAAAAGTTACATGCAAAGAGTCCAGTCACTAACAAAGGTAAACATAGAGTACTTGATCAAAAGTTATGCAAAGAGTCCAGTCACCTACAAAAGCAAGATTTCCCCAGAGTTACTTCTTCTTTATGTCAATTGATCAAAGTAGAAATTTCTCCAAGTGCTTCATAGCATTGCTTACAAGTCTTTATGAGGCACTTTTTGCCTGAAACATACTGGTATACCAGTTCTAGAGATTCAGAATATGTGTTTTTTCAAGTGTTATACCATTCATTCTGTACGGAGAGACTTTGGCTGAAATTTCATGGGTTAAATCATACACTGTGCTATGTAAGGTCACTCTTAATTTCTCAAGTTTGCTCTTGTGCATGTACTTTCTTCCCATAAACTAAATTTTGATATTAGAAATATTCCTAATTGTAGTGATACCTTTTATGTGTTGAATAAAGCAAAATCACTGCCTCCAACAGGAGTTTGGCTCGCTTTTTAGCTGCAAAGGATTTCAAGAATAATGTGCTTCTGTTAGCTTTCAAAATATAATAGGCAGATGCTTTCTTGACCAGGGTAGGGTCAGTCAATCATTGCTGACTGTTTTGTCATGGGAGATCCATATGAAACTGTCTGTTGTTTTCATTGCAACAACTCTCAGTGAAAGCGATATTCAATTCTTTGCATGGTCAGCAAAATTATATCCAACATTCTACTTGAAGACACAAAGTATAATTTGCAAATATTTATAAAGTGCACCCCAGTCTGCTAAAGCAGTTTTCAAGATGCCAAAGATTTAAAGCATAATGGCATATGGCCCAGGTATTAGGCTAGGCTCTGACCTGCCTTGTATGGTTGCTTATTTACTTTGTCAGATATAGCAGTGTCAAAGGTCATGACCTCATGTAACCCTTTTCTTTTTAAAGTTGCATTGGTAAGGGCTTCTATTTTTGAACTGTTATACTTGACAGTGAGAATTTCATCACACCCAAGTCACTAAATTAGCTCTTAAGTAGATCAACAGACAAAGTTAAAGACATTTGAAACCGTGATATCACATTTTAGTCCTACCATTAGCAATGACACATATAGTTCCACCAGATTGTGAAAATACAATCAATACAAGTGGACATTCGCAGAAGAATTTGTTGCTATGATGTCATGTGACAGACTGGTCCAATAGCTGGTGTCATGCCAGCATGATATGAACTGAAATAAAAACAACTGTCACAAACAATTATGTTTGTGCTTTACTTGATTAAAAAGTTTGAGGCGTAGGTTTGACTTTTCACTGAAGTGTTTATGTCTAATCACACCCTGACAAATAGTTTGCCCCCATTTATTGTAACTTAATCCCCAGCAGCTAAACAAAGTAGTTCTCAGTTTGGATTTATATGCAAAAAAACATACAATGACAACTAAGTATTGTTTAACAATTCTCAAATGTTTGGATTTTGCTGTGTAAAATTAAAATTGTAATAAATTGCAAAGTGTAGCTGAAATAATCAAAGTATCAGTACTACAGTACTAGGCATTACCTCAAACTTTACACTGAGTGGTAGCAATTGAAGGGTATTCTGTAGATAATTACTGTAATTGCTGCGGCAAACTACATTTATCTGAATGAATTATCAGAAACACGTTCAATAATACGTCTAAAATAGTAGATATCAAATTTCTCTCTCTTATCTCTTCCAATAATCATAGGATTAACTGACAAATGCAATTACTAGACATGTCATGATGTCCTCCATGGAAGACATTATTGATTAACAAAGTGATCTTCAAGCAATTTCAATCTGTGACAGAATTTAATGTTCAAAATTCAATAACATTTAAGTTGTCCAAATCATGAATTGAATAGACAATAACCTGTGACATTAGAAACACCCTGGCCTTGATGTGGCCTTGGTGTTAATGAGACCAATACAGATAAAGACCAGAGGAATTCCACGTCACAAAGTGATCTGTGCCTAGGCGTATGAGTTCAGTCCATTGCCCAAATAAGGAAACAAGAAAAAAAGGACTGTGTTGAGCCATGGCTATACACTGTATAATGTAAAGGTAACACATGAAAATTACAAAAGTAACATGTATACTCACTTATTGTTTGTAGAATAAACCTTGATATTACAACTTTCTTGATTAGGCCAAAAAAAAAATTTTGCTGTTTCGATAACATGGTTTTCAAAAATTGGGTTGTTAGGTTGGCAGGGATTTTTTTTTTGCAAAATATTTTTATTTTTAAATATCAGCTTTTCAAGGGTTCAGGGCAATCAAACACTGGCCACAACATTTCTAGAAAAATATATCGTACATATAAAAGGAATGAAAACATTAAAGACATCTTCATTCCAGCAAAAATCAAACCCCAGGTAACGATCACATGATTTTGTAGGTTTTTTCTTTTTTTTCTACTTCCCTGTTTATGTAGCTTTAAAAAGTTTGGGGTCGGCAGGCAAAAAATAGGGTAGGTCAGGTTATTGGAATAGCACAATTTTTTTTCTTTGGCCTTAACTAAATGTTATGTCATAAGTTCCTAGAGAACTGTCAAATAATGTTACATTTTCCAAATTTTTATAAACAAAAATATTTTGAAAAAATAGATTAACATTGGAATTTTTTAAAACAAAGCTAGAAATTGGGTGACTCTGACTAAACATAGAAAATGTTCAGCTTTTGCACTGCTGTAATAAATCTGTTATTCATACCATGTGTACATGTTTAGGTCAAACACTTCTAACAGAATAAATGTGTATTGTTTACAAATGAACCATGAGTAAATGCAGGTACCCATGATCCACAATTGTTGTACTCAGAATTCTTAACATGGATGAGGTCATTTATTATTGTGTGTGTCCTTTCTCTGAATTTCACACCAGATACTGCTGTATACACTTGTCAGACAAGACAGTGTCTGTCATATATAATTTATAAAGTTAAGGACAGCTATTTCTATTATCTTGTAATTTTTTTGGAAATGTAAATAGCAGCCCTTTGACAAGAATTGATGTGAATGTTTTATAGCCATGAATATTTATCCATTACTGGTAACGGACAGTGGATGTATTACATGGTTGCTGTCTACTACAGAAAGGTGGTTCTAGTTTCTGTTGAAGTGCTGTATTTCACAAAGTGATGTTTGTTCCGCTGCACACACCTTTCAACTGATTAAATAACTTACATGTTTACATGAGTGTAGGGACAGTGTAGCGTCTGTTGTATTTTGTGAATGTGAATGGACTTAAAATAGACAATCCACAATTTGGGCCAACAACATTTGCAAAAATAGACAATTATTTGATCTTTGATGAACTCTTTCGTTTACGTTGTTCATCAAATACACTAATAAAATTCAGTAAGTCTTCAACCTGCTGTGGTTGTCTATCAACTTTTTATTACAGCACACCTTGACTGAGTAGATAACTTGAAAAAGCCAACGAAATCATGCAAGTTGTTCTCCTACAGTGGATTTCAATTTGGTATTATAACTCTGTATGTGAGACAGTTTTAGCTTCAGCAAACATCCTCTAACTTTCAGCTGTATTAAAGTTTAATTGTTAAAAACAGCTACACTGAAGGTCAAATGCAATCAACTGTTCAGCTATCGGTCCAGACAGAGTTACTCAATGCTGGTTTACTGTAACTAATCAATGAGTTGTTGACTTTGAAATGTGTGGTGATACCAACACTTATTCATTTACAATTGTACCATACAATGTGTCATTCTTACATACAGAGTTGTGGCACTGAATTTAAATACACTGTAGCATTGACAGGGACACCAATGTTTATGACAGAGTGAAGCAACTTCTTGTTTTTATTCACTCCTTTTTTGAAAGATTCAATGCACAGTGAGTTTCCAGTGCTATAATTAAGGAATTCAAACGTCTATAAGCACTGTAAAGAAATTGTTTGAAAAAACAACATTTGACCTGAAGTTTCAAGTTAATTTACGAGTCATTATCGTTATACTTGAAACCTGGAAATTTGGATAATTAATTTTTGTCTGCAGAGCTACTATAACAGTGACTGCGTGCAGAACTGTTGATAATATGCTGAATAAAAACATAAAGGTATTAATTTTTACAGGGATTTCACTATTTTGATGTTTTTAGGTATTTTCACTGGCATTAAAATTCAGTAACTTCCTTGTTTGTTTAGAATCTGTTTCCACAAAGCATTTTTCACCGGGGGTGTTTAATTTTAAGGATTTTTCTATCAGGGAAAATAGTGAAATTATTAAACATCATTGAATAGTCAATACCTAATACAGTGTCAGTCATTATCAGAAGCAGTGTGATACACAAATTAATTACAGATGATAAATAAAATGACTTTTTTAATTTAACAATTGTGCAAATGAGAGTAGCAACACTAATTGACACTTGTTACCATGGAAACAACCTCTCTGTGGCAAGAGACTGATTTTAGTGTTGCCATGAGCAACTTTCCCCCCCATCGTAATGTCTGCAATGTCCATAGTAACAACGGAAAGCGCTTGGGTTAGTTTTCTCACAGATATTTTGCACCATGGAGAAAGTGCATGGTAGTTTTGTAGAGTTTCTCTAAAGACTTGATTAGAGGAAATTGCATAATATTTGCTCTGTCTGGTGGGAAATGCCACCCTGTTTAAAGTTGGAAACCAAACTCAGTCTTGGTTGTGATCAGATAGTTACCCAGCCAGAACTAATTCCTCATGAGAACTATTTACCCAAGAGGTCAAAGGTTATATTTGTCCTGATCAGAGAATTACCAGGCTTGACACCGGAAATAGATTCAGATTGAGAGACATTTAATTGCGAATAATACCCCCACCTCAGTACACTTGAAATGCCATGGGGATTATCGTTCATTTCACAACTGTTTGCCCAGACTATTAAATATGCATGTGGTTTAATAACACCACTGGTTTCTTGTTCAGTTCAAGCCTTATATTGAGAGTTTTGGCGTGACCTTTTTAGAAATAAACCAAGCTATCAGGGTTTTCAGATACTGGGTAGATAGAATATCGCACAGCATTCCAAGTGTTAGCAATGGTTGTATGGATGCAAAGCTTTTGACTACAATTCAGGATGATTCATGTGAGATAATGGCGACATTGTGGTATTTTACCCTGTCAACACCTGACTGTGATAAAGTCCAATTGTATTCAATAGGGTCGATACATCTATGTATAAGGAAATAGGGTGCAAAGGTTATATCAGTGAATTTCTTTGGCAAAGTAACCAAAGAGATATTTTTCAAAGGAATATGTCGTATTTGCAGTATGCTTGATCACACAACAACATTTCTCAAATTCTATTCTTCAGTCTCTTAGGTAATTAATTCTGTACCCCATATTTCCAGACAGATCCTGGCCGGTATAATTTCTCGCAAGAGCAACTTTTCATACATAAAAATTCCTCTCACTGTGAGGTTACTTGGGCAAGATCTTTCCGTATACATCAGAGATTAATTTGCAGTTGTCAAATGACAGGTATATTAATGTACTGCACATAATTCTCTTTAAATAGGACTCAGAAATTCCATACAAAACCTCAAATTGTAGTTCTTCTTTTACTAAGTATAGGAACATCAGTTTTAAAAGTCCCACTTCCACAAAACTTGTACAGTGAAACCTGCATGTATGTTACCAGGTGAAAAATTTGGCCTGTTTCCCAACACAATCCAATACAATATTTACTTCACTGGGTGTGATTTTTGATCAGTACAAAAACACACAGGTACAGAGATAATCCTGAATCTTACAAAAATACAAGGTATGATGGAAAGCACGGTCCCTCCACAAAACGGTCAAGAAACGCCACCAGTTTCTTTTGTTATAATATAGTCCGGGTGGGAGGGACCGTGTGGAAAGGTATGGCATGAGTGTTTATGCATGTGACTCACTTTGATCTGAAATAGTTGACAGACTGAAATAGAGAAGTGAGAATGGTTTATCGACGATGATGGCTCCGCCAATCACTATAAAGGGCCAGTGGCTGTGATATTTGATGATTATTTTCAGGATGTTTGTCTGTTTATGTCAACTACTGGTACAGTTTCTAAATCGTTCTGCTCTTCAAAGCATCTTTAGATACAAACTGTGCAGCTTGTCAGCTTGCATTGTTATTATTGAAAAGAGAATTCTGGTCTGGACCAAAATTCAAATGTAATGTGCATTTTGGGTTTGATTGAGGAATCAATCTCCCGATTGATGAAAACATATCATTTTATAATTATAATATTATGTTATTTATCATTGAACACATGACCTATTACCTATTGAACACATGATCTAACCCATTTTCTAAATCAGTGATGTTGCTTGCAAAAGCTTGTAAATTTATCTTAAACATATCCACAGTCTGTGGATAGAGGGACTGTGACATATCCTATTACATAGTGCATCACAAATTTAGAGATATAATGTCAATTGCCATCCATCATTATATTTTCACACTCAATGATTACCCTATCTGTCATTGTTATGGCCTGAAATAACTTGAATTATAAGGACCATGTCAGTTCCTCCACTAGGGAGGAATTGCTAAATGCAGATACATGCATAGTGTCTGCAATGAAGAGAGAAGTTGTACTCATCATAGGATTGGCAATAAATTTGGCAAAAAAACATAAAATGTGGGAAATGGGTCTATATATGAAAATGTGCCAATTTAAATGTATCAATGCTTGCTACAATAAGCAAGTTTTCCCTACTTTAAAAGAAAAGATATTTGTGAATATCATCATCTTAAATAATCCATACTAATATGTTTTGATAACAACTGTATCTACTTGCTTTTTTGTCAATACTGCATATCAAAAACAAAATATATACAAAATTGTACAAATGACCCTGTCACTCCTTTCTTGTGTAAAGTGGTACGATCATACCATTCAAAATACCAGGATTTTACTAAATGTTGAGAATGATTAGGTATACTATTTGTAAGAGCATGAAGATGGATCCCTGGGCCCCAACACAAGTCTCTGTCGTGGCAGTGTGGATAATTTTTTTTCATAGATGACAGAAAAAGCTGTCATAGGTGGTAACTTGAGTTAGATTTAGGAAATTTAAAACACTTATCATGATTTTATTATAATCTTCAAAGCTGTCAAGGGTTAGCAAACAAATTCTTACAACTGTGCTGTTTGACAGAACAAGAAAAATTACAGATGCTGATGTATACATCTGTGACTTGATGTCAGTATGGAGGCATTATTCAATGGTGCTGTCGTCATTTTATGATTTATTAGGCATGATACATCATATACCAACACTCTTCTCAATTCCTGCCAAAATAATCTCAAAGGAAAGAATAGCTTAATTGTCCTCCAAACAAACAAACAAAAGTCATATGAAGGGAATATAAATTGCTTCAAAAATTAGCTTTAATAGTTTGATCAAACTTTCCTCAAACTTTCAAACATACTCTTACCAGATCAAGAATAATATTCAGGATTCAGTGAACTGAGCAAATTTTGGCACTAGTGAAACAAATTCCGTAATGTTTACTGATTTCTGAAATTCAAAATGGCCGCCATCTCTGGGTTACCAAAAAATTAGACACTTGATTTTCACATAACTATGGTGAAAACTTAACTCACTTCAGGAGTTTCAGAATGAGCCCCTGCACAAGCAGTACACAAATTTGTGAAAATCTGACAGCTTAAATATCTGTCCCGAGGCGCATTCTACCTTAACCCCCAAAAATTAAAGAACTTTTTCCACTTTTGCCAGATTGATTGGAGGTTTCCCATGCATGAGCGATGGAGAAATGCAAAATCTGCAAATAGAGAGAGGTTTAGTTTTGTACCTGACCTGTGAAGTAACTGCAGAGGGACAGCCTGTATCTGCATCTGTACTCATCAGAGATTTTAGGGACTTTTGCTTATGAAGTAAAGAAGAGATTAGCGGTAATTGTATCAGTGGATAAATCAGATCTTGGGAATTAAACCTGCTTGATTCAGTTGTTGGAGGGAAGCCACCTACATGTACTAGTATGAGAGAGGAACTCAACTTTATACTGGCAGAAACAGGATGTAGTGTTGCTGAGCTTGTCCAGAAAGTGGTTCAAGGGCATAAGCCGGGGGGCATAAGAAGGAGCATTTGATGATTTAATGTGGAGCCGAGTGGAAGATTGGAACATTGCCAGTACTGACTGTAAACATTCGGTGATATATTGGAAAATGAGTAATTTACATCTTGAGACTAAGATTTACAGAGGAAGATTGTGATGTCATTATTGGCTTTAGCACGATGTCAAGATATTATAGATGTTATCTCAGAGAACCCAGACGAACTCTGAACCAGTTCCATGGTTCATAAAATCCAAGAGATTTCCACAATATTTTGATTAGCCGTTCCGTCTGCATGCTTTGAAGGAAAACACTTGAAGTCAAAATTCCTACCATCCAAGTTGAAATGGATCACTCCACATTAAAATCAAGATAGTACTTGCATTCATCACAAAGAGATGATGAAATTTGAAGGAAGACGCTTGTGTCCCTAATTGGCTATACAAAGTTGTCTTTAACCCTTTGAATGCTGTAAATTTTCCCACCAAAATTATTGTGTAAAATTTTACCAATTTATGAAAGTTGTAATTTTTTTGACAATTTTATTACAAATGGATATTACTTTTCATTGGCTACAGTTTTTGATCAAAATTTTGGAAACAATCCGAAAACAATTGTCTGGGTTACATTTTATAGAGGTGGCAAAAATTGACTATGGCACTCAAAGGGTTAAATACCACTGATGTTTTAGCGATTGGTTTCCACTTAAGGTTGAACGATGCATTGTTCATAGAGTTCTCAGGCCAATTTTTGTCTCACTAATTTATATGCCACTATCAAAATATCACTGTATGCAGAAGTGTTCTAGGCAATTGATAAAATAAAAAAATTTTGTTCAGATATCATTGTTTTTTGAAAAGTCTCCTATCAGAAATAAATCATGAAAAATAATACAACTCATGAATCAAATAATACATTACAACAAGTCATAACTTGTGTGCACGATTATAATAAGAAAATGTTTGTTTAAAAAAAGTAAGTTGTGAGAATGGTTTTATATTGTACAGAAAACAGCAAATTCTACCAACAGCTCAAGTACACGTATGGTATAGGTTAAAATTTGCAATAGATACACAGTTTAATAACTTGTGCCGGTGTATTGGTATGGTGAATATGGAAGTGACAGAGTTCAGCTTCAGGCTAAGACATTCCTGAAGGGCTGTGGCATGTCTGATACAGTTGTAAACTGTAATTAAAGCATCTTTAGATACTGCTAGTGTTACTTTGCTTTCATCTAAATCCCTTCTCTGAACCTCTCGTCTAATCTTTCATGTTTCTCTGACCTCAGAGGTCACACTGGAAGTTTCATACCGTCAGATATCTCTCCGTATCAGTCCTCTACTTGAAAAATTAACCGCAGATTGATGGGAAGATGTGAGATCTGAACTTCCTGCCTGGAGGGTGATTCAACATTTCAAAACTTTTACCCTGGATAACTGTGACATAATTTTTGGATGTCCTGAGGAAGTGTGCAATGCAATTCCTCCCTGGAATAGTTGTCTTCAATAGAGGCTATCTGATATTTCACTATGCATGGGGGATTTATATAATGTTCCTACAGCCTGGTTCAAATAAAATAGCCTGGAGTGTAACAAACACGTGCATAGACAGCTCACTTGAAAATTTTTGACCACATGCACAGCATTCAGATGATCCATGAGAAACAAAAAATTGCAATGAAAGTTTGCTATTTATGTTTGTGCGTACTTTTGCCGTGAAATCAGTCACACACGTAGATCTCTGCTGTGGTCTTCAACAAATTACACAAACTTTACCCTCTGTGACGAGAAACTGACTGCGTCACAACTCTGCCTAGTCATAAAACTTGATTTACATTCAGTTATGATATCAAATCATCTTAACTACAGTCCTGTGATTCATAAAGTTGTTCATTGACTGTACAATCCTGGCCACAAAATACTCAATAATTTTTCTTTTGAACCTCATTTATAATATTTACAAGTATTTTATTCAAACATGTGTTAGGACAGAAGTATTTTTATCATTGAAACTCTAGCCAGTAGAGGCAAAGTACAGATTAATTTATATATTGAAGAGTAAAATTTTTGTCCAGAGGGGCTATGGATAATTAAAACACATTCATGACAAATGAAACTGATTACATTTTAGAAGGGTATGAGTTTTAACTGTATTGTAACTAGCATGTACAACTTAAAGAAACAATTATGACGTGGAAACCATGAACTGCAGGTATTTGAGTGATACTCAATCACCATTCAGATTTTATTTTCAAACATTTGTAGTTCAAGAAAACAACGCATTTCAGTAATTTATCCTATGTAAGGGAAAAGATAGAATTTTCAATTTTTAGAGGAATAAGATAGTGAGGACTGAGTTTATGCCTCAGGCATCACAACAAGTCAATTAACACAGATCTATTGTGAAAATTTGGGTGTCTGAATATCAGTCTCCAAAACACATTCAAGCTTAAAATTCCTGTGGAATAATGTCAGTTTGATACTTAATAAAAACTTACTGCAAAAGTCTGAATGCAAATCTCGGCCCGTGTTTTTCTAAGACATGTCAAGACTCCATTTTCAAACATTTCTTCACCAACTGTGTTGCAGATATTTGAAATTCCCTGAATGACTACATTGTAACATCTCTCCCAGTCTACAACTTTCAGCAGTGCCTGGACAAGTTCTGCACAAACCAACCACTGTAATATGACTTTAAAGAAGATCATCAATCAGATGTAGAGAATCAGCTGGGATCTTGACATGCAGCCATAAAATTGTCTGCACCAAGATTTGAAACTCTACTTCAGTTGTCATACTTAACTTTTTTCATCTTTGTAAATTTCAGAGGAGAGGGTAAGATCTGGAAACCCAAAGTGACACCACTGAGTGCTGCTGAAGCCGGTCACCATAACACACCTCCTTATAAAGTGTCATTGAAGGCTGACCAACAGGTAAATGGTGACCTTTGACATGCTGATTTTCAGTCATGTGAATTCTTATTGGTTGGTGCAACACTAACTAAAAGATCATGATCCAATCAGAATTCCTGATATGTAATGCCTTGTTTCATTTACATCCTAATATCATATGAAACAAAGTAATTGTACCAAAAGGGCAGACAACCTTGCCAAGGGGCCTCTTCAAATTCTGACCACATTTTGCAGTATATCATTGCGTCTGTATGCATTAAATTTTCACCATCAATATCATCTGTTAAAGGATTGAGACGTGGAGATTTAACATGCAGTGTTATTTGGCTGTTTTGCTGTCATTCTTTAAACCCTTTCACCACCATGGTTTGTCCCAAATCCATTGTTTTCTATGGTAAAGTTGGACCTGTATACAGGGAACTGGGGGTGAAAGGGTTAAACCCTTTAATCAATGTTATTGATTATATTGCTAATAATGAAATAAAAATGTAAAGTGAACACTGCAGATTTTCAATTCAAATTTCCAGCTTTATTGTACCTAGTACCTTAGGTCTACCATATTTTTTATTACTCTGAATATTGCATTGTCCTGTAGGCTTTAGAACATTTTTGTGTGCATTCTTTGTTTTTCAAAGTCTTCAGAATTATTGACTTTGCTGTGTTTTGTCTGTATTCAGGAAGACTATGACAGTATTGGCAGTTCCCATAACGTAACAGCCAAGCCTTTCCCTGGTACAGCTAAGGTTGTACATCTGCAGTACAACTCACCAGTAGGAATTTACTCTGCACAGAATATTGCTGAAACTTTCAAAGGACAAACTGAAGGCCTGATTACTGGAGTAGTTGGCGGGTAAGGGTAGAGAGATGAATTTCACATTTCATCCTTGGAAATCTAAGTTGCCAAGTCCAAGTTTAGTATCAGTTCCATACACAGCTTGCCCATCTCCATCTGCAGTTACATATATGTTCTTGGATGGAGTTGAACCAAATATTTATTTCAGAAGGGTAAAGTCATTTAGTGTTTGTACTGGATGTCACTAACACAGTGTAACATGGATGAAATGTTTGAAAAACTTTGCAGTCAAAGACCGGATGAACAGTAAAGTTCCAGTAATTTTCTTTTTCCAAGTATTTTCAGTATTAGGTTCATACCTTGGGTCATTTATAATTTCTTGATCAACGCCATAAAGAAATTTCAAACACTGGGTATTGGCTTGTGAACAGCCTCAAGATATGTAATCAGCTTTATTATTGGCAGTATATCCAGACATAAAATACTGAAAAAAACATTGTCGAAAGATGTCACAGTCACTGTCCTTCCATTATTGTCTTTAGAAATGGTAATACCAGTCCTTCAGTGTGTTTCAAGTTTTAACCCAGACATTGCTGTTGTTTTAGCAAACCATATTGTTTTCCACAAAGTGAGCAGACCCAAGTATTTGACAATAGGGGTGATAGACATCCCGTCATCAATAACAATGGCGGTAAATGTGTCTGAATTACCCATAGTGAAAAGTAAAGGAACACAGGGTTACGAATGGTAACACATTACTTGTCAAATTTTTGTAGCATTGTCTGTTTCCATGATCTTTACAATTTCCACTGTTTCGATTGGTTACCGACAGAGAGGAACCAGCTCCAATTGACACAGGTACTGGGTCATACCAAGCAGTCCATGGGGGTGCACCAGCCCGCGATTACCAAGGTTACCATAACCCAGGCAGCCAATCAAGATCTTTCAAAATGGTACAGGACATGGCAGACCAAGATCCTGGCTCTTATCCAGGTGGTGGTGGTGGAGGCAGCCCGGCTTATGGTGGTGGCGCTCCTAGAACAGGTATGTGTCCATTATCTAGTAAATATTACATTAGATGGCTTTTTCTACATGCTTTAGTAAATATTAAATTTGATAACTATGTCCACATCCTTTAATAGTCAATGGTTTGTGCGATAAAGTGTGTAAGTTAATGATGCAAAAGTGCCAGATTTGGATTCATAGCAATGTGTTGGAGGCACTGACTGACAGCCTTGCTCAGAAGGTAGGACAATAGTGTTGTCGAGATGTATTTTCCTGTGATGGAAACAGAAAGGGCAGCAGTTACACTCAAGAAAAGTAATGTATTATGAAGCACAGTGCAATGGATTTGAAGTGTGTAAAGATGTACATACATCAAATACCATGTTTTACCTGGAGGTAAAATTGTATATAAACTTAAATCCTGTGTATGCACAACAACTTGTATGCACTTTGAAGAACCGTGTATTTATGGTTTTCTTGCAACAAATGTGCTCATTTCACGTCTCATGGAATATTAATATTGGTTTACATGTTCCATGATTTGTAAAATGGGACAAGAAGTTCTGCAGTGTATAGCTTGGAATTAGAATCTACTTGCAAAAACTGATCTGCTATACATATCAGTATCTGCAATGCAGGTATTTACCTCTTGTTGTTGATGCTATGGTCGAGTATTAACAATTTCCAACACTGTGACATTATGAGCATTTGTCTCGTCGTTAATGGAATTCAAAGAACTCTCAGATTTTGTAAATTTTAAGACCAAACAGGACAAGACCAAAATTTCCATAGTGTCATTGTATCATTACAAACATGATCTGGGTATTTTGTCAAATCTGTCCCTGAGATCTTAAACTATAATGAGCATGTCATGGAAAGCAATGTCTTTTAATCAGAAGTTTTGCTAACTTTGCATGAGCTCTTACCTCTCAGGTGTAATGTATGCAAATGTATGCAAATGTATGCAAATTCAGCAGTATCCCCTTCCTTGTTCTATTTCTTACATTCCTTTACTCTCACTCTAGAATCTAAGCTGATAAGTTACCAGAGTGTCTTTGTGATTTTGTTTGTTCCTTTGTCCGTTTTAAGTCAACTTACAGTTCTCTGATAAAATTTGCCCAGCAACCTTAACTTTTCAGATCTTAAAGATAATTTTTGTAACTAAAACTTTAGTGTAAAATCAGTAACAGTTACTGAAAGCAGTTAAAATCTTCCATTGTCAATCTCTCCGGTTTTCCATTCATTTTGCTAACTACTAGTTTTCTCTCAAATGTCATTATGATGACAGCACAGTTTGTTGTTATAAGAGTTAGCACATCTTGGAGACTTGTTTATCAGTTTTAGAGCTAATAACTAAAAAACAGCTCCTCCTGATATTGATATTTTCTTGTTGGAAAACATCAAAAGACAATATGAATTAACATGGAAATATGGTTATGAGAGGTAAACAATATGTTTTAGATATCAATACCCAGATGAAACAGAGAATATATGCACATCAAGGATGAATTAGATGAAATGATGGACTCTGGGATTCAATAATAGGATGTTTTTATTAGAAAATATGGAATTTCTCTGGAGATTTCCTAAACTGTGATGAAATATACAGAAGTAAAATTGTTTTAAATGTGTATATGTGTTATGCATGCATGGTGCGTTCCAAAGCATAGAAACCCTATTTTGCCTGCATGCAGATAAGACAAGCAGTTGTGTTATCTCCTGTTTCTTGGAATAATCCATGGAATTGTACAGAATATTCTGTGGAAATCTGAGTAATATTCCATTGGTTTTTAAGGCAAATGAAATTGAAATGCATTCAGAAAAGGTCTGCAAGTTTAATATTGTGATTTGCAGCATTTACAATTCATTTTTGAAATAGTAACAAAAATTTTCAAATTATTTCCAAAATATTGTCTGTCAAAGGAAACATTCCAAGAAACTCTCTATATTTATTGTGTTCTATTACTGAGTCTATGTGATTTCTAAATGCAAAGTTGATTTTAGCAAACGGAGAGTAGTGATGAAACCAAAATCTCTCGCTGTAGATTGTACAATTTTAACATGCCAGTTTATTGTGTACTCTATACATTTACTTCTCTTGACTCTAAAATCATAAAATTTCCATTTCTTTGCTGAGTGCTATGATAGTTATTGCACAAAAAATGTTTGAAAACATAAGGCATCATGGGTAAGTAAAACAGATTTATGGCAAATGCAGTTTGTTACATTTGACCTAGAACCCGTCCCCCTTCCCTAAAGAAAGATTTTGAGATGTAAAACATGCGATGACACATTTATAACTTAAACTTCTCCAAAACACGATAAATGTCTGAGGTAGGTCATTGTAAATTTAACCTTTTGATATGTTTTTAACTACAAACATTTTTAAGAGAAACATGTCAAGATTGATTGACTATCATGCATACACTGTACACTGTACATGGTTTCCATGGTGAAACCATGGCATAGTGGTAGTTGCTGCAACTTTACTCAATGATCTAAATAGTTGTAATCCCCTTACCCCAAGCCCCAATTACCTTTGTTTATTATAAGTGTTTTAATAATCCATTGCCCTCTTCTGTGCGTATGATTCAGAGGCTGACCTTGGAAATCACATAGACTGCAGTACATTGTGTTTTGTCCCTTACTAACTGTCCTGTGTGTTACACTAATGCATGTATTGTGATCTCTTCTGGAGTAAGACAGCTACTATAGCTCTTCAGTCTCGCCCTATGCCATCACCACCACCGACAGCAGATCTGTGCCCAGTACGGTCACTGATTCACCACCAGCAGACATAGTGGAGGATATTACCACCACACCTCCTAGCTATGGTGTGGACAGAAACAAACAATACAGTAGATCGGGACAGTTTGGATCGGGGTCACCTGCATCCCCTGATTCTGGCGTGGACAGGAGAGAACAATTTGATACGTCGGCCATGTACACGTCGGGAAATCCTGGCGCTCAGTCCAAGTCTTTCAAAATGTTGCAGCAAATGTTGGCCGAGGAAGGTGCTGACGTTGACGGGGTCGACGGAGGTAAACTAAATCTCTGACAAGAAAAAGGGGGGAAAACAAAACAAGATAAAAACAGAACTACTGCTAGCTCTGCTCCTTGCAAGCTTGGACAGTTGAGATATCTTGTCTTTCAATTCAAAGTTTAAACCTTTCACAACCAAACTTTACTCTGACACTGCAACTGTAGTTTTCACTGGGTTCGTTGAATTTCAAATACAGAACATGGGTGTGACAGAGTTAAGCTGAAATGGACAGTCCTCACTTATTGCTGAAGAATTTCAAGACTAAATTTTCAATCTTTGTGAAAGTCAGTGTAGAATACCCATCCGTTCATGTATAAGAAGTATTTGGACTTTTATTTGAATGCTTCTGGAAAATAATACAGGTCCTGGACAAGTTTATGTCATAGGCATGAAATTTCTCTGTGCTTCAGTGATGATGCTAAACTTGAACTATAAATGCTCAATAGTATCTGAAACTTTTGATGAGTTTTCAGTTTTCTTTGTATTTAATGTCAACTAAAGTTACTTGTTCTACTCCCCAAAGCATGTTTAGATACACACTATTCAACTTGTCAATTCAGCCTGTACATGTGTAGACTGCATTGTTATTGCAAGTGAATTCTAGTCTGGACCCGAATTAAAATGTAAACAATAACAGTGTATTTTACAAATACAGACGCTGTGCTGACAAGCTAGGTAGTGGGCGTTTCAACATGCTTTAAGGAGTAGAACAAAAAACTGTAGTTCACATTAATAACTAAAGTAGTGAAAAAAATCATCAAAAATCACAAGTATACTGGCCTTGGTAATTTGTCAATCTTCTGATAGTGGTAGGATGTAATCAGTATGACTGGAGATCAAATAATCTCAGTTGACAAATGCAGAAATCACAGCAAGTACTCCACATTCAGTTGACTGAAGATTTAAATTATTCATTCAGTGCAAATTCTTGTTCAGGACTATGACCATGCATTGTTTATTGAATTGATTGTTCAACATATTAAGATAGATGACTTTGAAGTTGACAATATCTGCATCGATCACTTCGGCCATTCTGGATAATCAAATTATCTTGCTGATGGTACAGGGAACATGTCTTTATGTACATTAAGCATTGCAGTATGTAGTACAGATAGCAATATGATAGTGATAGCAGTACACTTGTGAGAAATTTCTTTATCAATTGGCTGTAAACCTTTGTGCTTCATATCATGGTACAACAAAAATATTGGTCATGTCAATTTGAGCTTAACAATTGTGACATCACCCAACAGTGGCTGTGTGTCTCTGTGATGTGCCATGGTGATAAATTTATAAATAAAGTATGGTATCTTTAAACCTGCGGAATCATTTTCAATCTCAATTGTCCAAGTTTCGATAGGAGCAAGTACCATTATCAAACGTTACTTGTTCACCAATGTTTCGTCATCTATGTGTTTTCTAACCGCAAGTTGCATGCAGACTGCATAAGCTACTAACAGCTATTTTAGAATACAGTGTTAAGAGAAAACTGAAGGGAAATGTGTTCAGACCAAATAATTGTAAGATGTGTTTTAAATATGAAAGTATGGAGGGTATTTTTTCCCAGTAAAGTTTACAGAATGGGTGTTTGCTATGTACTTTCTTTTCACTTTCATTTTATTCACATTATTCACTCGCAATCTGCTAAGCTTCGTAATAATATTATCTGCTTTGCAAATATTTTGCTAGCTTGCTTATCTCATTTACTAGTACACAAAGTTGCACTTTTTATGTTATCAAGTCATTGGCTATTGCCAAGGGACTTTATAGTGCATAGTGATTGGCTGTTACCATGGTGATTACCATGACTGCACCACTGATTAGTCGTTGTCATGGTATTTGCCATGATTTTGCCATTCTGATTGGCTCTCATTGTATGTAACTGGATACATTTCTTTATGATGTAAGTTGTATAATGGCCAATTCTGTTGACTTAATCAAGCATTAGCTTTTACGGTAACCCTTCCACCACCATGGTTTAGCCCAAACCCATTGCTGGCAATGGTGATTGTGGACCTTTTTACAGGGAATTGGGGTGAACAGGTTAATTGGATGTCAGTTGCAGTTTGATGAAAACTCTCTAGTGTGATAGAAACAAATTTTGTTAATCTTGTCAAAACGATTTCCAAGACAAACATTGTTATGTGTATCAAAAATATTTCATATTGTCTGGAACTGAAAAAAGGGGAAAAATAATGTCATTCATTTCATCCCCAGAAACATACAATAAAGGACAAGTCTGTCTTGTTTGTAAAGTTGACTGAAAATTGATTTGGTATAAATTCCTGAAATCATGAAGAGGCTGTTCAAATATTTGTATTCTGAAATAAAATCTGGTACAGTCATTATAGCCATAGAATCTGTAGCTATATCTGAAATGTAGTGATTTCTGTTAGATGAATCTAAATTTTAGTCGTAGCTATGCATTTAACTGTCAACAATGTAAAAAAGTCTGTTTTCCAATTAAAATATACAACAAGCCTTCAGACTAATGTCTCAGTCTCATCTTTTGATTATTTCTGCTTTCTTTTTGTAAGCTGCTTTCTCATTGGTTGCTTTCAACGGGTTGCCAGGTGCACTAATTTTCAATTATGCTTCCATTTTCAATCGTATGCATCTATTTCACTCACAGTATTTTTGACAGCACACAGTGTTTAAGGATCTGATTTTTTTCACACAGCTGTGATGTTCATTTCAATTGTCAACTAGGAATGCTCTCTACAAAGACAGTTATCACTTGAATCGCTGAACTTAGAAAAGAGAACAACAAAAATATATTATTGTAGTCTGTTAACGTCAGAGTCGATATCAAGCCTTGCTCAAAGTAAAAATATTGGCATTGACACAACCCATGCACAACCTGGACAAGTTTGCTGAACAGCAATAAATTAAGTACCTTAGGGGGGCTTTCACACTGAATGCGGAGGAAAGACCCCCTATGGATTATGCAATATATACAGTGTGACCTTAGCATCTCTAAGTTTCACAAGTGTGATGGCCATTTGTGGTAATATTTGAGTTCATGATTTTGAATATGTGTGAAATGTATATGAGCAAGATTTGATCTGCTGTGACATTTTGGTCAGTTCTGAAGCACTTCCATATCTGTCTGTTACACGATAAAGACCTACACGGTATCACCACATCGCATTGCACAACATGTACACAATGCATCTATACTCATTGCATTTTTCACCCACACACAAGAATACTCAGACTGATCACTTTTCATTTTGTCTACAGTTTTACATTCTGAAACAGAAATAGGAAACATTTTCAGCACAAAGCAGACAACTGTCTTAACAGTGTCAACTCAGGTATCGAAGGTGCACCATAGACAGATGATGGTGGAATACAAATTAAATCCATGTAAAATATTCATATTTCAGCTCCTGTGTCTGCACCAACTTCAGCTTCTGCCGGAGCTCCAAGTGGATTCCGTAGTGTAAGGGCCCCGACTGGTGGTTCTGGAATAAGCAACAAACCCCCAGTAACAACTCCTATTTGTGAAGGATGTGATCGTGGCATTGTGTAAGTGAAAAAATTGTCACCTTCCCAAAATAGTCTTGAAGTAAACATATAATCTAACTGAAAATCTCTACCGTCCCATAGTTATACTAAAGTGATTCGATTCTATCCAGAAAACATCAGAAGGCTAATTGCAGTTCTAAAAACATCTTTACTTGTAATAAACATGACCTTCTAGAAAGTTCTAAACTTAACTATGAACTCAAGGTCACGGAGGAGAATGACCTACATAATAAGTGTCATCCATAAATCGTGGATTTTGCTGATTGTGCAACTTTCTGTGCAACTTTCCATTTTGAATACCTCTCATAAATTTATTGCAATGCAACTTTCCATTTTGAATACCTCTCATAAATTTATTGCAATGCATATATGAATGTGGGAAAACCATTTCATCAGCTCTTAAATGAATTTTCATTTTAAAAAATCACAAAATATATCCAAGATCTGAATCATATGAGTGGGTATAGCAACTGTGCTGTCATGAAATGACAGAAGTTAAAAAAAGCTGTCCTTATGATAATGATAATGATAATGATTTTATTTCACCAGAAAAAAAATGTGTCAACATTACTGGTGGGGACCAGGGAAGTAGTTCTAGTGGAACTAATCAAGTCCCTGGCCCTGAATTCATACAAATTATGATATCAAAGTAATATAGTTTGCCATCCTTTTCAAGAAGTACATATTACATTTCAACAGCAAGGTGACATCACATAAAAACCAAAAAATACAGAGATTCACTGTTCTGAGTTCAAAAATAAATTTTTAAGTGAGGTTTTAAATAAATTTCTTGATTGTACAGATTTTATTGTCATTGGAAATTTGTTCCAATGCTTAGCAATAGAATAATATATATTATTTTGAGTTGATCTTAAATTTACCTTTGGAATAACAAAATTGTCGCCAGTAGCTAAGCGTGTTTCATATGTATGTGAAATTGATGAAGCATAACGATCTACTGAATGCCCATAATGACCAGTTTTTAAGTCAAAAGCAAATACACAGGTCTGAAACTTACAAAGTTTATAAACATTGAGAATGCCAAGTTGATGAAACAATGGAGCACCGTGTGTAATGTGACTAGAAAAAGTTATCAGTCTGACTGCACTCTTTGTAATCTAAAAATCCTGTCTAGATAGGTTTTATACGCATTTCCCCATATTTCAATACAATACATTATATGAGGGAGAATAAAACAATTGTACAATAACAATAAAATTGATTTTGTAAGATAATGTTGTAAATATGATATAAGACCTACTGTTTGACTAACCTTCTTGATAATTGTTTCAATGTGATATTTCCATGTTAAAGAAGAATCCAGAGTAACCCCAAGATAGATAGCAGAAGAAACATTTGAATTGCCAAATCACCAACAAATAAAGCACCCTGAGGGTTAAGGTTATCCCATGGATGTTTTTCTAGTGAGTCACATGTAATGAGAACTGATATTGATGTACTCACAATCTGAAGATGTTGTTAAAAATAAGCATTTGTGGTGGTTTTTTTTCCAGTGGGCCTTTTGTTAAAATCAAGGGAAAGAGCTACCATCCAGAATGTTTTGTTTGCACTGCTTGCCATACCAATCTGAAGAACCAAGGTGAGTTTTCATCAATCCACCCTTCTATTCTCTATCATTGGTATAACCCCATTGTTTTCAGTGGTAAGGTTGTCTTCATATGATGGATAAGAGGGGTGTAGCACAAGTTGCCTTCTCACTGCAAGTTTAGTACATCCTCACTGAATTGATATTAAAATCTTACTGTATTTTCTGAAAAGTAGGTGTGTTTCATAGAATATGTATAACTTCAGTAGATTACCAAATATTTAAGCTGTAGTTTGATGCCTTGGTATGAATGATTTCTTTTTATCATCTCTTTGGCAAAACCTTCTGCCCTTTATTATCTAGTGCTGATTCCTGTCATGCTGCTCACAGACAAGCATAGTATGCAGAAACATAAAATAAATCATACATCGTATAGAATAGATGTGGGTTAATGGTAGCATTGAGACAGGAAAGCATACTGGCTGTGACATATAAAATGTTAAAACCAGATCATGTGTCTCATCGCTGGAATAACTTTGACCAACTTAATACTCCCCTATGCTGAGGTTGCTGCTTAAATCTTCATACTGTATACAAGCAGTATGCTGTTGAAAATGATATGGTGGAATAAAAAGTGTGAATTGCACAGTTATGTTGTCTTATGAAGAAAAGCAATAAATGTACATAGGGAAACACCAATCAAAAATCACTTTCATAAGTCTTCAAACAATCATGGAAGAAGCTGTATGATTGGTCCACTTTGACATGCAAAACCTGCTGACAATTAAATTAGTTGCCCAAGAATAATATTAGTAAATAAGTATTAGTAGAGTATTGTTTCCCATTGATGTAATTAGTGAAGAGTGTGAAAACTGTAATTCTGGTATAATTAAAAAAGTCATGTTTCCATTCAAAACATTTGTTGCTTTCACGCATTCAGGATACTTTGACATCGGTGGAAAGTTGTACTGTGAGAAGGATGCCCGCAGCCGTGTTCAGCCACCAGAGGGCGCTGTTGATGTTGGCCTATCAGGCCGGTAAGTGCCCCCAATCACCTTCATAACCGACATTGGAGTACCTAAAATGTTTTACCACAGATGCTTTCATTTTTTAATCCCCATTTCAAGACCATTGCCACATCATTTCCATTTGTACCGATGGAAGCCCTTTCCTCTTGATCCTCATAGTTATGTACAACCTGAATAATGTTTATGATGCAAAGATTATCAAGATAGAAGGCCATTCCTGGGTCAAAACGTGAAAGTTTGTATAAAGTGAAGTTGCTAGATGAAGATGTAGTTAGAAATGTTTACCAGGGTGTCATGTCAATGTCAAGTCTCGGCATCATTAACATGTTTCATTTAATAAATAATGTATATTTAACAGTATGAAAACTGTGTTTTTAGAATATTGCTTTTCTGTGTTGGCCAGTGTAATAAACATATTTACGTCCATGGTAAAACTATTTTTTGTATAATGCACTTCCCTTGTTAACATAAATCATGTTCGCATGTAGGCAAGGTTAATGCCATGATCGTGGCCAGTAAATTGAGCAGATGTTGTGCACCATATCAACATAAATAAAACTCTCAAAAGTTCACCGTTGCAAGGGTGATAGCAAAGAATGTTACCAAGCTAGAGCAAGATGAACCCTAATGGATAGTCAAAAGTCAAAAATAATTAGTCAAATGTGAAGAATGACCATTAAAATCCTTTAGTATTGTTTCCACTGATGACATGTCTCTTCAAGGAGACAATCAGTTTCCCGTCCATTTGACATTGGTTTTGAGGACGTGACCAAATGTCATCAATGTATCATTCTTGCCAGGGGTCAACATCTGGCATGGGTATCTTATTACTGGACAATCCAGATGCCTCCATTCCGTAATATCATTTCACGGGACTTAACACAATGTGAGCACACTTTATGTCCCCATAGAGCCATTCAGATGAGGATACACAGAATGATTGCCATAAAGAATGTGTTGTCTGATCTGTTTGACTATGCATTGCAAAGTTCACTTTGTAGAAATATTTCTAGCAGGACACTGACCAACGTTCACAGGGATTACACTGGTTATCTTTTACATGTAACACTGTCAACAATGCCTGGAATGTTCAGTTTTGTGGAAGCATTTGTCCACATTCCTTCATCGATTCTCGAATATCTCATCAATCTTTTCTGAAAATTATCTGCAGATGTTTGTAGTTGACATCAAGGTTACTTTAATTTGTTGTTTTTTGACATCCTTTATTGGTTTAATTGTCTTCATACAGGATTGTCATTGTAGTTCTTCAAACCAGGTTCTTGATTGATACATATAAATTTATGTTAGCCAAACGCTGCTTAGGCTTAGGGTTAGGCTTAAGTGAGGGTTAGGGTTAGGGTTAGACTTATTCACTCCCTCTATATATTGAGACGGGGTGAGTAAGTCTTACCCTAACCCTAACTTAAGCCTAACCCTAACCCTAGCCCTAACCCTAACTTAAGCCTAACCCTAACCCTAACCATCAGAAATATGTATCAACAAACAAAAAAAACCCAAAAAACAACAAACAAACAAACAAAAACAAACAAATAAATAAATTGCTCTTATTGACAAATATTAGCAAAACAGCTTTTCACTGTTATTTTATTAAAAATAACAAATAAACAAACATAAACATACACACAAACAAACAGACAGAAATAAACAACAAGCACGAGTCCCCTGTGCTTGGTCAGCTGTGTGTCTGCACTCTTTTTGAAGGTTATGGAGTACATGACTTATTTAAGGTCTTGTTTTTGTCAAAATCAAAGATTGATGGTGTTAACACAAACATAAATCCAAACATTTGCATGTGACGTGGTTTTTATTGTGGATCATGAAGGTGGATATAATTTAATTGCCTTGAGGAAACCTACGAAATAAACTGAAAAAACTTTCTGTTTTAAGGTGTGAACTACTGTGTACATAATATAATGAAGTCATCAATGCTGAATTATGAAAGTAAAGATTAGATGATGAGATAAGATTTCTGGAGAGACCAAGAGACATCAAAATTGTCTGTGGTCATCAAGTTCAAAAGTACAGTCCTTATAGCATGTTTATGTTGCTAACCCTGGTATGAAATCACATCGGTATCCGTGTCAGTGGCATTTGTCATGTGCCATTAAGTCTGTTTGACCTACAGTAATAATGTGTAGTCTGGATTTGCTAGTGGTAAATCAATCATGACATATCGATGACTGACTTGTGCTTAAACTTGGCAAGACAGTCCCAACACTTCTTTCATCCCAATCTTTAACTTCAACTTGAATAGAATAGAGCTCTCCAAAACTTTCCTCAACAACAAATGAAAATTTAGAGGTGATTTGGGGAGTCTTAAAGCAAATTTCTGACATCTACCGGTACATGTACATGTAAGATGTCAAAAAACGATTATTTTGACAGCAGTGAGTGAAGTCTGATACAGATGAAGTGAACCGCATTTTTCATATTGTGAAAATTCCAGTATATGTAGCGTAAGCAAATTGATGTTGTTGTATTTTGTTGATATGTCTGTTCTTCTGTTGTGCCAATTTGTCTCTTAAGTGTTGATCTAGTTTGATTTTCTCTCTAATATCGTCCTTAATCTGTTGCAGCCTCTTGTTTTGATTACAATGGTAGTCAAGTAATTTGGCTTACCTTTATTGTGTTTTGAATGTTTGGCTCTGCATAGATTGCTATTACAAGCACTAATAAAATTTCTTTTGTGGTTCTCATGCCTTCCCTTTCCCTTGCTGGTCTTGTCTCTGTCGCATGGTACTCCTCAATGTCTTAACTGCGCTCAATAGGCAACTCTGTCTCATGCATTCATTGGTTCGAGAGCGCCTTCAGAGGCACCCTCTGGAACTGTTGGTCTTGCCCGCATTCTTCAAACATTTCTATTTGTCATCTGAACCTGCCAACAAACTGAGACTAAAAGTGAGATCTGCGCTGGCATATTGCAAAGCACCATGGGTAATTCCAGCACTGTCCACCTGTTTGGTTTTCTTTCTGACTTGCTGTCTTCTTCTCACTGGTTTTTGTAGGTAAACTCCACAACCTTGAAGCAGACAATGCACTGAGAAACAGAAATGAATCAACACAAGAGTTTCAACCCTCAACACCAAACGGGACAAGTTTTTAATCAAAATTTTCTGTCAAGTAAACTTGTAACACCCTGGATGGATAGTTCTTGCATGCGTCAATCAGATCTCATTTAGTCTCAGTGTTTTGTGTGATTTTCATTTATTAACATTATAACTGCTGAGTTTGTGGGTACGTTGTATTTCATTGGCTGAAAGTTGTATGGCCAGTACGTCATCGGCTGAAAATTAATTACATCATCTTTATTTCATCGACTGAAAATCATAAGGCTAGCATTTTATTGGTTGTCTTTTATTGCTATGGTTACCTTCTGTATTGCAATCGCCCAGATGTTATCTGTTACATGCAGTTTCCATGGTGATAATTACATCATTAGTACTCCATGCAATTACATGAATTGTTTAAGTTGGCAAATGTACACTGCAGTTTGCTACAAACTGCAAACAATTTACCATTATATTCAAATAAAAATGCAAGACTTAAACACAAGTCCTTTTTTCTTCCACTTTTAGCGGTGTGACTTTCAAACCTTGATCAGCATTGTACACTATTACAGTAATTGGCTTTAGAGTTATACAATGTTTTGTAAGATTCATCATTAATCAAACTTGCAAACATAAAGACATCAACGTTTGAAATTTCTTCATCTTAACATGGAGAGGTGTGGTTGCAATATCATCCAACTTACTACCATTCTTCAGTCAATGGCAGTAGTTAATTTACTGACATCAGTCTCATTACATAATGCATTTCTTCCAGAAAAAGAACATCTTCCCAAGATCCCTCGCATTTACCATCAAATTGCTGAATTCTTGCCAGGCCATGCACCTAAACAATCTTATTTACCTTCAGCTAGTTTGCTATGTAGTGCTCCTGTGTATATATTTCAAGTTATGATTTCTCATCTTTTAAAATCATTAGAATTGGCTTTCAAACATCTTCTGAGTTTTTAACAGATCCTGATCTTGATAAATTCATGTTTATTATTTGAAGGTTGCTTCGTTGGTATCAGTCCTTCTTTTCAAATTTGTCTTTTCCAAGTAGCCCTTATGTTATTCATATTTTGTGCCAAATAAAATAATCGAAATATTTTACAATGAATGTGCTCTTAAAACACCAAGAAGAATTTTCATTTTTATCAGAATGACTCTGTTTCATTGGGCAGCTTTACTTTTCATGCTTCTATTCATTTTTCATTGCCATTGGTAAAATAGACAGTTTGTAGATCACAGTCATTCAAGCCAGCTTTGGATTCATATTTAGTGTACCATTTGGCCAATTTCTCCAACGGAATACTGGTAAACATTTAGTAACTTTATTGCTGAAGTAATGTAACAGATTATTTTCAAATCTGTACAGACTCCAGTTTTAAAATCTTCAAATGCCAAAATCTCAATAAAAATCTTAAAATGCCAAAATTTCTGTAAAAATCTTTGTAGAAGAAATAGTAACATCGGTGGTATCATCATCTCTGTAACTTGAAAGGAAGCTGAATGGAATGCTGAGAGAAGTTAGACATTGAACAGAGTTGATTGTGTTTTTGACATTGACATCACTATGCACTAAATTATTGGATGTAGGAAGTACCGTACATAGCTGATGAGAAAACCTGATCAGTTTGTAAAACATTTGGCAGATGTGAGGTGAAGACATGTTAATATCAAATACCAAGATTTTAAAGAAGCTGATTTGGTAAAACATTGGATCTTTTTAATCAGTTGCTACAGCAAGTCACTGATCCTTTTTAACCCTTTGAACCCGGCTCGGACATAAATTTCCATGACGTCATAGAGTACCAGGGGGTCAGGGTGCAAAGGGTTAATAAAATCCCTAAAACCTGGCAATATTTAAAAATATAAAAGCAACATTTGTATATTTAACAGATCAATGTTATAATTCCATTTACGCACTGTTTACATACTGCAAGTGTAATCATGACTTGTCAATTTTTGTTCCCCTTCATGTACAACTTTCACTGTAAAATCAATACATCCAATGAAGTGCATTCTGGGAATGTTGTGAAATTGAGCACTGTGATGACCCTTTGACCCCGGAGTCAAGAGAAAGCAATCTACTCGTAGCATTCTAAAACTAATATCATGCCACTGCAATCTCAGTACAGATAGGCAGAAATGCACTGAATATCTCATCAATTTATCTGAAATTTCCTCATTGATTATTTCTGTCTTAATCTGACATCAACAAGGAATATTCAGGCTCTCATACAGACCCAAGTGCACTTTATTCATTGCATATGCATGTATTTCCATTGGCAGTTATAGAATAAACAAGCCACAAATTCATCTCCCAGGCGTCTGTGCATTGATTTCTGTGAGGAGAATAAATTCCAATGTAGCTACCAGGTTCATATCAAAGCATTGAACACAGCATGCAGAAAGTCAACAAGGTCAAATATTCAAGGTCACATGGCTCATATTTAAGTTCATTACTGCTCCCATAACACTATCTACATAAAATCACCACGGTGCATAGATATTTTAGATATTACATGCATGAATGAATGAATCATTGATTCTGAAGTAAATGAGTGTTTAGGTCAACTGCGGTGTAAATACATGCAACGTGGTATTAAGGTAGTACATGCTTTGAAGCTGAAAAACATAATTTTTTGCTAGAACTTTCTAGATGCACCTCATCATCATAGCCGCAACATTTAAATTATACGATGCAGATTATGACAGACATATTTTAACTTTCATCAATCACCAATGTACCTTGGATACAATTACATTGATCATATGGTTCCCACATGATCTTTGAGCGCAGTTCCGAAGACTGTATCCCTTTAAACCATTGTCTTTCAAAATCAATAATAATAGTAAGGCGTTGCCATAAAAGTTTGGTGCCGGAGGAATAAATTGCTTGAAATTTACAGATATTTCATAATAACATGGCCGCCATCCCCATGTGTAACTCTATTGGGAAATGTCCCTTTTTAAATTTTCACAAAAACAAAAATATAAACTTAATTCACTCCATGAACTTCAAAATGGGCCCACACAAGCCATTGACCAGACAAGTATTGTGAAAAATTTAGAGTCTAAATATCTGTCCCCGATGTGCATAGTACCATGTCAGTAATTACTTCACTGTGACATTTCCTACAATGGCGTTATGCAGGTCATTGGTATCAATACTTCAGTTTTCAAAAACTCTGATATAAAACACAATCAGGACTTTAGGGAAGAGGGGACATTAAATTCTGTCAGACTTGCTCCCACTTCTCAACGTCCCTTCCTGGAAAAATTGCAACTAAAGCTGTGATGAAAAATGTTATCATATGGATTTGAGACTCTCCTATGTGTCAACAGCGTTAATCAAAAACTGTTCTCTTGTCATGGTTTTCGCACAGTTCTGTTGCAAACCGAATGTAATTAAGTCAATGTGCATGTCAAATTTTATATTGTGACTAGATTCAGGAGAGTTAATATATTGATACATGTATTTTACCACAGTAGTTGACATACTTTCTCAGTCTGACCAAGAAAACAGAAAGACCAGACTTGTAAAGTTCATGTTACTATAGACCATGGAAAAAGACACTCTCCATGGCATGCATACACGGACTCTTATAAGGCAAAAACTATTTCATGACTAGTTCCATGACAAAGTGTCAGCTGTCACGCTGTGCTGTGTTGTACTGTGCTGTGTTGTACAGTGCTGTGCTGTGCAGTGCTGTGCTGTGCAGTGCTGTGCAGTGCAGTGCAGTGCAGTGCTGTGCTGTGCTGTGCAGTGCTGTGCTGTGCTGTGCTGTGCTGTGCTGTGCTGTGCAGTGCAGTGCAGTGCAGTGCAGTGCTGTGCTGTGCTGTGCTGTGCAGTGCTGTGCTGTGCTGTGCTGTGCTGTGCAGTGCTGTACAGTGCAGTGCTGTGCTGTGCTGTGCTGTGCAGTGCAGTGCTGTGCTGTGCAGTGCTGTACAGTGCAGTGCAGTGCTGTGCTGTGCAGTGCTGTACAATGTAGTGCAGTGCAGTGCTGTGCTGTGTTGTGCTGTGCTGTGCTGTGCTGTGCAGTGCTGTGCAGTGCAGTGCAGTGCTGTGCTGTGCAGTGCTGTACAGTGCAGTGCTGTGCTATGCTGTGCTGTGCTGTACAGTGCAGTGCTGTGCAGTGCAGTGCTGTGCAGTGCTGTGCTGTGCAGTGCTGTACAGTGCTGTGCTGTACAGTACAGTGCAGTGCAGTGCAGTGCTATGCTGTGCACTGAGTGTTGTACAGTGCTGTGCTATGCTGTACAGTGCTGTGCTGTGCTGGACTATCAATGAAATGAACAAGCAAATAAAGATAAATTTTCTTTCTCAGGCTGTGTACCGATACATCACATTGTGGTGATGTATCAAGTGTAACAATATCAGAGTACAGATGATCAATAATATTTAATATATGATAATTCTCTTTGCCCCATGATGGACATCTTTCTCCTCTTGAGCAATGTCATGTGAGGTTTTTTTGTACTACATGTATGTGCGCAGGATATTTTTGTATCAGTGAAATCAACATGTACCGGTAGAGGTTTCATGAATTTTACCAGCAAGCTTGCCCTGGTGGAACCATGCATCCCCTGATGTAACCTTAGGTTAGCAAAGGAGATTAATTTACACACAAGCAGATGCAGCGATGGGACCAGGACAAAAACTAGGTCAGCGTCCCTTGATACTGAACAGCTACAGAATTCATTTATCAAAATTATTAATTACATCAAGGGAAATGATATGATGTTCATTAAGGTTCACAATTCATCTAGTCAGGTAATTACTGACATTTACCTGACATCATATGGGTGTTTCATCACTGCACAATTGAACCACAATTAATTTAAGCAGTACCAGCACCAATAAAATGTAACCTTTGACTTCTTTTTGACCGCGTACCATATACAACACATAACCTATCCACAAATTCAACTAGCTTGTAGGTAATAAGGAAATCCAGCTATTTAGGGTTGATGGTTTGGTCAAAGAACCCCACCAATATCAGTTTTCAACAGATTTAATAATATATATTCCTTCAAACTAAATATACCTGCTCAGATCATGCAGTTTTTGCTGAGTAATCATGTATTTAAGTTGAAAGTTACTGTACATGTGACTGAACACAGTGAGGTTGTACAAGACAAGACCGTGAAAGGCTATACTAGACAAGACAGTGAAAGGCTAATACTCTGATAGTCTTTATACTCATATTTGTAAGAAGTAATATTTATGTCAGTATTGTCACACTAATATATCTCAAATTTGGAGTGTGAAGTGGGGGCAGGTAAAAAAATAGTTCACAAAGCCAGTGATCATATCTACTGAAGCAGTTTATATTGGTACAAATGCAAAACAAAGAATGAATCCAACACTGGCCAACCAGATGCATTGTACATGATCCCTGAGTTTACATCACCTCTGGCCCTATATATTGCCAGATGCCAAGTGAATTTGCAAACCCTGCGATGCACATAGTATTGATATCCATTTTATGATGTTATTTGCCATTAGTACAGAGTTTCATTGTAGTTGCATTACTATTAACAAGCTGTGCTAAGTGTCGTCTGCTCTTGCTATTTTTGGACAATAGTGGTGGTTCTTCTCCTGGTTCACATGGAGCGCCCTCTCCAGGCCAGTATGGTGGTCCAGCATCTCCACCTGGACGTCCAACCTATCAGCAGCCAGCTTACAAACCAACATCACCACCTGCTGGGGGTCAGCAGTAAGTGAGGCTTATGCCATTCTGTTTTTTTGAAGTTTATTGGTTTTATGTTTGCAAAGATATGCTTGAACATCATTACTTTATTTTATGAACTACATTTGAATTTTTATTTGGGTATATTAATGAATCACAGACTGTGTATGTTTGTGTATGTGTGTGTGTGTGTGTGTGTGTGTGTGTGTGAGAGAGAGAGAGAGAGAGAGAGAGAGAGAGAGAGAGAGAGAGAGAGAGGAGAGGAGAGAGAGAGAGAGAGAGAGAGAGAGAGAGAGAGAGAGAGAGAGAGAGAGAGAGACTTTAATACAAACAGATCAAGAGACAGGTGCAGAGAGAAAACGCTAAATTCAACAATGTTGAAAAAAGGGTGTTGACAACAGTAGAAACACAATATCTGCATGGGTGATGATGAAGATTTTGCGGAAAAACATAAAACATTTTGATCTTCAAAATAAAGTATTTCTTAATTAAAATCAAAAGAAGATAAGAGGATTGTGCAAGAAACAGCTATCCAATGAATGTTAAGTACAGAATGTATTAATGCAAGTATGTGTCTGGCAGAATATTTATGCTTGGCTGTGAGTCTTTTTACATATGAGCAACAGACATATTTTATGTGATATGTACATTTACTAAAACAGTTGATTTGATTCATTTACGCTTGCTCACTGTCATATTTATTTTTGAAACATTTCGTCTTTCAACTGTGGACATTTTTTTCCTGTATTTGTTTGTAGAATAGTTTTTTATGTTGGATACTAAACCTTCATGTTGTCACTGAATGGCTGTGTTGTACGTCATCAGTATTTGTATCGCACATTGTTGAGAATGCACCTGTGATGTTTGTTCCTTTCCACCATCGCTGCACGTCGTCCATTTCCATGTCTCATGGGTTTGATGTTGTTTCATAAAATAAAGCTGTTTACATATGTAGATAGAGTATTCTGCTAGTTGTTACATATTACTAGTGATACTGTGATTATGTAGTATGAACACAGTTACCCATGGACTTTAATCACTGAGCTATTTAACATCTATAGTTAGGGCTGGGGACAGCAGTAGGGTTAGGAAAGCGTCTGGTGGGTGTAAACGTCTTTGCTAACTGTCCTGAAACTTATTGTATTATTTACGTGGTAGATCATGTGTCTTCTCAGAATTGAACTTTCTCAGAAATTTATCCTACTGTAAACATGATATGAAATTCTCATTTCCAACGCAAATCAAAATTTAAAATACAGCTACTGTCAAGTGCCCCAGAGGAAATCACACCAATTTCTTCAAGAAGGAAAAAGGGGCAGTTTCCGTTGTGTGAAATTTTACAAATATTTTCTTTAGGGTTTTTCTAAACAAAGGGATGTTTAAAACTATAGAGTTATGCCACAGGAGAGAATATAGAAGCTAAAATTGCTTGCAACAAGGTAAATTTTCATAAAAGTCTTGTTAAAAATTCAGTTTTAATAATATAAAGTATGAAAATGTCTTGGAGTTTCATTATTAGAAGACCAGTTCAAAGTCTATAGAATTGTATTTTATAAAATCACACGGTCTGATTAGCTAATTTCAATGTCAGTGTTTTAACTGTTACTTTTTAATACAACCTTCACAATACCATCCATGTAATAGAGGTATGTGTTCTCAATGATTTTACTCACCCCTTATGTAAAGTTTTAGATCAAGTTACTCTCAAAAATTGCAAAAATTGTGAAAGATAATCTGCATGTTACAGAATACATTGTGGTACATCTTTGTGTCGATTCATTCAGAATAACCTGTTCATCATCAGACATTGGTACAGCCCATTGTATATCGATAGGATGGGTGAGACCATTTACAAGGGAGGGTGGAAGGGTCAATGTATGTGCTAATATCTATCACTCTTGTTACAGCATACTCACTTCAAACAAAGTGTATCTCACCTGTAGATTTCATGTTACAGCTTTTGTATTACAGCGTTTCATTCATCATTCATGTCTTTGGGAAAAGAAACTCCCTTAGTTATTAATCTGGAAAGTGAATTCCAAAAGTGACTCTTTATATCAGTCAGACATGATTCCAACGTGGTGTCATAACCTTTGAACTCCAATGTCATGACCTTTCAACTTTGTCAACAAGGAATTGTATACAGACGGCGGTCTGGTTTACGCTCACTTATAATATTTAATGTATGTGTGTGTGTTTGGTTTCCTTTCCTCTTAACTTCCTTCGTTTTCTAAGGTATCCTGAGCGGAACATACAGAGTATTCGACCAGCATTTAAAGCACCACCTCTCGATCCCAATGAAGTAATAGCCAGGGCGCTCAGCCAAAACCCAGATGCTACAAAAGAGTAGGTGTTGAGACATACAACCACAAAAGAACAAAAAGCAGAATCATTTAGGATATTGTGCATTGCTTTAATTTAGATGATATTGATTAAAAAAACAAATGACAATGGCACATATGATGTCAAGATTATTCGTAATCATTTTTTTTTGCAAATATTTACACAAACAATCTGGTCAAACAGATGCAGCTAACTCACAAGGCAAGCTTTGTAAATTATTGCTATGCATAAAACTGATAAACTCAGTAAAAAGTTTCAACCAATTACGTTCAGCTTCTGATCTGTAATTTCTGAAAGCTAAAGCAGAATGCATAAAAATTATCATGCAAAATCTAAAAGATCAGGTTGGTGACCCTCTAAGCTGACTGTTATCTTGGAAGCAGATATAAATGCTTTGTGGAACTTTGTTTTCTTGTGTCTTGCTTCTCTTCTCCTGCCTAACTCAACTTCTTCACCCCGTCCAGTATTCTTGGTATTAAGCCAATATTCACTCCAGTACAAAAATCAAAACCACCAAGTTTGGGTTCCCGCAGTCCACTCAGCAGTCCCACTGGATCCTTTGACTCTGGGTAATGACTTATTCAATTTAATCATGGTGCAACTATTTTGGTTACTAATGGCATGGTTTCTGCACCCAAAGTGAAAAACCCACACAATCAAATAAAAACAAAAGAATTCATCATTAACAACACTGTGGCATCCTAGTCCCAAAGTTTTGTTGTACTCCCATGTCCCTTCAAACCCAGCCCTTCCCGTAGAGATGGTATGATCCTATTGTTTTCCCCAGATGTTGGTCTACTTCATTCAACCATATGCAAGAATGTATGTGTCTGTTTTGTGTCTTGTTTACCTTTGTTAAGGCATTACAATGTGGATGAGAGAACTCCTCTTTAGACAACTGAACAAACTTCTTTGGATTTCATTTTCTGACTGTATATGCACCTCGGAACACATTTCTGTATTTCATGAACTCCATTAATTTACGACGTAAAATTGAATTCATCACAATATAAAGTGTAATTTTCTTTTTTAATTTCATTATGTCAGCACTTTCTTTAAATAGCCAAAAGATATTTTATTTGAAAACAAAGAATATGTGCCCTACAACCTTCTATTTGCAAAGAGAGCTCCAACAAAAAAACATCTTGTTTTCCTGTTTTTGTACATTACAAATTCGATAATTTGTTTCAAATCGTGTATATTACTGAACAATTCTATTTATCAGTATTGAAATGCAAAAACTTTACCCTGCAGGTTTGTCTTTGTAGGATATGTCAAATTTTTCAAATCAGTGTGATCTTTGACCTCCGTGCGATTCCAAGTGCTTTCAAAAATCTTGTCCTTGCTTTAGCTACCTTTCTAGCCCTGGTATACTTTCCTTAAGCTGTGCTGTGTATATCTTGGTATTTCTGCTAATGACCAGTCGTTAGCACACTCCAACCTGAGTAGCATTCCTGCAGAACCCCCTAGTTTCACATGAAATAATCCCATGGACTGCTATTCCAATGTACATGTGTGCAACATAGTGCATTAATCCACTTTTATACCCACCCTGTTATGCAAATGTCATCCAAAGTTAAATGCTGAAGCAACCCCATAGAGCAACTAAACACTGTTTAGTTCTGTCTGTGTCAATGAACATTCCAAAAGTTGATAATGTACTCAGCTGTATTCCATCATGTTTGTTTGTTTGTTTGTGATTCATTCCTTGAGCATACCTTCACCGCTAAGCTACAATCCTCAGTTTTCCATGTATACCAGTCTCTATGTAAATTGTTTTTAAAACTAACTCAATATTTCCAGATTTGGAAAGGATATTCTCCCTATTTGTCTCACTGTTTTCATATGTTGTGAATGTGTTTCCATCTTTGTCTACATTTGACTCCTCCCATCATAGTATTTCTATGCATATGTCTACACATGACAAGTTTTATCATTGTATGTGTCAGATTTCAGAACCCACTCTAATGTTAACAACACATACAGCTTGTTTCAGCATATGTACTTACAAATGTGTTTGCTTGGTGGAGGTATTTGACTGTTTGAAGTTAGTCAAAATAATGCCACCTTTCTTGGGAATTGTACGTAGAGTCGACATATTTCAATCAAAAATTTGCTTAAGATGTTAATGTGCAGTGTATGCATGAATTGGATGGCAAAGTTTTCAAGGGTAATTATTTGACACTAGGTTCATGCACATGAGAAACACCAAGTATTGACCCAAAGGAGTTTTGACCTTTGACCTCCCCTGGTATCCCTATCTTACACAGCTTGCATATACCTATAATATTTGCATGTTTTTCCCATTTGTTTGTTTGTTTGTGCAAGCAGGTATTCAGCTCCTCCACTTAGTCCAGATGAAAGGATTGCCCGGGCTCTTGAAGCTCAGGGTGACATAATTGTGTAAGCGATATGATGATAAGAAAATGCTCAATGTCACCAAAACAATATTAATTTTCATAATCTCAGCACAAAAATTTTGTTTCACTGAGCTTTATGCAAATTATTTCCCACAATGTTTCTCATGAATTAATGCCCACATGCTGTGAAAGTAATCAGTTTTTCATCTGTAGATTTTAGGAATCTACATCTAACTTGTGTTGCTAAGGACAACTTCACCTTTGACCCCTGGTACTAATATGCAAATGATAATAAGCAGTTATTGCTGTTATTGTTAAATTACTTTGTTTGTTATTTCCAATTTAACATAACCGTAGTTTCTTTCGAAATTAATTATAGTTTCTTTAAATATTTTCTCTCTCAATGTTACTCTGTCTGATAACTTCATCAAACTATAATCACTATGCAATAATTTTTTCTTCTTATCTTCTGGGAATGTTTAGCTCCATGCATGTAACATTCAAATGTCATGTTGAAAAATTGTCTTTTTTTCCTTAAAATTCTATAGATTTGATATATCAGTGCATGTTGGCCTTTGACACAAATATATGTCCAGTTATCATATTGTATTTTTTCTCTGTTTAAGCAATGCTTGCTCAGAATAAGATCAGGTTTCTTTGAAAGAACAGCCACACATGCTTCAGGCAGCTCTGTTATACTAATCACATTGTCTTATCACGATTCAAAGTTCCTAGTCACTATCTAGCTTCTATCTCATGAATAATGGTAGTTCATTCTGCAATGAACCGTCCAAACAAAATCTGAGAAACAAAATATGAAGCCATTTATATAACCTGCATCCATTTACATAAAGAAAAACAATAATTAATCTGCACTAATTAAATATAAAAAACAACAGCAAGTTAAATACTTGTAAAATTATACTTGTTAAAAATACAAATTAAATAGGTGACATGTTAAAGTTTTAACCCTTTCACCCCCAGTTCCCTGTATACAGGTCCAACTTTACCATAGAAAACAATGGATTTGGGACAAACCATGGTGGTTAAAGTTTTAAAGTTCTTATGTTTGGATGAAAGATGATTACTTAGACAGTATGTACAAAGACACTGGTTTGATGACTGATTACTCAGACAGTATGTACAAAGACACTGGTTTCACATTTGGTAGATACATGATCAAAATCTAAAATCTGTCTTTGTCACTTTTTTCAGTTCTGATTAGAAGGAATTTCAAACTGAGAAGTCACAAACCATACCAACAACTTTGGCCTTCTAAATTCTGAGAATATCTTGTCAACAAAACTTCGTATTGCATTGAACAATGCCAACTTTGTTCAACATTAAGAAATAATCATAGAAATGCAACAACAGTGTTTGTTTGATTAGAAAATAATATATACACCCAGTCTAAACAGCTACTCACTGTTCCTTTCGCACCCTTACATTTAAAACAAATTTCTTTTCAGTGATGTTTTGGCTTCTGGAAACATATTTTAATTGGACTACAGAGGGCGGTCTTGCATGTTAAAAAAATGATAATTGGACTATGGAGGGCAGTCTTGCATGTTCATTTGTTTGTTATTCATTTCTTTCACATTTTCATAATCTATAGTCATTGCCTGATGGATATATTTCTCATTTTCTGTTTCTGTTTTAGTTTCTAGTAATGTGTCTGCTTTGTGTCTTACTCATACTTTTCTCACAAAGCTTTTTTCCTTTGCCTTTCTATTCTGCCTTTCTCTAGCGCTGGAGGTGTAAAAGTTACATTTGAACCCTCTGAGAGAAAAACTCATAGGTAACTTGGTAAATTTTCTTACCAATGTTCCATATGCCTTTGCAGCTCTGAGTCAGTAAAGATGGAAAAATTCATGAACTAATCATTCAAGAAATAACTTAATCATGACATTGACAATTCTGTGGTCAAATATTATCATCGTTCTCAAAGTCAAATTTTCATAATCCAAGTGTTTTATTGTTTGACTAATAGCGGCTAATAAATCATATGCATTTTCATACATCAAAACATGGACATCAGAGCAACATTGGTACAAGATTAATATTAACCTTGTCTAAGTTACTTATAGGTTTGTGTCCTGTTTCTGCAGAGTAACATTAAACCCAGTCAAAGTGTTTTGAAGTTTTGTTGTTTGCACAACTTACACAGGCTGTATTTATCAGCAGTGTTCCAGTATCATTGGTTCATTTCTGATAAAGGACACGGAGAGCTGTTCTGAAGTTTTTTCTGCTAAACGGCTAGCTTTCAGCACAGCCTTTGATTTTTGTTGTAGGTAGATTTGTCGATGAGTTTTCAGTGCTGTGCTTCCTGCTGTGTTGCCAAATTTACAACCAGAAAAAAACTGCTCATATCATTACTTGTAGGTATTCTTACATAAGGAAGTGTTACAGAAATGTAAACTTTACAAGCACATTTGCACATATTTCACTAGTTAATCGTGTGATCTACTAATTTATTGAGTAAAATCCTCTCTAAGGTTTGAGAAGCTGCTAAGCATAGTGGCAACACAAATTGCAAAAGTCTTTCTTCAATCAGTACAAGTACATGTATTTTCCTACTGGCTTGGGAAATACGTACTTAATACTTTCAATGTCATGAGTTTTGTAATAATGAATCAATGCTGTAACAAAAAGTAATCTTTGTAAAGTTAACAGTATCGTTTAAGAATCCTACACTTAAAAAGTATAGGATGTTTCCTTTCAAGAAATAAATTGGAACTTAATTGCAATAAAATACATTCAGCCAGGAAGTGTTTGTGGTAAGCCAGAGATAGGGTTAGGATGTCTGGTAATCCAGAAAATGAAGTTTATAGGGTTGTCGAAGGCTCAGTATACGTGTCTGTGTATGTGTTTTCTTTCGCGAGATATCATCCAATTTTACTCTCATTGACTCTAAATTACATTTATTGAGCAGTGTTAGCTGCGTCAGTGTGTACGCATCAACCCTGTGCCTGCCTGTGAGTCATATGAAAATACTGAATGTAATCAAATTCTAACAACCATTTCAACTGTGTCCCCATCAGAACTTCTGTGCTTTTATTGTACGATATCTGTCTGAAACAACTTATAATTAAATGAATAATATGAGGTAACATTATTTTGGGAATAAAATGGTATAAGTATTGTGAAAACATTTCAGAGTATTTTGGTTTTAAACATGAGAATTCACAGAAACGATAAATATATAAACTGAAAACTTGAGATATTTTACATAGAAAACTATCATTGCATGTAGATACACTTCCTCAAGATTACACCAGTGGCAAATTTCTTGGAATGAATTGTCTTTACAGCTATTATCCACACCTTGTAAGTTCAGTCGTGCAAAACTAGTGAATTATTCCATTTGATATAGGCTGCTAGGTTTACAAGCAGAAGAAGAATTGCCATATCTGTTGATAAAAAATTGTGAAAGACTTAATATTTGTTACTATCTAGATACATAGCAGTCACCCTGAACTCACTCAATGCTCCAACCACAACCTTTCGCTTACATTGACCTTGTCTGTGACACATTTTTAGATTCCTACTCTCATGGTTTTGTCAATGTACCTTTCTAGAATTACGTCGCTCATCATTTATTTCAATTTTTAAAATTTATTATATCCTCACCATAATCATAAACTACTGTCTATGGCATAATGTGTACCTTAGCTTTGAACACTGTACCATGACATACTGGTAATAATAAGAATCGTTGGAAAAGAGAGATTATGTAAAAAAAATTGACATTTCTGTCAAGTTAATGATGCTTTTGTCGTGATTTGAATTTTACAAGGTAGGAACAGTGGTAAAACATTTAAAAGTATTAAAAATTTGCATAATGAATTGTATCGCCTTACATACATATTCATAGTGAGAGTTTCCATAGTGACAACTATGTTTAGCATGAGAATATTTCTTTCAATTCCGTGTCTAGTAAATTTTAGGAAGTCATTATCTAGACAACGCTTTGAAAAATTTTTCTGAATGGGATTGTCAGTGTATTTGTTGCTTCTAGTGTTTGTAATTTACTAGTACTAGGAAGAGCGCCCTCTAAGTTGAGTTTCCTCAGCTTAGTTGACAGAAATGCAATAGGTGGCTAAAAAGTAGAACTGATTGAAAAGTTTTGCTTGAAAATTAGCCAGGATGGTTAGCAGAATAAATATCTTTGTAGTTTAGTGTGTGGAGTATGTGTGGAGAGTGTGTAATTGAAGTTACATTGTCAATGTCAAAATATATCATTGTTTATCCGAAAATATCAACCTGCAAAAATGGTGTTCTGCCTCTTAAAGGGAAACTAACAGTAATTTTTTGATGATTTTGTTTACTATTTTGGTATATACTGTCAACTACAGTTGCTTTTTCTACCACCCAAAGCATGTTGAGATACACAGTATTCGGCTTGTCAGCTCAGTCTGACTGCATTGTTATTGTTGACATGTGAATTTTTGTCAAGGCCAGACTTACACAATGTACATGCCGTGTTTAGATTCTGAATACTGAGTATTTCAACATGTTTCAGGGAGTAAAACAAGAACTAGCAAACAAACTAAACTAGTGAAAATATAACCAAATGTTACAGCTACTGTCCCTCAGTTTAAACTATTGTAGTCTTGCTGCATGATTCAGTTACCTTTCACATACAAACAATCCCGTCAATGAAAGGTAAAACATAAAATCCTGTGCCTGTATAATTTTTGTAAAAGACCCAGGATGGCAAACAATCCGTAATACCTTGGCTGTGAGTAAAGGTGTTACCATACAGGTGTATCATACAGGTGTACCATACACGTAGTGTCTGTGGTACTAGCTTGGTAGCCTATTATCCCAGCTTTACCTCATGAGTTACTTTTTCATACATGGTAGTTTCCAGGTTTTAGAGATAGATATCTGAATGTCTGGACTACAAAGGCATGTTCATAAGAAACAGAATATTATTTACATTGAATTTATGTTGTCTATTCGTTGGATACAAAGTATGATCACAAGGGATAAAGTTGGATGAAATGATAGATTTTAGCCAAATGGTCTGAAATGAGACAGTTCCTTCACAATGCATGCTGTAACATCATTCTTTAACACTGCAAATATGATAAAAGCATTGCAGTTCAAGAATTCTCTGTCTTGCTAGCTTGCAATAACAATTCAATGTGGCACTTGCAGATCACGCAGGCTGTCAACAAAATGTGTGTTATCTTTTCATGCACTACCATGTTATATGTAAGTCAATGTCATGTTCTATGTTGTCTATTCTGTGTCACAAATAGTAGAGTATTTGAACATTTATTGTGACCTATTCATTTTTGCTCTTTTCACTGTTGTAGTAAGCAGTTATCAGCACCTCATCAATATGCGGCCGCTGCTCGAGGCCCCCTAGGAGCTGGTGGAAACAGTAAGTGAATATTAAAACAGACTCCCTATGCAGGTGAAATAAGCAAAGATTATTCTGTCACTCAAAATTTCCATCATTAAAGCCGCACTTTTCAATCCCAGGTTCTCGCATTAGTTGAGTTCTCCTCCCAGTCAAACTCTTGGCCAGTACGATATGTTTTATTTCTATAACATTGATTACACAAACTGATCTCAACCTTTTGTCACATTTTGCTAATCCTGCAACAGAGTTTATGCAAGCTTTTGATTGACAGTCGGTTTCAAATCGCCACGGTCATTGATTCCCCACCACAAACGCTCAAATTTCCTAAAAAATTTTGTCTTCCCGTCGCGTTAGACTTTGAATATAACCTCAGAGTTCAATCGCCATCAGCTTCGCGCTGACTACTAAAAACTGGCATTTTCTGGAGCGTATGCCCGCGGTTACCTGTTTTGTGTCCACTTACACAATATACGCCGCCATACCTTGGCTTCCTTTTAAAGGGAGGCTCCGCCTTAAAGGTTGTCATAAGATATTTCAGCTGTTTCCATCTGCTTTATATCTGCCAAACATTACACTACCGGTACCTTCATCTGATGTAAATTTATCCTCCCCTGTTATCATTGTGCCAAGAATTCCTGGAGTTGAGAAAGTTATGGTCTGTGGAAATTTCTGAGGAATAGAACAGCATTTGTTACCGCTATGCAAAGAAAGTCAATCAATGTCTTTTGATTGTAAATGTTTCCAAATATTTATGCAACTGAAAATGAAAATATTTTCATATCTGATACAGTAGCTGAAAATTGTAAAGATGCATATTTTATTGAAGCAAGCTGGAAATTTCCAATATACCGTACCTATGCGTTAATTGCTTCAACTTAGAATGGACTGCGTTACAAATAAAACCATGTGCATAAATGTGCATAGAAATATGAATATTTACATATGCATTTATACACACGTGTTTGTTTTTACCGCGATCACATGATCTTTTGGTGTTCTAAGTCCATAGTACACTGTGTGTCCTCTTTATTCTGGAGTGGAACCATTGGTGCACACGTTTTAAGGAGGCCAGAGTGACTCCCTGTATACTTTCTAAAAAGCGACTCCCTGTATACTTTCTAAAAGGCAACCACATTTATTGTGTCTGTTGGATTGCGTGATACAGTGTCAATCCATGACTAATGTTGTATTATCTTGTTTTTACATATCAATGTATATTGACCATGGCAACCAAAGTATGGCTTGAAAGGTTGAAATCTCATTACGTAGTAGCTTGATACGTGGACTGAATGAGGCAAAACACCTAGTATTGAAATACTCTCTCATATATCATGGTCTTTCTAGTACAGCTTCAACCAGTCACTTCTCTGTTATCTGAATCTGCCAAACATTCTAACATTCTACCAACCACAGTGAGTATTTTACTGGTTGCCATCATACCAAAGAGAAGCGTTGTCATGAGACGACAAAGATTCTGTCAACATCATCAGCATATAATATCCTGCTACTCGATAATCATTATCTACAGTCCTATTCCCGAAAACATACATAGTCTACAAAGGAATTAATTTTTTCTGATTGAATATTTTAGAACCCTTGCCACCTCGACCAGCTGGTGCCCCTAGGCAGCAAATTCAGAGAGGAGCTATGAAGAAAACAACGGTACCACCAGGAACCCGTACTCCAATGTGTGATAACTGTGGTGAAACTATTAGGTCAGTTTTTCCTTTGAAAATTGTTTTCCAACTTAAAATGTTAATTTGTTGTGCTTCAACAAGTCATTTACAGAGTGTCCCACCGAAAGTTTTGTTTTGTGCATTGGATAAATATCATATAATTCAGTGTTTTCTCTCAACTAGGCATTGCACAAATTGTGTGTTTCAATCAATAGTCTGCCCTTAAAAAGTCACGCAGAGCTTAGAAATCACGCATTAAATCATTGACCCTAAACACAGACAAAACTAATTTGCAAGCAAAAACGTCCATTATGTGATTGTGATTTAAGTTTATTGACCTGTGAATATGCTCTTGTTTCTCATGATATCACTCCCTCAGAAAAGCCAAAATATCACCTGTCATTCTGCTTTGGTGATGTATGTGACATGGGGTGTACTCACTCAACAAACACAGCCAATATTATCTTGTTGTTCGGTCTACATGGACACAAGTGCAATTTTGTGTTTACATTTTGATAGCAGTTAAGTTTGAGAGAAACATTGTATCAACGATAGAATGAAACTGCCTGAAAATGTCAAGTCTGCTTTGATGAATGGTGTGCAAATTGACCCTAATGGACACACAGAGAAAACACCGTGTTTATCGTCAATATCTTGTACAGGTATCTTGTTTCTAAGTCATTGCAACAAGCTGTTGTGACAAGACAGTTCAGTCAATCAGACATGTCATCCAGAAGGGATCAGCACTTGTTGACCGTGTGCTGGTCAACAGTCTCTGTCTGTCTAAAGACCAATATCAAACAGTTCAGTGTATCAAAGAAAAACACCAGACAGTTTTGTATAGCTGCTGTCCTCATTTCATCGTACTTTAAGAAGATCCAATTATTATTGAAAATGATATCATACCAGTGCATTGATGGTGAAAATTAATACAGCGATCTGATTGGTCAAGACGTGAAAATAACCATGCTATATTCGTGATATCGCAGTGTTGGAACATGCATTAGCTTTGAACTTGAGAAACATTCCTATTTTAATATGTCACATCAGAATTTCAATATACAGCAACTATTTAGACATAATACCAATAAACCACCTCAGCAACTGGCATATCATTCTGTTTTGTCCAGTTCACCTCATTTAGTGCGTGCTAATACTCTGACATATATGTTTTAATCTGGTCAAAATCTCTAGATATACCTGTTGCTGAGTTTGGTTTATTTCTTAATTACATCATGTCAGTGTGCCAAGTACACCAATGTGTCGTTCTGATTGGATGAGAGCCTACAGTAATTAGTAATGTACCATTGCTGAATTGTCCATTGTAACTGATTAGATGGTTCAATACATGGAGATAATTCAGAGAACAAATTGCTTCTAGAACTGCTTTATCAGAGCATTTAGCTTGCTCCTCACCATTCCAGCTTTGTAACTTTTTGTCATCTGTGCCACCTGCACTGCCGTAGCCTAGTATGCATGATACATATCCTCACTCCATTTTTGAAGCCGCTTTTACCGTGTTTGGTGCTAGAATTATGGCCAGAACAACGTTTTAATGCCATAAACGCAATTGTTGATATCATACAATCGCGAAACCCCCTTCACAGGTAGGTAGGGTATACACTCCATTTGGATGCAATTCTCTCCATATAACATGATCTAGTTACTACATTTATTGAAACTGTGCTTTCCCTTTGATCAGTGTCATCATTCTTGAACTTGGTGACATCATAACTCCATCATACCAGTTTGAGAGCAATTATTACTCAATAATAAGTTCAGAGGGCAAAGGTTATCACTGCAGGGTATCAAAATGAACACATTTTCATATTTTATGGTGAGTTAAGATGTAATATGTTGAGTTGTCAATACAGCTAACCTAAGATATTGTTGAGAAAACTTCTGAAAGTTACTGAGCATTTAAGGTATGCACCTTGAAAGTGAAACACTTAATTTTTGCTCTAACTTTCCTCAAGTAATATTTCAACCATTCTCTTACAAAATCAAAAATAAAACTGGGGGTGATCATGCAAATTTTGGTACTAGAGAAACAAATTGCCCAAGATTACCGATAATTGAAATTCAAAATGGCTGCCATCCCTGTGCTAACTCTATGATATAAAGTAAAATTTTCGATTTTTGAAAAACTAAGATGGCGAAAAGTTTTTAACACCAAGAGTTCAAGATAAACTCCCACAAATGGTAGATCAGAAAAGAAGTGTAAAAGTTTGAGAGTCTGAACAGCTGTCTTGAGACGCATTCTACCTTAAACTCAATGATATGAAAGAATTAGAAGACAGACTGTATCAGCAGTGGCCAGACAGTTTGATAGGAACACCAGTGGACTCATATGGTACTCTGTGATTTTGATGGAAATGATAATATCGGATTGAGTTTAACATCTGTACATTGATGTATTTTATATCCATCAGAGGTCCGTTTGTGAATGCTATCGGAAAGAATTGGCATCCGGAACATTTCCACTGTTCCCACTGCAACTGCAGTCTGATGGAACTTGGCTTTGTGGAAGAAGGTGGCCAGCTTTTCTGTGAGAATGACTACGCTGCATACTTTGCTTCAACTTGCAACAAGTGCCAACAACCCATAGTTGGGGTGAGAATGCCACATTACTTGTTATGTCTGTAGTGGCCAGCAGCTGTAAACAATATTTTTTTCACTGTTTTTGTATTTTAATGTCAATTACAGTTTCTTGTTCTACTGCCCATAGCATATTGAGAAGCCTGTACATGTACAGACTGCAGTTTGTTATTGTTGACAATTCTGATCCAGAACCCAATTCAAATGTAAACAATAACTGTGCATTTTACACACATAGTCATTTTTTACGCAAGCTGAATAGTTGGTATTTCAAGATACTGTGGGGAATAGGACAAGATCTTGCAATTGCCATACAAAACAAAAATTATTTTGAAAAAATCATTGAAAGTTACAGCTACTGGCCCTTTAAGCCGTGCAATCACTGTGAGCGTGTTAAAATCATTGTATTTGATCAATGTTTTTGCCAGCTTATCGCATGATTGTAAGATGTTATAAGTTCATTTTTGTGGACAAATTTGCTTGTAAATGAATCTGGCATCCAACACTATCAGGAAGAACTTTCATTTTGCTTACCTTTTTTTCCCAAACACTAGCAGTCTTCATAGCAATCTAACTTTTTTAAGGTTCCAAGACAAGAAATTGACCATTTTAAACTAACAATTCTCTAGTGTTTAATAAGCTCAGAACCCCCGTAAATTGTATATTTTCGGAAAGCCTAGATATAGGGGAACATTTTGGTTACCATAGTGTCACCATTGTTTACATAACTATCACGTGACAGGTAATTTGCATAACCTTTCAAAAATCGGTTTTCCCTATGTTTTGTTTCAATGCTTTGAGATATGTGGCTGAAATTCATGTGAGTGCAAGCTATCCTACAGGTCTTCAAAAGTCTGTCTCAGAATTTTTTTAAACCTTCTTAAACAGTTTTTATGCCAGAAAAACTTCCAGAGCAGTGAATTTTACCATAGTTGATTTCTTTAAAATTGTGCTCCAAAAAAACTAAACAAGATATAAAAAATCTGAGACACACTTTGAAAGAGCATTGTGACAGCTTGCATTCCAGAAAGTTTGAGTCAGATATTTTGAAGTATTGAGACAAAACATAGGGAAAACCGACTTTTGAAAGGTTATGCAAATTATCTTGTCACGTGATAGCTATGTAAACAATGGTGACACTGTGGTTACCAAAATGTTCCCATATATGTAGGCTTTCAGAAAATGTATACTTCACAGGGGTTCTGAGTTTATTAACTGTTAGAGAATTGTTAGATTAAAAAGGTCACATTTCTTGTCTTGGAACCTTAATTAGCATGGTAAAACCTGTATGCAGACTTAGGTGTAATGTAAAGTGGAAGTCAAACCTTCAATAATTGACCATAATTTTAAGTTGATTGGTGAAAGTATCCCATAATTGTAGTGTACTACCCAGGTTTCTCATATTTCTGGTATTGGGAGTATTGTAAATATGACTGACTACCATATTTTTTTCTCAGTTATGTAAGGAGTTTTGCGAAGCCTAATTCATGAAAAAAAATTACAAATGAAAGATAGACTGTAAAACGTTTTTCACACACCATGTCATAATGATCTTGCATTTATCTGTTATGTCAGTTTTATGGCTTGGAATATATGCACTGTTAGACGGTGAAAACTTTTGACTCATTCTCAATTTCGAACCTAATAAATTTCCTCACAGGGTAAAAATTTTGAATATGGACAAATTCAGTTTTATTTTTGTTGCACAGTGTCAGTTGTAAAAAGAACTGATTTTTCTTACAAGTCACAGTTCCCTCCATAATATCCGAAAGCAAATACATGTCAGAAATTTCTTATGACATTCAGAAATAATTCTTATAGAAATGGATAAATTGTTACTTTGTTATCACCAATGTTCTGATTGAAGCTATGAAAATCACATATGAAAAGATTCAGCTACAAGCTATAGCAACAATACAATACAATACAATACTTTATTAATCTCTACGGAGAAATTGCAATGTCCGCTTCAAAATAATCCAATAACAAACAATAGTCAAACACATTCAAACCTACATACACAAAAATACGTGATAAAAATAAACTTGCTTAAAAATCAGCCCAGCTAGATTTAAAATTATAGTCTTAAATAGCTCTTCTCTTAGCTGTGTGCATGCAAAGGGCACTCTTAATCTACCACTTCTTTCAATATGACGACCATCACTGAGGATGGCATTTCTCTTATCAACCATTTTATCTGTATAAGTTTTATCAAAAGAGCATAATTTCCGCCCAACCACTTTACTATCTTGTTAATTACATTTTCTAATCTAATCTATGCATACAGACAAACTTTGTCCAAATTTCTGTTGATATTGGCCAATGCCATGCACAATGATACTATGGTTAGAAATAAATCTACTATCAAGATTAATGCTACTTACCTTATCATTTGTTTAAAAAAATTTGTAAAGACTATGCATGATGAGAATTTTTAGGCAACCTACAAATTTATCCCTTTGTCCATGCAGGACGTATTGAATGCCTTGGAGAAAACATGGCATCCAGAGTGCTTTGTTTGCTGTCAATGTCAACGACCTTTCTCTGCCATTGGTGCCGGCAGCACCTTCCATGTGGAGGATGGGAAACCATACTGTACACAAGGTAAGAACACATTCCATGAACAAGGTAAAATCATTTACCAGGAACAAGGTAGAAATGACTGTATACATGAAGGTAGCTCATGGTTGTTAATCCATTGTAACTGAACACAGACAATAGCAGGCACTTTCTGGTGTCATTTTTGAAGTTTCAACCTTGTATGATGTTTCCAAATGTTTTAATGGATAAGCATAACATAGTTGTGAAGGTCAATGTGACATATTATAGCCATTAAAACAGATTTGACTGTATGGTGATGTGTAAACTATGGTACTAGTGTGATAGGTTAAGACTTTCTGATAAGATAATATTGTACAGAGACAGGACGTGATGAGTAATGCAAGGCAAAATATGCGTTAGCAATATTGTAAGCAATGTTTGAAATATTCAATGACACATTGACTTGCTTTGTATTGTCTTCCAGACTGGAATGAGCTGTTCACCACCAAATGTTCTGGATGTCAGTTCCCCATTGAACCTGGCGATAAGTGGGTTGAAGCCCTGGACACTCAGTGGCATACAGGCTGCTTCACCTGTACCGTAAGTCATACATCAAACTTTGAAAACATTGTGAAAAGACTGAGAAGTTCTTCAGACATGAATGTTTGGAAATATTGAAAACAACAACAGGGAATACTTGTATCTTTTATTTAGTGGCAATGGTCGTTTGTTAAAGTGATCTGGAATTTGGTGTATGTATACAGTCTTCAACATATCATAGTTTGTGACAAAAATGTCCATTGACTTGTAGATTTACAGTGTATAAGGGCAAGATTATAAGGAGGGCTATACCAATGTGTTCAATGTCTGTGATGTTCACAAGGGGTATTAAACAGGCACTGCAGCCCAAATAGAGACCAGATTATAGGTGTTTTACAACACATCACAGTCTTGTGCTGTTTTATGTTCTTGTTAATAATGTGCTTTGATATATATGCAATGCAACAATACATTGTGAGAAGTTTACTGGAGTTCTCCCTGCCAATAATATTAGTGCCAATTTCTGCACAAAAAGAAAAAACAAAATGTCCTTAGCAAACCAAATAAAGTCCTTGTTCGCACTTGAATCTTTGTTGTCAATGAGCTGTTCAAGTTCGTACGCTGTTGGATTGGAAAATCTTGCTGTTTCAGTCAAGCTCGTCACTTATCCTGGGGCACTTATTACATTCTAATCCACGCCATCATTTCAAATCTGCATACAACAGAAAGCATATGGTCACATGACCACTTCCAAACACTACATTTGGAATTCACTTTTTATAAGTCAATAGGGATTAAACAATTGTATTTTCTCAAATCAGAATGTGGTGTGTTATAAATCTACATAGTATCTGGTAGGACTGAGGATTTAAAGGATAAAATTTTGTAACCATGGTTGATATTGTCAGCAATGATAACTGTACATACATTTCTCCTTTGTAGGTTTGTCACAAAAACCTTGAGGGACAGAGTTTCTACGCTAAAGCAGGGCGTCCATACTGCAGAGCCCATGCCAGCAGTTGAACTGTTACCATGGCAACAAAGACAGCATCATCTGAAGAAAGGCCAAATGCAATGAGGATAAACACATTTTAGGGTTTTACTAGTCATAATGGATATTATCATTACAATTTTGGTTTGTTAGAAAATTTCATCTGGTGGCAAATGCAAATATTACTGACTTTGAAGGTTGAAATCTGCAAAGGCGTATTTATCTACTATAGAAGTAGTGTATGTTAAAGAGCATGAGTTACAACCAAGAGTGGTTAGAATAAAACTGTTGAGTTTTAAATATTTGCTTCTTGTATGTCACAAAGTCTTGTAACAGAACAGGCAGTGTAACAAACATGGAAGAAAATGACTACGGCAAAGCAAGACATTGTAAGGGAACATGAAATGTGTGATGCTAACTTGTGACAGTTTATACTACTTAGTTGTCACATGTCAAAGATATCATGAGTCCATTGATCAAACTTCTGCAATCTTGGCTCTGATTGGTTGTTTGAGTTTCATGTGACTCAAATGAGCAATTTGATTGGCTTAAACTGATGACATACAAGAAGCAAAATAAGCATTATCAATACAAAACAGTTTAATAAATTTCAGTGATACGAAGTAATGCTTAAATAGGAAATAATGGAGTTCCATATTTTTATCAATATTCTTTTCCAGAAAAAATATGTGTGAATAAAATAAAAAAAACACTGGTAGTTCAGATAGTCAAAATAAAAGATATTTTTCATTACATTGGAGTTTAAAGTTTACACATTTATTATCTTAAAGTTTTTTTCATCAAGCCTTCAATTGCAATGCATTAAAGTTGTTTTTGCAGTATATATGAAACCTGCCTGCAGTTTTACCGGATGAGTTGTAACGAATAAACCAAAAAACGTGTGATTTAGGTCATTTTCTTTTATGCTTTTTCTGATTTTTCACTGTGATTGGGGAATGTTTAAACACCATTACAGAGTTTAAAAAGTTCAACATTGAACAATGTGTAAATCCCAGACACATATTAGTTAAATGTTTTCAGAGATTTGTAGATTCTTTGATGATACTTTAGAGTGCAATGTTTCCATGGCAACAATAGATTGACTGCAGGCAATATGAGTTGATGACCCATTGGGAAACAAATCACTACATAACCTTTGAACTCAAAGAAGCCAATGCTTAACTCAAATTTGAATAAAAATCAATTTTATAGACGTGAGATTTGAACAGTTTTAATAGCAAGGTTTGTGTTTTTAACAGTGATGATAGTTAGAGATAATTTATGCGCTAACATTTCTTAAAATTTACAAAACAGCAATATGGTAGCTAACAAATTTTTCTGTTTTCATACAAGCAACTTCTCTGACAATCAGAAGACTTGTCAAACAATCTTATTTCTGTACTGTGTTTCATACAACAAAATGTATGTTGTGCAAACCCTTCACAATTTATTAATGGTGCTTCCTATCTCTTTCTACACACGCTATTATAAAGTGGACTTTGATAGAGTGGATATTTGCAAAGATTTTTTAAATAAATCCATTTCAGTGTTTGTCATAGTTATTTGCACATCATGTGATGTCACATGCTTTGTGATAGTTATTTGCATATCATGTGATGGTCACATGCTTGATTGTGTCTTCCTCTGAGAATGTAGCTTTTCTCTTTCCAATAGAGTACAGCCTCCATGCCAGTATTTTGTAGTAATTCTTTGTGCCTGCGAACTTAAGGAGTCCCTTTGGGCAGCTCAAGTTCAAATGTATGTGACGTGGATCCCCCAGCCTTATGATAAAGAAATGAATTTCAATTTCTGTAAAATCATATTTATGCTGTGTACGAAAATAGTTTTCTTGTAAAGTTTTCTGTTGATTTTTGTTATTAGTATATTTCTATTGTAGCTATTGCTAAGTATTGATATAGCAATAAAAAATTTACAGCAATTAATTTTCAAGTGAAATACTGAATAATCCTTACATATATGTACCTTATACAGCGGTTTATTTGTTTCTTGTTACCTTGATTTGATCTGATCGGCTAAAATACTTTAAAATCTTCTAATGTGATCTTTGTGAAATGTTAACCTTATAAAGTACTGCTGTTTTAAACAGAGCTTTTTGCAAATTATGATAATATACTGATAATAATGAAATGCTGCATTGTCAGGTGCAAGTAGTCTACTTCAAATTCAAATTTAATGGCGCTGTTTGATGTTGCTCAAATTATCCTAAGAATTTTTTCCCATTCTCATTTTTCATTTCAAATTGCATGTGCAGTAGTCAGTAGACCAGAAGTCGCGATCTATGCTGCTTTCCATTTTGAGTTCTAAGAATTCTGTTAGTGAGGAGATTTGCTATTCAACAGTCTTTGCTGGACTTTTCTTTTTTTTGCAGTATATCAACAAAAAGTATGACAAAAACTCATTGGGTCAAAACGATCAGTTTTCAAATATTTCCAAATATTTTATCGGTGGACCGTATTTGGACCAACATTCTGAGGCCAGTCAGCCAAGCTAATTAGCCAAAATGATGCTCTCTCCAATTTTTTTAGCCAGGTAGAGGGGAAACATTCAGGACACAAAAGACTCTTAAAATTGTGCTCAAAGGAAATTGATATTTGTGAAAGTTTATGAAAGGCAAATTATAATTGGTCTGTGAAAGAGAATCTGTAAACAAAGAGTTCTTTCACCGTCATCACAAGCTGAAAATACCAGCATACACAATGGCTACTGATTCGCTTCAGTATAGAATGGTACTTGTACGTGGAGAGTTTTCAAAGTGCATCAAAAGGCAGACACACATTTCTTTGGTCTTGGTTTTAACAAAACTGACAAAGAAAGCTTTGTTTAATGGTGTCTGATATGATGCAAGAATGAATTTAATAAAAATAAAAGTACATTTTACCTCTCCTGGCAAAACATGAAAAATGAAAAACGATAGTGTCTTTTCCACAAGTCAAAATCATTAGGAATATTTCTCCATCTATAATGTATGAAGAGTATATGATTGACCTTTGACATTTGTGATTTTTTGCCCTTTGACCTATGTCAGGCACTGAAGGATAACTGATTCCATTGCTGCCCTGAACAGTTGATGATACAAGAAAAACTAACTTTCTGTTCCATTGTGTGCATGAAATGTTTTGACTTTTCCAAGCTGTGCACTGTCAGAAGTTGAGTCTCGTTGTAATTCAAAATCAGAGAATCCAGTTCTATCAAACATTTTTCAATTAGTCGCACATACCAAATTCCACCAGCTACACAATCAAATATGATCAAATAAAGTTAGTGCCTCTCCAATTTTTTCAACTGAGATAAAAAAAGTCTTCCACTTGACCAGCTTGAAGTAATCAGGTGAAAGCTGACAATGATGTTATTAGAACATGGCCAGTCATGGCTTTTTGGTTGGAAATTGTTATTTCAACATTTTTGTTTCTTTCCATTTTCTTGAGACTTTAACCATTTCACAGATGACCTTCAAGAAAACTGACCTTAAAAGAATGACGAAACAACCAAAATTAACATTGCGCCAATCAAGTTTAAAATTTGCATACATCTTACCAGTGTATCTTTTGCATGTTGCTGAAGTATTACAGATCCACTCATCCCTACACCCCATTTTGCAGTGGGATGGCCTTAAATCTCAATACTGACATTGCATGGGCCATAACCATTTCCTGGCAAGAAAGGGGTGTAAGGCATAATATATTTATACTCATATTAATAACTACAATAGTGCCTTCCTAAATTTATACAGTCACACTATTACTGCAGTGATGTCTTTTTAAATAAAGTAAAATATGCTTTAGTTTTGTAAAGGCAGATACTTAGCTAATGATAAACTCAGCAATAAAGTTAACTCAGTGCTTTTAAACAAGTGTCTTCCTCTCTGTATTCTCAAATATGAATCTTATCTTCCTTACTAATGGTACTCCTTTGCAACCAGGACAGAGACAGTAACAACCAACAGCAGATTTGCACTATATCCCCCCCCCCCCTACCAAATCCCTCAAACCCACCTCATTCTTACATCCTTACTCAAAGACACATAATTTTGTTTTACTGTTCATGTGTGACCAGCAGCCAATAAAAACAAACTCAAGTACCCAGAATGTTCATAAACTGTAGTTTCATGTGCTCATGACCTTCAAGTGGTTTGACACAAAGAGCTCAACTGTGTGAATGGACATTCTGTGTATTGATTTTGTTCCTATTCCTACAGTGTTCAATTATTCTGTATCCAACTCTCTAATATATATATATATATATATATATATATATATATATATATATATATATATATATATATATATATATATATATATATATATATATATATATATATATATATATCTGTGTGTGTGTGTGTGAGAAGATACAAACAAGTTTTGGTATATATATTATATATATATATTATCAGATGAACAATTTGTCTGATGATCGCTACAGAGAACACATGTAGCGTGAAACTCTGAGTAATGCCTTAAGTCCTGTTTTCTACTTTTTATCAAGTTTTACCGTAAATCGCTCTGCCATACAGCAGGTATTGAGCACTGTTTTACACCGTGAAGATTTCTGAACTTTATAGGATATATATATATATATATATATATATATATATATATATATATATATATATATATATATATATATATATATATATATATATATATATATATATATATATATGTGTGTAAAATAACACAAATTACTTCAATTACAAAGAAATGATATCTGTGACTTAAGTTTCATGAGTGTATGATATGCATGTATGTATGAGTATGCATACATGCATGTACGTAGGTATGGTCAGTCAAAGTTGCCATCAGACCTGACAGTTGATGCCAATCAGTCTTGTACTAAGCCTGTACAAACGTTGAGTTAAAATTTGTCTGAGACTTTTGTTTCATCATTCCAAAATATAAACTGCTACATTTATCTCTGATATTCTGTGACTGCTAGAAAATTTTCCTTTTACCTTAGGTCACTACTACAGCGAGTACTTGGGCAGCTGTTTTAAATTATGTACAATGGACATGAACATCTCTAACTCACGTTAGCAAGTAGCTTTGATGAAATGAGCACACTTGGGGAAGCCAGAAGGGGAGTCTCCGTCCCAATACTGAAACCCTAAATAGTGTCATTTTGGTTATGTCTAGAAGACTAAATCACATCTGTCCTCACACAGTCACAGCTGTAAGGCTCATCCTGCCATGTTGCTGTCATCATCAGACAAAGCTGGTTACAAACACTGAGGTATAACATGTCCTATTTATTTCACTTTAACAAAGACTTGGACATTTGAAGGCCTCTGAAAACACAGATTTAAACATGATTTTACTGACTAAACCTGCTGTCACATTGAGTATCCAATACTCTAGGTTTTGTCTCAATACTATGCTTCTTTCTGACTTGGCAGACGGGGAAGTAATACTGCCTGGCATGATAAGGGTCAAAGCTGTGCATCAAACATGCATTTGTGTTTTTAAACACTGAATTTATAACACGTACTGTAAACTTGCCCAGTATTTTCTTGCAGTGAGATGCAACAAAGGCCACTACAAGAAAGTACAGAGGAAGTTTGAAGTCTGGTGTAGAGTTTTTATTCACTGCCTTACAAGATATCTGTGTGTGTGTGTGTGTCTGAAGGTGTGTGTAGGTATGTGTGTGTGTGTTTGATGACCAGGTCAGTTGTAACGCAGTGAATACATCAGGGGGATGGGGGTAAGGAGGGGATCTCCTCTCAGGCGCTTCGATCATCGCTTCATAAAAAAACATTTCCAGCTCAGTAAGACATTAATTATGTACAATATTCAGTCAAACTACCCTGGGCCCCAACAAATAGCTAGTGGTTGTAGATTCATAGGATATTAAGTTTCACTGCGGACCTTGATTACCCAATTTTTTATATTGAAACAATGCTTTTTGAAAGGATGCATTTTTGAAAATTAAGTGGTTGCTCTCCTTCTGCTCTGTAGGCATGTCCCTTTGCAATTTTCGAATTTCTGTAACCCCGGTTTTGCGGCACTCTCCCTTTAATAGAAAAGGTTCAAAATTAATCGCATAAGCCAACGTGCAAGCCTAGGAGTCAGCACGGACCATTCTTATCTCCAGTATCTGTCTGCTGAGACACATACGTATTTATTGTAATATAAGTCGTTTTATAAACAATCTTGATGTATGAATTCTGTCAACATCATCATCGTCAAAGACGCCAAGAAGTGCAAATACAAATGAATCAAGTTTTCACTCACAGTCAGTGACCGACTGTCATCAGAGTAATATTAAAAGCCCTGTGTCTGCAACTTTTGATAATTTTGCACTGCATCTGTTTCTAACATTAGCCACATTTCTTGTGCTACTCACGAACGCATATTGAGAGACGCAGTTTTCAGCTTGTCAACTCAGCCTGTACATGTGTAGACTGCATTGTTATTGTTGACATATGAATTCTTGTCCAGACTGACAAGCTAAATAGTGTTTCAACATACTTCCATGAATACCACAAAAACTCAAAATTGAATACAAATAATTTGTCAAATAGTCACCAGGAATTAAAGCTACTGGCCCTTTAATACTAATAGCACCTACATTTCCGTAGTTTTCATTTTCATTTTGTGGGATCTGCTCAATTTCGCTGTGCGCCCTCTGGCGTCAGCTTCGAGCTTCTTCTGTCCGTGTGGTTGAGATGCTGAACAGTTGCAGTGTCACCTCTGATGAAACCAGACTCAGAGACTTGAAGCACCGTCCCTGGGTGGAGGGACGGTGCTTGAAGGTAGTACGCGTGTCAAAATTGTAAACACTTGAACGTTCTCGAGGAAACTTCAAGCAATTCACCTTCGAAATGAGGAATTAAATCAGGGGCCACTGTGCAAAATTAATTCCTGGAGAAACAAATTATCGAACATTTACCAAAATTTGCTCCAAAAGTTTTAAAATAAGCCCCAACGTATTGTAACATTTGAAGAGTCCGATTATCTGTCCCCGGTCGCATTCTAATATATTTTAAACTCGGCGGCTGTCGCTGTAGCAATGCAATGATCATGAATCGTGTGTCTCCTTACTGTTTTAAGAGACGACTTGCCTGTACGAATCTTTGGACAGGAACTTTACCTAGCTCTTTGGTTTTTATCGGTCAAAATAAGGAAAAAGCAACATTTCTCAGAGAAAATCCTTACTGTCGGAGAAATTACTACAAGCAACGACATCAAGGCGATAATCTAAAGATATGGAAGCAATTAGAAAAATATTACATTTTGTAAACGTTGCCATTATGTTCAATATATGCAATGTTATTGTTGACAAATGAATCGTAGTCCAGAGGAATATTCAGAATTAGCCCATCCGTAAAGAAAACCCCAAAACAGTAGGCATTACTACATATGTTATATACAGGCTGTATCAACAACTAGAATACCAGGCATATCAACATGATTTCAAAAGTAGTACAAATGTATATCCAACAATTTTAGAAAAATACTTGGGAACACGTAAATGTTTACAGCTAAAGCAGCTTTAAAGTGCGTTCCGTTGAACAAAGCATTTTTTTTTGTAATTCTTTCTGTGGACATTCATTCGTGGATTTTTCGACAGAAAAAGGCAAATAAGGGATTTATGTTGAAAAGTTTATAGCAATATCATTTGTCAGTGGTATATTGGATGACTTGTTACAATATTTGACGTATATCATAGAAAACAAAGACAAATCATGTTAGCAAACGACACGAGTAGGTTTCAGCGTTGTATTGCAAAAACATCTTAGCATATGGCACAACGTTCTACATTTGCATACCGTGACTTCAACTGATGATCCACCGATGCCATGAGGTTAAAAGAGAGCTCTGATCACGTGGTCAACAGGTATTTCGAGCGTTATCTCTACGTAGTAATTTAACTGTTCAAATGGCATGTGATATTTACAGGTTACAGAGAATATGTATGCCCCGTGTCAGGACTACAAAATACATGATTAAACGACAACTCTATCAGGACAGTGGAGTGGCATTCAACAGAGTAATGCGACGAGAAAATTGAGAGGTCAATTAGATTGACGAGAGCCTTAAAGTTATTATTGCCCAGTATTAGCTGACAATTATCACCTTGCTTTAACCAATCAGCGAGCCAGTGGCCACTAGTCAATAAAAAAACGTGTGGAAACAGAATAAAAAGTGAGCAGACTTTGTCCAATTAAACAATATTGTGATGACTTTCTTTTAAGGTAATAAGGCAGAGGTAAAGAGCAATCAAATCAGACTTGACTAGTAACGAGTGACTATTTATCAATAGGCGCAACTCACAATCGGGTTTTTCACAGGCACCGCGTATCGTCTATACAAATACCGCCGTATTTCATGCAGTTGAAGTTATGCAGTGTGCCCAATATCAACAGTCCATCTCTCTTCTGTACCGTGCGTGACGCTTTGCGCCCTCTGGACAGAGGCGCTATTCAGAAGCTCTCAGACAATAACAAGACTTTTTATGGACTTTAACAAAGAAGAAAATCAAATAAACCGGAAAAGTTGGTCTGCCGTCGCGACATATCGAAGAAAACAAAGGAATTCTGAGTTTAGAATCGTAACTAGGTTCATGGATTGCGTTGTCAATACTGTAACGTTTCATGCAACATGATCTGGGGCAGGCTGTCTACAATGAACGATTTTAACACGATCAACTTACTCACTACTACCCTCTTGGCGCCTTTGACACGATGCCGGGCGACAACTTGAATTCTACTACGGACTTGATTTCATCGCTCGAAGTCAATGCCCTGTAATTGGTTTCAAAATCACTGTGTTGTCAATTGTCGTTCTTTGTACAGGTCGAATTGCTGCGCTGCGCTTTCAAATGTTATGGTTTTGAAAGTTGGTACTTTCAACATTAAATATTGTTTGGTAAGTTTGGTCAATAGTTGCTAATGATTAGTAATATGTTATCGGAAGACTTTTCATAAAAATCGCGAAATCAGTAGTTGTTTGTTTGTTGACTTGGTATTCTAAGGGCTTCTCAGCTGTTGAAACGCAGCTATCTGTTGGCGGGGTAGCGTGCGTCGCTATGCGAGTCAAAGGTCAACCGTGGCGGGATTGACCTTTGGCCCGCATAGCGACGCACGCTACCCCGCCAACAGATAGCTGCGTTTCCACAGCTAAGGGCTTGGGTGAGCAATGTGCGTTACAGCAGAAACGTGACATTCACAGAGATGATATATTTTAAGACTTTTATCAATGTAAGATTAAAAGAAGAACCCACTCGTCTTTCAAAAGTTACTGAGAAATTCAATGTACGGCAACTTGTTTTCTTCATTTCTCAGTTCGGACTTTAAAGTATTTCAAATTGTCAAAGGAGTACTTAAATTTTACTGACATTCTCGTTTCGACTTAGGTGAAAAAATGTCTTCGTTGTATATTTTGATTTTGAAATACATTCTGATGAATACTCATCCAGGGAGATTTTCAGCCTCTTTTGTTGAGAATATACAACTTACCCAATAAAAATATTACAAATTGAACCATTAAACTGAACATCGTGAACATTACTTGACCTGTTACCGTATCATACTGATCCATCGATTATCTTTCAACCATGCACGACATCGACTCGATATGTTAATATGTAACAAAATGATTGGTCGCGACTAGAATCATGTGACCTAAACAAGACTTTAGGAAGTATTGGCAACGTCAAGTTGCGTGCGTGAACTCGGCTTGACGTTTCGTTTAAATTTTCATTGCACCTTAGGGAACCGTCATTATTTACAGCCGGGGGTCGGAGGAATTTCATCAGAAACTCTGAAATTTCGAGTAGCACCCCCCCCCCCTGCCAACCACGATGAATTTGAGTAACCCCCCTCTCTAACTCTGAAATTTTGACTGACCCCCTCCCACTTAGAAGAGCTAAATACCAATACATGTATTTGTAAAATTTACAGAAATACAGCTATTGTAAAGACCTTTCAAAGCCTGGTGTACCCTGCTAGATTGTCATCTGTTATCTCATGATGGTTGGAAAAGGTGAAACCAACAAAATGAAATTCAAAATTACAACAAAATACAGATATAAAAGCTCACGCTATAAAAAGTATCCGACCATATAATATTGCTTAATTTGAATGGGTATTATCATGATGACAGGGTTTTCACTAGGATATCTGACTGGGCAGAACTTGAAAGTACATGGGGGAGAACATGCGAGAGGCTGACGGGGGAAAGTGTCAGAGGGTGAGTCCCCTATCGTACGTGGAAAACTTTGAGAAATTGATGTGTGCAATGGTGCAATCTGAGAGGTGTTGCCAATTTGTGTTCTACTAGTAAAACTGTTAGAAAACCCCAATGGGGAGAGCATGAGAGGGGGTGTCCCACCTCTCGCATCGAAAATGTTTAGAAATTGATGTGTGCAATGGTGCAATTCGAGAAGTATTTCAATTTATTTTGCACCGAAAATTGAGTACCCCCTTCTTCCTCTCCACATTTTGAGGATCCCCCTTGAAATTTTCGATTTTTAGCGACCCCCCTCATATTACCCCGACCCCCAGGCCGTAAATAATGACGGCTCCCTTAATCAGGTTTTACCCTTCTGATTACGATGTTCTCTGGCTATACGCCAGCTCCCTGCACCGGGAAACTCGTTACAACTTGAAGAGAGGGTCATCATACGTAGTCAACGAGAAGTTGTGAGAAGGTCTAGTCACACTTGTTAAAAAGAGGATAAATGAGACACTATTGTGACTAAATAATTACTTTTGGATGAATACCAAAATCTGGCTGGCCTCCAGCGTACAACCTTTTTTTTAAATGTTCAACTTATATGCATGGTCTATAAGGCAAAACAAACAAAAACCACAGGACAAATTACTGGCTCTTCTATATTACCACCTAACCTAAAATTTCAGTTTATTTGAATTGTTTTGTGAAGTTTGCACGTAACTGAGGATGGTGACTGTGATAGAAGAAATAAAACCATTTCTAGGTCCACTCAATATTGAAACAATTCGTTTTTAGTTCCCACGGACACCGCCCGGGGGGACTTATAGGTTTGGTCATGTCCGTGCGTCCGTGCGTCCGTCCGTTCACGCAGATATCTCAGAGATGCCTGGAGCGATTTCATTCAAACTTGGTATAAGGATTACTTCATATTTCATACATATGCAAGTCGATTTGTTTTGTGATACGATCCAATATGGCCGCTGTGCGGCCATTTTATTACGATTTTTTCATGTACAGAGCCATAACTCAGACAAGTTTCAACCGATTTTATTCAAAGTTGGTACAGGACATTGACCAATGTAATTCATATGCATGTCAATTTTTTTCATGATATGATCCAATATGGCCGCATGGCAGCCATTTTGTTACAATTTTTTCATGTCCTTAGCCATAACTCAGGCATGTCTCAACCGATTTTATTCAAACTTGGTACAAGGAGATTGACCAATGCCATACATATGCACATTGATTTGTTTTACGATAAGATTGAATATGGCTGCGTGGCGGCCATTTTGCTACGATTTTTTCATGTACAGAGCCATAACTCAGACATATTTCCACCAGTACCATTCAAAGTTGGTACAAGGACATTGACCTATTTCATACATATGCACATCAATTTGTTTCACGGCATGTAGCAGTATCATGTCAATTACTGAAGTTTCGTAACTAGGCTGATATGTCAAGAAATACTGCATCAAATTTCATGAAACTTGGTACAGATGTTAAGCTTACATTGCTTTAACAGTGAAAAAGACATTTATCAGTGTCATTTTAATTAATTTGTAATTGCATATGTAATGAACTTTCCTAATTAGAGTGATATATCTACAAATACTGCGTCAAATTTGATGAAACTTGGTACAGATGTTGATCTCATAGTGTTGTAAATACTGCATCAAACTTTATGAAATACAGTACCGGTGATAATCTGTCGGTGTTAGAATAGTATGCAAAAATGTTTGGCAATGTCATCCTGTCGATTAATTCCTAATCGACTCATTTAATGACCTTTTGTAATTAGGTTGATTGCCTACATTGGGTTTATGTTTTCACCACCATGGAACTCATTCTTGGCCATTAAGCGCCATCTGTATCAAAGTATTTTTATCACACACCCAATTAATGAAGAGGACTCTATCCTCTCTGGGAACTTATAATTAAAGTACCTATTAACAAGTGGGGACTTTGTCATCAACGATGACTTGTAAGCTTGTCCACTAAGCCTGTATGCGGGCAGTGTTGTTTCTAACCGGCAGAATTTAGTCCGTAGTAGAAATTATTGTTATTTGTTCCACATTCTACCAAGCGCATCGTGCTTGTAAGAAAAGTATTACGTGTTTCAACACTCTAGGATTTTATAGGAAGAGGAATAAGTGAACGCCATACAAGGCAGTTTGGCACACGGTAATACCGCTGTCACACCAACATCAACTTTCGGAGTAAACCTCGCTGAAACACACCAGAAGATTAATGAATGATTTAAATCATCGATTTGAACCATGAGTGAGAAGATGAAGATGACACACAGAACGGAGTTTTCATTAAAAAGGATTATGTACGGTAGCTTTGAAAACTGGGGAAAACGGCAAATGCTAGTTTTCAACGAGTTTGATATATTTTGCGAATGTAACTACACATGCATGCAAGAAAGGCTAATTTATAGCTCGGTTAAACTGTCAAAGATATATAACAATGACTAAAATTGATGTTGTAATTGTTGACGTAAGAATTACGTCATACAAACGTTCTCTCTGCATGCCAAGGCGAGAGTTATGCTCTGAAAATGAATAATGCAAGCTATGTCTCCGAGGTGAATGATATCAATTACCTCAAGTATCAAACAAAGGGCTTGAAAACACATTTCAGTGAATTTAATCAAGAGTAGATTTGACAAAGCAGAGGGGAACTCATCTGTAATATTCAATTACGGTCCTTACGAGAATAAATGGAAGCTATGGACCATATTGTCACGGAATCTGATATAATTACCTTCTTTTGTGCAAGTTTCCTTTCATGAAAGATTTTCTAATGTAACCGACGGGTGAGCTCTAGTCGTGTTGATCACAAGCATAATACAGGGAAAGGAGACCTGTTCAAGAGGCTCGACCAGGATTTAAAGAAACCGTGTGATAAAAATGACTGTAAATATACAAAGCTGGCGTTGTCAGTTGACATTTTAAAATCACACTCTAGTAAATTCATGTTATAATTTTACTGCGTCTGTCTCCATTGCCTGAACGCTTTTTTTTGTCTACCCAGTGTCTGTACTGAATGTTCCAACATTTAAGCATACCAAGTGTCTATACTGAACGGAACTGTCACTGGCTTTTTTCAATGTAGCTTCGGCTTCATATTTGACCTCGGCAAATTGATCCTGGTGTCCGCTGCTGCTAATTTCACGTATTTCTAATTTTAATGCTGAAATAAAATTAGTCAAACAGTCTTAATAATCTTCTTAAGGGTCTCAAGCGACCTTCTGAGACGATTGATTGTTACTTCGCCCATTTCGTCGAGTATGGACCAAACATCTTTTGGCCCCAAAGGAACACGGTTTCCAATCGTGTTGATTTAGTTCTTTGCCCTATTTGTGTAATAAAATGATTAGTTTTAATGTATATTTTGTTGAAAATAAATGTCAAAAAGAAAATGGCTTAAAATGATTGTGTTGTTGTTATTAGTTATTAATCACTCCGAGTCAGTGCATACTCAAAACATGCACGATATCATCGTGTATATGACTGCTTGTAAGCTTCCCAACATAGGACTTTTCTGCGCATGTCTGTTTGACAGGATACATATCGGTCTATGTTGTCATAGTGGTGTCGTGTATGGTTTCAGTTAATGGTGTATATGACTAACAACAACATTATAATTTAATTTTTTTTTGATACTATTAACAAAATACACATTGAAACGTACATTTTATTCCATTACAAAAGCAATAATAATCGCAATATCAGAGCTTGGACGTAACAGGGTATGGGGCCTGTGTTGCTTGAAATTTGACATTTTCTGTAGATGATGTCGCATCACGGTCCCTCCACAAAGAGGGACCATGGTCGCATATACGGTATGCGTACTGAAAAGAGTGTGACATCACGCAAGCCGAGCAATCACCGACTGTTTCGAATCCAATCACTTTATCCAAGTTGAAATCCAGTCACTGTTCACAACAGCTCTGTGTGTTCTGCTGAGTTTGAAGACGTGAACGGAATGTTTTCCAATTTAAAACCAAACAACATCCTTATGCAAAATGCAAACATCCTGGACGCGTCATGTATGATACAAAGATGACAAAACGCTACCGTGTGGTTCCACCCGCCAATGCCAAAGTTCAACAAAATGACGAAATTTTCGCACGTCACAGCTATTTTGCGATCGAAAGTAATTTATCAGATAGTCCACTCAACGAAGCTGTTCGTGCCAAACCTATTCGTGTGCAGTTTCTTAACGAGCGGGCAAAATCTTAAAATAATCAATGGGCAGGAAGAAAAAGTCATTTTGCACTATGAACAGGGACGAAATTTCAATTTTTACGATAGGGCAGGGATAAAATTGCTGGTACTGGGGACCGGAAATAGGTGGGGAGGAGAAGGCTGTGGTTGATATAATTTTAGAGAAGATTAAGCGATGTAAGTAAGGGGCGGGGGGGGGGGGGGTAGTGGGGATGATTTTGTACGGCTTCACCTCCAGACAATAGCAAGGGCCAAATTGCCACTTTTCCTTCACATTTTCGAATAAAATATCAGATCGCCCGGTGAGTTCGACAGAAGAAGTCCAAATTTAGATTCTTGATGGCACAATTGTTCGGCGTGTTCGTGTTCAGAATGAAAACTTCCACAGCATATCACATGTTTCACACCGCCTGTACATGTATTCTATATTCAGATACTAGGAGTAGTGAAAAATGAACAAACAAACACATCACTCTGCACTGCCCACTCAGTACGAAAGGCGCGGCTACAGTACACAACACATGAACTGGGTGATGTAATGTAATGATCATGAAAAACCATCATGAGGAGTATGTATTATCGGTTACTTCCCAAAGTATACACAGCGTAAAGGCAGTGCTTTTGTCTCTTTTCATGCAATTTTCTCGAATATGTCCCAAGTAGCCTTACAAAATTTTTTAGTGTAACTTCATTTATTACAGAAAGGAACGTTTTGGATGGTCGCTCACTGTCGCCAGACATGAAAGGCTTGCGTGTAGATTTATTTTTTCTAATTGAATTTTCTACTTGCTGACGTGATTTTTTTACTTTGCTGACGCATCTGTCCGTTTGTGAATTATAATTGGAAAAAATAATAATCTCCATTAGCTGGGTTGAGACTACAGATTTCGGTGGGTTTTTTTCGTTTTCCGTTTTCTGTGTATGCATATTGTTGTCGTTGCATATTTGCTTTTCCGTGTAGCCTAATCTGATAATGTACGTGGTTCAATTGACTGTACTTCTTAACACATAGCTTCAGTACACAGTGAATGGCGTGCGCATTCGAAAAGCTTTGCCAAGAAGTTCAGTTAAAGCCATGCGAAAAATTCTTGTGAACTGCTCTGATGACGATTGCCTTGTTGAAATGGGAAAGTTTCTATCGTACAGGCTGTCTGAAACTTGAAATATATCCGTTCTGCCGTTCTTACTCTTAGGTAACATGATTTCTCGGCAAGTCTATTTACCCGCTGAGATTTCGATTACATGCATGCGACCCTCGAATGTCAAGCACGCAAGCTTATATCTTCATTTTCAAAAACTTAAATACATGGAGGAAATTCGGGGCCACGGCGCAAATGACTTTATTTCCAATTCAATGCATCTGAGATGGGAAACTGTGATGCGACTCATCATCAAAACAAGCGTACCAGAGTTCCCAGTTGCCATGGTTATAAAGCAACATCAGTTCAGGAAACCCTGGAGCACCTCTCTGTGGATGTGTGGTTAAAGGAGCATCATTTATTCAAATAAATCACTAAACCTTGCTAAGTACCTTACTTAAATTTATGATGTTTATTTCAGTCTCTCTCAGTAATCATTAAATCGTTCATTTCAGTAATAGGTGGTCGTAGTGTAATCGGTAATTAAGATATATTTTCGAGGGTAAATTTCAACTGCAAAACTGTAAAACACATCAGTGTCCTCTGACGCGTGTCTCCTCCAGCTAGAGCATGAAAAGACACCATTGTGAGTAGCTGTATGACGTAATTTATGACGCAATTTTCCAGGTAATTAGATTACCGCTGTGATGAAACTGCATTTTCAGTCTGTCGGAGGTTTACACCTGAATATTTTTCATTCGGAATTCACTCGAATGTCACCGTAAATCACGCACACGTGTTCCTTCCCCTGTTATCCTTAATAAGGCCTGGATTTTAACTAAGGGCGCTCAAAGATATTACCGTTCCTTTCCTTTCACATTTGTTTATATAGCCAGTCTCTATGCTCACTGCTCATGTGAGACTTGTCTAAGTCTTCCATATATAGGCATTCATTCATTCATCATGTATGATGTAAAAACGTTGTTTCATATTTAATAACGAGAAAAGGCATGATTTTATCGAAAGTCAATGCAATCTACTGTACTTATCAAATAGGAATCCGGTGTTCGGATCGAGGCATGATGTTTCCATGCCAATAAAACAGAGAAAACCATAAGTTCATGTATTACTCGAAATAGAAAGAAATGTTTTAAAATTGGTCTGAATGTAAACTTATTGTAAATTCAGAACGATTAATAAAGAAAATCAGTGTCCAATCTATTGGATACGATATCAACACACCAAGCACATTGAAGATGGAAAGAGTGATCGTGTGATGACGATGATGATGATGATGATGATGATGATGATGATGATGATGATGGTGATGATGATGGTGACGACGACCACGACGACCACGAAGATGACGACAAGGATGCATATTGTTAGGGTTGGCTGAGAAATTTCACCACCGGGATTATAGTACTGCCTATGTAGAAGTACACACCTTTACAATTGCGCAGGGCAAGAACGTAGCAAATTTTGATGTGAATTATCATCGCTTTGATATATAATAATATACGTGATTTTAGCTTGCCAAGCTAATTGATCATTACATATTAGACTATGTCCTTGAATACTGACTTTTCTGGTAGAGTTTCTCAAAACAACGGGAAAATTAACGTTGAAACTAGACATGGATAGAAATTTCGAACTGTGTGATCGCTATGTGTGATCAACTAGATTGAAAGTCTCAAACCTGTGAATACAATATCTTCTCAGTTGTCGAGAAACCAGTAAAACCCTGGCAAAGAATAGAAGACACATTGAGTCCAAGATCTTTTCATGGCGCGATTTCACTGCCTTTCAGTTTGCAACTTGGGACCAGACATCAGACAAGATACGTTTATTTCAGACAGCTTGCATTTTTATATTTGTGAAATCAACATCGTCATTTCTCGCAATATCATCTAGACATGCCAGTCGCCCTGGAGGTCACGGACACACCATTAGAATTTGGGATGCGTAGTAAGAATAAGGACGCGAAAATTTATCGTCGAACAGAGGTGCCTTGACGGTGTTTTGCTTTGGGTTGGCAGAGCTTGCATATCACGATGGATGCATTGTTGTTTTCACTTTCAATTAAGTCATTTCTTTGTTTTTCATTGAAAAAAAGGCATCACAGAGCAACAAAAAATGCACAGTTTTCTCTCTGTGAACGTTTTACCAAATTTGATCATCCCTCCCACTATCTCATGGTCCATCCCTAAATACTTGAAAGCTTGATTATTTATCCGGTACAACTACTGTTCTCTCCTGATTCAGAAACCGAACACGATGTTTAATATAGAGTTGAGGTTTTCCATAGCAACGCCGTGACTACAAATGGCTATTTCGTCATAAGAATAAAAGAAAGTACATTTCAGAAACACATTGCAAGTAGAAAATGACGTTTATTTTTTCCCAAAATTTTCATGAGAACATGGATATCTTTATGAAAGTCTGGAGGTAAATTATATAACGAATAAGTAATGAACATTATTTATCATGCCCACGATAAAACTTTTCCTGCGGACGACTCCGTTTTCTACTTTTGTAATTTTTCGTCAAGTTGGGGATAAAAATAAAGGGGAAAACTCGAAACTTGTTCATTAAAATAGTCCTTAAGAGCCCTACGATATAGTTTGCGAAAAATAATCAAAATAGATGTACCGTTACAGTGTAGTTCGTGACTGGTAGGATCTTGAATGAGTGTAAATGTCTGTTCTATATATTTTCACATGGATTCGGGCGATACTAACATTGAAGTATATTTTCCATCAATATCAAGGCAGCTTTAGTGTGATGACTTCATTTGAAAGATGATGTGACTGGCAAACAAGTCGAAAACAGTCTCTGTGACTGAGTCACTTGTACTGCAGTGGACTGTGGATTCAAAATTTAGCGCTAGGCAACCATTTTGGCGTAACTGGATAGCAATCTGTCGAGTGGTTGTCGTCGGCAATAGAATAAAACAAAGACAATCTTGCCCTCGTCGAATTGTCCATTATTATGTCGCTGTGACTTTTGAACAATGCGCAGTTTAGAGTTGTGAAAGGGTTCAAAACAGCGGCGACTAAAAGAGTGTAATGAGATGGCGTTGACTAGCACTATTGGATCTCAAGTGGATATAGGACCCCTTACTTTTGACAACCAGGGGTGTTTCAACCAGCCCCTTGACAGGCGCGATCACAGTAGGCGCCAACCACTTTTTCACATACATAGATTTGACATTTCATTGCGAATATTGTAGATTTTTAATATAATTTAGACAAAAGCAGTGAAATATGTTTCACACTGGCCAAGAACTGTTGCGGAAATAGCTTCTTGAGTAAGGAATATCTCCCGACAACGGCCGGAAAGATTTTCGTTGTCCATGCTCGTACAAGACTTGATCGGCCAAGGAATGAGGGCCGGGATGGCGCATTGGTCGTGCTCTATCCTTAGGAATCCTCTGGAAAGCTAGGAAGTAATACACTTCGAATTATGTTTCCGTAAATTTTCTCCCATATCTAGGGATTGCACTCTTCCGTGTCGTCAACTCTGTGTTTCTCGGACGGCAAAAAGGGTGTCAATTATCTCTTGAAAACAAGTTTCAGCGTAAACTTTTTTCCCGTGGTAACTTCGTTCTGTTGGTTTTTGACCAAAATATGTAACTAATTTGTTGGCATGAAGAAAATTAAGACAAATGTCGTTTTCCTCTGTGAGCGTGCAAGGGGTCCACGGTATTAATTTCTTCAGTCTCCCCTGTGAGTAATGTAATAGGCCCGAGACACTCCGTTCCCCTTTCTGCCTTGTTGAATGGTCGGCGCCTGGTTGGCGTCAGTGCTGGCCCAGCTTGGGGCCAAACGGTCAACGGGAGTAAACGGACAGCATTGGCCTCGGTTTTTGGACCGTAAAACTTAAACGTAACTAATTTATTTGCTCTGCACAAATGCCGCAAAAGTTTTCTTTCATTGAGAAGGAGGAAATTTGGCACATGAAACCAGCTTTTGAGACATTTCAACGATAAAGAAGAACCTTTCAGAACTATCATATGTCTCGGAACAGCGCCCCCAAGAGTTAGTCATTAATTATGTCTGAGAAAGTATCTTTTGAGTTAATTACTGTAAAAACACTTCTTTTAGTTGCGTAACACTATTGTCTAGACAAAGTTTGATGAATATTCGGTGTCTCCTCCCTTAAGAACTTGCATTTTCTATTTTACAGGTTTGGTGGATACGGTGTTTTAACAAATTATCCGTGTTTTTCATTCAATTCTACACACACCAAACATAGCATCGCAATTTAACGCGTGTAGTTTGATATTTTCACGAGCTATACCTTAATTTGTTCTTCGTAGTCTTTACCATGATCTAAATGCTGCATTTGGATTTTCTCCGAAGAAATATTGTCGTCGACGGAATGTCAACCGTCGAATAAACCAAGCGTCTCAGAGGGGGTGCAAGCTGTGGATGGGAGGGCAGTGTGACGTCACAACTTATTAAATACGGCTGAACAAACTGGGTTGTTAGAGCTATGGCGGCTTTGAGGAAACTCCGATGTAATGTCTTGAGGATTTCGACAACAGCTCTGTTTCTTCTTCTTCTACAGTTATCGAAATCAGGTATGTTACGATCTAATGTCTTTACTGCCAGCCGGGGTTTACTGTGTAGGGATCCGATACAGCTGAGGCACTTATTTCAGCGAGGGAATGCATGATACTTTACAAACGGCGGCAGAACTTGAGTTTTATTTTGGTGTTTCTTTACCACGCAATTTAGTTATTTGGCGTGATTTGCGGAGCTGCGATTTCACAGTGAACTCATTTGGCAGAATCTATGCCCCCGTACTTCAGATTGGGTCTGGTTCGCGCGAAATCGTTGCAGTTCACAGAAACAAAAGTTTATGTCAGCGATAGTTTCGTACGACTTCCTGTATTATACTAGGCTGTCATGCGTGTGTCAGTCGTAACGGGGCCCCATCCAAGGTGAAGTCGGAAGACTGGAGATATCTGATTTTGTGTTTACATTTATTTTCACAGCAAATAGCTGAAACTCGAACCACCCTTATATCTTGATTCGACCAGTTTTGCTCACAAAATAGACCCTTATTCCCTACACTGCCTTCGCTGACCAGTACAGTAGGTCGATTTCTGCAAAACTTGGTGTTTTCGGGTCCTATTCCACTTGGCCCTTTGTTCCATCGAGTCCTTCATTCGAAACTGCGACCACTCGGTTCGGAGCCACTCAGGCGACTCTTGTTTTTTTCGCACAGCGAAATCCCAATGAAAATTTCCATTGAATGTTGAGATTACACGTCGTTCCTAAGGGACTTCAGAAACCCCTCATGTGGACTTTCTTCGATGCCCGTAACAGAAACCGTGTTTATAAGAAAGGATTTGGGGAAGGGCTTACAGGATGGTGGCAAATAAATGGCTGGATAGTGAGAACGGCGCAACATTTGGAGACAGGCAGAGAACGCAAAAATGCCGTTCCTGTCTCCAGCTCCTGTTATATGACCCCACAAGACTTCAAACCGTGTTGACCCCATCGGACGTTTGCTTGCCAACCCCGGCAATTAATGGCTAACTATCAAATCCTTGTGAACAGCTAAGTTCTCGAGAAATCGTCACAGCAACGATGCCACCAAGTCCTTGCCGACACCAGAAATTTTGATGAAACTTCGACTGTAATTAAAATAACAATATTTTCACATGAACGAGGCATTTGGGGCGTGAAGTTGTAAGTTGACCTAATTGCCATAGTGAACGCTCAGTCAGAGAATGGCGATGGCATGTCCAGAACAAAGGGGAAATGCAAAACTCAATCAAAACGCAGTCAAATATGTGTCAATTATCACGATGACAGACCGAGTGTAACGAACGTATCCTTTCCAGTCGTGCTATTGAAGCATGGAGCTAGAGAAGCATAGCCATGTTTTATGTAGTGTATAAAGTTATGTTTTCGTTACAAGGATGCGAAGTGAGAAGAAGCAGATATACTGAAAAGCACATATGTAATTTGAAAGATTTATATGATGACCCTATAATATACCAGAGCCGTTATGTGGGAGAGTTCCGCACCTTGTCACAGACTTTCAGTCAACAATAGTCACTGGTGATGTTCAATGTGAGTTGTTATCACATCTACGCACTTAGCTTGTTCAATGATCACTGCTGCCTTTACATGAAATTGTTATGAAAATCGTAAAAATTGTTTGAAGGGTGACTTTAATTAGAACTTTAACAGTACCAGTCTGAAAGAAATTGTGAAAATTTGTGCATGCATTGAAGGTGATGCATTCTTCTTATCAAAGCTAACTTGTGTGTCTGACAGTCGCAGGATATGTTTGTACCAGTACCCTCTTTGCCCATGTCAGGGCTCCTAACCTACAGTCACATTTTTCATACATATAAATGACTAGAAATGCCAGTTTGTATTCAGGTTTATCTGCCGATGTATCCTTCTCAGTTGATAGAACAGAGCTACTAAATAGCATTTTGAGTGTTTGGCTCGCCGAGGCAAAGGTTTCTCTGATAAGATGTAGGAGAAGTGAATTAGTATGAAAGATAGGTTTTGTCAGAAAACGTTAGAACACCAACTGATAAAGGTATCAGACACTCTCTGTGTTGAGAGCTCGTCAAATATATTGCCACAGCCTTTGCAGAAGTTTCCAATGGCTTGTTACATGTATGCCATGCTGTGATGGTGGATGCTGTCCAGTAGTATTGGCAAGGTATATATAAACTTGTGATATTTGTCACTTCCCCCATAGTTTCCTATTCTGCTTGTTGAAAAATGAAAGCATAGCCATAGTTCAGATTTCAGGGAATAATTCCGTGGAAGTCGGCGGCGTTTCTAATTTAGTCAAAGTGTTGTAGACTGTCTGCCTGTCTGAACGGCTGCTTATTAAATGAGAAACGATGAATTCTGCATTGTGTCAAATGTAAATATGGTTAGATTGAAATGCCGTTTATCGTAGCCTGCCACTACAATAACTGACTCAATTTTATAAGTGAAAATCCAATCACCCTTATATGTAAGCCAAGCGTCTATATTGCCGAGCTAAACCAAAACTCAAATTATCATTCAAATATGATAAATTATTTCTGTAATTCAGGAAATAAATTTACGTTAAATTTACCAAAAACTTGTGTGCTGAGAGAGGATGTACTTTCATTGCAATGTACAGCAGAATGGAATTATGAAAAATGAGACGGTGGTTGAAGCTGCATCAAGTTAGTCTTAATTGGATCGTGCAAGATGGCGCTAGGAGGAAATTTAATAGTTGCAAGCAGTCTTGTAGAGTAGCTGGTCTCCGAGATTTTGAAATCTAAAGCTGGGAGTCAGAGCAAACATGGATGACAAAGGCTAGTAGTATGTTTGGTTAGGCAATCGCAGTGATTGGTATTTCTGATAGACGTTTTGTAAAGTGGCAAGGTGAGAAAAACAACTGAATGTTTACTAGGAGTGACCTCGGCCATTGGAAACAAGAAGTTCCATGCTGGTGACTGCAGGCCAATTAGTCTATTCCGGGGTGTGAAGAAAACAATGTTCTGGAATATTCCTATTCATTTGGGAATGGATATGGAAAAAGTATACAATTTCCGTTAAATTTCCCAGTGGAATTTGTTAACCTCTGTAGGTCAGGTAATTCCTGTTGCCACAATTACAATCAGAGCATGTGACTTTTCAGTACAAATCTTGGTGTTTTTGATTAGGTCAGTCTGCAGCAAGGTCACACTCAACAGTTCACTTTAAGTTGTTTCCAGCGTTTTGAAGTACCCGCAAGAACAAAGAGGATGGTAGTTGCCATGGTAACATCTGAGAACTATTTGCAAATGGAATTTCTTGCCAAATCGGTACTTGCAGATTCAAAAATGAAGCTTGTTGAAATTTTTCTTTCCACTCGCTCTTCCTGCAAAATATCTGCCTAATGTTCTAAAATCATATTTTATGTTTAAATATCATTTTTCTTTGCATGATTTTCACTAACGAGATCAGTTCTGTAATTCATTGGTGTTTTTTTCTGACTGGCTTAGTTGCATGAGGTTATTAGAGGTCATGTAGGTTGATGCTGGGGGTGATGGCTTGCTGAAAATGAAATATTTGCTTTATTTTTGAAATTTGCCGTAGTACTGGGATGATCTTGTAGCATTGTTGTGGACATGTCGCTGGTTCCCCAATGAAAATTATATACAGATACAGTTAACTAACGACAGTGTGTGTGTGGAAAGGTTTGCCTTGGCTCTCGAGTTGATAAATGCCCAGCTATTGTTTGTCTTGTATTCATGTACAATTATGATTACAATCGTTTCTGTTTGTGGTGTTAAAAAGTTTTGATTGCACAATACAATTGAAAATATTGATGTTAAAAGAAATAGAGGTAACAGCAGCGATAGCTTTAACTGGATTATAACAGTGCAGCATTCCCTCCTTTATACAAAAAACAAACAAAAATTATACCAGGGATGTCAAATGAAGTTTCTTTCCATTGGTTGTTTTGCCCAGTACACAAAATGGATGTGTTTTTAACATGTAATTGTTTTCATTTGCAGTCATAAAGTTAACAAGCTCATTAATCTGTCATTTAAGAGTCTATATACAGAGAGAAAAATTGTTGACAGACGTGGTATCTGGAAAATGGTAATGTCATGTAGATTAAAGATTTAAAACAGACTACAAGAGTGTCTTTTACAGAAAAGAGTTTCTAGCAAGTGATTTCTACTGGACAGACCTTTCTAAAAACCTCTGAGAAATCTCCCAGCTTGTTTACATAAAAGAGGTATGTTTTCAACTGTAGCGAGGGTGCAGTTGGCAAACAGCTTCTACCACTTGGCTTCCTTCAATGCAAACATTCTGAACATTACAAAGTGATTATTTTTTTCACCTCTTGAAGTCAAATCTATAGAAATGCTTCAAACAAGGCGCAGTGGTGTTCTGGGTTGTAAGTGAGTTTCTTCACAAAAAACCCTCTGTATTGTTTATGCAGAGCTCAGAAAAGGTTGGCTGTTGTCAGCTTCATGCTAGGATTTTATGCCTGATTGGTCTTCTATGGACTTGTAATGATCATTGCTCACAAAGGCTTTCATTTGACATCTGCCTTTCAATGTACTCCACTTTTTGAATATGGATTGGATTCCAGTTAGCATTTGCAGTCATCTTACGGCCATCCTTTCTCTTCGTCAATGAAATGCCTCCCTGGCTTCTGTGGCAACTGTTCCGTTCTGGGATTCGTCGGTGAAGTCAAAGACTTGTGCTTCAGTGGCGCAGAATTGATAACTGTGGTAATCTCTGTGTGTCTTGGTGCATTTGCTGTGGTTAGAAATGCAACATTTTGGAATATTTTGGACTGTGTAGTCAACAGTAGACTACTTCCATTCTGTGCGTGCATGAATAAAAAAACCAACAGGTAGAAAGTTAACTTGTCTCATGCAAGAGCAACCAGTTATTTTGTTTGCCTTTGAATGTTGCCTCTTCAGCGGTCTATTCACACTAATACAAATAGAACAATACTTATCTACCTGACAATACAGACACTGACTTGAGTCTACTCGTCTCAAGAAAATTCCACAGAACCCAAACCCTCCTGCAGTCCTTGTCCATGCTGCAGTCCCCCATAATTTATGCAGAATACCTCATAAATATGCGAGAATTTCCCACCGAATGCATGTTTCTGTTGTGAGCGACAAACTTTCCTGTTTGTTTGGCTCAGATGTTCACATGAAGCATTGAACACTGATTAATTATGAATGACTTTCTGAAAGTGAATGTCAAGAATAATGACAGTTCATTGCCACAGTTGTTAATAGCACTTACAGGAAATCCAAGGATTGTTCATTTTTCATGAAACAGCACTCTTTGCCACTTACGCTGATTAGTGACCTCGCAAGTTTTATTCCAAAATGTGTTATGAGCACTTGCAGAGTTAAATTGAACTGTTATGCCATGTTTTAGTGCATATTCCTACCTATTTTAATGGAAAAAGTAATTTTAGCATGTAAATTCCAAAGGTGCATTTTGCTTTAAAAGGTGATAAATTTTGCAAAGTGGAACATTTTGAAAAGTGGTCAACCAACTTTGCTGATGTAAATAGAAATTTATCCTGAGATAGTCTGTTGACCACTCTCAGTTTATAAATGCAAAAATTAATAGTGAAATATATGAAGGAATTATTATGCCGATTAATGGCATTCACTTTTAAAACTGTGAAATACCATTTTGTCATGGAATGTTTGTATTGAATTCAACTTTCACTAACATTTTAGATCTGTAGTTATCTTTTACTGCATAGAATGTAAAGTTAGAATTGCAAGATTGTGTATGAAATGTCAGAAATTTAGACAATTTTTTTCTATGTAAGAAAATTATAATTAATCTTAAGTTTGTATGAAAAGTTCGACTGTTTGAAAATGGCAGTGGTTTTATGGGATGTTGTCATACAAAATAATTGAAGCTAGCCCGGGGACATTCCCCCCGGCAGTCATCAGAAGAGCAACAACACATGACATAAATTTCCAGGTTGGAAACAAGCCAATTGACACTCTCCATACAAGAGCCTGGTGGAGTGCTTTGTTGCAGTGCACTGTGGGACACAAAGAGCGCAGACAGTAGACTACAGTGTGAGCAGTGGAGTGGACATCGCGGTTTGCCTGACTTGGCTAGGCAATTAGGCAGTTCAAATTGTCATAACATTAGGAAAACACAATTGCACTGTATAGGCTGGCTTCCATAGTTGTACCACGGCATGCTAACCTGTGGTAGGTTTCCTTTGTGTGGAGCCCAGCCACCTTGCAACACAAAGAGCTCAGCCAAGATTACTCACATAAAATGGGAATTATGTCTCATAAAAAACCTAACAAAGTCTGGCCGCAAATTTTATGTCAATTGGACAAAGAGATGGGTGTTAATTCTGAGGACTACTGCAGGACAGTGTAATTGTACTCGTTCTCTTGACCATCTGTTCCAAAGCTCATAAAAAACACAAGGGTACATGTATTTGGGCTATATGTATATGTTTGTTATCCCTCCTTTTTTTGAAGGACTTTGTCTCGTTCGGCCATGAGTGTGATTTGCCCCGTATTGATATATTGACTATCCAATAAATGAATATTGTGTATTTTTGATTTGAGTCTGTGTTTCAGCAAATTTTATCATGCGATGAAGCCATCAACAATGATCATTTATACCAATAATGAACTAGTATTGTTAGGAAGTCACGTTGTACTTGGCCTTAGTAGCGAATGTCAAGTTGACAATTCCACGTGTCTGTTAAAATATTCATATCAAATATTCTTGCAATATCTGACTGGGTCACAGGGGATCTTAATTCCTGCTATCATTCAGATGCCTGATGGGTGCCTGAAAGATACCCTTACATGACCTTTGACCTGACTCCATCCTTCAGATCAATCGATAAGCAGCAAAGCATAAACATATTTGCTGAAGGATTTAAAGATTTGCCACCTATCATATCTTTGCAAAGTTTCCTGTCAACTGTATCATTTCTCATTTTGGGGGACTTATTGTCGGCACATGGAATTAGAAGGAGAGCCATTAATAATGTGGCCTACCCAAGTGTTGCCATAGTGAAGCCTTTGGTGTCAAGGTTTTTCCTGTGGTTATTTTTGTGTTAAATTGGTCATTTTAATTTTGATCTCATCTGGCTGAATGTTTGAGGTGCCAAGAGGTGCTACACCTGGGATAGTGATTTAGTAGCGCAAGACATGATTGCCTTTCGATGGTCTAACCTGAACATGTCAGACTAGAAAACTAGCCTAGATTGTGAGTACACAGCTGATGGGCAAAGCAGAGCATGAGTCATTGGTACGGTTGTCAATAGGATGGTGAGGTGCTCTTGCTAATTGATTAGCTGTGAGAGGGAATCAAGGCATGATTGCAAATGTTGTGACTAGAGCAGATGTGGACGTAATCCAAGGTGTCTTCATGTACTTAGTCATTTATATGTAGCTTCTAATCCATCATTTTGAGATGATAAATGTACTCTGTGGAGAAAAAAAGTAAGGCTATATTGTGTAATTAATAAAACAATGTAAAAATTAGCAATGATTATAATTTTCTTTGTTTGAGCTGTTTTAAAATTAAAAATTTCAGAAAAAAGTTATACATATTTGTTATTGAAGTGGTATGTGATAAGTACATGTGTAAAATGTATCTCATTCTGTGTTGTAAATTATTGGATGTCAACTCCCTTGCCTTAATTTATACATATCGAAGTCCTGCCTTAATTTATACATATCTAAGTCCTGCCTTAATTTATACATATCTAAGTCCTAGTTAGTTAAAAACCTCTATCACAGTAGTGTATTTTGGAAAAAAATCAAGCTTCAAAACGAAGTTGCCATGTGGAAAATTTTACAGGCAAAAGTTTACAATTTTCTTTAACAGGAGTAAAACTAATATCAGCTTCAAGTGATATGTAAAATGTTATTTTGTCATGACTTTATGAAAAACTTTCAGTGAACTGGTTGTGTATCCTCAGATATTCCATTGCTTTGTCCAGCTCCCATTATGATGTTGAAAAGCCTTTCTCTCAATAGATTCAAATTTCTGTATATCAATGCAAAATATGCATATTTGATTTATGGCAAGTCAACTGACTGTGTGGTCACTGAAATATGAATGGATTGCCGCCAAAACTGTTGCCCAACCTCTAAATGTTGTTGTCATAGAGAACCCTGAATGGATCATGGCAAAGATTGTTTTCAGTTAACTAAAGAAAATCTATATGTACCTTGACCTTTTTCTTGCCAGGCATGTCACTTTCCAATCTTTTAAGTCAGTACAAAGCGGTACTAACCCTAAACCTTTTCACTGACTTAGTTGATATGTTATAACACCTTGAGCGCCAAAGTCAATTTTTGTCACTTTTAAAATACATACTTTGTAATGTTTTTTTTTTCAAATTTTTTGCCAAAATTTTGATGATAAACTGTAACAAATAAAATACGATGTCTACTTGGTCCAAAAATTCAAAAAATTTCAGAAAAATGTGCAAAAACTGGTAAAATGTTGTACTAAAATTTTAGTGGTCAAAAATTATGGCACTCACAGGGTTAAACCAGTACTTTGTTAAAATGCAACATATCTTGACCTGTTATACTTGACTGGTTTTAACCAACTTGACCTGATGGGGATGCTTGAACTTGGCAGCATAAGGTTTAAATATAGTGTGAAAAATCTTACAAAAGGTCGTGTGATTTCATCACACTGTCACAGAAGGAAGAATTCCAGATTTGTATCATTGTGTTATTTGTGTATGTGGAGTTTTTTTCAGATTTATGTTGACAGTTTGGCAAAGGGGAACGGAGTGACTGGGAGATGGATGGCTATTTGGCTACCAATACGGTCCAGGCTGAAGGGCCATTTTTATGCAATCAAGGCAAGACTAGAGTAATCATACGTAGACATACAAATACAATTTATGAGTCAGGGTGCTGAAAATGTCCTGCATTTATTCTATGTTTATCTGAAAATACAAATCAACCATTGAGACTAATATAAAGAGTTAGAGATGGTATCATGATCTATATCGGTAGATGATAGAGAAAGATTGGCCGTGTATAGAAGATCTCTTTTACGATATCGTAATGTGTCACTTCTGTTGTTGGAGATGGAGGCTACTCAGTAACACATCATTGACTTCACAAAATAAAAATTAACGCTTGATTGATATTACAATGAAAAAAGGCTAATTGAAGGAGAGACAATTTTTTCCTGCAATAAGTCAGCTTTAAGCGTAATTGAATTCATTGCATTATGGGCAATTTTTTGATTTGGCACTGTGAACTTGAAATTTCAAAGTCTTTGATGTAATTGCTGAACATGAAAGTGAATTATGTTTTTAAATCCTGAATGATTGAGCAATTCTGAATTATAAGTATTTTGGAAGTGTACGGCCGCTGTGTCTATGAAAGTGCTGAAGCCTACGACGTGTATGTTGGACGCTTTCATATAATTAGCCGCTTTTGTGTATCACTTTCAGTTTTACATAATTTGCATAATGTGGATATCTCTGCCAGGGTCAAGGACAGGACACACTTTTAACCAAAGACAAACTCCATTGCAGAGAAACATTTCAACTGCATTGAGTGCCAGTTGATGACCTTTGACCTTGCTAGCAATGTGTACAGTCAAGGCAGGAAAAGTATATGCTAGGTCTCGATGCCAGTTGGAAAGATGCCACAAAAATGACTTCAACTCTTTGACTTTCTGATAATTCTGACCGGTACGTTAACTAAGCTGTATTTGTAAGTGCAGAACTTAAAGTAGCCACTGTGTGAATAATATGAACCATGAAACAAAATTGTGTTTCTAAAATTGTTTGTGTCCTGACAGGTTTATTTGTAGAAAGTCAAGAGTTACATGAAATAAATTGCAGATGATATTATACGGACAGTGTAAATTATTATAAATTGACCCATACTTTGAGGCAGCTGATTCTAAAATAAAGTGATAAGATACAAAGAGGCTGAGCTTCATATACCATTGGAAATTGCAGTCTACAATTCGCAAAACCGTTCATTGTCAAGAAATAAGGCAGACCCCTGAACAACAGCATGTCTTTCTTAATGGTAGCAAGATGCTTGTCTTAGGGTGTCTGTCATCCTGTAATAGATGCCCCTAAGATAATGGCAAATAGCAATATTGCTCAGTATTAACCCAATGTTCTATTCTTCCTGCATCTTTGCCTGTGTACTTTTGAACGAGGATAGCAAATCGGCATCTTTACTGCTAAGTACTTGAAATTGTGGAGCCTCCGAGCCAATTCAAGAATTTCTGTATGGTGCTTTGCACCTCGAAAATGAAGGACTTAACATATGCTCAAACTTTCCTAAAGAAAACTTTCAATCTTAGTCTCTCAAACTCAAGAATAAAATTCAGGGGTCGTTGTGCAAAGTTTGGTAGTAGAGGAACAAATTCCCAATATTTACCATTATATGAAATCAAAATGGCCGCCATCCCTGTGTTATCTCCAATGGGAAAAATAAAATTCCAGATTTTCACAAAACTAAGATGATGGAAACTTTATTTACTCCATAAACTTCAAAATGAGACCCACAAGTGGTAGGCAAAAAGAATGCTGTAAATGTTTGAGTCTGTATATCTAAGTACTCAAAGTTTTCTTGTTTATTTTATACCTTGTTATTGTTCAAAGTAAGAGAGAGGCACAGAGAATGAGAATATTTTTGGTCACTTTTCAGAATAATATCTGAATATGTAATGTATGGCGATGATACACATTGATAAAATGACACGATGTAAGTATTGAGCAAGTAAACAAAATCAGAATAAGTAAATGAGCTAAAAATGACCTTAATAAACCAAGGTTTGCATTGAGGTGAATTTGAGGGAGAGCAACCCCTGTTTTTTTTAATAAATCTATTCATACAGGATGTTATGAACTTCATACAAGTTCTTTGCATAATGCAAACATATGCAAATTAGACATTATCATGTAAAGTAGCTTCCCCTCTCTTTGTTTATCAGCTGTTGAGAACACAAGCTATTTTTCCACTAATTAAGAGATGAGTTTTGCTTTGGTCATATATGTGAAAACTTAAGGTTTTGTGCATTGGTTTCAAAAACGCAAAGTTGCAATTCGTAACCCTATCCAACTGACACACATCATTACAGTGGCACACAGGTTCCTTGTCCACAAACTAACACTCACCGGTACATAGTTACAGGGTTTGTAATACATAATCTAAAGTACATAAATATGCACCATTTGTAATGAGGCATAATCGTTATATTTGCATAGTTAATAGTCATTCGTACACTACAATACTGATCCATCGGATTGTATAAACTATTGTACTGTAGGTTTAGCTGTACATGGTAGATCCCTTATCATTTACAGTGACACAAGAGTTCCATCCCAGAAGCTGACATTTTGATCACAAATTATGCAAATACCAAACAATATTGCATTGATATTTGATTAAATATTCACCATTTATACCATTTATACACAAAAAGGTGAAAATTTAGACATGATATATTTGGTCCAGTGTGCAACGTGGCGCAGCGCAAGATAAATGAACCCTAGATACATGTACTATATGTGTGCAGTTTATTCATCATGTATAAGATTATTTTGCCAGCAAAGGTGAACAGATTAGGAAAAATTTACATTGCACTGATAGCTTTTGTGAATTCACTTTAGAAAACTAGTTTAATGAACACACACAGGGGACGTAATCGAGATGAAATTCAATTAATCAGATTGCAGTGTCTACAAATATGTCTTTATGTCTCCGCTTTGGATAAAAACCATTCCCATATTGATGCATATTTTGTGAAAAAAGCTGGTAGCTTATTGAGAAGTCTTAATCTTTTTCAGATCTGTGACGCTGAAAATATTATAAATGTTTTTGCATTAGAAATAAGTCATCATTTACAGTGTCAGTCATTATTTCAGTTGACTTTTCCAAGAAATATTCACACATTACTTACAGAAAGGCCTGAAAATGAGGCCCATTAGTCTGTTATAATTTGTCTCTGGTAATTTTTTTCTCCAAAATGCAATGATTGTCGCCATGTAATTCTTTGATTTGTTGTACTGATAATGAGATCAAGTGTTTTCAGATGGACTCTCTCATCAGTGATTGGTTCAGTTTACCATCTGCCGAAAACAAAAAGATACATGTACTATGGAACTGTTGTCACCACCAAGATTACCATCTTGTTTGAAAAAAGTTTAACCTTTTGGCATTTATGATATTATTCATGTGAAATTTTATTGCTGGGACTCTGGCTTTCATGTCAACTTTAAAATAAACAGGCCAAACTGACCTGATAGTGGAAGAATTATTTTATTATTGGTCAAAAATTGAATGAGCCCCACCTCAGCCATGCCATCAACCTTTCATGTATAATGAGAATTGAGTCTGCAAATTAGCTAATGTAATTAAGTGGAGGCTATTTGAATTTGTTAATCAGCATAGCCTTCAAATTAATTATCTTCACAATTTAATAAATCTTGTTAGACTGTCTGATTAATTTATGAAATTAAGAAAAAAGGCAGAAAAAATCTAATTAAAATTTATCCTACAGATTTGAATAGCAGACAGACGGTATAAATGTGTCCCTGGAGGAATGCTGTCAGAGTTTGATATAAGAGGATTTTGTGCAAAATACGGCGATAAATATGATGAAATTCAGTTTTTTCGTGATTGATGGTACCTGTAATATATCTGTTGTATGAATCGTTAATCCACTCTCTATTGATAATGTATCATTGTTAATCGCCAAATATATGACAGGGGTATTCTTTTTTCTATGAAAGGTCATAATATCATGACATGCAGTTTGAGTGTATCAACTTTTATTAATGGCAGTAAATGTTGTCAGATTATGTCAGATTTGGATTCTAGCCATTTTTATGATGTATTTGACATTTTTTACGCCTATCAAGAGTACCATATGATATCAGAAGAGGTCAAAACAGGGAAATACCAAACGTACATGGGTGCAGCATAAAGTATTGTAATTATTGATATTTACACTTTCATTCAAAATGTTTTTTTTGGTCTGTCCATTTTATGTTGATACCTCCCTGACACAAAATTATTTGCCGTTTTGAAAATATGAAACCCATCATTCAAGATGACATTCATAAGTCTGAAAAACTGCTTGATATCTTTGATTAATAAAGCGTGTTTCGCCAGCAGACAGGTTTAGCTGAACTTTCCCCGTGCGGGATGTTTGATATAAAATGTCATAAACTACAGTCTTTGAAATGGACGCATATATGCTACACACATAAATGTAATAATTTATTATGGCAAAACCAGACACCACACATTTCTCACAGATATTTTTGTTTACTCTCTGATATGTTAAATTTTTTTATGATATCATTTCCTTATGATATCATCCATTATGTGTAAATCTGTGATTTTTGTCAAAATCCTACAAAATCTCCAACTCAGCCAGTGCTATCTTTCTTTCTGAATTTGTCAGACAATAAATAAAACAAATAGCATTTTACGATATCTCTACTTTTAATGTTATCATTTGATTTTGTATTGCCGCAGGACAAACTAATGAAAGCATAAGTGGTAGCCGATAACAGCACATCATAAATTTACATAGGCTTACATGTAGGCTCATCGAGAAGCGTTAATGTCTCCGATTCTCAGCAGGTCATTCATAGAAATTACAACAAATATTTACCAAGTGACAATGGTGAAAATACGGCATGGGTAATTATTTATGTATTCTTTGATTTCAAGGAAGTTGTAGCCTCCTTTCTGTTCCATCATGACAGTCCAACCAGCACTTATGTAAAATTAATTTGAATTGAGCTAAAATATCGTACATGTGGTTACACCGAAGTATAAAATGTAGAGAAACTTGTCCAATTCTATCTACTCCATGCAGTGCTGTGACCTTATTCTGCAAGCATGTGTATTTGTGACCTTTAACCTTTATCCTTTCATGCCTATCACATCCCTGGCCACAGAATCAGTAAAAGGCAGTATTGAGTCAAAACCTATGCAACAAAACAGGCAACATACGGGGCATGTTGTGCCCCTTTGGTTTAAACGAACTTGACCTGATGGTGACATATGAACTTGGCAGGATAAGGGAGCTACCATGGAAGGGGGAAGGTTTGTGCACTACTTATAGGAGGTCACCCTTGTTGCCAGGGAAAAAAATGATTTGATGGATGTTTTTACATCTGTCAATACTGAGTGACGAGCCAATCATGAGTTAGTAACTCTGAAATGAAAAATAAGCAACAAAAGCTAATGAGACTATGAATGAAATGTCAATTGTATTTTAATAATGGTCTTGTTTCAAGAATGTTTGCAGACCAGTTGGTATTAAAATATGTGTTTTTATGAACAAAATTTGCATTTACAATTTGGTTTCTTTCAGTGTTAAGATCATGTAACTAAATGTGTGTAGCTTGCAAAGTACATACACTGAATGAAAAATTTAGTCTGTTCTCATGGATTTGATTAAATGCTGTGCTAAGTCAACCTGACATATTTTTTTTATATTTTTTGAAATCAGTAAAAAACTGATTTTGTTAAGTGGATAGCAGTACAAAATCACAAAAAGGAAGAAAATGAACTCATACAGAGTGCAAAATTGCAGCTGACACCACCCCAGGACACCAACAATAATTGAAATATTTGAAGTATTTTTAGTAAACAGCAGAAGTGTAATTGAGTCAACAGCATGTGATGAGTGGTGTTATTTTGTGCATTTGATAGGTCCAGAAATAAATCATCAATGTAGAACCCAAGGGAAATAATCATGCCACTATCTGTGTAAGATTAGAGCGGCAGTTATCTTCATTTTGTCCTCAGAACACTATTTGGAGTGCCAAGTTTTACATTGATATTTACTCCTTTGAATTTGAAGCACTTTTGTTTGATTACCATTTGCCATGAATTCTTTACCACTATAGTGACAGCTTACATTTGACTGAGTGAGAGCATGTTGAGATCTTTGCCTGTCTTTGTGATTTCACTGGATGGATGTTCCAAACGAACATCAATTTTAAATATTTCAATGGTTTTCTGCTTTGTTTTTAAAAAACAAAATTCATACTTTCCTCCCTAAAGCCATGTCAAAATTCTTGAATTAACACAGCCTTTGTAGTGAGTAAATGGGTAATTTTATCACAGTGTCTGGTGTGAAACACCAAACCCCAACTGGCTTACTAGTCACTTCAAAATACACTTGTACAAATTTCAGGACAACTGTGCCCTGAAAATACCATGAAGAAACAGATGTGTACTTGTATGTATTAATGACTGATGTTATTGACAACTGAATTGAATTAAATCTAATTTAAATTCGTTGATCAACAATACATGTACCATTGCATGTTTGTATGATACAGTGTTTTAGGGCGTATACCTAACATTTCAATGCTGTGTATGTTTTGTACACAGTGTTTTAGGGCTTACACCTAACATTTCAATGCTGTGTATGTTTGTACACAGTGTTTTAGGACGTACACGTAACATTTCAATGCTGTGTATGTTTGTACACAGTGTTTTAGGGTGTATACCTAACATTTCAATGCTGTGTATGTTTTGGAAAAGTAAAAAGTAATAGGCTTGCTTATTGTGCGAAAATATGAATAAACGTTAAAGCTATATAGTGCCTTTGCTGTTACATTCATTGACTTGAGACCAGTCCCTGATGCAACACTCCAGTCAATGCATGAATGGCTGAATGTCTCTGGAAATGTGAAATTGCCCATAACACTGAGAGTCCAGTGACTGGTAATGAACTCCACAGCTAGCCAAGCTTAAACCGTTTGAGCGCCAAAATCGATTTTTGTCGCCTTTGAAAAATATATCCCAGTCAATTTTTTTCAGATTTTTGCCAAAATTTTGATAAGAAACTGTAGCCAACAAAATGTGATGGCCATTTGGTTCAAAATTATAAGAAAAATTACAGAAAAATTCATAAAAATTGGTAAAATGTTGCACTAAATTTTTTGGGGAAAATTACAGCACTCAAAGTCTAAAACTGACCAATGAAATCACTGGATACCATTTATCATGATAATGTAATTAAAATAATTAAAAAGAAAATAAAAACAAGGAAACAGTATTTCAGTGATATATGAACATTCATAATGTTTTAAGGGATGAGGTTGTTATCATAATGGTTTTGGCAGGAAATTAATATAATGGAGAAATTTCATTGGATCGAAAATTTATACCATTTTAACTGTCAATTACTTTGGATTGGAAGTCTAATTGTCTATGAGATCGTTGTCTTGGCTTGCACAGTGAAGTATCACTTAGACACTTGCTATGGAAAAGCATTTATATGTACTGAGGTTACACATGTACAAGCTTTGAATTGAAAAGTTTGAAACTTCACTTAAACTTTCATATAAGAAGCTTTTAAGCCATTCTCTTCCATTAATGTCTGGAATGAAAATGGGGAGTCGTCATGCAAAGTTTGGGATTAGAGTAACAGGTTATCTAAAATTTTATTGATATTTGAAATTCAAAATGGCTGCTTTACCCTGTGTTAACTCTTGAAAGTAAATTTCCATTTTCAAATTAACAAGACAGTTTAAATTTCATTTACTCTGCAGACTTCAAAAAGTCCACACAACTGGTTGACCATCAAAATATTGTACAAAATTTGAGTACAAAACTTTGTCCCGCTGACATATTTTACCATAAGATTACAGCTACCCCAAATAATGTAAGGAGAGCACCGCGATCATGTACATCTACATTTTCATTCACAATACATTTTGATAAAGATGATTGGAAATAAGGAGTAATTTCTTTAGTTTTAATATTTTGAGATGATCTCTATGAATATTTTGCCCTTACCCATCACATACACGTTACATGTTGTACATGTATCTGAGTTCAAATTCTGGTTTTTGTGACATCCCATTTCTTGATCTTGTCCTGTAAATACCAGTGCTACGTGTAAATGAAGGAAAAGTACCAGGCAGCTGACATACTGTATGAAAGCAACATCTGGCAAACGTGTTTGCCAAATTTTTGCCCAGACAGATCTGTCTGAAATTGATCTGCACTTGTTGGTGATAGACTAGTGTATTTAGCTTGAAGTACCCTGTGTATTAACAAAGTTGAACCTGTTCACCCCCATTTTCCTTTGAACAGGTCCACAATCACCATTGATAACAGTGAGTTTGGACTAAACCACAGTGATAAAAGGGTGAATTTGAAGCAGTATCAGTTCGATGTGGCACCAGCCTATTGCAATGTGAGCTGATGCCGCCCTGTGTAACTGATCTGATCACCACCTGTCTGTGGTATAGAGCATGCCGATAGCTTAAGGAGATCAATTTGCATCCCCTTGACATTTATTTTGTTTATTTTTGTTCCTGTAACACCTTCCTATGCTCTGCGCCATATGCTATGGATTGTGTCCAGGTTCTGTGTATTCCCGTGGTTGGAATAGTTTGTGTCTAGAGAATGGTGCTGAAGGGGACAAAATAGCAATCTTTTTACATTATTTTTGTTACTTTTAATTGGCAGCAAAAGTTATTTATTCTTCTAATTGAAGTATGGTAAGTGGTTATTCGTCAAAAATGGCATGTAAGCCCTGTTCAAAGATATAAATACTTTTGCTATAGTTTCTGACATAGTTCAGAAAGCACATGTGTATGTACACATGTACAAAGTCATCTGAGAAATGATATATACATGTACATTTGTTTGGTGTGCATTCATAAAGCAGGGTGAGAGGTTTCAGCAACAGACAAGTAGAGGTTTGTCAGGTGTGCGCAGAATAGTGAAGAGTGATCTGAAGATTTTGCGATTCAAAAATATTTCAAAACTGTTACTTTCACTTGTTTGCAAGTGAATTAAGCATTGATTTCTTGAAAAAATAGATTGCATTATTGTTGTTAACAAGTGAATTTAGTAAAAAAAGCCCACAATAATTGGTAAAAAAAAACCGCAATAAAAGTGCATTTTAAATGAATAGGCACTGTGTTGATAAGCTAAATGGTCGGTGTTTCAATATACTTTCTGAGATTAGAAGAAGTACATGTAATTGAAGCACAAAACAAAAATAGTGAAAAAACTCATCAAAAGTTACAGCTATTGGCTGTTAAAGCCTCTTGGAAAATCCTGGAAAAGTCATTGAAAATAAAACTGAGTTCCGGAAAGCCCTGGAAAATTGATAGTCCACCCACAATTTTCAAAAATGAAAAGATGATCAGTTGTGATAACATAAAAATGATATGTAAAATTGTTTATAACAATGATATCTAGAAAATGTTATCTAGACCTCAAAAATCCTTTAAAGTCTTGGAATTTGGTGACTTTTTAGTGTATGGACCCTGTACTTGTGTTCACATAAAAAGGGCAAAAACCATGTATCCAGAAGCACTGTTGTTTTGTCAGGTCCGATGAGTTTGTTCATTAAGCATGGAAAATGTGTTTCAGGTTGACACATGTCAAGTAAGATCAGCCAGGGTTACTGAAAAGACACTCATCCAGTCCTCAGGCCCCTTACGTACGGCTTGAACTTTGACTGTAAAGCACTCATGAGTATTAGAAAGTTTGAAAAATTGTTTGATTTCAGCAAATGTTCGCCGTGAATCTACTTTCATGATATCTGTGACAAATAGTGAGTCACCTGTCTTGAAATCAGGTCTCCTAACACACAGCTAACATTTACCCTCAAAAGAATACATGCCTGTATTTGCATGGCTCTGAATAAAACTACAGAGATTAGCAAAACCAGTGCTCCCTTTACACAATAATATTATGAAATAGTGGCTGCTTTGATAAGTGTGTGACATATATCTTTCCAGACGTGGATAAATATCAAATCTTTCCAATACTATTTCAACAATATTAGCAGTTTTGCTTTTCAACAAATCTGTCTGTCAGGATTGTTTGATAAATCATGCATGGTTGTTAACAGGGGCTAAATCCAAAGAAATTCTGCTTTTGAAAATGACAGACTTTTGAAAGGGTATTTTTTTCAAATCTACAGCCATGACTTGGTAAAGAATGAGCTGTCATATCTAGATCCCTGTGATGTCTTTATTTGCTGTGTCTATGCAAAGCCCATAATCCCACAAATAAAATCCGTTCTGATGGTGTTATACTGCCATCACATAGATAGAGATACATGTAGACTATGAAAAATGTCAAAATATGTCATTTTTATGAGCTGACTAGGTTTATCTCCTCTGTATCTTGGTTTTTTTTTTTGCATTGTGTATTGAGATATTGATATTCAGCTATGATGTCTGGGTTTATGATTTACAATAATTTATCAGGTCCCTGTCCTAGACCAAAGGGAACACTGCTTCTTTCGTGATGGGTTACAAACTCATCTAGGGTGTGGTAAATGTGAGAGAGACTCTCTGTGTGAGGAGTCAACGCCAACAAACTGTGGAAGGGGATAAGAGATACACCCATGCTTCCTCATTCTGCAATAATTTTTGGACCTTGTGCTACTGTACCAGTGATATTTCAAAATAGACTTTATCATTTAGACATAGATTTCAGAAATGAGGTTTTGATTCTGATGAGTTGCCAGTTGATCGTACTGTAAACGTGTTTCAAAGTTTCTCAGAGCTGTTGTACATGATGTATACCAACTTATCTCTACTCATGTGGAATTCTGAACTGTAACATGGTGTGTGATGTACAGGCCTGAGTACAGTTAGCTTTTGTGTGTCATTCATGGATGCCCATTGGTGTTAAGGAGTACATGTAGTTTCATTATTGAAATGCTGAGGCATTCAAATGGACACAGGAAACCAGCCAGCAACTTTAAAATATGTGTGGCTGTGCTCACTAGTTGAGTTCCTTCAAAAGTTTGATTGTCCAGGGGCTGAGTTTCTCTTGAGATGTAAAAAAAAGATGAGGTGAAGAATGAATGTTTGCAATCAAGCTCCAGCCAAGACAGTTTGAAGCAGCTACACATGGAACAGAGGGCTACAACCTCGTAAATAAGCCTCGGCAGATACTTTTATTTAGACGTTGATCACATATTTTATGAATGTAGGGGTTGAAAATGAGCTCTGAAGCATGGGTCAGGGGCTCTAGCTTGTCCACCTCCTCCATAAATCAATGGTGATAAAACAGGGTAAAAATGCCATCATCGGTCTTTCTAACATTGACTTGTTCCACTTGTCAAAATTCTGACTGTAAATTCATGACAAATTTGACAGTCTCGGGATTTGATGAGAAATGTTCGTGCCTAGTCTGTTGGTGACACGAAAAAACAGATTAATGGAATGAGTTTGGAATCGGTCTCCGCGTTGACAGTTTCCCAGGAAAATATTTCACCATGAAAGGGAACCAGTTGTTTCCGTTTTTTGTGTCCAAATTTGCCAAATATTTGAAGTGTTGAACATTTTGATCATTTGGCAAGGATAAAGTTTGCTGTCGGAGAAACTACAAAGAAGAAAACAAACGTTATGATGAAAGCATATGTAGGAGGCTACGCAAATGCAACACAAATTTCAGTTATATTATTCAGAACAATATTTTTCTTCAAAAAAGTGGCTTTCACGGTTTTGTGTAGTATCATAATGCTTTCTTTGATGGCATTGATAACCATACATAGGTTTGTTGTTGATGAAAATTGAAGGAAAAAGGATGTAAAGATTGCCATATGTTTGTGATAATGTGTAATTGTGGCGTCGGTAACGTGGTTGATTACTTGATAAGTGATGATGTGGGTATGTGAGGTACACCATGATGCAAGCTTTCTTTTGAAGATGAAAAACATTTACCAGAAAACGAAATCATGTTTGGGTGGATAGAAAAACAAGTTTTCAATGTCTTGTAGTAGAAATGATTTTGTGAATATCCCATGTAAATTCTGAGCTGTAAGAGGCATTTTTCCCATAGTTCTCTGCTATTTATGGACAGTAATTGCGTTGAAAATGTACTTTAAAGACATTATTCCATTAATGTTGAACTTTGTGGATAACTTTCATGAAAAATTGGCGTGTTGTACCCTGGTAGATTGTGTATATTTTCTTAACATCCTGTTTGTCAAAACATCATCTCCAAGGCTTTACACTTAAATATAACAAGGCCTGGTTTCTGTGACGGTTGAAAATACATATGCTTAGTTCAGGGAGACTGTGTGTTTCTGAGCTCAACTACTTTTCAATACACACTCAGTGTTCACAGTGTTGACAGGGCAAAGACACCAAAATGCATTCCTATCGATAAAAAAAAAATCACTCTAAAAATAGTGGATTTGTAAAAGAATATCAACGATAAGATTGCTAAAGAAGGGATGTGGAAGCAAAAACTGGAGATAATGTTTACGATCCAATCAATTATGTTGAGCTGTGGTCGTAGCACTTGTAATATCAACGCTTCTGGTAGTGACGTGTGGACCCACACACCGCGTAGATGTTCTAAATGTGTACATCATGTCACTGGCTTGACTTACTTTGCATTGATTTCATCAATAAAAGCGGTTTCAAGCTGTCATCACATCGTGCACGTACACCGACAGTTGTGTGAAAATAGATGAGGTTTATATGTGATGTGATGAGAAAGGCAATAATAAAGTGTTAATGCCGATGAGGTAAATTGTCAGGATACTTGTTTGAAATACAGAAAAAAAGGATAGGGACGGTAAAATTTCTTGTGTAGCCCTCAAGGCTGTGAATTGTTTGTGGTTTTGTGTAAATTTTCACAATCAGTACCACATGATAAATGAGTTTTGTAACATCTCATAAAAAATCAGACAGTTTGCTTAAAATTTAACATCGTATGATAGAGGAGGAACATGAACGTCAAATTTGCTAAAAAAAAAAGTTTTTATCTGTATAGTACATTAATGCACATGTTTATGGTTTCAATTTTTTCACCACACTGTAGTTTTATACAATGCCAGTATGTGTCACATGAAAAATAAAAATTGAATTTTAAACTAAAAAAGAGGGAATTTAGACTCTGGTCTCTGTAATTTTAATGTCGTTAAGAAGTTGTACATGGCTTGTACTCCTGCAGATAATGTGATTGAGCTGTGAAATAAGGTTGCCAAAATATTTCTTCTTTATGCACTTCGAGATAGTGATTTGTGAAATCAAGGCTATCCGACTCAAGAGCGATAATACAGCATTAAATTCTTACAACCTTTTTCGCAAACTTTGAGGAGCATCACCCGTTTCAAAATGCCAGGAACCATTGCTCCCAGAGTCTCCTCTGCAAAACAGTGCATGTACTGTTGCTCACCAAAGCAAAGAGCAGATGTCGTGAGGTGTGCAAATTCCATTTATGTTCAAGGCATTGTCTAAATGTCTTGAAGGCAATTCTGGGATGAATTTCTTTGTCTATGAAGTAGCCCAGCGTCATTATTCACCACAAATATTTTTCCACGCTGCATATAACACAGTTTGGTATTTTATGTCCTTCAAGTATCTCACTGAGTTTGTCACTGAAAGGGAGTTGGTAGACTGTGGTACCGGCCCTCCACTCTTTATCTCTTTCTTGCATTGACATGGCTGGGCCAAGTACTTTTACACAAAGATTTGATTTGTGCCATGTTTAATGAACTGATGTCGAGTACAAAAACCTCTTTTGAACAGCTAGATTCACGTGCCATACAGCCAGCCTCTCTTCAACTCCATAAAAGTGAAACGTGTTTCTCCTTCTGCTCGTCAGACGAGGCGCAGTGGCAAAGGTGCCTGGTCCAGACCAGACGTATTTACCGACAGACACCAACAATCGCTAATATTAGAGACATAGAAAAAGTACAGTTCAGTTGTAAATTCATGCTGTGGTGAGAACGCATGCCAGATAATATGAAACTTTTCTAGAGTAATTTCTCAGCACTGACTTGGTTAACTTCAAGAAATTAATCAAATTTATCTAAATCTTTGTGTTGCACAATTAAGTGATTGTTTCATCGACCATCTGGAATTTCTTGATAATGTTAATCATTCCGGCCTTTGTAGAGACCAAATTACAACATTACGTACAATAGCATGAGCTGAGAAAAAGCAGAAACATTCAAGCAATTTTCATTAAATTGGTGTGCATTATTCTTGATGAGTAATTTCTTTCTCAGATTAAAAAATAGATTATGTGAATGGATTATTTTGGGCAAATAAACCCAAAAAATTTCAGGGAAAAATTTCTGCAACATTAGTCATCCAGGTTTACATGGATTAGCAGGCCTCGTTACAAGTTTAAAGCTTTATTTTGCCTGAAATTATGCAGTCTGGACTTTTTTTTTACTTAATTCCGTTTTTTTTGCAGCTGTTCAATATAAAACATGCTAGCGTGTAGCCTTTCGTGATGACTCAAACATTGGATTTTGTGGCACAGTCCAGAACCAAACCTGAATCAATATTACAACAGATCGCTAGAAATGTGATACCCAGTTTTTGAATAAAACATGAAATAAAGATATTCCTATATTGTAGTGTCACTGACAAAGTCACAGCAGGATATGGATTGCTAGCCGTTATGTTGATATACAGTGTGGAATTTTCATGCCCTGTTGTCAATACTAAAATGCATCTTTACATTTCACGATTTTTATTTTAGAAGTCTTGAAATTTAACCCTTTTCCTGCCGAGCGCCCTGTCCGTTATCCTGCCAAGTCGGTCAAAACCGGCCCCCTTTTCCGTGTCTACAGAAGATAGGCTCTCCTGCATGCTTTCCTGCCAGGCATTTGGCGGGAAAATACCGCATTTTCGGGGTACGATTACCGACCATATACGTGTTAGACTTCAAAAATTTTGCATGCCCGTATAGAGGGGCAACCGCTGATGAGGTTGTGTCCAGAAAATGACGAGGTCACGGGCGTTGTTTGCCCCGGGGGACGTGCACTTTTATGCCCTTTTCTAGCTTACTTTCGCGGAAGTAAAGCTCGTTCGCCGGCACGCACGGCCACACCGGGGAAACGTCACCTCTCTCGTGGGTTAGTAGAAGACCCAGGGTTAGTGCTATGGGTGCGGCAGCACCCTCAAACCTGTCCTGTTTCCCCTGGGTTGTGTCACTTGGCCACGTACTTTGAACGACTTGGAAGAGTCGCACAGTGCAGTCTGCTTTGACGTAGTGTCAACGACATAGTTCCGCCATTGAAGGAAGGCGTAGTTTGGCCAGTTCAGTGAACACTTAGCTCGTTAGTGTTACCGTTTCCTAACACGTTAGTTGTGCAGTTGTTACTAAGGTGCAGTTTTGTACCACCTTAGCTCTGGACAGTGCAACTGCTCTATGCACTAACCCCAACGACAGATGGTTGGTACAACGTCTACGTCGCACGAGCACAGCCTCCGTTGGGCTGTGCCCCTCCCACGTGATACAACGCACGTTCATCCATTACTATAGCGTCCTTACGGATCTGCCAAAAACGAAAGTGGGGGTTAAAAACAAAACAAACGAAAATATGCGATCATAGATAGTATTTTATTCGGGAATAATTTACATTATGCCGAACAATAAATCTCGGAGTCTGTCTCGACGTCCGAGTGCATGGTCCGTGTTTCAAAAATTACAATCGGGGTGGCAGATCCGTGTTTCAAAAATTATAATAGGGGGAATTGTACAAAATAATCCGTCTAAACAAAACAAACGAAAATATGCGATCCATAGATAGTATTTTATTCGGGAATAATTTACATTATGCCGAATAATAAATCTCAGAGTCTGTCTCGACGTCCGAGTGCATGGTCCGTGTTACAAAGATTACAATCGGGGGATTGTACAAAATAATCCGTGTTTCAATTTACAATCAGCGGGATCGTAAAGCACAAACAAACGGCACAACCGTGCTCAAAATGTGATCATGGTCCGTGTTAAGAATACAGTCAAGCCACTGTTAGGCGAAGCTGTCCCCTGTCCGTTATTTACGTCGGGTTCTCTTGCTGATGGGTGTCGTCGGGGCTGTGTGAGTAGAGGTCTGCACGCCAATGCTCCTCTTACCTCGTAGCATCATGCGATGATGAAAAGCCGCAAAACACTCACCCTCGTGAAGATGAACCCCGCACAGACTACATCCTTTGGACGTCTCAGACAGTCGTCCGCTCACAGTGGTCTTACCCTCTCTGCTGCATACTTTACAGCATTTCTGCCGCCCCTCCAAACGGCTGACAACGTGCATCGGCTGATTTTGTGGATTGATGTACGAGGCAAGAGAAACGGTGGCCTCGACCTCTCTCACACTGGGCTGCGATCGCCCACAATAACCGCCAATGAGTTGTTTCCCGACACGCAGATGAAACATCTTATGGGTCAGCTTACTATCAGGGTGTACATGCTTGAAGCATATATATGCATTTACCAGGGCAACATCAATCAGGTAACATGCCAGATATGTCCACCATCTGTTGTTCTTGCGCCCAGTGTGAAAGTACTTGCGCTTCTGGTTGGCTCGGTCGACGCCTCCCATGTACCGGCGATAATTATACAGCGACAGAGGCACTTGTCGCCGCTCGTCTCCCTCCCCCACTGGCACGCACTCCAAGGGTGGATAGACCGTATTCAAGATCAGCACCTGAGCGTTACTATCCTGATAAGCAGTGATGTTAAGACGAGAGTCCGTTCTGGTCGTGGCTTTCATATCCCCAACAGACAGAGGAAGGCGCTTCCTCTTACCCAGCGGAATTAATTGAGGGGGCATGGTGCGACGATTACGGCGGTTAAAACTCCCGACCATGTAGATCCCGGTCTACATCAGCTCTCTAGCAGTAACGACCGTGCTAAACAGGCTATCACAGAATAGGCTGTGATTATATCCACAGAATGGCTGGACCAGCTCCATCGTAATTCTTTTCACCACACCTCGCTCCTGCCGTCTCCCATCAGTCCGATCCCGATATTTCACACCTAGGTACGGTGCAAAGTTAGCGATGTATGCAGTGGTGGAGTCGCACAGCTGCCATATCTTGAAACCGTCTCGATCAGGCTTATGCGGTAATCTCTGCTTAAATTTAGAACGGCCCTTAAATCGCACCATGCCCTCGTCGATGGAGATCTCTCTACCCATCTTATAATTATTTACGCACCGGTCAACTATGGGCTCCATCCATGGATTGATTTATACAGGGGATCCTCCTGACACCGACGTCGGCGGCGTGCCTCATCAGGATCACGACGTGGATCGTTCTCTGGGTCTGCCAGATGAAAGTATCGCATAAGCTGCTGAAAGCGACTGCGGGTAATCACAGTAGAAATACCCTGGTTTCTCAGAAAGGGATCGCTAGACCAATAATCCTCCACTGATGATTTACGGTCGATACCCATACAGACTAAGACGCCAATGAACGCCTGCACCTCTCGGTAGTCAGCGTTACGCCAGTATTTATCTATTTTCCTAGCGATATGTCGCTGGTGGAATTTGGCGTATTTATTAGTCTCGTCCTTGGCCAATCTGATCAGTGTAGCTGGAATAAACTTAAAAAAGTAATCGAGCTCACGGGAGTGGCTGGGCAAGGTGAAAGTCGGTCCTCTCTCATGGTCAAAATCGGTCTCCTCAAATATATTAGCATCGGTAGTCTCCGACATACGCCAGACAGGAGGGGTGTCGTCCTCCGCCAACACAGCAGCAACGTCATCATCGTCGTCAGAGCTTGCCTCACCTACATACTGCCTGTCATAAAAGTCATCGTCCTCTGCCGCATCCTCGTCAACCTCCGAGTCGGACTCAGCGGTGATATCACCGTCGTCTGGGCGTCTGGGCCTGAACTCGCCCGTAGCAGCATCAAGGATCATATCTGGCTCAAAATCAGGTGGGCTATCCTGATAACGAACCCTCCGCACTATCTTTTTCGGCGGGGACATCGCAGCACACGAAACTATGGCAGGAGCGGGCTGGGCAGCCTCTGCTGATGACGAGGACTCAAGCTCTTTCGCACTGGGCACAGGAACCTCTCCTGACGCAGGATGAGGGCTCATAGTAGCAACAGGTGGTGTCTCTCCCGGAGCAGCCGGGGGAGAACCAATGGCATCAGCCGTCTCGTTACTCACTGTCTCACTAGCAGCAGCAGACGTAGTCTGTGCAGGTGAAGTATCTCCCACAAGAGCAGATGTAGTCTCTGCAGGGTGAAGTAGTCGCTCCCGGAGCAGCCGGGTGAGAACCACTGGCAACCGGTGACCCGTCATCATCCTCATCGGCAGAACGATCGCTCTTACGTTTACGCTTACCACTGGGTTTTTCAGCCGGAGATGGCTTCGCCTTACGGGAGCGTTTCTTGCCCGACTTCTTAGAACGTTTACTAGAGACATCACAACGATCGCTACCACTACCGCCCGGAGACTCTGCATCTTTGAGCTTCAGTCGTCTGCTCGCCTTCAGAAAACTTTTGCGGTCCGTCAAGCTCATGTCTGGAACAGTGTCGACAGACTAGCAGGTCCCTCCCTTTTAAAGCCACAGGGAAACAAAGCCCTGGACATGATTGGACGCAGGGGTGTTAATATATGCATCCACCTGTTATTATAATGGACCTACGGCAATCAGTCCACCAACCGGCGCTGACATTCCTACCCGTCATGTAAATTGCCTGTCCGCACCATTTGATATGCTAATAATACTCATTTGCGATGCAAATCCCTCGAGCACTTAGCATAACATAGTCAATGTCATTAGCATCTCAACTTGACATTCCGTCCAGCTGGGTACGTGGCATGCGCACCTGCCACCCAAGGACGTTGGCCCAAGCCCATGTTTAGTACGGGTGGGAAACCCGTATCTTTAACCTCATGTCCCTTCTAAGTACGCCTGCGCAGGGCGTATTGTCATCCAAGTCGGTGACAAGCCAACCCGACAGATCGCCCATTAAGCAGTAATGGACTGGCCGTCTCGTTCTTGTACGGCAACGAACAGTGCTTCAGCGGCTTGTTTAGGTCATAACGTCGCCTGCCGAGCGGCTTACCCAACTAAGGCGGTCAAAGATGAAGGATGCCAAAATTGTCAACGGCTGTCTCGGCCTCGTCCGTTGGGCAAACATGGCTCCTTCAAATAACGTGGCCAGCACGTCTACGTCATCAGCGGTGATGACGACCCGTCATTGACGCCCGAGTGCGTAAAACTCGGAATATATCGACAGGTACCTCTACCTGAGTCGGTCATACTACGGTATAAACCAAACACAGGTCTGCCAACTCCCGTTAGACTCGGCCGTTAGCCGAACTTCACAGGGACAACATAGGCGTAACAAGTCGGTGAACAACGGTTCACGCACCTAACCGCAGCCGCCAAGTCGGTGAACAATGGTATCAAATTTTTAGGCCATGTTCCTGAATGGCAAGGCTGAGGCGGTGTGTTTCGTTGCATGGCTTGAACGTCTAGAGCCAAGTGCAGCCGACAACGTCCGACATCTGAGTGGGTAGTCTTTTCGAGAAGGTAACAAGTCGGTTAAAAGCGGTGGTTACCCTTCACAAATGTCGCTCAAGTCCGTTCGGATCAGTTCCATGTCAGGGACTAATCAAGCCGAGTCCGTCAAATCCGTCCGCACTTCCCGTCAATCAGGACCAAGTCCGTGATTTTCGTCTCGCACCATTGGCAAAAAATTGCACCGCCAGCTGAGGCGGTCTTAGGCGGTTGCCTTACAGAAAGCCGAGTCCGTCAAATCCGTCCGCACTTCCCGTCAATCAGGACCAAGTCCGTGATTTTCGTCTCGCACCATTGGCAAAAAATTGCACCGCCAGCTGAGGCAGTCTTAGGCGGTTGCCTTACAGATTAGCGTTGCCGAGTCGGTCAATTTCGGCCGCAATCTATGTAGTGCCTCAGAGCCAAGTTAACCCAAACTCCGCTAGAATACGTCAACGTGCTAACCTGCCAAGTACGCTACTCGTCCCCCAAAAAAAACACCAGTGCCCCACCGGGGTGGGGGACTGGCTGGGTAGCTTCCGCACCTTTCCCTGTCGTTGGACTCTCTGTGAACCCATTTCGAGAGCAAACGCCGTTCCTCGCCCAAAACCTGTCCTCGAACGACCCCTAGCGCGAGCAAGGGTTTGCTACACGTAGTTCCGTCGACTAGGCAGGAAAGGGGGTACCAAAAAGTAGCCCGATTTCCACCGCCTTGGCAGGATAACGGCCGTGGCTGCTCAGATTCTAGCTACACCGAATTTCAAGCGGATTTTCACCGACTTGGCAGGAAAAGGATTAATTGGTTTCTCGTAGGCTTGAAAGTGACTGCTTGTATTAGAACAGAGAAAATAGAAAAGCAATCCACTTTGTACACATGAGTAGAGGCACATCACTAGAAGTAGAAATTTATGAAAATTGTGAGAAAGCGTTAAGATAGCATGGTGGGTAATATTACCTATTTATATTGGAATGTGAAAATGAATTAGAAACATCATTTTAGTTTACAAAGGTGTGCCAACATAGTGTGAATTATTTGTACCATCATCCAGTTGTCAAGGGAAAGAATATGATGAAGTCTTGTCATATGAAGGTGACTCCACATGACCTTGTTGCTACAAAACAAAATATTTTTGATATTAAAATATTTTTACAACTTTACAAAATTATGCGCGCAAGTGTAATGTATTGTGACTTGTTCCCCATTTTATCATCGCTACCAGAAAATGTTGTGTTGAGAGCTTTGACGACAGCTAGTATAATCAACACAGGTGCAAAACACAAAACGTGCAAAGTTCAGTCTGCAGCAGCGAGAGTGGTGTACGTGATGCTGTATTAAGTAACTAAGGTACACATGCTATCAACACTTTAGCATAAAATGGGACAAAAGATGTACACGGTGGTCCAGAGGAGAGATTTCCGCAAACAGTGGCAGAATTTGCATGAAACTTCAACCCCTTATAACATCCTGTCTAGACGAATGTATCCCCGTTGAAATGGAAGAGGGCTATGCAGTATGACAAGTCAAGTGTGTGGAGAGTGAGATAGGCTATTGATATTTATTTTCTTCAAATTCACCCACCTCAGTGTGTGTTGAGTTTTTCATTTGCTTAGTTCAATTTACATTAGCCATTGATGGACACCGACTAAAAGCATGAAGAGGGACTGATAACAAACGGCTGGGTTGTCTTTTTGTTGGTCTTATCCTCCTGATGAATTGAAATTTCGTGTTTGAAGAATTTCAGACTTACTGTATGATGTGATGCAGTGAAAAACAATACCAGTGATATATTATATGACTTCAGATCTTTTTAACAGAGAAGTGCATTTGCTTGCATTGAAAGCATTGTTATTATTGCATAAATTGAGATCTTAAAGAGGCGACTTGTTCACTTTATGCTAAAATCACCTCCTTTCCTTGGAAATCCCTGAATTCTTTATGTTCTGAGAAATTTTGAGTTTTGTGCATCCCTGCAGGGCACTGAAAAGCTCATCATATCAGTTGTATCAAAACAAGTTGAGTAGGTTTGATGTCGCCATATTTAAAGCTGAATGGAAGAGACTTAAAGAGAACATCTCACTTGGATGTGTGATACAGGATCTCATGTTACCATGGCCTGCCATCCTTCATTACTGCCGTAGATGTCGATCCAAAATTACAAATACAGCCTGAATAAGTGCAGTGGCGACCTTCAAATGAGTGGTATCGGTTTTGAGCAGATGCACTGAATATGTAAATTGGTGATGTTGTAAGTCATGTGACCCCAGTTTCAGGGAAAGAAAAGAAAGATTTGTGTGTGCTAAGAAACACAAAGTGTTAATTGTCCTCTCTGATGTTTGTCAAAAGGAAAAACGTCAGTAGTTATTAAGTTATCAGAAAGGTTCTTTGCTTATTGAGAAAGAATTGACATTTGTGTTTTTGTACAGTCAAGACAACCTATGCATGGGTGAGGTAGTAGACAGTGTTTGTTTCATTCCATTCTCAAAGATGATGCCATGCCGCAAGGGGTGATTGTTGCACCACAGATTCCTTTCACTGTTCTTGTCAAAGAACATGTACTGTAGCAGATTGCATTGAAAATTGTATGCACATCTCAGAGTTAAATCTTTCATGTGTATTTGCTTGTGTCTTTGACAAGACAATGTGAACAATGCTTTCCCTTGGAGTGGATTTAACCAGCTTTGTATCACAGAATTTTCACTCTGCATAAAGTAAGTCACTGTGTGACAACTTCACCTTGATAAACTTATCAAGAAGAGACACACTGTGTCTTTTTAAGTTCTTCATAATCTATATCCATTGATGCTTTCCAAATAATTGAAGTAAAATAATATGATTTCTGTGTGCATGTTTGTCATTTACCATGGTGCCAGGACACACTACTGTGTCTGTTGTCACCATGGCTAGTGTTGTAGCAACCAACAGCAGGTTACTAGGCAACAGATCAGCAGTTGATAGTTAAGGAAGAGGATGGAGACAGTTTTACGGTGTGTAATCAAAAGTTGTGATTGTGTCAATTTGAAAGTGTAATAGAACAACCTTTATTTTACCTGTGTTGCTGGCTTTATCAACATCTACCCCACATGCATGTAATTTTTTCCTCTAATGGCAAAGCTACACCCAGTGGGAGCTCAAATCCACAATGATTCGGTGTAGATGAGTTTAAGGACTGGTATTGAGCATCCTAAAGTCCGAATGATCTCTATAACAGTTGTCAGTGCCATTGATTTGTGATGTTACAGTTAAAACATGTCTGTAAAGGACACCCTGGGGAATAGTGAATGTGTCCTAAGACACTAGTAATAGAGGGGTCTTTTATAAACAGGTACAAACTGCCATACAACTCAAAATGTCCATTAAACACAATTGAGGTACCTCTTTGAAGATGTATTTCAAAGACTACCACATCATCCCCAGCAGCAGCCGCCTCACCCGATTATACATGTATGTGTAACATTTGACTTTTGTAACTTGCTCTACTAAACTCACCAAAGTATGTTGTCACGCAATAAAGTTCCTATTTTATTAAAGAGCCAGCACCAACATGATGAGTTTCAGAATGCCTGAATTGGCCCAAAAATGTTGTTACAATAGCCCAACTTAAACAGACTTATTACAGAATTTAAAATTCTGTCAAGCAGGGACTATGTCATCCACAATGACAACTTGTTACAGCCCCCACACTGAACAACCTTCAAACAGTATTGCCCTTGCAATGCATGGTCTATGTGAATAAAATTTTGACTTGTTTTGTCTTGTTTAATGGTCGCTGAGGTCAGCCCTGATGTGATATAGTGTTGTTAGAACAATTGCAGTGTCTGTGTAGCATTACTCAGGCAGAACATTTTGATGTGATCCTTTGTGGTTCAGTGTATCAAAATACACTAGCTTATTGTTATTTGATCATAATTAATGGTAAGATGGTTAGCATTCATCTGTAGGGCCAGGCGACTTCTTCTATCTGTGTCATGCATGTATATATAATGATGAAATGTGATTATATGCATGCTCCGTGATGATATACTGTTGTCAAGAATTGATTTCATGTTTGATATGAAATGATTTGCGATATTCTATAGTATCTCTGTCATGTATTTGCACACATTATATAAACAAGAAAAAAGATATATTTAATTGCTATTATCAGATCTATCTAACAGGAAAGTTATTGAGTTGATAAAAGTTTCAGTGGAAAACAAAATATTATTTATGGCACTTCACACATCCAGGAATGCGAGAACCCGGGATTTACGAGGGCATTATGTTGTAATTTTCGTAGGGAAACAGCAAAAACATGTTTGTAGATTCCAGCACATCAATTTCCATTTCAATTTTCCCATCATCTGTTACTGTAGGGAACAGTGGCTGAACATAGTATCATGAAATGTAAATTCTGTTAGGATCTCACAAATGTAGTCAGAATGAGAGCATATGGCCCAGATTTGACTCAACAACACTCGTTAAAATCCTCCAAATAGAATTATCCAGGGCCAGTTAATGATGGCTAAATTTTCATCACCCTTACAGATGATTTAAATTTTCCATTTTGTTGAGCAGCATAGCAGCTGCTCTGCAGTAATTTCTTTCCAAACACAGTTCCTCAGTGTTTGCTTTCATCAAGAAGTTGACAAGAACCAATTACCAGGCAAATGTAATAAACAAGAATGTGTGAATGGGGTCAAAGGTCAGGGAAAGCATTGATTGGTGAGTTCATAGGTGACTTGTTTAGGTATTCGGGGATGATTGACAACTAATAGTGTGAAAAGTTAGGTCGTGTAAGGTCAGACAAGGTGTAAAATGAACAAAACTTGGCTGATTCACAGCTTAAAGTAAGAGACTTGGGATTTCCGGCTGGCTTGTGTGACTGATGGGAGAAGGGTCTAGTTACATAAAACAAGAGTCTAACCCTTTCCTGCCAAGTCCATATTTCACCACCAGGTCAAGATGGTTAAAAATAATGAAACACAACAAATTCAATATGATGTATTTTAACATAATACTATACATTTTAGACTGTTGAAAACATAATACTGTAAAGTTGATTTTTTTTTGGACAAAAGATGCTATAACATACCAAGCCAAGTGGGTGAAAATACGTCATGTTTTGGCTCAATACCGCTTTTTACTGACTTGGCTGATGGGGAAGTGATACAGTTATTACTGTCTAGCAGGAAAAGGGTCTTTAATAATGTTAACACTCATTGATCTCATTTGAAAGTATCGTACAAAACTGTCATTTCAATTGAAATGCCCTTCTAACATTAAAAATTCAAAAGATTCTAGAGTACCAGTGTATGTAGTGGCTCTCTCTTATAGTACCTGACGTCATCTCATATTTAGATGTATTTCTGAATCTATTGTGCTTTCTGTACGTGCTACAGAACATTTTGTGTGATAGATTCACTTGAGAGTTCTAACTTTATTGAATTTGCACAGTACAGCTTAGGAAAGCATGCCTGATGGAAGCTTTAGTGTTTTGGAGGTTGCGTATCATGAAGTGGGAGATTTTTTCAGCTTCAACCGATGGCATATCTTGAGGGATCATCTGAAAGCAGATGAAATGATCTTAGCTGGCAATGCGATAGAGAAACAAAAACTTCCCCCAAGCTGTGTTGTTGTATTCTTCATTGAGTTGTTACTCAAGCAGAGACACTGGCAGCAGTGAGACAGGTCAAGTCAGAATAGAAGGATTTGCTCTGTGAAAATGTAACAGATTATGCTGTCAAAACTTCAATTGTCAAACAGCTGTGATTGGCTCTGCCTTAGCTTTCAAACAATGAACTTAATGAAATAGCAGAGACAATGCACAGGCAGAGCTTCATAGTTTTGTTCATAGGTGTTTCGGCAATGTGCAAATGTAGACACTCGGCACTCGTGAACAGGTAATGGAGATGTCTAGCAGATATCGCCAGAGGAAATATTTCGTCTCCTGGACCAACACGGTTGACTTCCTGGCTCTTAATAAGATACCCTCGTCACTATATGAATATCTTTGACAGGCTTTACTACAGAATACGTGCATGACAGCCAAGACATGTATTGAAATAAGAGGCCCTCCTTCATCTCAATATTTCTATGGCCACATCTTGCTCATGGCTATGAAATTTCATTTACCAGCAAATGAAAAATCACACACCATTCAATATTAATATTTTTACATAAAAAATCACAGCATTGCTGATGGCATGATTACTTTTTTGAGAAAATTGATGTACCACTTTTTTGAAGCAGTGAATGCTGCATTTTAAAGTGTGCTTGCATAAAACAATGTTTTGTATCTTGTGTAGACTGTTGAGGACAAATTTATGTCTGTCCTTTTTTATATCCTTTTACCTGCCAGACAGTATTGCTTCCCTGTCTGCCAAGTCGGTAAAAAGCGGTATTGAGCCATACCCATATGTATTTTCACGCACTTGTCTTGCTATGTATATTATAATAGCAGCTTCAGTCTGTAGAAATCATGTTTACAGTATCTCTGTCTTCAGGGACCTTCAAATTTTCAAGTCTTTGTTAAAATGCACCATATGGGACATGTTTTGCTTCACTAGTTTCAACCAACTTGACCTGAGTGATGGTGAAATATGAACTTGGCAGGAAAAGGGATATTAAATAAATTCTCAAAACTTTATGTATACATCATAAAGCTGTGTCACTTCCATATCTTTTACAGGTTCTCGTTTTTTGATGAGTATTTATGTTCAGAAAAAAATGAACACATTGTACATGCTTGGAAATATTTAGCTGACGCTTAAAACTTCCTCATCGGAAAAACCATTTTCTTTGATAGTAAGGTAGAATTAGGATTAAGGCCACTTTGCAAAGTTTTGGTTTAGATAAACAAATTGCCTAAAATTTACCAATATTTGGAATTAGAAATAGCAGTTATTATTTCATGTTTTACAGTGAAAATCAACAACAGAAATGAAATACCAGGTAACATTAGTGTATGATGTGTCTAGTGTGATAGTACACGACCCCAGTGAGCTGTATACCAAGGGTTGTACTACGTTGTAGCTTTCTAGAACACTAGTTACCCTATCAGAAGCATTCACAACTCTGTACTGTATACCAAGGATTTTGGTTTGCGATTTAGTAATGGAGTGCTGATTAACATTTCCTTCTGCAAAATACCAGAGAAATATCATCTCTGCTTTCATTACCAGAGTTATTTTTGGTAGAAAGCACCTTGGGGACACATTTTCAGGATTAATCTGTTCAGTGGTTTTCTACAAGAGTTCTCTCAATAATTTACTGTGATTTTAATATTTTAAAAGTAAACACCAACAATCACACCAATGATGGCTTTTTTTACAGTCAACATATCAAATGAAATTCATCGAAAAGTTTGACATGCAAGTTTTTAAAAAATTCAGTCTGGATACTGCAAACTGAGCACCCCCCTGGGAAAAGTATTATTACCTTCCCACCCCTGCACTTCTTGAACTTTGGTATTACACCTATGCTTTCTTTCCATAGGTTAAATCTTCACATAAACTCCCTTCACAATCTGTACAACATTTCACTAAAACAAATCAGAAGAAAAAATTGAATTATATTATTGATGATGACCAACATAAATATTTGAAAGTTGCTCTGATATGATTTGCATTGCTGAGAATTATAACGATGATTTATTTGGAAGCATCATGCCATATGTATCAGCAAATCACTTGAGTCATCAATAATACTTTATTGTTAAGGTAGAACGCACCTCGGGGACAGACATTCGGACTCTCAAACTTTTACAATTCTCTTCTGATATACCACATATGGGGGTTCATTTTAAAGCTCTTGGTGAAAGAAAACTTTTCACCGGCTTAGTTTTTCGAAATTCGAAAATTTTTATTTTTCTCCATAGAGTTAACACAGGGATGGCGGCCATTTTGAATTTCTAATATCGGTAAATCTTGGGTAATTTGTTTCTCTAGTACCAAAATTTGCACGGTGACCCCTATTTTTATTCTTGATTTTGAAAGAGAATGGTTGAAAGATTCCTTGAGGAAAGTTAGAGCAAAAGTTTAAGTCTTTCACCTTCGAGGTGCACATACCTTAAAAGCTTACAGTGAGAGATGTAATGGCCAGATTCAGGAGATGACGTGTTGTTACAATGGTTTACCCTGCTAGACCCATGAATTTGCCCTAGATAGTAGTTTGCTGGAAAGAGATAAGAGATTTTTATGCATTGCCAAAATGATGGAGGCAGTGTGGTGCTATCAGCCATGATGTACAGAATTAGTATCTGCTAAACAAACTAGCTGACTTGTTTAATTTCTCAGCAAAACATCCTACGTTGAAGAGTTTTTGGCAGGAGGTGGGGGCATGTGTTTTGTAACAGCTTTTAAAACTTGCAAGATGAATAATTTGTGTGAGCTAAAAAGCAAAACAACAAAAATGTAGGGTTACACTTATGGAGTTTAAGGTAAATGTACGACTTCTGACTTGTAAAATATAATCCTGCCGTGTGATATTTGTGAAAAGGAAACTGGAAGCATTCCGTCCGTGATATCAACACTGTATCTGCATCATGACATTTAACAAAGCCGTCGCTGTTTCATTCTATAACGTAATGTTGAGTTTATGTTGGAACTCTGTGTTACTGCCAGAGCATGTCGAGTAAAGTGAAAGGCTTTGAAGTAACATGAGTGTACTGGCTATTCTGTTATGTACAGACTGGTTTATCCACATACAAAAAGGTCAGTTTAAGTTAGAAGAACTTTTCCAACACACCTGCAGCACACCTGGCTCAAATTTCTTAATGCAAAGTAAAATGAGAAAAATAAATTAAAAAAGCGGATACTGTGAGCTTTTGCAGTATTTTATTTAGGAGAGCATTTTTGACAGATTTATAGTCTCTTGAAAAACCTGTTAGTTATAAAACAGAGAAAACACTACATTTCAGGGAATTTTTTTTCTGGTCATAACTCACCAAACACTTGTAAACTCACTTATATTGTCAGGTTGTGATGCCTTTGCAGAGTAACCAAATCTGTGTAGTTGTTAGAGAAGTGAGACAGTAAAACACTGCAAAGGTTTAAGACACTCTCAAGACAATCTGGGGTTTATTCGAAGGGAAATGTTCAATCTCATGTTACTTGACGTCTGTTTCTCGGCTGCCATGAGTATCTTACTTTGAACTCTAATTATTTTCAGACTACAGAATAAAAATTTTCAATTATGAATTACATAGATGAATTAGGCTTAGAGGAATGTTCCATTTTGTGATAGGGGTGACCTTACAGTATGTCAGTCAGTCTCATTGGTAGGAGAAATTATCCTATCAATTGTGGTACACATGATGTTGTTGTCAATATTTTAAGATAAATATCATCTACAGTGATTCTAAAAAATCTAAGTGTCTTGAATTGTCTTCAATAATCACCAACGCTACCTGATCGACATGTAGTTTATCAAAAATGCAGATGTAAACCTGTTTACCACAATTCCCCGTGAACAGGCCCACTTTCCCAACTTTCTCTTTGTTTTCCAGAATTTCAAAGTTCATAACAAAGAAATATCACCAGAAAAAATCCTGATAAATTGCATTTATTTGTTACATTTAGATCATTGACACATTCCCATGTCTATATTTTGCTCAGCTACCCCAGCTTGTTGAAAAATGAAAATGTTTGAATTAACTCCATGGGTCAAGTCAAGAATCTTTATCCAAAAGGAGTTTTGTGTTTTTGGAACAGAGGAAATTTTTTATCCAGTACAAGGAATGGAAATATTTCATATAGTCAGTCCTTTGCATCTATAGTGTCGTGTTACACCGTTTTGCTGGCTGATGTTGTAGCTGCTAGTCAGAAAGGTTGGTACTTTGAGACGACAGTTAGATGCAGGGCACAATGAGGTCTTGAATTAATATCAGTGTAAGCTTATGCGTATTTTCACAAATTTAGTCAGTAATTAGTTTTATTAAGACAAATTACCCAGTTGTACACTTCAATATGTGTAAGCTTGTCAATTCACAAATGTTGTCATGGCAACCAAAGATTGTAGCAGTGCCGTGCGTGACCTCTGGCATTTTCTGTCAAAACTGGAAGGTGGATCTAATTTACTGTGGTCTGTTGCCATGGAAATCACTATACAAAAAGTATGCCAATTTTTGTATCTTCAGGGAGAGAACAATAGAACGATATCCAGGATAGCCGTGTTCAGATTTTCCAGTTGTGAAATCTAGTAATATCTATAGCCGTGTTCAGATTTTCCAGTTGTGAAATCTAGTAATATCTACAGCAGTGCAAATACAGCATAAGTTGTTGTGTGCATGCGCAGATTTCCATGCAGTTGATATTCCAGATTGTGATTTTAGAAAAGGGTGGCTGGGGTGATTTATATTTTTGTGATAATCAACAATCAGAGAATGTAAACGTTTGATGAATTGGTATTGTTAGAAATGGCAGAAAGATTATGATAGAGAGTGAACCATCCAAGTGAACCATCCGTCTTGTCAGTCTACATTCCATGTAGAACAAAGACAGATTTACACAATCTCTATCAATCAGTGATAAGTGGCTGCCAAAACTCAAACTGTGATTATTGTGACTATCTATATCACTTTAGTGATTTTTCTTTATTTGATAGATTATTTTTCCACTTTAATTTTAACTCATCTATCATCATATTTTCAAAGCACCCGTACGGTAACCAAGGCAACCACATTTTCACCCCATTGTGTCCTTGTTTACAGGTTGAATGGCAGTCATAATTCAAGAGATTTTGGTCAAAACTAGGCACAAAAGAAAAAGAAAAAAGCTTTTGTTATATTTCTTCAGGGAAAATGTTAGAAAAATAGGAGAGTATATAAAAACCTCTTCCTATTGACAGTAATCTTTTATTGCAAAAGTAAAATTTACTACATTGTTCAGTTTTATGTAATCTGAAATGATAGAATCACTGTTGTTCTCTATCTATTCCCGCCAGTCATTTTTACCAGCCTACTGTAGGATGCGCACTATATCAATGGAAATTTCCTAAAACACTGCAGGCAAATCTCATAGTATACTTTCTAGGGTGTTTGTAATTTTCTCTCATTTTTTTTCTGTAAGTTAAAATAATGGAGAATTGTGTCAAACCTTATTTTGCTTCTGTGAAGTGAGCATACAAGGGTTTCATGTACATGTATGTTGTTTGAGAATGATACCTTACTAGTAATGTACGCTGCATCTTTATTTATCAGAAATATTGGCACATAGGTTAGGTTGTCCACCACTTCTTCATACCGATGAATCAACAGCTTAGACAGAAATGAGTTATTTTAATTGCATTCCATGGTTTGAAGTCTAAATAATAATCTTATGTGTTTTCCAATACACTGGTTAGCTTTTAAGGTTTCGGAAACTTGGACTTTGGGTAGCACGACTCAGCTCTGTAGATATATGAACAACTGCATCTTTCGTCTAAGACGTGAATTTTGTCCAGATATGTTGAAATATATTGCTTTACTTTCCTCCTGTCGTAGCAAGCACTTTTCCACAGTACCTTGCAGGTCATATTATCAATTAAAGTTTTCGTAAGACTTCTTTGACCACCCTAAATCAAAATACATATAAGTTACACTGATTGAGGATATTCCTCAAACTCTGTGATTTATTTGGCCATTATTCGTGAACCTCGTAAAGTCTGCCATATTTCAAAACGATTCAATGTATAGCCGGAAGGTAAAAATGTCTTTAGTCCTCTGATTTATTGTTTAATCCATGAGATGTCTTAGACGGGATGTTCACCTTCTCCTGAACATCGAACTGTGAAGTCTCCTGATGCTTTTCAGTCAGTGAAGTTTTCCATTCGTATTTCTTTAATACCAAGGTAATCGTAGAAAGCCTTTTACAATTTTTATAAATTCACCATTAGCCAGTGTAGTGATACTGTATTACATGGAGATATAGGAACATAATATGCCAGCTTGGCGATGCACTGTTTATGAATAAATAGTATAATTTTAATCCCTTGCATGGGTGTCCCTGTGACTTTTGTGGCCCTGTGCCAAAGACACACTAGGAGTCCAAAGTCACCACTTTCAATTCTACATTGTAGTTAGGTCATTTTAGTTCATAGGTGAATAGTTTTTTGGACAGAAAATTTGAAGATAGCATCCTGGTGACCTTGATGCTGTTAGGCAAACACAAACTGTTAACTTACACTTTTGTCAGTTTTGGTGTTGCGATCCGTCACCAATATTACATGTATGCATCTAGTCTTGTGGTAATACCAATATGTCTGATTTGATCAAGTGCATTTAAGTAAAATTGTCATTTGTTCCCATGATATAGATTTTGAGTGCAATTTTCAGTGACTTTTCAATCACAGGACGTCAGAAATTTCTCTGCAATATTTGTTTTCCACAAAACAAGGATTTCACCCCTTTTCTGATAAATATACAGTGCATGAATGTATGTGTTTATAGTGTTGATACAGACTCACAGTGCACACTAGTTGTGTACCTGACTTTGTGCCCAGTGAGTTTGATACAGGCTCACAGTGCACACTAGTTGTGTACGTGACTGTTCCCAGTGAGTTTGATCATTGACCTTTCAAAATGCTGTAATCAAAGTTTGGAAATCCTGAATTTTAACTTGAAGAGAAGTTCCATTCCATCCCTTTGTCAGTAAAACAAGTCTAGTTTTACATGTAATGTTGCTGTAGTGTAAGTATTATGTATCTAAGCTCACCATTTCATCAGAAATGGATGTGCTACAAAGTTCTCTTTTCTCCATTTTGTCAACAATATATGTTAAATTTTGACCAGTGGTATGTTGTCAGTTTGTGTCAAGGCATTCTATGAAATCATTTTAAAGAAACACAAATCAAAATGCATGTATCCATAGACACACCAACATGCAAATTGTTAATTTGCATATTGCCATGGTAATGCTTGGTGTCCATAGAAACAGGGCAACACCTGAATTTGCTTCAATTTAGGATGTAAAGTGTCTATTTGCATATTACCATGACAGTGTATGTATGTTTATAGTCACAGAATACTATGGCAACAATTGAATTCACCAAAATTCTGTGACAAATCTTCAGGAAACATCAATCACAAGCAAATTACAAAAGAAAAATATGTTTAGTTAGGATAAATTAAATTTGTTAAGTTGAACGGATGATGACAGAAATAATTTATTTCAGTAGTTACTCCTCCTCACCAGACTTTCTCTTGAATTTTGTTTATTACCGTCATAATCCACATTGCATGCATTCAGCGGCTTTAGCTGCTTTAATGCCCATCTTGCAAATTGATGTCTGTGTGTGAGTGTGTGTGTGGAGACGTGGAGAGAAACAGTGAAATAAAGTATAATGGCCTTGTCTTTAAGAGAATGTCTTTAACTCAAGACAAAGTGTTTTTTGTAAATTACACAGTGTATTCAGATTTGGAGTTTTGAATGTGAACTTCAAGGATAGGTTGCTGTTTGTATTAATGAAGCATTTAAGGTCATCAAAGCATCTGAAAGATGGAAATCTTGACAATTTGTGTGTGGCAATGAAGTGATGAAATGTACACACTCAACTTGCACAGCCATAAGTAGGTCAGGATCTGTGTGTGTTGCCATTCAGTGATCCTGCATCAGAAAGTATAGAAATACACGGTATACATGTATCTATCAGGTCAAATCTGGCAACTGCCAATGTCATGCAGATCAGAGAGGGAGGATAATAAAACGGATTGTCAGCATTGTGAATATTCAACACAGCTGTGTCTCAGTGGAACGAGTAGGCGTAAAGTCTGCAAATGACCCATCATGCCGTTCTCCACTCTAGTCAGTCACAGCTCTTGACACATAGTGAAAACATCTTGGATGAGTCATCATAGAGCATTGAGAGAGAGAGAGAGGAAAAAAACCATCGTAGTAGGCGATGTGTCATAAACATGGTTTGAAGAACTTCCTGCATCTCTGTGCCGGGGACTTTCCTTCTGTGTGCGAATCAAAGAAGATAAACATCCATCACTATTCCCGTTAATGTTTAAATCTGCCGGAAAATGATCGTAATTACCCAGTGTGTTTCCTCAGGTTTTGTTGCTATGGTAACAGCGAGAGACAAGACTGATAAAATTCATATTGCCCGTGGTGTATTGAATCCCATTTTCAGAGAGCTCCATGTACAATAGCAAACTTTTGTACTGCAACGGATTTCTTCTTAAGCCGAGTAGATTAAATTTGTTGAGTAGGTATATGGAGAATTTATCTGCTAAATTGCATCACTTTACAAGGTTGGTCAGATGAAAAATAATTAAAGATGTGCATATGGTGATGCAGTTGAAATTTTAATAATCAAGCCATATGCATCGGTACATTTCTTAATTTTGAATTGTTTAATTGATTTTATTGTGAGAGGTATAAATTGTTTAATTTTACCATGAAACATTCATCAATAGTGTACAAGGCTAAATGAAGTAAATGCTTGTTTTTCATCCACTAAAATCTAAAAGGTAAACAAGAAAGTGTTAAAACACATACAAAAAAAATTGTGAAAAAAAAATGTTTTGCTACATTTGACAGTTTCTCATACAACATGTACTGTATATTTATTGTAACTAGCAACATATATAGTACATGTACTTCTCAAGGATACCAGTTTATGTCACCAAATGGATTTCATCACATGGTTCAATGGTTGCAATGTGACTACCACAAAGCAGTGTTTTGCTGCAATGGAAAATTCATGGCTTGGTTTGTGACACTAACGATGATAAACCCTATCAGAAAGTTTGTAATTTTTATAACGACAAAAAACTGTGAATGATTATGCTCAATAATGCAAAAAAAATAATTTACTGACTTTTGCCTTGTACAGTATTACATGCAGTACAAAAAGCAGTAGTGAGTATCCATATGCAGTGAACAATTCAAAACCAAGTGGTATTACCTATTCCATGGATGGTTTATTGCAAATACATGTATATAGTGTCATTGTACGGAAATTTTGGTTAGAGACATAAAAAAACTGATATTTAGCTTTATGTAATTTTTACCTCATTGAAACATGTGGGCACATGAATATTGTGCATTGACCAATGTTCTGTACCACTGACATGTTTCTATGTACACATAGATTTACCAAGGTACATGTAGATGATATTACAGACAATTAAACATTTATATATGCTGATGTGGAAAATGAAGACTATTTTACTGTGTTTATTAAATTAATTAATTTTTAGTAGATACATGTAAACCTATAATCCCTTCTCAATGACCTCCATAAAATATTGATCAAGTTTAATATTGTAGAAAATTAATTCATGCTCAGTCCCACTTTGAAATAACGCAACTGTGTCGTATATGGCTAATGCAGCACTGTTATTTTCAGCCAAGCACATCGCTACTTTCAAGACCATTATACTGGTATAGTATAATATAATATAATATTATATAATATAACATTATATAATATACATGTAATATAATATAATGTAATATAATATAATATAAATTATAATTTGGTGTTATATATCTTTTACTATACTGTACCAATATATTATGTATTATTTAAGCAATAAAGCACCCCCAGCAATGGTATACCACAAGATTTTGACCAGCTCACGACATACATGCACAAGTGATAGCGAGTGTATATATGACGTGGACTGGTCAAAATCGAGTGGTATACCGTCGCTGGGTGCTTTATTGCTCTTTTATCATAACAGTATATTGAAATTCTGGGATGATTTTTGCACTTGCCGAGAGTTTGCGTGTGTGCTAACAGTGGTATGTCGCCAATATAACACAGATCTTTTTACGTCTTGACCAATCAGATCGCTGCATTTGCGCCATCAATATACTGGTATCATATTTTATAGTGAAGGTTATATCACACCAGTGTTGATTCAGAAAATAAAGAAATCTGATTGGTCGAGACATGCAAATAACAGCACTGTATTCTCAACATTGTTTAATGGAAAGTGCACCGTCTCAGAGAAAACTCCTGTTTAATGTAGAATAGAATTAATGTAGAATAGAATTTCAATATATTTACCTAATAATAGCAATAACCTGCCACAGCAAGGGTATATCACATTGTTTTATTTTATAAAATCTGGTGGTTTATGTTTCATGTGCTGTGGTGTGTAGCTCAATAATTAGTCATGATGTTCTTTATTTGTCCCCAGTGTAAATGACTGAATGCTGTGTTTTCTTGATATTGCAAGACACAAAAACCCTAGATACTCTCTTCTCAAACTGCAAAATTGACAAAATATTCTCCGTAAAATCATTTTTGCCCCTCTTTAAGCAGAACACTGCCGTGATTTAATGATGTTGACATGAAAATCCATAATCTTCAAATGACTTGAGCAACTCTTGCCCTCAATCTGTAAAAGTCGGATCATTTTTAAACAGCATCTTTAAAAAAGAATTTATGAAATCTCCTGTTGCAATAGGAATCATTAGTGTCAGTTCTAAAATGAGAACTTACAAGCTATGCAGAATTACGAGGTGTCATTTAGCCGCCATTGAATATGATACGTGAAATAATTTTCCCTGAGTGTGTGTGCTGTGAATATGGCTTTATTGAAGTTTTAAGTGCACATCAAAGAAGACAGTAAAAGTGCAAGTTTTGAATGGACAGAAATCCAGCTGTGAGTGAACATTAAATGATGTATGTCTGCAGTATAATGTTTTGTGTTCAGGATTTTAAGCTACTTTAGAGAGAGTTGGATAGATTTTAAGAGAACTGATGATGCTAGGTTTTAACGTAGACACTAATTTTTTTTAGGGTCTATGGTTTTAACAAGCAGTTTTATGAGTCTCATTCATACCGATTAGCGCCTTGAGGACTAGCCAGGGATGATGATTTGCTTTCAGATGTGTATGTATTTGCATCAGAATAAAACGGATCATGGTCTACAACTAGCAACAAGCACGCACTTTTAATAAAGTGTGTCAGTTTGATTGAGACATTTTTCTGTATGAGACCGGTGAGAAATGGGACCCAAATCACCCCTTCTGTGACCTCATAAAACCGTCCAATTTTATTTAAGATGGACTTGTCACGTCTTGAATGCCCCTTTTAGAAAGCCGCCATCTTGGCTGGTGGTGGCACTACTCAGAATTCATTACAACGTGGTGAACTGGAATAACCCTGGAAAGTGTTTTTACAGTGTTATAGCATTTTGCAATATAGTTGTGAAAGCTACAACTTGATGAGGCATAGCTGCATTTTTTGTTGATCATGCATGGCATGATTTATACTCTGTAAATTCATCGAACACGTCTGAAATTTGCTGAATAATGTACAACTCTATAATATTTAGGGGATATTAAAAATGTACATGCCCTGCAGATTCATGCAAATCATTGATTATCATTGCTGGTAATACTCGCAGTGTTTTAGAAAGCAAGTCATGTGACGCTTAGGCTCATCTTCTTTGTGACCCTTCCATTTTATTCACTGATTCAGGTTCGTGCTTGTACTACGTTCAACATACTTTCGTATTGAATATTACTTTTTTGTTCCAGCACCTCCTCTTTAGTTATTCCATGACTATTGCCATCCGAATCCCCTCCTCCTCCTCAACAAGCTTCAATCCAACCAATCCCTCTAAAGTCTGCTTCTTTTCTGCAACTCTTTATTGCAGTAATATTGTTAATGCTGGCACCTTGGTAAATCTTACTTAGGTTCCCCAGTCATGTTACTAGGGTTACCCCTGTTTATATCAATCCAATCCTGTTAAGGTTATTATGCATCTCGAAAGTGAAGGACTTAAACTTTTGCTCAAACTCTCCTTAATGGAATTTTCAGCCATTCTCTTGCTAAATCAAGAATGAAAATTGGGGGTCACTGTTCAAATTTTGGTATCAGAGAAACAAATAACCTAAGGTTTACCGATATTTTAAATTCAAAATGGTTGCCATCCCTGTGTTAACCCTATGAAAAAAAAATTCTATTTTTGAAAAACTAAGCTAGTGAAAAGTTTTCTCACACTGAGAGCTTTAAAATAAACCCACACAAGTGGTATATACATGTACTGTAAGAAAGGAATTGTAAAAGTTTGAGAGTCTGAATATCTGTCCTTGAGGTGCATTCTGGGAAAACAAAAATAGTACTGAGGTTCCCGCACTATTTTCCTATCTTCCCAAACTTTAGCAAAAACACTGTATTGTGAAATATTGCCCTCAGCTGTTAAATATATTTCTGCATCCTTGATACATACTGGTAGTTCTCCCTTTGTATTTCTTCTTTATTCCAAAAGTTGCATGTTCTCTTCTGTATTCCAAGAGTCTGTACCTGCATTGTTTCAGGGGATGCCTGCAGCTTTTTTGTAAGGTTGTATCTGATAGGTAACTGTATTTTATTTTTCACCTTTTAGACCAATCAGTGAATTGTTTGTAACTGGTAGGTAAATCCAATAACTAACCGTAATACTGTTTTCCTCCTAGCTGCCAGTTAGCCCCACTCTATGCCTTAAGATTACAATCACAGTTCTTGTAGCCGTAAGAGATGTGATTGAACTCATTTCTTTTCTTGACAAAGCAGTTCAAAGAAGTTCCATCAACCTTAGTTTCAGTGACCTGAAGCCTGACAATTCAGATTTTTTTGATAGAGTAATGCTACACACATGAAGCTACGCACTATAAGTTCACGCTACATCATCATAGTACATGCAATCCCATACAGTGTAGTATGCTGATGAAGTCCATGTATGTCTGCCATAAAGCTGTACAGAATAAAGAGTTGTGTATAATGGCAAAAACACAGTCATTCTAGAGTCAGCTTCTTTCAAAAATACATTTAATTTTTGAAAAATGATGCAGTATGTTTGTGATTCATTTTGGAAAACCAAAATATTGAAATTAACAAAGAAAATTTTTGAGGGCTAAATTTTCTGAGGAATATTATGAATTTTTAAGGGATAGTGAGAGAAAAATTTGTAGGATTGAAAGTCCTGCTTGCATAGTGGTTACGCGTGAAAACTAGCAGCTGTCTGTGTTGACTGACAACTTGGCAAACACGTCTGTAAATGCTATCATAATTCTGCCATAGAATACCTGACCTCTTTGAGGAGAGTACCTGTTCTGTGGAATAGATTGATTTTAGACTTGTCAAATAGCCTTTACAGGAAAATAAGTAACCGTCCATTAAATCTGTGTCCAACATTATTGATTTTTGTTACAAAGCTCTTTGATTTGAGAGTGTTGTGTCGTAGGATATGATAGATGTAGATGTGAACAGCGACAGCCAAGAGACTTCCATAGTTTTGAAGAGTGCCATATGTTGTATAATTTACCAACTTTACTGCCAAAACATGAGATGTATCGCAATATTATGCAATGTGTTCCTGGAACTGAGTGCAAACTCACATCATTTATTCAAAATACTTGACATGTTTTATAACATCTTGTGTGAACTTCTTTCTTTTGGTTTTATGATGTATCAATTCTTCAATGTTCTGTACAAATCAAGTGTAGATTTTTCATGCAGGCCATTATTAGTCCCCGCGGACGAAGTCCGGCGGGGACTTATAGATTGGGTCCCGTCTGTGCGTCCGTCCGTCCGTCCGTCCGTCCGTCCGTCCGTCCGTCCGTCATCAACTGTTTCTCAGACACTGCTAAACCAATTTCGTTCAAACTTGGCACAAAGGCATAGCACTATGACCTACAGATGCACGTCGATTTATTTTGTGATACGATCCAATATGGCCGCGAGGCGGCCATTTTGTTGCGATTTTTCATGTCTTTGGACCATAACTCAGACATCCTTGAGCAGATTCTGTTCAAACTTGGCACAAAGGCATAACACTATAGCTTTCATATCCATGTCAAATTATTTCGCGATACGATCCAATACGGGCGCGAGGCGGCCATTTTGTTGCGATTTTTCATGTCTTTGGACCATAACTCAGACATCCTTGAACAGATTCTGTTCAAACTTGGCACAAAGGCATAACACTATGGCCTACATGTGCATGTCAAATTATTTTGCGATACGATCCAACATGGCCGCGAGGCGGCCATTTTGTTTGCGATTTTTTCATGTCTTTGAACCATAACTCAAACATCCTTGAACCGGTTCTGTTCAAACTTGGCACAAAGGCATAACACTATGGCCTACATATGCATGTCAAATTATATTGCGATACGATCCAATATGGGCATGAGGTGGCCATTTTTTTGCGATTTTTTCATGTCTTTGAACCATAACTCAAACATCCTTGAACTGATTTTGTTCAAACTTGGCACAAAGGCAAAGCACTATGGCATACATATGCATGTATCAATTAACCTTGTTATAGGATCCAATATGGCTGCAGAACTGCCATTTTGTTGGAATTTTGCATGTCTTTGAAGCGTAATTCAAAGGTCATTACACCCATTTTGTCCAAACTTGGCACAAAGATCAAGCACTACGGCATACATATACATGTCAATTTACTTTGTGACATGTTCCAATATCGCTGCCAGATGGTCATTTTTGGATATTTTCATGTCTTTGAGGCTTAATCATATGCAAATATTCCTTAACCAATGTTGTTGAGACTTGGTACAAAGATAAAGTACTATGGCATACATATGCATGTCTACTAATTTTATGCTATGATCCATATGGTCAATAGACAGCCATTTGATTTCAATTTCGGTGTGATTTTTTTATGTCTTTAAAACATAAACATAGGTCAGTGTCCCTCGATGGACTGATTTTGTTCAAACGTGATACGAAGATAAAATACTATTGCTGCATTCTTGTGCACATTAATGTGTTTCATTCTATGATCCGAAATGGCTGATTACAACAACATACCCGATCCCATACCATTTCGAAAATTCCACCAAACCATGTGTATAGTATGTGCCGTCATGACACTAGAGGCAGTGAGGGCATCGTTATGTGTGATGTAATCAAAAGTTCCTTCAATGGTCATTACCGGCAGAGATGAGTCATTTTATTGAACGTTCGTCAGATTACTTTATTATGCAAGTCACAGGCCTGATGCACCCGTTGCATCAATGTCATTCCACAGCTACCTAGACCGCAGCTACCTAGACACCAAAGATGATAACAAAATGGACAAGTGGGGACTGTGTCATCAACGATGACTTGTTGAGTTCATTTTCCAGTTCCCAATTTCCAGTTCTAGTTCCTAATTTGAACACACTCTCCAGTACTAGTACTCTATGATATGAACACACTCTCCAGTACTAGTACTCTATGATATGAACACACTCTCCAGTACTAGTACCAGTGTTTCCCCTGGGTTTCAAAATCTTGTAGCAAATTTGGCTAGAAGCCCTAAAAAATTATTCGCCAAACCAGATATTCAATTAGCCAAGCCGATATCACTGATAGCAAATGACGTCATTTCTCACTAATTAATATGCAAAAATAAATATTTGTCTGCATTTTCCGCAAGAATGACGGAAATAAACCCTGTTAGTGCTACTACGGATACTGAAAGTCACTCCAATTTATGGTTCAGATTACAAGGTGCCAACATCAACATAAAATTTGTCCGAATTTCAAGCGATACTTGTCCATAGTTTAATATAATAGGCGTATGCGATGCAGCTATACCTATCACAAACCTGTTATTGCTATCAGTGCTGGACTAGTTGTACTGTACATATCATATCACTATACAACGGCACGAAACCTGAACAGCATACCAGTTTTTCAAACGAATCAGATATCCATTCTCATAGCAGTTCAAAAGTAAAATACTCTCAGAATTGAGAAATGTGTGCATTTTAGACTTTCGATACATTTGCTTTACGCTTGAATTTAGCATGGAGCTTTGGTAGTTCCATGAAGTTAGCAAGCGATGCTCGGACAGCGCACAGCGTATCGATGACGCTTGGGTCAGGGGTCATCACCAAAAACATCAGTGCGTATTCACGGCCAGCTTGAATCATGCTATGGATCGCGGAAATCACGGATCATAAATCCAAATGTTCATGTCTATTATGTAAACAGAACCCTAAAATATAAAACATATAATGTTTTGATACGGAGAAACATCTTTTTGTTTCTCTGACGATCAAGTTAAATGCTCAAATATCGCGACAAGACTTGCGCATTTGCACGATATGAATGCGGAAGTACGTCCACTCGGCGGACAGGCGAGCGAGCGCCTTCTCTGAAAATCTGTTTACGATATCAAGTCACAATACACTGAAAATTCTTGCGAATTTATCTTTAACCCTTTCACCACCATGGTTTGTCCCAAATCCATTGTTTTCTATGGTAAAGTTGGACCTGTATACAGGGAACTGGGGGTGAAAGGGTTAAGGAAGACAATTCACACAAGTTTCTAACGTCAGTAAAGATATTTTCTTGTTGGCAGCAATACACCAAGAACATTTTCGCTGTTCAGGAGTGCCTTACTTGTTATACGTTGTAAAAAAAGCCATGCGTATGCTTTTGACCATGCCGTTACCTAACTTTTAAAATTCATGGTCGACTTTCCTACTCTGATCATAATCTTTCTTTCCATTTCATAGCTTTACTTGCGCTTAGAACCTGCGTTAGCGGTGGTTTCTCCCCCATATTGGTGGAGCTGCCTAAGTAAAAAAGGAAAGTTTGCTGTTTTTGCTTAGTTTCACCGTCAGTGTTGACGACGTACCGTCACTGTACTGCACAGTGCACGGAGTAATCTGTAGGTACGTTGCGCGTTGCGCGTAGTCCAACCCAAAAGTTAGCAACATTTTAGTCAAATAGTCATGGTAAACATATGGGTACTTTTGGTTTGTGAGCTATTTTGTTACAATTTTATTCATTACTGTATGTGTTACAAATACGATCTCCTGACACATAAGGTCAGGGATGCACAGAGATAAAGCATTACGTCTCAAGTTGAATGCAGGACAGCGCGCGGACAGACAAAGTGATGATGTCATGGTGCAATTTTTGATTCGCAAGTTTGGCTAATTTTTGCTGAAATCTTCTCGCCAAACGCTACTTTTTTCTCGCATTTGCGATTTGGCAAGCGGGCAGCGGAAACACTGTAGTACTCTATGATATGAACACACTCTCCAGTACTAGTACTCTATGATATGAACACTCTCTCCAGTACTAGTGCTCTATGATATGAACACACTCTTCAGTACTAGTACTCTATGATATGAATGCACTCTCCAGTACTAGTACTCTATGATATGAACGCACTCTCTAGTACTAGTACTCTATGATATGAACGCACTCTCCAGTACTAGTACTCTATGATATGAACACACTCTCCAGTACTAGTACTCTATGATATGAACACACTCTCCAGTACTAGTACTCTATGATATGAACACACTCTCCAGTACTAGTACTCTATGATATGCACACACTCTCCAGTACTAGTACTCTATGATATGCACACACTCTCCAGTACTAGTACCGTACTCTATGATATGAACACACTCTCTGATACTGGTACTCTATGATATGATCACACTCTCCAGTACTAGTACCGTACTCTATGATATGAACACACTCTCTGATACTGGTACTCTATGATATGAACACACTCTTCAGTACTAGTACTCTATGATATGAACGCACTCTCCAGTACTAGTACTCTATGATATGAATGCACTCTTCAGTACTAGTACTCTATGATATGAACGCACTCTCCAGTACTAGTACTCTATGATATGAACACACTCTTCAGTACTAGTACTCTATGATATGAACGCACTCTTCAGTACTAGTACTCAATGATATGAATGCACTCTCTAGTACTAGTACTCTATGATATGAACGCACTCTCTAGTACTAGTACTCTATGATATGAACGCACTCTCCAGTACTAGTACTCTATGATATGAACACACTCTTCAGTACTAGTACTCTATGATATGAATGCACTCTCCAGTACTAGTACTCTATGATATGAACGCACTCTCTAGTACTAGTACTCTATGATATGAACGCACTCTCCAGTACTAATACTCTATGATATGAACGCACTCTCTAGTACTAGTACTCTATGATATGAACACACTCTCCAGTACTAGTACTCTATGATATGAACACAGTGAACACAGTTGATGGGTCACAGTGAAATAAAAAATAAGAAATTCCCGACCAACCTAAGCTATTCCCGGGGGCTTGTTTATGGAAGCACGTTATTTTTTTTCTTACACCATGGCAAAGCATAGTTACTGACACAAAGAGAAAACAACAAATAAAACCATGAAATTTCAACCATCATGAAATCCAGCTCCATGCAAAGTTTATCAATAGCTTTGCTAGGGATTTCAGGTTTGTTACTAAATATAGCTGCAAGTACATGACATTGGACACTGCAGCTTTTGCCTAAAATTCGGACAAATTTTGGTGTTGCATTCACGGCTATTTTTGCCCCTTGTAGTCTGAGCCAAAAATTCATATGAATTAGTGTGACTTTTAGTAGCCATTGTAACACTTACAGGTTTTATTTACGTCATTTATGCGGAAAATGCGGACAAATATTTATTTATGCATATTAATGAAAGAAAAAATGACATTTGCGATCAGCACTATAGTAGTTTCCAGTGTGTGTAATCTAAAATCTGATTTCAGAAAATTAATCTATATGCACGATTTTCATTTGTACTTATATGTATACATAATGTAACATTATCATTCCGTATCTTTGTCTCAAGATTATTGACTACTTGTACTAGTATACCAAAAGTTCTTTTTAAAATCCTGTTGTCGTATTTTATGAACTACTTAATGACAATGGCAATGACCTCATATTATCATCAGTAGTTAAAATGAAGGCAAAAGTTATGTAGTTAGGTACTGTAAGAGACATCAGGGACGATATTATTGTTCAATACACAAAACTGAATGCAGTGGACATGTATTGTAATAAAATACCTAAAGATACAAGTAATAGATACTGGCAAGGGTTTTCAATTGCATTCAAATTATCAAGGTAACACAGTTAAGTATTTCTGAAATTTCGAAATAAATGTGCATTGTTATATGTTAGGAAATGAAGTCTTTTATTTGAACTGGAAGTTTATTGATGGTTTCCATGATCAGCACAGGGGATCTTTTGTTCACAATGCCATTTAATCAGTGACAGAACTAGACTCATTACAAATGGTGAATTATTTAGACAAAAGGTTTCACATTACGGCATTTTTCTGCTGCCAGCATGTGCTGCTGTTTGCATTGCTAAACATGCAATGGCTTCAGAGATGTGTGATGATAAATGTATTTGAACTGGATTTCATAAATCTTTTGTTTGTTTTAGAAAACATTTTTCACAGGTGTGGTGGTAGGCTGTGCCAATTTGACAATAAACCCTGCCACACTCATTAATCTTGTGCAAGTGTCTGCGTGTAAAATCCTTTCCTTGAAACCTGGACATTCCGGAATTATTACAACATTGTCATTTGTATGATTAGTAATTTGCACTGAATTTGCCAAAAGTCAGGTTGTCTCTTGGCTGTGAAAATGACCCAGTCACAGAGAGAGTTTGATGACTGTCAAAGCCAGGTGTCTCAGGAGTGAGCTGATAATGTACTGTATGCACTTTCTTACTGAGCACCAATAGTGAGGTCGCATACTTACCCTGACTTTTGTGTATTCATGTACGTGTACCCTGTGTGACCTCCTCAGTGTTGGAGTATGTTCTGTCCTTGAAGTGTGGGTACAGTGTTTTGGTATTGGACAGATAACACATGTGGAAGCACTCTAGTGCTCAATCATGTCTCTCAGTGACAATATCAGCAGTTTGCTAACCAAATAACAGAGTGAAATCAAACTCAATCGATTGCTGTTACTTGGATTCAAGAGATCTTGTCAATATTGAAACGGCTTTGTTGTGTTACCTTGACAACCTGTTACATGCTCGTGTCATGTGAGAAAATCAAACCAAAGCAGGCATGGTGTATTTTGAACCAAATCAGCTCAATGATACTGATACATAGGCATTGTCATTATTTTGTTTGGCTTGGCAATTTTTTCTAGACATATAAATGGAGCCTTTTAAATTCGTACACAAGTGGGTAAATTAACTTCACATACATTGTAAGGTGACCAAGTGGCATGGAGTACCACCAAAGCTTGGCAGTGTTTCAAGCTTTGATTTACACAGACATCACTGAAAAGACATTTTTCCTTACATGTAGTTAGCGTGGTGATTTTCACGTCACTGATTGTCACAGAAATTGTTGCTTTGTATAACAAATCATACGCTATTTCACCTTCTGTGCTGTTGTTTTAAAACCAATCTTGTTTAATTATAATATCGATGCTTTTCCAATAACACTGCAAAATGCAGCCTTAGTAAAACATTTAGAGTAAAACTTTTCCAAACAATTTCAACACTCATGTATCAAATGTTGTTTTAATACAATAAAAAAGATTTCAAGTTGTCATTTCAAATTATAGAAAGACCTCAATCACAGACAGAGAATGTACGGTCAGTATTTTGCAGCAAAAAAAGAAAAGATTTTCGTTTGTGATGATAATTCTTTAACAGGAAATAAAGAGGTGTTTATTATTGAGATTAAGTTCTGAAACGAATCACAAAGGTGGCAGGTGCTGCATTGGCAAATCTTGTTTCCTTATTGTAGCGTAATCATTTCAGCTATCGACTAAAATCAGTAGCAGTTCTGCGAGTAGAAATTGTCAACAATTGCAAAATTAAACTAAGTTTGTAAAACGTGTCAAAAATGCCAAACCGATGAGGAATGAATTCCTCAAACCATGTCAGTAAATTTACAATCAGATTATAGGAGGAAAGAATGTAAAAATCCAAGCTTACTGGTGTACAAAGACAAGTTGATAACATTTCCTGCTGTAAATAGTCAGCTGTGTTGATATTTTCTCACAGCAAAGTATGCCTGTTGTAGCATAAAGAAAATGCAAACACTGTGCTACTCCATTTACCAAACTATTTCACTGTGTTGACTTTTAATTTCCTATGTTGATCCAATTTTCCACAATTTCAACCCACTTGACAGGAACGTACATTTGTCAAGAGGTGTATTTGGTATGGTTGCCGACACCGCAGGCCAGACTACGTTCCAGTGTTTTATATTAAAGAAAGAAAACTAATCAAATTGTTTAATAGGAGTGCTTGTCAAGTCGTAGTCTCAATATTCACAGCTTACTTCTGGGGTCGTGAACTCTCCAACGTGACTTGAAATGTGTATAGAGGGCGCTGTTCAAGAGTCATTTATCATTAGTCATGCACAGGCACAATACAAACTGATTCCCATCTTCCGAGTAACATGTTGCATGTTATTTAACAGTTATAATTATGTGATTGAGGTTTTTGTTGGATCTTTTTATTGGAGGGATTATCAAATATCGTTTGTCAATTTTGAAACAGACACTGTAGCTGGTTCTTCTATTAACTCACACACATGTTGCTCTCTATTCTTTGTATTCAATGTAGAAAAAACAAATTGTTATTACAAACCTGATATCATGAAGCTGTCGTCAAGATTTACAAGTCAATTATCTCCCACTCCACGCGCTGTATTTTTGTTATCAAACCAAACATTTTGGACAGTGCTAGCAATTTCCAACCTGTTGGTACAGACAGCAATTTCCAACCTGTTGGTACAGACAGTGCTTTCCAATAATTTTGTTCAAAATGTGTGACAGGATATCCATCAATATGCCATCTGGCATCCAGGATTGCTGCTTGTACAAGACATATTTAGCTGAAATAATGCATCTCAATACAAGTATTATTGTCAAAAATAAAAATAATTCCGGTTATCTACAGAGAAATGAAAGTTTTGCATCCAATCGTCATTGTTTGTTATAGGCTTTTGTGAAGAAAATTTGTTATATGTTTGTTTGTTATTTCTTTGATAGTGTATGGTTGGAAGTGTTACTGTCTTGAACACTGTCCCGAAGATGCCATCAACAACACCTGTGAAGCCAAACCAGATGGTGGTTGTTTTAGTCAAATCCAAGCCTATGCACCTGGTGGCGTCAACACTGGAGAACCAATCAGGTAAGTCGTTACAAAGGGTGCCTCAGAACAATGAAATACTCCTCAATTCTCAAACGCCCCAATGTATGTAACAGACATTTCACAATCTGTATGAAACATCTACAGATCATATCATTTGGGACATTTTTCAAATTATATGATGGTCATTTATAGAATATATAATAGAATATTGATTGTTTTAATATTCAATGTTGTATCTTGTATTTATATGTCCATTTCAATTTCAAATCCTATTGTTATTATTGGGCGTTACAGATCTTTACTGTATAGAAAAAAAGATTAAGTCAATATAGAAAGTATTTGAAGTATGACAAAGAGTTTACAGTTTGATGAATCACTCATTCAAAACAGAATTCCAAACTGTGGGCTTTAGTTGCCATTTGTATGGTGAAGCAATACAATAACATCTTCACAAGATACGACATTCCATTCTGTTTTCTCATCTTTTCCAAATAAAAATACAAGACTTTGCAAATATCTCTTAAAGGAATGCAGATGTGTATTAGTACAAGGCAAATTTCTCTCATTCATCTGCTTAAAATGTGTAAAGTCAATAAACCTGTGTGAGCTATGTATACACAAGGAAGTTTGTCACTTGTTAGATAATCTAATTTCAAAATATTAACATCCTTTCGCTAAATCTGGAGCTGACATAGCTGGTCTCCTAGTTAGCATCTCTTAACTTCTGATTGTCTTCAACACCTCTCCATATTTACAGTTAATTTGAAAGCTTTCAAAAAGTCTTTTGTATATTCTCACACCCGGTGATGGCAATACCATGAGATTTTGACCAGATTACGACATACATGCATGAATGATAGTGACTGTGTGTATGGAGTGAATTGGTCGAAATCAAGTGGTATACTCATTGCCGAGGTGGTTTATTGTGATTATATCATAATATTAAATTGATATTCTGGCGTGAAACATCTAAAAGGGAGTTTTTCCCCATCCAAGAGCTCGTGTCCATTCCAACCGTGCTATTTTGTGAATATAGCATGGTTATTTTCACGTCTTAACCAATCATATCGCAGTATTTTCACTTTTAATATACATGTATGATATAATCAGCAATATATTCCTCCAACATATAAGCAATAGATCACTCCAGTGATGGTATACCATGAGATTTTGACCAGTTCACAGTAAATATGCATAAATGGTAGCGAGTGCATACACGGAGTGAACTGGTCAAATAGCGTGGCAAGCCTTTTACTTAGGTGGATTTTTGTTTTAAATTATATGGTGACAGTATTCTGTAAGTTGAAAATGTTGCATGAAATGTTAAAATGGATTTTTCTCAAAGGGAGGACTTGAATGTGTTCCTACTGTGCTATATTGTGAATATGGCACATATTCAACCAATCAGATTGCTGTATTTTTGCTATCATTATACTAGTATCATATTATTATATTGTTCATGCTTTGAAAATCTAAAATAGGCTATAAACTGTTTGAAGAATCATGACTGACATGAACATGATTTTTCACTGACTGTTCCAACTCTTACAGACATAAACCGTGTCATCCTTATTTGTACTGACTTCATCTGCTGGTTACAGTTTCTGCAACAGTGGTTTGTGCCATTGAATTCATGGCTACCTAGATTTTTTATGCTGATTTTGAGTGCTTTTATCCCACAAAGGTTAATTTATCGTGCACTGATTTAAATTCATATGAACATGTCAACATTATCTTAATCATCAGATGTATCTTTACATGTTTTCAACATTACACATATTCCCCTGGAAGTTTTTATGATGTGACAATGACACAGTGAATGTTATTGACTGATTTTACAGGACGTATGGATGTCTGCCATCACAGGAAGGGGGCGATATGCAGTGCAAGTCGTTAAATCACAATATCCCATCAGCCATTATGTGCTGTGATATCAGGGATGGCAATTATTGTAATTTTGCCCTGATACCTACACTGCCACCTGTGGTAACAACAGAACAACCAGGTACGTAGATCTGATGGAATTTGTAACAATGTAAAAAATTTCCCTAGATACTGGTATCACCATATACCGTATACTGTCTGAAAAGTCTGTGCTTAAGATTCCAAGGCAATCACGACATAATCATTTGTGCACTATTACAAGACATCTGTTTAGGCTGTGGTACTTGTTTACACATTGGCAGTATGTTGTCAGGCCAATCAGCTGGTTGCAGTCATTGTGTATGACAGAGGTCATCCAAGGCAACCTAGAGGTCAGATAATATCCATATTGGACTAGCAACTGTTCACATGTTCAGATAATGTCCATTTCTAACCCCTCACACCATCACTTGTTCATCACACTGACTGGACAGTCAGAATGTCACCTGAAACTGGTCAACAGGAAGTGCTATCTGTGCCTTGTCACTACTGTTTAATTTCAAAGGCAGAGTGTGGGGTCAGTCAAGGCCGAGCCTGACATTGAGGTCAGCTAATTTGCATAGTTGACCTGTTCAGCCAATGATTCATCATCTCAGTTTAGTACCCTTTTTGCATAGTAATTATTTTGCCAGTAGAAATGCTAGCTGTACATTCTTGTTGTTCATTTAAAGCCTTATTATGTGGAACCTAAAATTTGCCTTCTCCCAAAGCATGTTGAAATATCCAGTATTTTGCTTGTCAACACGTTTCAATTATGTATTGTGCATTGTTCTCGTTTAATCTTATGCAATCAAGACAAAAATTCAAATGTCAATGATAATTTTTTACCTCACGGATATTTGAGCCGTAAAGATAAACTGAATACTGGGTATTTCCACACATTGAAGGGAGTAAACCTAGAAACTAGCATTTACAGGTAGGACACAGACAGTGAATACAATTTTCAAGGACAGTTACTTGAGCTGTATGGACAGTGTCTTAACTGTAAATGCCAACAAATTACTATCTGAGATGTACCTGATAATGATGAAGGTCAAACAAGAATGGAATGTTGAACTTCAGTCTGTCATCAGTCACCATGACAATGACATTGATCTTCAGAGCCCAGCATGATGGTGTATCAGTTTTTCAGATAGCAGCTTTGAAAATTATTTATTTTAAAAGACGCTACAAGGAAGAAAGTTGTTCATTTTATTTTTAGGAAAATCTCAAACATTTTAGTTTTGCTTATGAAGCTGACAGTAAGTGACACCTCGCAGAAATTGGCAGCCATTTTGAATTTCCCATTGTCTTTGGTCATCGGTTAACCCTCACTCAAGTTCATTATATGAGCTACTATTTATTTGTTTGTTGCAGTATGAAGACAAATGTAAATCTTCGATTGTTTGATTTGTCAACTTTTGAAGTGGTCTTTGTTAAGGAATATTGGCGTGGCACTACTGCCTAGACTATTTTATTATCTGATCCACATTTAAACCAAAATTCACAAATGCATTTTTGTCCTTTCTTGATTTGTTGACAGGTGGGAGCTTGCAGCCAGACTACCTAAGTGAAAGCATCAACCAGATAGCATTGCTAATCTCTATCACAGTGTGTATTATTGTACTCATTATCACAGTCTCATTTATATATTTGAGGTGAGTGGGGATGATGTCATTGCTCTGCTTTTAAGCATGAAGTGTGGCTTGATGGCTAGATTTATCTCAGATTTTCAGTCTAGATGATGGTTATATTGAGCAAATGATGTTCATGACAATTGATGGTTATTATGTTTGCTTTAATGATACCTTCATGGGTAGTATTATCCGTGTGTCGTACACACCATTGCTATAATCCTCATTAAAGGGCCAGTAGCTGTATTTTTTCATGGAATTTTTTCTCTGTTTTTGTCTTTATAGTCAATGTCAACAACAGTTTCCTGTTCTATTCCCAAAAGCATGTTGAGATACACAGTATTCAGCTTGTCAGTTCAGCCAGTACATGTGTAGACTGCATTGCTATTGTTGACAAGTGAATTCTGGTCCAGACTAGAATTCAAACGTGAACAATGACAGGGCATTTTACAAGAATAGCGCTGTTTTGACAAGCTAAATACTGTGTATTTTAACATGATCTGGGGAGTGAAATAAGAACTTATAACTGATATACAAAATAAAAATAATGAAAATATCAAAAGTTACACCAAGTGACCCTTTACTGTGAGACCTCAATTCACCTGATAATTTAGTGTGCAAAATATTAAACAAACAGAATCAAGTCCTGACAAAAGAGTAAGCTGATATTGTGTTCATATTTTATCTCTTGAATTTTTTAATGGTGTCATTTCATCATCAACACCATGCTTGGAATATGCCAAATTCTGCCACCAGAGTGCGCTGTTACCAGTGCTGTTTTGATGTGGCAAACAATTGACAAAGAGTGTTGTTGAAGGCTCTATTGTACTTGCAGTGAACTGATTTCACAATTTGGATATTGTGCTGCAAGTTGTTGACCTCAAATAGATAAACATTGAAAGTGATGGCTAAAATGACAACTTATCTTGCAAATAAACCGCAATAACACTGGAAAAGGAATTTGATATGCAATAATTATCTATATTTACCTATAAAAATTGAATAAATTTTGAACCTTAATATAAACAAAGCTGTATGTTTTCATAGTAGGCATTATATTAAGTGACTTACCCCAGCCCTTTAGAGAAGCTAAATTTTCAATATCAAAGTATTGTCAACTTAAATATCATACTGCTTATTGCCTAGCATATCTGTCAGTAATATAAATGATACTTATTGTCTCAAATGAGAGTGAAACACATAGGGCATATACATATATCATGATGGTTGCTTTAAAAACAGTTTGAAGTCAGCATCTACTGTGAACCAGACCATGCCGCAAATTTGTACCAGAAAGTTGCTGCAACAAACTAAACACTAGTAAAAAAGGTAATATGAAAGAGAACCATGTCATGTGACATGATTTTGCATGTCACATGACTACATTTTACCCAATCACAAGTTCACTTCCACAGACTAGAGTTATTACCATTTCTTATTCATTGTAATACTTTCACCAGATACAAGAGGAGAGAGGAGAGAAGACGATATGATTTAGAAGTCAACAAGAATGAAGAGACGTACATAGGACCCGGTGAAACATTGAAAGATTTGATTGAACAGAGTTCAGGCAGTGGATCAGGTCTTCCTTTACTGGTAAGCTGGTTTTACGCTGATCCAAATTTTTGTGATGTCATTCTCTACAACCATTGTTTTATTACTTTGTGAAATTCGTTCATTTACTAATCAAACCACCATTATGCTCTCAATAGTGTGTTTCACTATTGCAGCGTATTTCTCTGTATACTCAATAGATGTCACTAAATGTTGTCAATGTCTATCATGTACTACGATTTCACTAGTCCCAAATCATGTATTCCCAACATCAACTTTTTTTTAACAGACCGCTTAGTCTGAAAATCAATATTTGGTTCATTGTGTAGACCCCTTATTCTTCATGTCAATGTCTTGCTAAATGTGCACCCAAGGATACAATAGAAAAAAGTTCTTAAAATTTTTGAGAAGAATGGTTTCGTGGACTGGTTTTTCAGGATGAACCATACAACTAAAATGGATGTTTCACAGATGAGCTAACCTGCAAACAACTGAGGCTTTTGTTTTTGCCCTGGTTTTGCAAAATTATGTTGTCCCGTAGAATACATCTGTAAACGCATCATTAAAAATGAACTCTGAACCACTAGACTGGACAGTAGAACCACTAGACTGGACATACAACCACAAGACTGGACAGAAGAACCACTAGATCAGACACAAGAACTATTAGACTAAACATGAGAACTGGCAAGATTAAAGATTTGTTGACACAGAAATCATTTCACATTAAACACTAGTGACCTAGGGAGTCATTAGAGTTAGGGATGACCTAGGGAGTCATTAGAGTTAGGGATGACCTAGGGAGTCATTAGAGTTAGGGATAGAGTATTACCCAGAGGCCCCCAGAAAACTCTTACGATTCATATCCAAAATGTTTGTTGTCAGTTATCTTGACATAGGCTGCAGAACCACAAGATATACTCCTGGGAACCATGGAATGTAAAGTTGATTTTTTTCACACCTGTAACTGTCCATGCTGTGTGTTTATCAAGCTGGAAATGTCATGCATTTCAATGTTAACACCGGTGGCATTACCCAAGGCATATTGAGATTCACATCAAACAACAATCCAGTCCAATCTCTCTCTTCACACATTAAAGCTCTAGTGACGTACTCATAACACAACTGCCTCCTTCACAAACTTTCTTGTCCCTCCCAAGGTTCAACGAACTATTGCCAAACAAATTCAGATGATAGCTAGCATTGGAAGTGGTAGATATGGTGAGGTTTGGAAAGCCAAATGGAGAGGAGAGAATGTTGCTGTCAAGGTTTTCTTCACCACAGAGGAAGCTAGCTGGTTCCGGGAGACAGAAATTTACCAAACAGTTTTAATGCGACATGACAATATCTTAGGTGGGTGTCAGTATCTCATGCTATCAGATTCGATGGAATGTCCTGTCTTGGAAATCTCAGAGAATAAATTTGTCAACACATCCTGTGCATCTGCTAGAGGACAGCAACTTGATAATGTTCAATGATTTTTAGGGACACGTCTTGTCCTGTGTTGAAATTTGATATCAAAGCATACCACTGAGTGGAAGTGTGTGGCATTAAGCTTATCAACAGACTGTGCTTGTGTAATGTTGTTGAAAGGAGAATTGAGTTTGGACTTGATGACAGTATAGCAGAGCCAAGTACTCTGTGATGCACTTACTGTAATGTTATTGGTCTATTCTTGTGTGTTAAAATACTAGATATTTCTCATTACTTCTTGCAGAAGAAGTTTACAATTGTTGCAAGATATGAAAAATGATCAAAAATGATATTTTATTGTAATTTTAATGTGATTTTACAAATGTTAAGAGTAAAAAAATTGATTATATTTTGTGGTTCATATTGATAAAAAATATTCATTCTTTATTTGAAAATGTGTTTGTAGTTCCAAGTGCACTGGTGTTGCTAATAGTAGAATTTACAGACTTGAGCAGAAAAACTTAAATGGGACAAAGACATATTTCACAACATTTAAACAGATGCAGCCTAAGCAAATGAGCACTTTAAACTATGGCTACTACATTTATCAGAATGTATGTTCACTTTTGCATGATATATACCTGGGTGTGTATGCTCCTGGCAAGTTCTTGAATTTGAAGCCTATTGGAAAGTTTTTGAACATGGAATTTAGTTGTTGAAAATTGATAAGCCATTTAGTTTCCAAAATCACATAATGAAATGTCATGATATCATAGCAGTGATATATAAAATCTATTAAAATTATATTGTGAAAATGTTACATGTAAAATGGTATTTTGGACCTTAAAAAGTGGAAAATTGCAGAAAAAAGTCTTTGAAAGTGCTTGAAATTTTTGTGACTTTGAGTGTAATTGACCATGCCATGTTATGAGAGTTTACCCCTGATCGGATGAATTTATTGTCTTGTATGTAGGTTTCATAGCAGCTGATATCAGAGGCACTGGATCCTGGACGCAGCTATTGTTGATCACAGATTACCACGAGAACGGTTCATTGTACGATTATTTAAAAAGCACCACGCTAGATGTATCTAACATGATACGGTTAGCGTACACAGCATCCAGCGGAATATCACACCTCCACACAGAAATCTACGGCACCCAGGGCAAACCAGCTATTGCACACAGAGACTTAAAAAGCAAAAATATATTAGTGAAAAAGAACGGTACTTGTGTTATTGCTGATATGGGTTTAGCAGTTAGATATAATAGGTGAGTTTGCAAAATACTACGGGACTTTGTTTCCAGTTGTGTCTTGAACCATTATGTGTTGTCTTAGGCAGGTAAGCAGTTGAACGCTCAACCTTAGATGACCTTTGACATGATTTGGGGATTTCATCCCCAAACATGGTTCAAAAGCTTAAAGAATGAGATAGACTTCAATCTTTTTTGACTGCTTGACAGAAGTTGTGTTGAAAAATCAGTTTGTTTTCAAAATCAGATATTTGGCACTTTGTTAGCTTGAGAGAACTGCTGCTGGGGTATAGGAATCAGTGTTCATGTATAATAAACTTTGTGTTGTGAGCAAATATGTAAGACCTGTGTCGAAGTTTTGATCCATAGTGTAAGACGAAATCTGCATTTGGTCAAAATCTTTAAATTTTTGTAATAATACTCTTCATTGTAATGAAGTACGTCAGTTCTGATGAAGCCTTTCATTTTCAGTGCAGTGGCGATATCATTTTACAATTGAGACTGAGAGGGCTTTACTGTAAAAGATAACGTCTAAATCTTATGATTGATATTTTGCAGTGAAACAAACGATATTGACATAGCACCAAATACTAGAGTTGGAACAAAGAGATATATGGCACCAGAAGTCGTAGACGACACCATAGTAACAAGTCATTTTGAAAATTTCAAGATGGCCGACATGTATTCATTTGGCCTTATTCTCTGGGAAATAGCACGGCGATGTGTTTCAGGAGGTGAGTCAAACATTACTTGAACAAAATTTATCACTTCTAGATGTGAACTTTACAAGTTATCCTTCAAAAGCAAGAAGATAGAGGGTCACTGACATCTCAAACATTTAATTGAACTTGACATTTGCAACTTATGCACAATGGATGATGTGAATTTCAAGAATAGCTAAGTCAAACCAGTCTGCAGAAGGATGCAAAAATACTTTAATTAAGATATCAAAAATCATAATTTAGTTCCCTCCAGGTTGAAACACTCTTTTTTTGCATTCAATTTTTTGTTCTTTTATAATAAGTAACAAATACACAACAACAGAATACAGAGACATTTATCATTTTTTGTAGATTTGCTCAAATCATTGTATTAAGTAGTTGAAAATTTATTTCATTAGGCATTTTTCATGCAGGGCATTGCCGACATCTCACAGATATTTTATTATATACATGTAGCCATGGTGATATGAGTAAAATGTGCCAGATTCTGCAAGAATGGAGAGAGTGATAACATCAATCAAAAAAACCAAACATGTGGTCATTAGATAGTTCCATACGTTGTTAGGTTTTATCACCTGTCAAAACTCTATATTAACATTTGAACCTGTTCTGCTTTTTTTAAGGAGAAGACATTATTTTCTGTTGTTGTAATTAACGCACTAGATGTATAAATTAGTGTCATCAATCAGATACCATGACAACTTGAAAGTAGACTCCTTTTGAGATCAGTGATAAAATTGAGATCATAACCCTATTCTGTCATCAATCACTTGAGAGATGTTTTGTTGTTTTTTTCGTCATCTTGGTAGGAATAGCAGAATCAGCTGAAGTGCCGTATTACGACTGTCTGGCGAATGACCCCAGCTTTGAAGACGTGAGGCGGGTGGTTGCCGTGGAGCGTAGGCGGCCAGCAATACCGAACAGATGGCACAGTGACGATGTAAGACGAATACCCACTGGGTGTCCATGCATAATTTATGGAAAACGTCTTTGGCACTATGCCTTCAAATCATTACTCGGGGTAACAAAAGACATCACGGAAAATTTGAATCAATTTACGCCCAAATTTATGAATAATTAGCTCGAAATGAACCAGAAGTTGTTTTTAGCCCGGTGAAACTTTTGAAGTTCAAAGGAAGATAGTTTCATTCTGTCAAAATCAGAAATATGCAATAAAAATATGTAATCAATACTTGCTATTATGTGTCACTGCTGATATTACACAGAGATCTCACGTCCAAGACTCAACGCGGATTTAACTATCAAGTAACTTTGTGTTTGACAAAGTACATGATTTTCATGTCTGCCTATTAGTGAATTTCTTGAAAGGGACAGAGTTGCCCATTTTTCATGAATTTTGTTTGATACGAGATACTACTTATATTGTTCGACATGTTGAAAGATACTGAATGAATGGGTGACCATGTATATATTTGACGCCGGTTTCAGACAAATTAAATGAAACTAGCGCGAAAATGAATTAATGGTCATGACCATTAATTCATTTTCGTGATGGTTTCATTCTATTAGCCAATCTTTTGTGAACATTTTGCTGTGATCTCTTTCAGTGTTTGCGGACGATGGCAAAGCTGATGCAAGAATGCTGGCATCATACACCTGCAGCTAGACTGACTGCACTTCGAGTCAAGAAAACTATCGGCAGAATGCAAGAAGAAGAACTGAAAATCTAAACCCGATGGCCCTCCCTGATCACTTTCCCTTTTGTATATAAATCACAAAATGCCAGAGGCTGACTTCGCCGATACCAAGTCCCACAACGTCATTCCTGGCAGCGTGAATTGTCAAAGTCGACACCAAGACGTGCTCTTCGTCAGGAAGAGACAAGTACCGGATACTGCTTCCGGGGGACTTTACAAAGTAAGCCTTGTAAGATGAGTGAGTATTAAAAGATGAACAGACTTTTTTGTTTAAAAAGAGTAAGTCACCAGCCTTACCTGGTGTGGATTATTGATAAAAAGGAAATATTAAATAGAACTGTACATATATCAGTAGATCCACTGGGTACATCAGTTTTCAGTATTTTTTATACACATAATCACCAAGTTGGTATAATACATAATTATCTCTTGAGTTTATTAATTCAGATGCTATGTAAATTTGTAGAGGGACACCATAAAAAAAATGTTTCTGTTTTCAGAAACTGGCTTATTCAGATCTCAGGTTGTGATCTTTTGTCCTTCGTATATGAAGTTTTGTAAGTCTTTCTTTTCTCAGAAAATGTATAACTGATTGGTTTGATTATTTTAATTCAGGATATAATGAGACACATTTTCATTTCATACACGCTTTCTTACATGTTATTTAAATGAATTCTGGGGCAAGAAGCACACCAAAACAGAGGCACGTCACAGTGTCAAGTAAGGCGACTGAAACTGTCAAACTCACCACTGAGGGCGCTGGAGAGGCAAAACCATTGCTCTACTTGTTGGCATCATTCTGCAAAGACCTTACTTATGTCATTTAACCCTTTCAGGCCTGACTTTCTGGTAACTTACCTGAGCTTCTCTTGTGTATAGGGGTTTAGGCCTGAGAGGGGTAAGATCAAACTTATTTACAGAAAACATTGTAACTGTTGTTTAGGTTAGAATGATGCGGGTCTCTTGTGAAATATGTAAACAAGTGGATAGAGGGACTGTGTTATAATTCTTGCATACTGACCATACATCATTTTCAGCTATGATTGGCATGGTAAAGGTCAACAGTCACCTGTAGTCAGTGGATTAGAACAGCTAAATCTTTATCAAGTTTTGTTTTTTGGCCGTGCACCTGAAGAACATTTGGACCAATATACTGTATGAAACAATCGGGTCTTCATTTGGCCCTACCCTGGTGAATAATGGTGGACCCTTAATGATTACACTGATTTGTAAAATTGTTTAGTATTGGCCCACTGTTCTACAGTATTGCACAAATGGCAAAGGCACATTTTATATGAATTATGATCATATCTCAATTCTGTAACAATATTGGTAAATTTTACAAATGCTGCTATCATATAATAGCTTACTTTAACGATGTTAATTGATTTTAAGTAGGATATTATTTTTTAAGGACGCATGACTACTTAACCAACCTATAGAAATCATGTTAAGGTGCTTAATTTAATGTGACTTTTGACATATTTATTTCATGTGTTTGTTTTGTTGTTGTTTGTTTTTTATCTTTTATTTTTTTCATCAGACTCTGTTACTGTACATAGTAGCTGTTTTTACTGAATGGCTGTCATCGTTTTTGTTGGTTTTCTCCCCTCGTTAGACGATTGCACTTGACTTTGTGATTTGGCACAGTGAAATGTCACACAACAGTGATGTGTTGTCAGTGAGGAAAGCAGCTCAATAGTGGCCAGGCATTGTTTTCTGAGCGCATTCTCAGCCTAATAATATCAGTGATATGTGAGCTTCAACTGAATGTATTTTGTGTGAACTGTTACAGAGTCATTTTAGTTGAAATGGCTGCATGACAACTGTATAATACCATGTACACTGTTTAGTCCCTATTCCCAGCATACAGGTCAATAATTACTATTGATAACAATGGGATTGAGCAAAACCGGGATGGTGAAAAGGTTAACCCTTAATCTACCATGGTTTTGTCCAAACCCATTGTTACCAATTGTGAATATTGTCCTTTTGACATGGAGTTAGTGGTCAACAGGGTTATGAACACATGGTTGTCAAGGGTCGTAGGTCACCAGATGTGCAAGTGCAAAACGTGAACCCATGTTTGTCAGGCACATTTGCAGGGAATGCCAGTGAATTTAATGCAAATTCTTGTTGTGGATTCAGGGGATACAACATACTTGCACAATTCTGATGACTGCTGCCTTTAACTCATATGTCATCATGAAAATTCAAACTGCCAAATCAATGTGTAACTTCAAAGTTTCATCTTTACTCCTCTTTATTTTTTATGTTGTACAAGGCTTGTTTTTGAAAATAAGTATCTTCTAAAACTTATGTGTGAATGTCTGTATCTTATCCTGTGTTGCTATCATTGGTTGGCATTTTTGCTTTGTGAAATTTGCAAATTTTAAATTTAGGTCAAAAGGAAAGCAGTTAAATTGTACAATAAATAAGAAGTTCTGGCAGCCTATGCTTGTCTGACGAAGATGACAAAAAATTTGTGCTCATACTTTCATTTGAATTTTGACAAATGGGCAAATTTTACAATCAGCAAGACAATTGCAGATAACCAAAGTAAAAAAATTCTATGGTATCACAACAGGACAGGCTTTTACGTTCATGAACATCATTCATCATGGCTATGCAGTGTCAACCAAGTGTGTGTTGTCTCTGGTGACCTCTACTTTGTAACAGTGATGCTGATTGGTTAGTTAAATTTTATACAAGTCAATAGACCAATAATACACTGTTTCTGAGTACCAGAGTTTGGAAAAACAAATTCAACTCAAAAATGTCATTTCACATGGCAGTAGTACATGTTGGAAACAAGATTTTAACCGTAGTTGTGTAATGCGATGAGTTTGCACAGACTGCCATTCTGATTTTATAGTGATCAGATTACCTTGCTGCAAAAAATCTCTCTGAATATTTGAATTGTACACAATTGGCAATAATTAGACAAAATATCAAGCACTACTTAAAACCATGCGTTGATGTAGCATAGAATTTATGGAAAATGCTTCAAAATATTTAAAAAGCAGAAGTGACATTTTGAGGGGAGAAACGAGACTCTTTCAAGTCTTTGTCAGGCAAATATTTTGTTTGTTGTCTGGAATAATTTTGTACCTTCTACAGATTTATGTAAAACTACAAACTCTCTTCCATATCCTTTGTTGTTTCAAATGTAGGCATTTTGTAGGCGTTCTTGTATTTGCTTACATAGAGAGCAGTTTTGTAAAGTTTTGGCGCGTCCAGTTGATGTAATTGCGTATTTTTCTATAGATCACTTTATTTTCATACAAGTGTTGTAATAAAACTTGCAAAACTATTAACTTGAGGTTTAAAATGAGCGGGGATTTTAGGAGGGGGATGGTGATTGGTCAGATTTAAAAAAATGCACCTGTGTATGTCCCTGCCGCCAGATGTGTTTTTTTAGAAGTTGCTACAATTTAACAAAGGTTTGTCACTTGTTACAGTTTATCTAAAGTGTGCCACTTTGCTACATTTTACCCCTACTTTGCTGTAGCTACCATGTCACAATCTCATACAAATCATGTTCATCTTTTGTATACTAGGGTTTCCACAACAAAATTATCACAGTTTTGCCAACTCTCATTTTGTGCATGTTGCCATCCATTTGGAAAAGAGAACAATGTTGTGTAATCAGTAGGGAAACATGATAGAATTGTTTGTGGCTGTAGTAAGAGATAACACTGACTTTCGTCTACTCACAGATGTGGTGCCTTTAATTAACATATATTTGCATATTTAGCATAATTGCACATGGTACTAACCTGGTAGATATTTTGCTGCAATTTAGAAAGTTGAAGGTATTGTCAATCACAACACATGTTAATGCATGTACAGTTTACAGTGCAAACTTATCATGTACCTTCTAACTTTCTGAGAGACATTATTTTCTTTAGTGCAAGAATTGTGTACTGGCATACTGGTCTTTGTAAATACAATACGTTGATAATGAGAATAACAAAAACTGGAAACGTTTCCAGTTTTCTGTTTGATGTTGCGTAGTTTTTAATGCTGCGGTACTTTTAAAAAATATTTTACTGTTTTTAAATATGCAACCTTTTATGTGAGCTCTTGTGGCTATGCAAATTTTACGCTTCCGCCTGATTGTATTTGAGGCCTTTTTAGTTTAATGATCTCTTAGTAGCTGCTTTGCTGTTCATGTGAGTTCTGTAGTCTCCAATCTTACCAGCCAAGTTTGTGAATCAAAAAACATTAGCAGGGTGAACATTCCATTTACTATAGATTTGTTTTTATTTGACAGTAAAATTTGTTTTTTCACTTTTACATGTCGTAAGAGAGAATGGTCATATCACTTTATTGCTTGTAGGGTTTCCAGTGTTTCATTGCACATCATTGTGTTTAACAAAATCTCTCGCTGAGATGACAGGAAATGTCAGGCATTGGATATTTGTGAAGGTGGACACCATCCTTTCAAATGTTACAACATTTCTAAGACGACTAGATTTTATGACCAAGTATCTACATTGCTTCACCCTTTCACCACAGTGGTTTGAACCATTTTCATTGTTTTCTTGGGTCAAGTTGGACCTCTAGACAGGGAAATAGGGGTGGAAGTGTTGACCATCAGCAGGTGTGAAAATGTACACCATGCTCTTTCCAAGTATTAATATTGTCCCATATGAAGATAGCTTCAGCAAATTATCATCTCCTTCCTGTGCTAATTTTCTCCCAACCCATTCCTTTCTTTTGAGCTCACATGGACATAATTGTGCTTCCTGATTTTTTATACAGTCAAAATTGTTTGCTTTGCGCTTTTAGAGAAAAATATTTTTTATGGCATTTATTGTAAAATATTTACTCCCTATACAAAGCCATGTAACAGTATGTATATTTCCCTGACAGATTCTCAAAATGGCATGCCCCCCTGTTTAATTAGTAGCTATGGTATCCATGTATAGAAAATGAATTTCTATGTATGGATTTGACCTTGCAACTTTTATGTGTAGCCTGGGAGGAGGCCATTTGAGTATGTGTCCAGTGTACTTAATACAACTTGTATTTGATTGAAATACTCAACTGTCTTTTGTTTTATGAAAGTTTTTCAATAAAAATGAAACTAAACTTGTGGAAAGTTTCATGCATGTTTGCGTATTTCATCAAAAATACTATTCAATAGGCCTGTTATCACATAGCACTCAGTATAGGGCAAAGTATTCCCTGCCAAAACTTTCATCACAAACATGATAAAAACAAACATTCTGAAATATATACGTCCTATCGTAGAGGGCGCTGACTGATGCAGGACATGTGGCGCAAACGTACACCTTGCTACTTCCAAGTATGTATATGGCTATCTATCTACCTTTGCCAAGTATGTCTTGTGTAGTCCATTTTCTCTCTTCCATCATCTATCATTTTCTGCCTTCGTGCTTAAAAAAAACAACCATGTTATCAATTTGTTGTTTATTAAACAATTGTTCATGATGAAAATAGCTTACAGAAAAGTGCACTCTCTAAATTGCTCTCTCTAATCTTTGTGACTAATTTGTTCCACCGATCACCAACGGGGGGTTGGGTATTATCCTGACCAAATAAATTGTTAGCAGCTCATATGGTAACCCGTCTTTCACCTTATGAGCTGCAACTAGTTATGTGGTCAGAGTGATAACGCCCTCTACAAACTGCTGTGTTTTAGCAAACGTTTGCCGACGGCAATGATTCTGACTTGCGTTAGATCCAAGCATGTTGACAGCAACGCCATGCCGCAAAAAATATAAGCTGTTAAGAGAAGGCAGGTAAAAACTCGGACATACTCCGGATCGTTCGAAGATATGTGTAGTTCGACATCACCAAACCCGATCGTTGTCAAGGTGATGACACAGAAGTACGTCGCAGTGAGAAATGACCATCCCTGCGTCAGATGGAACACTAACGCCCCGAGAAGTACGTATCCGAACAACATTGACGCAAGAATCGTTACAGGAACATCGTCAGACTTTTTAGATTTCTCCTCTACTTCACCGTTCAGTAACTTTGTGCAGCTTTCTGTCTGTGTGTGCACTGTTCGTTCGCGTTTAGCGGACTTTGGCAAATTCGTCTGAGAAATGGTAGGAGTGTATATTGCAAATATCTCAGAACTGGTACGCCGCTCTGTCCGAGGAATCCACGATTTACATGCAACGTCTACCTCAACACTGGTGGTGTCGCTGTTTTCAAGCGGTAAATCTGATCCAGCATCAATCACAGAAAACTTGGCAAGCGACAGTTCCGTACGACTACGAGTGATGGAGTCTACGTTCCAAGTCATTTCAACGCATTGCATTTCAGATTCGCATTGATAATCTTCTGGTTGAAGGGGCCAAACTCCATTGATCTCAGTTTTCGCTTTGTAACGATTTCCTTTAGTGTGCTCACAATATTTCCAACTTAAACATATGTTATCAGACACTCCGGATATCTCTTGTTTCTCCTTATCTGTGGTACAATCAATTCTATCTCGTTGTTTCGACCATTGAGGTAATCTAGTTTTAGCTCCATTTTTGCAGTTAAACTGATCAGCATTAGGGGGCCGTGATTTTCCTCTCAATGTCCAATTGTCACCATATTCCTTCACAGCTTTACGTCTGACCTGTCCCTTGTCGGCGCCGTTTTCTTCTTTGCCGTATTTACACAATTTCTTCCTAACCATGGCAACTGAGACCTTGGTCGCGCGACCCATCTGATGTCCGATTCTCGAAAGGAAGATAAGATTCAGAGGTATACCGATGAGGGCGTAGAACAGACAAAAATACCGACCGGACGTTCCGAGGGGAACCATATAGCCGTAACCTGAAAAGGTAAAAATAAGTGAAAAATTGGGGCAGCATTTGAAACAGTTACAAGAGAAACTTTCCCGACTGAAATATCACCACATCTTTCATGTAAAATAACCCAAATGCAAGACCGTAATCTCCTATTTTCGGAGTCCTCGTTTACTTGCAAGTCGATAAAAGACAAAGACTATTCTAATACTGTTTTAACAGTATATTTATTTTGGTCAGCGGCTGATGTACCAACAAAGTAGTACTTTGTATTTTCCATTTGTATCAAATATTGAACGTGATGATTCAACACAAAAATATAAATAAAAAGTGGGCGAAACTCAGAATTTGAGTGTATGTTTTTTAATTTGTCTGTGAAAATCCGCGCAGACTTCACTCCGATGCGTTCGTGGCAGTGACCGAGACCTATGACCCAACACTTCACCAAATAGCATTGGACACTTGCTTCTATCTCCATGCTGTGGATTAAATGATATGAATACACGATAGTTTACTAGTGTTTTAAGCTTCTTTTTGTTCACCGACTTCTTCAACGGTCAAAGTTTTAACGCGTGCACAGTACCCCACGGAACTTTTGATGTGTATAAATGTCAATAATATATAGAAGTTTACGCATCGCCGACATTGAGAGAGAGAGAGAGAGAGAGAGAGAGAGAGAGAGAGAGAGAGAGAGAGAGAGAGAGCGCTGCCGGCTACCTGTTATTCAGATTCTTCCGATAACATGGATCAGCCCCGTAAAGTAACTTTCAAAGGAAAGTATTCAAGGACAACAAGAAGGACACAACACTCATATTAAAAAGCTTCAATTGATGTAAATGTCCCCTATATTTTGAACGTGTCACGTCATGGTATAGACTTTCACGTTTTGATTGCTATGCCGCCAGGGTACCAGCACCTTTTGAAACGCTAAAATATGTACAAACGATATGCATTTATGCATTCATTCAATCCGCCAGTAATTATTATAGCCAAAACATGGGACTATTTGCCCTAGGGTAGGTGACCATTTGCCCAACGTCAGGTGGTCAAAGATTCTCCTGCCTCGAGGGTATATAGTCCCTTGTTTGGATATATTTTTTTTACTACAGTGCGGTTCGTGACGTCATGGACGAGTTACCATTGAATCATATGGAGCCTATGGCGGCATGTAATAAAGAACCCTCCGAGCCTTATGATGGATTACGTCATGATATTAAATTAGTGAATCAACCAAGGCTGTACATATCACAGTTAACAATCTAAATTAAAACAGGGGCGTTTTAACGTAAAATTGATGACAGTTTACTTGAAATTGTAACAATTGATTGATTTAAAGCTAGGCCATTATAAAACTTTCACGACAGAGTTACAAACACTGTAAAACACATGTGCACCGTAAACCAATGATAATTGTTAAAGTCTCCAATTAATTAAACAGCGACCTGCGGTAAAACTAATGCAGCGTGTGGGTGGAAAGCCAAAGAGAAATCAGTTAAGACCTAGACTTGACTTGACTAGACTAGGACTAGACTTGACCAGACTAAACTAGACCAAACTACACTAGACTAGACAAGTGACTAGAAAAATCTCGAAGCCCTAAACACCCTAATTTTTTGTATTATAACGTGTATCGAAAACGGCTCAAAGCTTTGATAGATAATAGTTTCAAGTGAACTGAGTGTATTGTTTTTACAAACTTTTAAAGGTCTTTCTCCGACCAAGGTAAATCCACTTTCTTTCATTCGACCGCCAGCAACAATATTAGACCGAGCAATGTATCACTGTTTTATGTTTATGATGTCAAAATCAATCAAGGTATGGTTCAAAATGAAATTAAAGTCAAGTTTCCATCATGTTGAGTGAATAATGCCTATTTTTTCAGCCGTTCTGAGAATGTTTACATTTGCGTTTTTTAGGATATGCCTCTTACCAAATGTTATAAGCCAGAGTCATCACATACAACGGTAAAATAATAATATAATACATACTAGAAAAGAACTGGGCAATTTCAAGAAATGGTTACCAGAGGTACTTTGATCAAGTAAATACATAATGTATATATTTTCAACAAATTCACAAGTTGGAATAGAAAAGTGAAGATTGTAACTCTCCACTCCCCCGGTCCGTGCAGGATTTCAACTCGTCACTGATTTTAACTTTCCACTACTAATTATCTCTCTTTAAAACGCAAAGAAAATTAGCCACTTTTCACTCACCAATTGTAGTAATGACGGTCACACAGAAAAAGCCAGCAGTCAGGAGACTCCAATCCTGGTACAAGAATCTGTGATGACGTAGTTCCACCAGTTCATGATAGTGTTCTAAAAGCTCCAACATATGTTCGAGGCGATCAGAGGTGTGGTTGACGCAAACCCTATCCAGGACTTGCAACATGGTGGAATTAATGGCATCCTGTGTCGCTGACATCCATCTACTGTAGTGTGAGCCCTCGATATAGCTGAAGACAGCGGCACCCAATGTGATGTATGACACCACCAAGACGGCCAACATCAAGCAGATACCGCTATCACTGAATAACCAGGAACGCCAGTTGTTGCTCGATCTCTTCATTGCTGCCATGTTGGAGGCAAAACAGCTTAAGGTCGACGTTCTTGAATACTTGGGGAAAATTCAAGGGCATTAACTACCCTTCGAAATGATCGCTACCTACCCTTGTATATTACGAGAATGGTGTAATATGGCCATAAATAGTGTCAAACCATATACACGTTCTCTCGGCTAATTAATGGATGCGGCAAGTTCAATGTCTGTGATGTGGTAATTTTGATAGTATAACATTCTTGTCGATAAACGTTTGATGATATTCATCAGAGAGAGAGAGAGAGAGAGAGAGAGAGAGAGAGAGAGAGAGAGAGGTGTCAAGGAGAGCTGGTTCCTCTACTGCCCTTCAATAATTTGCAAATTATCAATTTAATTCACACGTCTGTGTCGATGTACGTCAGTACGGTCACGTGTTGAATGATTAATATTGATATTTAATGTATTTACGTCATTGATACCTAAGTATCAAGGATAAAGATAGAAACTTTTATTAGTGACATCTAGTGTCAAGGCGGTAAAGTGAATTCTTATAATCAATATCTAAATTCCAGACAGGACCCTGGGACGATTACATAAGGGAAATGTTGTATAACGATGATGTCACCTATGCAGATCATGTAAAATTTTATATGATCAATGTCCTATCAGAGAAAGTTTAGTAATGTATTTCTTGAAGGGAAGAATATTTTAATTATTGTAGCCAATCAGGAAATACTAGTTGATTAGTGATTGGAAGATTAACTAATTTAATCTAATTAGGATGTTATGATTTCTTTTTAAAAAGCGATCATCACCCACTTTTTTCAGTCGGAAATAGCTGGGCATTCTGATGTGTAAACTTTACACTTCAGTAATAAACCACCACCATTGATATCAAACAACTCTGTGAGTCTCTACTCTGTCAAAGATCTCGAAGTACCTCTTAGCAGTGAGTATACTCCCCAGACCGGTGAGTTACGAACACAACAGACTCTCTGTGGGGAAAATTAAATTTTCGATTTTAACAAAAATGATCAGGCGAGCACTTTTCTAACTCCATGAGGTGCAAAATTAATCTCCACAAGTGGTAGACCGATTAAGTATTGAACAAAATTAAGAAGTTATAGAGACAATGAAGAGATTAAATGACATGCGTAGAAAGACGATCATAATACTTTTTTGACATGTATAGCGTAGGTCACTTAGGGAAAGTATTTGCATATTGTAATGACGCCCTCTAGTGATCCATAAGTGAACTAATATCAATATTCAGAATAAACATAGGTGTCATAATTGGTTGGCCACGGACTCCAAATTGTAAAGAGTAGATATTCACGCGATCTTGAAGTATGGAAAAAGTACACAATCATCTATAAAGGGATAGGCACATTATTGTGTTATCATCTAGGAAATACTACGAGTTGGAGTGGGTCTACAATGGAAAATTCACACTTTTGGTCAGGAGATTATGAAATAACACGGCCTTGATGTTTACAAGCTTCTGACCAAAAGTGTGTGAACCAATATCAACGAGTATGTGTGATATTTGCGATTTATACCACGAATATTATTAAGTTTAATATACTCTCACTGGCACATCCCAGTAAATGGCCACACAAACGATCAGTGCTAATTTACATATGAATCAGAGTTGGCTTGAGAAAAAAAACATCTGCTTTATGGGCAATACTTTACTCGGATTGGTCAATTAAAATAGTTACACCTGCTTTTATTAACTATCTGTACCCGTGGGTAGGTCTCCATTTTATTTGAGTCGAAGCTTTAGTGAAGAATGGACGTGATGTACTTCTCAAATATTTCCGAAGGCAAACATAACAGTGGCGTTGACCGGTAAGTGTTCCAATCAATCTGATTAAAATCAGATGTAGAGTACGGCGACATCTATACTTACGCGGTATTCTCTTGCTGTAGCCTCGATAATACCACGTAAGTATAGACGTCACCGTACTCTACATCTGATTTTCATCATATTGGTGTCCCAATTGAACATTTCACAGTTTGATACTGTCACTATAAAACAAGACTTGCAGGTGGATTTTAATCTTTCAAGAGCACATGAACTGTACGTTTTGCTGGACCATCGAGCGTAGAGAAAAGCTGAAATTTGACATTGACGTGCATCAGGAAATACTAGGAAATTTGTATATATATATATATATATATATATATATATATATATATATATATATATATATATATATATATATATATATCGAAGTATATAGATGTCCTCGTGGGAAATTACAGTGCTCAATGCTGAGCAGAGCGTTATAAATAAACAGATTACATATGAAAATATAATCGTATATATATATATATATATATATATATATATATATATATATATATATATATATATATATATATATATATATATATATATTATATATATATATATATATATATATATATATATATTCATATGTGCAGAGACCGTTTCAAAATATGACTATAAAAATGTGAATGTTCTGAAGCTGTTATTTGCACATTATTGTGTTTGTGTTTCAGTCGGCGAGTAAATGTACTGCATTACTTATTCATACACAAATAAGTAATCGACCACATTTTCATTCATATTTAAATCAGTAAACCCAATCCTTCTTGACATACTAATTAATTGTATGCATAATAAGTGTTAGGTTTACAATATTGTATATGAATAAAAGTGAGATGGTATTTGCTAATTTCATGAAGACAATAGGCGGTGGGCCTACGGAATCAATACACAAAGGGTCACGTTGTCAAGATTGGTATAAGTACAGGGTTTTCTTTGCGAGGATGTTGAAAAGAAAAGCAAGTTGTTTTTCTTTCTCTTTAAATTGATCTATAGAAAAATAAAATGATTTTGGATTTATATAGTACAGATGTTTGAGGAAGTTATTAGGGCTTGATTGTATTGAGTTAGAAGGTGACTGTGCTGCAAACAAACACGCTTTTAGGAGCAGAACAAGAAACTGTACCTGACAGTAAAAACGAAACAAATCAAGAAAATCGTAAAAAATCTTTGGAATTCAACTTCTGGGCCAAAGAGTAAGATTGTACAGTACTCTATTTAGTGGGTCGATCAACCAAGGGTATACTCACCATTGACTCGTACTTTATACATTCCATAAGGACGGGCTAAACTTCCATAGGGAGATAAAGTGAAATTGTCTAACGAAGAAACCTAAAAAAACCGATGTCAACTGACAGTCTTGTCCTGTTTTACTCAGTATGTCTGTAGAGCGAAGACTGCATTACCACAACACAGAGTCCGCAATATCCAATTTACTCCAGATTCATCTCAGCAATCAAACTAGACGGCAAAGACCAAGAAGGTAAGGCTTCATGAAATACTGGCATGTACAAAAAAAGCAAACCATCGGTTTTGGTATGTTTTTACTTTTTTCGAAAACGTCATTTTAAGATGTGACCAGCAATGTTTTTGCGCGCAGTTGGCTGCGTCGCCGGGTTCTCACGGCTGTGCGTACTTGCTGGGCGCGCCACAATCTCCCTAACCAAAACCCGAAAGTTTCGTGTGCAAAATTTCACCTATAGCTTCAGATATGGCCAATCTGATTAACATCAGATGTAGAGTACGGCGACGTCTAATTACGCGTAAGCGGTATTGTAGTGAGAGGCGACAGCAAGAGAATACCGCGTACGCGTAAGTAGACGTCGCCGTACTCTACATCTGATTTTAATCAGATTGCAGATATGGCAAGCCAAACGTTGTAATATTCTTGAAAAAACTATTTTCTGTTTGTAAAAACCATTCTCTTGTTGTAAAAACCTAAACCTATTTTCTTTTTGTAAACGTCATTTTCTTTTTGTAAAAAACCTATTCTCTTTTTGTAAAAACCTGTACTTTTTTGTATAACTTTCATTCATGTTGGTAAAACCTATTCTTGTATGCCATAAAGGCCATTCGTATTGGTTGCGTCATTCTTTTGTTCTTCGATCACATTTTTCTGTCCTACTCAGTCCCATATGATTTCCATATTTGCATGCTTTCTTTCAACAAATAGCCTCTGGTCAAAGGTTATTTGCAGACTCCATCAGTTGTGTCTATGCTGTGTTTACAGCTCATCAATGGAAGTTACACAAAAAGAGAATAGGTTTTCACAACAGGGAAAAGGTTTTTACAAACAGGAAATAACGTTTAGCTTGCCATATTCAGATCTGAAAAACAAAAACACTTAGTTATCTTTGAATTCACCAAATCAACGTCCTAAATTTTCGAAAACAAAATTTCACCTTGACCTCAAATCTGGAACAACAATAACCACAGAGACCTTTATTTCAATATATCTTAGGGAACGTTAAGAAATTATTGCCGGGGGGGGGGGGGTGGTGGTCAGCAGAATCCATGTTGATCTTCTGAAAAAAGGAAAGCTGCAAAGTAGAAGGGCCGTTTAGGGATGTGAAGGTATAACTGAAATGTAGTATTTCTACGAGAAGATTTGTAAACCTGGCGATGTAAAGTTCTACTTGAAACTGAATCCCAGGATACAATTAAGCAAAAATTGGTAGAATGCCGATCAATGGAGAAAACTTAAATCAAATACAGTTATGTTGTACTGTTGTACGCTGTAGAAAGAGAACAAGGGGAAGGATGTTAAGTTTATTTTTAATTTACAAAAAACAGTGCTAGTGACATATAGAATGAGTGATACATCCCAGTTATGATGATGATGATGATGATGATGATGATGATGATGGTGGTGGTGGTGGTGATGATGATGGTGGTGGTGGTGGTGGTGGTGATGATGGTGGTAGTGGTGGTGGTGGTGGTGGTGATGATGATGGTGATGATAATGATGGTGATATCGTAAACTATCACTTTGGCATGCAGTAGTGCACTATAAGACTTTCTTCAGATTTTGTCAAAATGAAGGAAAAGAACATTATTTTACGATCACTATTTCAAGTATTTTCGGGAGAGGAACGTAATGAGTCAAACTCTTTGGACCCAAAGCCATTAGCCGTTTGAACGAATTCATACGCAACGATTTAGCAGGCATGTCTACATTTTTATAGAAAGTTATGAAAACCCTCTCCTTGTGCAAATTATCGTTTTAAGTGCAGTTTTCAACAACACTTTTACATTGTGTAATAGTTAATTTGGGTGGAAAACAGAGATAGAGAAATTCTGTCTGTACCACATAGAGTATCTCGCAAAAGATTAAAGTAGTACGCGCCCCAAAAGTGAAAAAACTTAAACTCTTGCTCAAACTTTCAACCATTCTCTTAATAAATCATCAATAAAAATCGGGGTCTAGGTGCAAAGTTTGGAACTAGCGAAACAAATTACCGAACATTTTGCGATTTTTGAAATTTCAAAATGACTGTCATTCCTGTGTTAACTCTATGGAGGAAAAATTAAACTTTGGATTTTCGAAAAAACTGAGAGGGTGACAGTTTTTTTTCCTCCAAGAGCTTTAAATTAAGCCTTAACAAGTGGTAGATCGGAAAAGAATTGATGAATTACCAGAGTCCGACTATCTATCCCCGAGGCGCGATCTACCTTCACGTAAAAACAATAATATCGACAAAGTAACCAAACTGTAAAGTTGAAGGAGGGTATCTTTTAGTCTGCCTATTGTTTGGTTTTTTGATCGAGAAGAGGTTTCACTAAATTTGACAGATGCAATAGAAGAATTTGCCCATCTACCCGAGTAATGAATACATGTAAGCTTCCTGAACAGTGATGTCAATGTTGATCGAATAGTAACAGCGTATTATTGGCGACTTTTTAACCGGAAGGCGGGACTGTCCTTGATATACCTGCCATTTAGGGACAACCCAACTTCAAATAGACACTGGAAAGAAAAGTGATTCATTCGGTAAAGCACAACGTACCATAGCGCACACACTTCTATTTCCATGTATTAATCCAACATGTTTTCTACAATCGGAAGACTAGTCAACGCACGTCTAGCGTTCCGCCGTGTTTTCTCAACTGGAAGGAGCGCTGTTTTCCAGATCGAAAGCCGTCTACTTGACAATCGAGTCGACCAGCAGGAGTTGAGAGAAATGGTGCACAGATACGATCCTTCAGTTCCCATAGAAAGGGCCATTACTCCACCCTCATCCTGGTATACAAGTCCCGCTATGTACAAACTTGAGAAAGATACAGTTTTCAAGAACAACTGGCTTGCAATTGGTCGAAAAGATCAGGTAAAGCGTACCGGGCAGTATTTTACATCGAATGTGGTAGGCGAACCATTGGTGGTCTGTAGAGATCTACAGGGACAGCTACGAGCTTTCCTAAACGTGTGTTGTCACAGAGGTATGCCAGTAGCCAAGGGAGAAGACACCGTCAGCCAATTCGACTGTTCTTATCACGGTTGGTCCTATGCATTGGATGGCAGGCTTTTGAAGGCAACCAAAATGAAGGGAATCCAAAACTTTAAGGCCAAAGAGAACGGATTGAAGCCGTTGGCAGTGACCACTTGGGGTCCACTTGTGCTTGTGAAGATGACTGGCAACTCAGCTGATGTTGAAAATAACGGTCTGCAACTTGAAAAAGTTGAGACAGTTCTCAAACAGTTGGACTATGACCCTGATACGGAAGACATAGTGTTTGTAAAGCGAAGCACCCGTAAAATCACCAGCAACTGGAAAACTGTAGTTGAAAACTTCAGCGACGGTGGCTACCATGTTGAAGTTGCTCACAAAACATATACCGATAGCTATTACGCTGGGTCAACCGTTAGAATGGCAGATGTCAATGAATATTTTACAGTTCAGATGGCGGAAACAAATCAAAACAATCCGAAAGCAGAGACACGTATCGGCAAAATTTCTACATACATCTACATTTATCCAAATTTCATGATCAGTAGATATGGACCATGGGTCGAAACAATAACATTATTTCCTTATGGATACGACAGTACAGATTTCGTCTTCGACTTCTTTCTGGATAAGTCATTCTTTCAGAATAAACCAAGAGATGAAGTACGCAATTTTATCGACGAGAGTGTTGCCATTTCTGATAAAATACAGGATGAAGATGACGAAATCTGCGAGGGAGTCCATTTCGGTTTGATGTCTTCTGCTTACGATGCTGGTCGCTATGTACCCAGAGTTGAGATGTCACAGTATGTTTTCCATCAACGATTAGCCAAAGAACTCCGCGGTCATTGGTCGTTATAGATCCGAGTTACAGAAGCCTCTCAATAGCCGATTGGTAGAAAAATCAAACGTATGAACAAATGTTACCCCAGAAAATGATCTCGGTCTTACAAGTTTAAGAAATAGACTAAGTCTATTCAAACGTAAATTAGGTTAAAGGTGTTTCTGAAGACTGAAGCAGTCGACTTTGTCGTGAGTATAGCAAAATTTCGTATAGTCTCACTTTAACTCTCGGATCGCAGCGAGCCCTGGGACCTATTTTTCGTGTAATAAAAGAGGATATCTCGATAGAACTACTGAAAAGTCAACAGAAGCATATTTATCCTGGAATATTATTTTAGAAATATTAACAAATGTTTACATTCTCCTTTCTACATTTTAATTTTCCTTTCATAAAAATATTATGATTTGAAAATGAGGTATTTGAAAGTTCCTGGCGGGCCTCAGTGTTTTGATAGCATAATCCCCTGCTAAGCAAATCGGAAATCTAGAGCCTGACAAAATATAAAATTCATGATATTAAAGTGACATATTGTAGCAGTTTCATTTTAAAGCCATAAGTGTACAAAAAGGAATAAATAAACTATAAAATAGCATTATTAACTGGAAAGTTTTAGTGATTCACACATACATGTTTAACATTTTCCATTAAGCTGATTTCATTAGCAGATAAATCAAATATTAACGTATGCATTTATCAACTTGAATCTGGATAAATCAAATATTGAATTAAAGCTGCATCCATCATTGACGGTCCCTAGCAAACAATGCCATCAATCACCATGGACCGTACAAAGAGTACAAGTAGATGTTGTCAGGAGTGAGCTATGGATAATTAGCAAGACCAAAATTATATACTGGTATTTTCTGAAATAGGTAACAGGAGATCCATGGATCGAAAGAATTGTAATTTTTGTTCTTTTTTCCATTGCGCCTGTATAGTCTCTGATGAAGTCGTCCGTATAGGTTAGGAAGAATAAACATCTATTGTTAGTATAGCAGATGGGTCTTGTCAACTATTTTTCACATCTCATGTATCCATTATCTACAAATACCCGCCACAAATGTTCCATATTGACTGTGGTTGGACTGACCCACTTGATATACACCCCTATAATATCTGTATTAGAGAAGAAGGTGTGCAGGGTGTAAATTACTTATTCATGTGTTGGAACAACAGCATGTGACCATTATGAGAAATATCATTTGTGGTTGTCGAGTCCAGGAGGAATATGCAAACTCTAAGTCTACTTTAGATGTATGTGTGTCTGATTGAGAATGTACTCTTGTCAGTAATTTCATTTGTCTTCCTATGATAAATCAGAAGAGTGCAGAAAGGATTAAATAAATTGTAAAACAGTGATTAAGTGGAAAGAAACTTGTAATTCTTAACATGTACATTTAAATCAGGCATTTTCTTTCCAAATGGTTTTATGACAAAATTAATGAAGGACGTAAGACTAGCGATGCCATATTGTTATTGAACACAATTGGAACCAATTTAGGAGCATAGAATATTGCAGTAATGTTGGGTTGATCAGCAAATTAAAGCTAAACGTCTATATCTGTTTCTGTAATTTCACTTGTTTTTATCGGTAATTTGTAATTGTGTAACTTTCAGCCATAGGGCACCTAACACTTATGATAAATTTGAACAATTAAAAGGTCATGTTCTCCCAAATTAGTTTCAATCGTTTTATTGACAGATCAAAGCTGTTACTAAAGATGCGAGTAGCTGCATTGACTGGGCTGGAGACATTGAGTCGATTGGTGCCATAAACGGCTCAAAGCACTCCCAGCGTAATATGCTGCAAGTCAAATGCCGCATGCCGTTGACAGTTGGCAAGGGCAACAAGGCCCCAGTATATACTAATGTACTGTAACAGGTAACAGGGGGTAAGGTCGTACCTTAATGTCAGGCGATATTTTGGTCCCATTGTCCCCCATGTCTGGTGTATCTAAAACAAATCTGGGACTTTTAGGAAACCTAGAATTAGGTATAACATCATTAATAAGGTGCTCAGAATACTTCTGCATGATTTGCGTCATTGAGTGGCTCTCCCATTTGGTGTCTGACCCTTCTGTATGTCATACTTATGCAAAATTGACAAATACCAAGAAGTGTGAGCAAGGTGAAAGGTCACCCAAATATGCCAACAACTTTTAGGTCCATATTGACCCTCATCCACAAAACACCAGTCTTTGTATTTTAGAACAAGGTGTGCTGGCAGTGACATTGTTTTTGATGCGTTGTGCCTCTGATACGTAGAGTTTGATCTAACAGGTATGAGTACATGGAAAACTTTTAAAAAACGTCGCGTGGTTTTATTTTTGCCATTTATCACAATCACGAGGTTGTGACGCATTAAACATTTATGACTTTTCGGATGAGCGACCAAATTTCTAAATCATATGACAAAGTACATGGGTAATAGAAATTAGGACGACTGAAAATGAATTGACATGCCCTTGGTTGCGAACTAAAATAATTTTCTTAGGGAGCTCTAAGTAAAGTGATGGTATAAATGAACTCCCTAGGTTAATAACAATCTAAACAATTTATTTTCGTATACTAATCTTTAGTGTTGCCTTGACATTTACTGACGGCCTCTGAAAACGACCTCCATTTTGAGGTCAGGGCATTTGGTAAATCGTAGTTTTTAACATTTGTATTTGCCACATTTCTAATATATAATCTGACGTATATTTTTGAAGGAGTGAAATGATACTAGGATCAATAAAATTGAGGCATTATTTTCAGAGATACCGCCTCCTAAAATTTGGTAATATTCTACAAAACTCACAACGGCGGAAAAAATGGACGGTTGACACGTGACTTTTGAGTAATTTTTTATTCCTTGTACAAAGGGGTTTTATGGTGAAAATTCCAATTTCAGACTTTTGAACACACATGAACTTTTAACTATTTAAGTTAATTCATATAGCTAATCAAGTATATACAAATACACAGATATAGCTGGGTGAGTATTGAAAAACATTGAAAAACATTTCTGGTAGTTCGAATTCCTGAGGAAATTCACGTTCAATAAGACAGGCCATATACGACGTAAGTGTTTGTTAAGAGAATAAAGAACCACGTCTCAGACTTGTTATATTCGAAAAAGCTTTGGCGGTTACAATCCACTTTGAAACATCCACCAACAATAGTTCCAAAGCTTTTGAGGTAGGGCACAGCGATCTCTTTGTGTGGTTGCTAGGGTTCAGATTTCGATGAACCCATGACTTTTAGGTGTAAACGCTCAGGGACCCGACAGAAATTACAGGGAGACGGTGTCTTTCAAAATGAGGCTGAGCGAAAACTAGTGACCTTTCAAAGTGACTCCCATATATAGTGGATCTACATATTCGATGCACCAAACTCAAATTTCTTTTACACATATGCACTTGTAACCATTCTATTCTAATCAATTACATTATATAACCTATCAAAAGTCTATAAATGAAGAAACATTGTTACGTTTGTTTTTGAAAAACTGTTCATAGTTTTCTCATAGACTACCATCTATAGTGAATCAACATTTGGGATTTCAAACTCATTTTTTTCTGAAACTGCTATTTGTAACAAGAGTGAACCCCATATAGGGTTAGTATGATTTCTGTCAGAAAACAAGATTTTTTGATATTTTTGACCGAAATTGGTGAAAATTGCCCCGAAACAAACTTTTGGTATGTATCTGCAAGACTTGATTATATCTTACGAGTAGGCCTCTTATCCCTAGAAACTGCACAGCGAAATTTAATCTGACGAGCAATTTCAGAAAAAATGAGTTTCAACAAGGAAAAAAAAGGAAATCGTTTCCAAAAATGCAAATATGCATATTTTATTAAGATTTCAACAAATACGGCCAAGTTTTTTTGGAAATTGGTTTCGGGGCAATTTTCACCAATTTCGGTCAAAAAATATCAAAAGATCTTGTTTTCTGACAGAAATCATACTAACCCTATATGGGGTTCACTCTTGTTACAAATAGGGTTGACATGTAACCCCTATTTGTAACAATCAACCCAATTTGTAACAAAAGCAGTTTCAGAAAATTAGGTTTTGTTACAAACATCCTTTTCAAAGAAAAATTTCCGAGTTAATCGTCTCATATTTTTGCCAAATATGTACGATCCGTAGAAAAAGTCAATTCTTGTTTGAATTTCGCTAATTTTTTAAAGAAACGTTACCAAATCGCACATGTTAAAGATATGGTTGTAAAGATATTTTAAGCCTAAGTTTAGGAATAGCAAAATTTCTGGGAAAAAATGCGATCTACAAGTTGGAATTTTCGAAAGAAATCTGGTCGCTTTGTACGCGATCGTACCATCTCGCAAGCTATCCAAAAGGTCATTGGAAAGTGGTTGCGCACATCATCCCTCTTGTCTTGTATGTACTTTTATGTGTTTTCTGTCTGTATTGGGTAAGATTGTCAGTGTGAAAATTAACAAATGGGTTGTTAAAACCATGGTGAGACTTGGAAGTATGTCTCAGACCACCGTGACCTTTTGACCCCACGTTTCCTGACCAGTTCGTTCCTTAGTGGCTTATATCAAACATGGAGGTACCAAATGTACGGCCATGACATAAGCATATCTCTTTCTGTTGTTGATCTCTGCATTCTTCTTGCAGGGAAGCAAGAATGCTCATGTTTGGATCGGTTTGTGTCCAACTATGTTCATTAACCCTTGTCACCTCGTTCCTCATGCCATGGACTTTGGCCTCAGGATGGCTGATTCGATGTATAGATTTCGTTTGTGCACACTGAAATGCAGAGTTTATATTGAGTGAATCTCTGGCTTTGTCATGACTTTGGTATACGTCTATAAATATCTAAAAGAGAGCCGGCAGAAGTGAAAGACAGGAAAGGTCGCTCCCATCAGTACATCTGTCAACATAGCGCAGGACGGTGTTAATGACTTGATGGATGGATGGACGCTCCTTCAGAGGTCACGAAAATAAACAAGGGAGAGGATTCTCACGATGCACCACGAGCAGGGCTCACTGTCGGTCATTCATTGTCAGTCATGCAAACTAAATTCAAGTCGTAAAATACTAAGCGATCGAAGGCTATGCCACACCTCCCAACTAAGATCGAAATGCGTCCTCGCTCGATCTACAAATCAAAAACCAAAAAACACTGATCGAATCAAATCAATTATCATACTGAAAATTCTACGGTAAAGAAAATCATGCAAAGTTCTAAATTCACTAGTCTGGAGTTCATATATGTCCGAGATTCGTATTCAGTAATCAGTCCTTTGTCTAGTATATTATCAGGCGATTTCCACGTGTCATCTTTAGGGCGGTAACCTTTCCATCTGACACGATAGCAGGTTTCATGACGACCGTCCGAATTAGTCACAGTTCGGTGATCGACAATTCTCAAGGCCTGATACACATCATCAGTTTCGTTGTCATCGCCATTACTTCCGGTACTATCAAGTATGGGATTCTCATTAACATTATCGAGGTCAATAATGTCATTAGTGTCTGTTACAGTGTCATTAATTTCCGTTGGGTCAATTACAGAGTCAGTATCGGTATTTCCATTGTCAATGTCCGATCGGTATTTCCATTGTCAATGTCCGATAATTCGTGTGGTCTATGGTTAGGGTCTGTATTTGCTTCTATCAGTTCACTGGCAAGCAGATACTTACATAATACAGGAGTTGCATTGTTAAGTTGGTTAATTCTCGTATTGTCACTACAATATTACACATGTCCGTTTTCTTTTACCTCCGTCAATGTCCGTCAAAACGTTGTATTCTACACACAGCTCATCCAGCTGTTTCGTCTGCTCAGCAGAAAAATCATCTCGTACAGATTCACGCGGCTCCTCGAATTACCTTTCGGGCAACATCTCATGCGGGCCGGTTGCCAGTAATTCGCCTGGGTCACAATTTCCTCGGTTCTCGTCAAGGCACGTTTGCCAAGAACCGGCATTCACTGGGTGATCATCATTATTACATTATACATCATTATTAAAAGATCACTTTTAGCACAATTGAGAGTTGGTATCTTACCTCTAAAATTGAAACTGGGCGTTACACGAATGTGCCTAAAGAGGAAAGACTATGTGATTTTTGTCCAAATGTAGTAGAAGATGAGCTCCATTTTATTTTTGATTGCACACTTTACAATGTTAGGGGAGAACCATTTGATTTCTGGGGGGGGTATGGAGGAAGAGGGTATGGGAGCAAATTTTTTTTTCCTGTCAGAGTGACAGCAATTTTTTTTTTCTACTGTCAGACCTGCATCAATTTTTTTTTCCAAATGGAGTAGCAGTGCAAATTTTTTTTTATTGGTCATCAAGTTTGTAATGTGTTGTATATAAGGGAGCCGTCATTATTGACGGCCTGAAACTCCGAAATTTCGAGTGACCCTCCCCCCTTCACCAACCATGATGAATTTAAGTAACCTCCCTCTCTAACTCTGAAATTTTGACCATTCCCCACTTAGAAAAGTTAAATACCAATACATGTAATTACAGCAACAGTAAAGACCTTTCAAATCTTGATGTACCCTGCTAGACTATCATCAGTTATCTCATGATGGTTCAAAAAAGGTGAACACATCAAAATGAAATTCAAAGTCACAATAAAATAAAAATATAAAAGATCACGCAGTATCTAACCATATAGTATATTGTTTAATTTGGATGGATATTATGACAGGGTTTTCACTAGGATATCTGATGGGGCAGAATTTGAAAGTACAGGGGAGAACATGAGAGAGGCTTAGGGGAAGTGTCACAGGGGCTTTCCCCTATCTTACATGGAATTTTTTAAGATATTGATGTGTGCAATGGTGCAGTCTGGTGCAATCTGAGAGTTTTTTTAATTTGTTTACTAAGTGAAACTATTAGAATACCCCAAGGGGGGAGAGCACGAGAGGGGGGTTCCCCCTCTCGTATTGGAAATTTTGAGAAATTGATGTGTTTAATGGTGCAATCTGAGAGGAGTTTCAGTTTATTTTGCACTCGGTAAAACTGTTTGAAAATGACATTGAACACTGATATTTTTTACATTTTTTGCATGATCAGTTTTTGAGTCACAATATTCAACAACCAAACAATGACAATACAATTTGTGAAAAACAGTTCTGTTTGCCAGAGACTGAAGACAAATGAATATACAGGAACGGAAAATCTGTGACCTTCTTGTGTCATTTTTCCAGCTGCCAGCTTCTAATGAAAAGCCTGAATATGGTATGTTTGCGATCCGGTGTTTGTGGTCAGAAAAACAAGGCTCACACATTGTATTTCATCATATTTGTTGTTCCTCAATTTTTCATTGTCAAGGTACATCTTTCTAACAAATTCATATTGAGAAAATAATATTGGTTTTAACACTAGTTTATTGACTCCTGTCTTGTGTTTTAAATTTTCACAATTTACAGAAGTCAAATAGTCCCCTTTAGATAGTGCCTATGCTATTTAGATATGGCAACAGAAATCCTGAAATATGATTTCTTGGGTCAGAAAATGGAAGGAAAACATTGAGTGTACTGAGGTGTAAAGTAGACCTATGTAGTGCATGCTTATATCATAAGTGCTGGGAAAAGAAACATAAGAATTGCTTGTGGTAAAACATTTGCGCCGCCTATGGCGGCGCGCCGGCAAAGAATACATGAGAATAAGGTTTCCAATTTTGCTTATTTCTGGTGCATTGTGACAATTTTTTTTTCTCTTCTGTCTGTTATGACAATTTTTTTTTCTCAGGCCATGACAGGATCAATTTTTTTTTCTTCTCTCTCACCTGGTGACAATTTTTTTTTCTCAAATCCTCCATACCCCCCCAGAAATCAAATGGTTCTCCCCTTATTAGGAAACAATTGTTCTCTAAAGCCAGAAACTTGTGCTCTGTATTTGATTCATTTGATGTACATCAGAAACTCAAATTTCTAATGGCGACATGCCATCCCAATTGGCATCCTATGTCTATCATGCATTTTCAATGAGACAAGAAGCTTCTTATACTTAAATTACATTTCGAGCTATTCATATCTATGTACTTTATTTACTGTTTTAGTGTCTTGTAAGCCCTTGGGGCTGGGTGTGGCAACCAAGCTGTTTAAGACCACACATGACACTTTAATAAATAAATATAACATTACACATAATTGCGGTCGGTGTTAATGACTTCAGCAGTTGTCAAGGATGGACGCTCCTTCAGAGGTCACGAAAATAAACAAGGGAGAGGATTCTCACGATGCACCACGAGCAGGGCTCACTGTCGGTCATTCATTGTCAGTCATACAAACTAAATTCAAGTCATAAAATACAAAGCGAAATTCAAGTCATAAAATACAAAGCGATCGAAGGCTATATCACAATACTTTCGCAAGACAATTTTATTGCTGTAAATGTGTTAAAGATGGGGCCCTTCAGTCCTTTGAGTTTTCGTACCCGCATGTACTTCGAATAAGACTGGTTATGGAGTTTAAGCAAGGCGCTGAATAAAGTAGTCGGGTTCAGCGAATTGCCGCACTCGTAGCCAGGGAGACCACGAGTCGATCAACACCTGTAATGGAGAGGAGGATCTTAATATTTTCATTATAAAAGACCAATATACTATACGAACAGCAGTGAACTGCCACTCTGCTGAAATTAAACAGCTACACGAGCTATGGGTTAAGCCCTAGTAGTGATGTAAATTTCTAAGAACAACAATAGTTGCTAATATCACGAGTTTTTATTTCCATTTAATTTTTGTTTGATTCGATATAATCCGTGCAGTGGCCGATCCTGGCGTATGTGTTGGAAAAAGCGTTGAGACAGGAGTAAACGCGAATAAGAGAGGCATCTGAAATGTTGAAAATAATGTAAAGCTAAAAAACATTCCAAGGAGATATCTCTTTTCCATTTACATGTACATATATTTCCTCAAACATTACTGGAATGGCTTACAATGATTAAGGTGTTACTTATTTCTCAAAATTGAAATTTGGTCATTTTGTAAAATATATTCGTTGAATTATACCAGAATATTCGAACAAATCTGCGGTTGTATTTTTTTGAATAAAATTGCGATCGTCTGTTTCTTTTTACATATCGGACGAGGACGAGCGACATAGTGTACTTAATATTTTAATAAGTTTTTTCTAAATTTGTCTTTAATATATTCTAGTATAATTACATCGTTTCAGAAAGACATTGATATAATAAGGATGGTCTCCAGGTAAATAGAAATGAAGAAGTCACTGAACTGTTAATTCTGTCTTGATTGTATCAATTCATTTTCTAAAATGTTGAATGTTTCTCGATAGATCAGCCTCATTGATGAACGCGATAAATCCGGCACATACCCCCGATAATGAAATGACAATGGTGACGCAATGACATATCAGCAAGGTATCAACAAGATGACATAACTCGTTCATACTCTTAAAATCCACCCAGTAACTACATGATAGGTGAGTTCATGCGGTAAGTCTGTGTGATACATGTTATTACATGTTACATCAAGCTGATAATATCATTTTAATTCATTCACGGTTACGCAACGACATATCAGCCAGGTATCAACAAGATGTCATAACTCGTTTATATTTAAAAATCCTCCCAGTAATATCATGATAGGTGAGTCCATGCGGGAAGTCTGTGTGATACGTCACGTTTTAATTGCTGGTCATATTGAGCTGTTAATATCATGTAAATTTACTAAAGAAAGGTGTAGGATTGAAGGATATTTCACAGGGACGAGGGTAAAGTGACAAAGTTTCGTTATTGTAACCTTTCCCTATAAAAATTAGGGCAGGTTAAGATTTATTTTTATTGACAAAACCCCATAAAATACGGTAAAATTTAGTGAATTTACTCAAATTTTTGTGAAACGAAAAAAATGTGAATTGTCTGTAGGCTTTCCTAGGGTAGGCCGTGTTACCGGAAACAAACATGTTTGTTTTATTTGTCCTGACTTTTGTTTTTATTGGACGCTGTATAACACTTGATTCTAAATTCTGAATCGTGTCAACACCGGAAAAAAGTTAGGATTCACAAAAATATACCCCGAATGATAACAAAGTCACGCACTGGACGATGCCCAGCGATAGGGTTTGAATTTATCTGAAATAAGAACTTCAATTTCTTCACTGTGAACGACACGGCACTTCGCGCTTCCCTAAAGCTTTGCGGAGGAGTTTAACGCGTTCCTGGCTCAGTCGCCATGTGTAATAGCGCATTCGGAAAAGGCTATATTATCCACTTTATAAGTAAAATTCGACCATGAACGATTAATAATAATAATGTTATTCAGAAAATACCTGCATTTATGTCCTTATACATTGTATGCTTTGGTAGTGTCATTGATGTTTCGTGAGCTGATCCAGGCGGACTAGCCTCGTTCAAGTCGCAGAACGGAAGGATACTCGGAACACTATGGGTGTTCTTGTCCCCGCCGTTTCTTTATTGAAGATAGCGATCCGACTTTAACATTATACCATCTGCACGTTACACTTAACAACGGTTCGAATGCCTGTGCTGACTCGGTCACGAAGCCTATATATGCAATAAAGACATAGTTATATGCACCACCAAGATAGCTTAGTCCATTTATGCGCAGTACATCCATAGGTCGTGTCAGGCTAGAGCAAATGTTAATTCTTTGACAATGTGCATACTACTTTGGGAATAGGAGCAGGGTTTAATTGTGAAAATGTTCTTTCCATCGATGTTATTGTCGACATGAAGTGAGCCTATTTACCTACAGTGGCCACTGCACTGTAGTAGTAGTTCAAAATTGAATTTAATCCCGTCTTTGTGGTTAAATCTATAGACTGAATTGAGATGCCAAGCCATTTAGTACTCTCAGACCTCTAATGATGCATAACTAAAGTATCTAACACGATTTGAACTGATTTGGGATAATTAGCTCTTTATATTTTTTTAATTTCTCAAAAGTGTTAGGAGCATTACAGCTGAATGTTGCAATATTACAAATTACTCATAAAAACAAGTGTGTAACTTGAAAAGAAAAGCAGATGAGCTTACATTTGCAGGTTAAAACAACCTTACTTTACGATCCTATCATCCCAAATTAGTTCCAATCGTGTTATCTACAAAGTAAACGAAATGTACTCCAGAAATATGATTAGCGGGAAGGGTAGATTCATTAATTATTTATCATCTCCTATGAGGGTTATGAATATTTGAGTGCATAGGGGTTCACCAATTTTCACCAAGGCACGAAGAAAAATAGGCACGCCCATCGTAGACCGTAATAACTCCTTTTTGACAGAGTGTCAATTTTGATCAAATGGATGGACGCTAGTTTCGTCCTGGAGGCGGGACAATCCCTATCATGCATGTCATTTAAGGAAAGCTTATCTACAGATACAACACTCTGGACGGGGAAGTTAGTCATTCGGTAACCTACACGAACCATAGCGCACAGACTTCTCATCCAACATGTTTTCCGCTATCGGAAGATTAGTCAACGCACGTCTAGCATTCCGTCGTGTTTTCTCAACTGGAAGGAGCGCTGTCTTCCAGATGCAAAGCCGTCAGCACGACAATCGAGTCGACCAGGAATTGAGAGAAATGGTGCACAGATACGATCTTTCAGTTCCCATAGATCGAGCCATTACTCCACCCTCATCCTGGTATACAAGTCCCGCTATGTACAAACTTGAGAAAGATACAGTTTTCAAGAACAACTGGCTTGCAATTGGTCGAAAAGATCAGGTACAGCATGCCGGGCAGTATTTTACAGCGAATGTGGTAGGCGAACCATTGGTGGTCTGTAGAGATCTACAGGGACAGCTACGAGCTTTCCTAAACGTGTGTTGTCACAGAGGTATGCCAGTAGCCAAGGGAGAAGACACCGTCAGCCAATTCGACTGTTCTTATCACGGATGGTCCTATGCATTGGATGGCAGGCTTTTGAAGGCAACCAAAATGAAGGGAATCCAAAACTTTAAGGCCAAAGAGAACGGATTGAAGTCGCTGGCAGTGACCACCTGGGGTCCATTTGTGCTTGTGAAGATGACTGGCAACTCAACTGGTGTTGAAAGTAAAGGCTTGAAACTAGACAAAGTGGAGACAGTTCTCAAACAGTTGGACTATGACCCTGATGTGGAAGACGTCGTCTTTGCGAAGCGAATCACCCGTACAATCAACAGCAACTGGAAAACTGTGGTTGAAAACTTTAGCGATGGTGGCTACCATGTTGACGTAACTCACAAAACATTTAGCGATGGCTACTACGATGCGTCAACGCTGCAGATGTTAGATGTAACTGAAGATTTTACTATTCAGGTGTTAAAGACAAATCCAAACAACCCGAAAGCAGAGACACGTATCGGTAAAAGTTCTACATACATCTACATTTATCCAAATTTCATGATCAGCAGATATGGGCCATGGGTTGAGGCAATAACCTTAATTCCTCATGAATATGACCGTACAGATTTCGTCTTCGACTTCTTTCTGGATAAGTCATACTTTCAGAACAAACCAAGAGATGAAGTAAGCAATTTTATCGAAGAGAGTGTTGGCCTGGCTGATAAAATACAGGATGAAGATGACGAAATCTGCGAGGGAGTCCACTTAGGTTTGATGTCTTCTGCCTACGATGCTGGTCGTTATGTACCCAGAGTTGAAATGTCACAGTATGTTTTCCATCAACGATTAGCGAAAGAACTCCGGTCATCAGAAAACATTTAAACCAATTCCTTGGTGGCAGTTCAAGTCAAACAAAATGTAGTGGGTGAATCAGGATTGTAATATAAAGTTGAAGTTTGCATGATGGTAAAATTATTTTGATGATGATGGTGATAATTGCTGTTGTTGTTGTTGCTGTTGCTGCTGTTATTTAGTAGTAATAGCGGTAGTAGAATGAGTTGTTTTTGTCATCATAGTCACTGTCATCATCATCATCGTCACACTTTACTCAAAATCAACAGCCTAGAACATAATTGGAACTAATTTGGGATAATTGGATCTTTATATTTTTCAAATTTCTCAAAAGTGTTATGTTCCATATAGCTGAATGTAGCGATATTACAAATTACTCATAAAAACACATGTGTAAGGGACTGGACATAAATTACAGAGGAGTGGGTGGGCCGGTATTTTTTGGGGGTGGGTCGCCATTTTTCGCGCAAGCATTTTTGAAGGGTCATAAAATTTTGTGCAATGGGGGAACGTCACCATCTTTCATTGATCAAAGCTAAACTTGCAAGTGCACCTATTGAAGAATATGGAATACTGAAATTAACAAAAAAATACCTTCTGGCAGTTTCATTTTCTTCCATTTTCATTTTCGCCGCGCCTTTCCAGTAAGTTTTAGGCTGTATTCAACAGTTTATTGATGATCCAAGCAGCCACATTGAGGCAAAAGATTTAGGTTAACGTTGTCCTGATTTCTACTCACCCAACTTCTCTGTTGTGCGTAACTTTCCCTTAAAATGACTAGAAGTTTCAACTTAGCCTTTCAATAACAATTTTGGAGATAACTTATTTGATATCATTCTCCCATTGGCAATACATTGGGTATAGGTCGATGTCAAATGTTCATGTCACTGTATGTACGTTTTTATTTTTGAGGAATTTGACAGAATACAAACTATTAAGAATAGTGCGTAGTGTCAACAATGATAACTAGAAGCTTCAGGTCAAACAACCTTTAAATAACAATTTGGGAGCAAATAACCTATGTGTTATTTGTAGTTTCCTCATAGCCTACAATGTATAGTGAATCAACATTTCGGTGAGATTCAAAAGTCCAATTTCTTGCACACATACACTTGTAACCACCTTTGTCTAATCAAGTACATAATATTAATAATCAAGTATACATAAATACACAGATTTGCCTAGTTTTGTATTTAAAAAAAACTACTCATAGTTTCCTCATAGACTACAATGTATAGTGGATCAACATTTCGGTGAAATTCTAAAATCAAAGTTCTTGTACATAAATGCACGTGTAACCACCCTCTACTAATCAGGTGCATTAATATCAATAATCAAGCATACATAATTACACAGATTTACCGAGTTTTGTATTTAAAAAAAATATTCATATTTTCTTCATAGACTATAATGTATAGTGGATCAACATTTTAGGCGAAATTCCAAAATCAAATTTCTTGTTAACATGTTCCCTTGTAAACAACCTCTGCTAATCAAGTACAATTATATCAATTATTCAGGGTCCATATATGCAAAAATATTGCATGTTTTTAATTGGGAAAAATTATTTATAGTTTTGTCATAGACTACCATGTATAGTGGATCAACATTTTAGGCGAAATTCCAAAATCAAATTTCTTGTTAACATGTTCCCTTGTAAACAACCCATGCTAATCAAGTATATTTATATCAGTTATTAAACGTCTATAGATGAACAGATATTGCTAGTTTTATATTGGAAAATACACGTTCATAGTTTTCTCATAGACTACCATGTATAGTGAATCAACATTATTGATGAAATCTAAAAATGACATTTTTTGTACACGAATGCACTTTTTACCTGCCACTTCAAGCAAAGTACATTTACATGAATTATCACACACATATGATTTGATATTTTTTGGACAAAAGCATTATATCAGCCACATTTTGCCTTCCTTTTGGGAGGGGGGACTTCAAAAGTATAGCAAGTCAGAAGGGGGGACTTGAACACATTGCGGGTTTGTTATGGGGTATTGAGTAACAGGAGAGGGTCACTTATTCTTATGCACGGATAAGGGGGAGGGTCACTTATTTTTGTGCAAGAATTTATGAAGGTTCACTATTTTAATGCAGCGGTGTTTCAAAAAACACCGCCCCCTGTAATTTATGTCCAGTCCCTAACTTAAAAAGAAAAGTAGATGAGCTTACATTTGCAGATTAAATCAACATTACTTCACCATCCAATTATCCCAAATTAGTTCCAATCGTGCTCTAGATTAACATAAAAACAAAAGGGAACATAAAACGAACTTTCAGAGGTTTCAGATGAGCTAACACGAATCGTATCTGTAAGCCGGGAAAGCATATTTATAATTGGAGGTTTCAAAAAAAGTTGTTGTGAAGATGCGTTTTGATACATATTCACTTAGAATATATTTATATGCAAACATCAATGATGTAAATAGTATAGAACAGATAAAACACTTGAAGCAAAATTTGCATGAGAACTAATATTTAATAATAATAATAATAATAATAATAATAATAATAATAATATTTATTACTTTAAAAACGCCTTCCATGAATGGAACATCTCAAGGCGCCTCACAAAACACAATCAAAAAACGAAAATTACAAGAGTTAAAAAAACTGACAGTCACAATTGAATAAAAATTACAAGAGTAAAAACACAAAACTGAGAGCCACAATTAAATAAAATGAGAAGACAGTCGCTGATTAAAAACTACACAATGTCATTCCTAAAAAGATAGGTCTTGAGATTTGACTTAAAAACATTAAAATTAGGAGACGTTCTGACCCCAAAAGGCAGTTTGTTCCACAAACGTGGGGCACAGACAGCAAAAGACCGCTCACCATAGTATACTGTGTTACAAATCGGTTGATGCAAAGTTATTACCCCCTCAGTAGTTGAACGCAGCAAACGGCCAGGAGTGCGGACATTTAGTAAATCCGTTAAATAGACAGGTGCCATACCATGAACAACTTTATATGTCAAACTGACATGAAACATTCTTTATGTATCCTAAAAATCACCCTTTCAAAAAGTGCCAGGACGAAAAGCTCTTGCAGAAGAGTTGATAAACTTAAGAGAATAAAGTCTAGTCGGTCATAGTACACAACAGTATGGATATGTATACATCCTTTACCTTTGCACGAAAAGTTTATTTCGTTTACGCTATTCTAAAAAATAGCTTAATGAAGAAAAAAAACAACCATACTTCACATTATCTCCTGATCTTCTGTCTGTTGCAAATATAATATAGTCATGTAGACTTCTTCTACATCTGAAATGACGCCGGTTACGGATACATTCAGCGGAGTTCTACATTTTTCCATGTGTGCAATATGATAAAATACTTCAAAATAACAATGATTTCTACGAACACTTGTGTCATAAATATTAGCTGACCAGATAGTGCAGGTTAAAAGTTCTGGTCAAAGATTTCTTAGACACTAATGTATTTTAAGATGAAAAGTGCATATTTAGGATAAGCAATCAAACAATCATAGAAATCATCTTAATGTAGAATCTTTTACAAAGGTAAGATTACGGTCTTGACATGTTTTTTGTTTTATTTTTCTCAATGAAACATTCTGTGATAAATATGTAGGTTTAGCTAAAAGCTTTAAAAGAATGCAATGTATTTACAGGCGCTAACTTTAAGATTTATGAGATACTAATAAGGAAACCCTTTTTAAGGAAAACTATTGTGTGTAATTTGTGAATATTTGCTGGGAGTTATTTCTCAAGAAAAGTATTGCTTGTAAAATTTTCACGTCACAGTTGATAATATATATGTGTTGGCAAAAGCGTTGAGATAGGAGTAATTGCGAATAAGAGAGGAATCTGAAATGTTGTTAAATGATGTAAAGCTAAGAACATTCCACGGAGATTTCTCTTTTCCATTTCCATTTATCTTCTTAAATACATTACTGGAATGGCTAACAACGATTAAGGTGTTACTTCTTTCTCAAAATTGAAATTTGCTAATTTTGTGAATTATTTTTGTTGAAATATACAAGATTATTTGAACAAAAATGCGGTTTCTCGAATAAAATTGTGATCATCTGTTTCTTTTTCCATAATGGACGAGGATGAGTGACAAAGTGTACTAAATATTTTATTAGATTTCTTTAATTTGTCTTTAATATATTTTATTATGACTACATCGTTTCAGAAAGACATTGATATAATAAGGATGGTCTCCAGGTAAACAGAAATGAAGAAGTCGGTGTACTGTTAATTCTGTCATGATCGTATCAATTCATTTTCTAAAATGTTAAATGTTTCTCGATAGATTAGCCTCATTGGACACGATAAACCCGGCACATATCCCCGATAATGAAATGACAACGGTGACGCAACGACATATCAGCAAGGTATCAACAAGATTCCATGGAGATTTCTCTTTTGCTTCTACATATATTTCCTCAAATACATTACTGGAATGGCTAACAATAATTAAGTTGTTACTTATTTCTCAAAATTAAAATTTGTTCATTTTGTGAAATATATTCGTCGAATTATACCAGATTATTCGAACAAATCTGCGGCTGTTTTTTTTTTAAATAAAATTGCGATCGTCTGTCTCTTTTTTGATATCGGAAGAGGACGAGCGACATAGTGTACATAATATTTTGATGTTTTTAATTTCTTAATTTGTCTTTAATGTATTCTAGTATAATTACATCGTTTCAGAAAGACATTCATATAATAATGATGGTCTCCAGGTAAACAGAAATGAAGAAGTCACTGTACTGTTAATTCTGTTTTGATCGCTTACTTCTTTCTCAAAATTGAAATTTGCTCATTTTGTGAATTATTTTTGTTGAAATATACAAGATTATTTGAACAAAAATGCGATTTCTCGAATAAAATTGTGATCATTTGTTTCTTTTTCCATAATGGACGAGGATGAGTGACAAAGTGTACTAAATATTTTATTACATTTCTTTAATTTGTCTTTAATATATTTTAGTACGACTACATCGTTTCAGAAAGACATTGATATAATAAGGATGGTGTCCAGGTAAACAGAAATGAAGAAGTCGGTGTACTGTTAATTCTGTTTTGATCGTATCAATGCATTTTTCTAAAATGTTGAATGTTTCTCGATAGATTAGCCTCATTGGAAGCGATAAACCCGGCACATATCCCCGATAATGAAATGACAACGGTGACGCAACGACATATCAGCAAGGTATCAACAAGATGACGTATCTCGTTCATACCGTGAAAAATCCACCAACTAATTATCTTATAGGTGAGTTCTTGCGGGAAGTCTGTGTGATACTTCGACGTCTCTATTACCTGTCTTACCGAGCTGTTAATATCATTTTCATTCATTATCGGAGAGCCTAGGATTGAAGCTAGGACAAGTGTAAAGTGACACGAACAAAAACTCGTTTACAATTGTAACCTTTGACTCTAAAAACTTGGGCAGCTAGGTCGGAGGAATTATAATTGTTGTGGCTGAGAGCAATAAAATACGGTAAATTTTGAGAATTTACTCTGAATTTGTTGGAAATGCGAAAAAAATGTTAACGCTCTGTGGGTTTTTACTTGGGTAGGTCGCGTTAACGGACACAACCCCTGTGAATAATTTTGTATGCTAAATTAAACAAGAATAGATTTATTGATAATAAATTGATTCTCGGAATCATCATTTATGCATGTGTAATTTTGGATTTATTATGAATATTTTGCAAATATCCATTTTCGCATCGCAATTATTTCAGTGCTGTTCTTCTTCATGATGGGTCCCGTCAGTGTTTTGAGTTTTCATGTACGCGGTACTTCAAATAAGACTGGTTATGGAGTTCAGGCAAGGCATCTTTCAAAAGGCTGAAAAAGTAGTCGGACTCAGCGAGTTACCGTGCTTGTAGGCAGCGAGGTTACCGGCCGATCAACACCTGTAACGGAGAGGAGAATGTTCATGTTTTCTCTATCAAAGACCAATATACTATGCGAACCGTCAACTGTTACTCTGTTGAAATTAAATAGCTACGCGAGCTTCTGGGCCTGCCCTAGTAATGATGTAAATTACTAAGAACAATAATAGTTGCTAATATCATGAGTTTTTATTTCCAATTTACTTTTATTTGATTCAATATAATTCGTCCAGTTGCCGGTCCTGGGTATGTGTTGGCAAGAGCGTTGAGATAGGAGTAATTGCGAATAAGAGAGGAATCTGAAATGTTGTTAAATGATGTAAAGCTAAGAACATTCCACGGAGATTTCTCTTTTCCATTCCATTTATTTTCTCAAATAAATTACTGGAATGGCTAACAATGATTAAGGTGTTACTTCTTTCTCAAAATTGAATTTGCTCATTTTGTGAATTATTTTGTTGAAATATACAAGATTATTTGAACAAAAATGCGGTTTCTCGAATAAAATTGTGATCATCTGTTTCTTTTTCCATAATGGACGAGGATGAGTGACAAAGTGTACTAAATATTTTATTACATTTCTTTAATTTGTCTTTAATATATTTTAGTACGACTACATCGTTTCAGAAAGACATTGATATAATAAGGATGGTCTCCAGGTAAACAGAAATGAAGAAGTCGGTGTACTGTTAATTCTGTTTTGATCGTATCAATTCATTTTCTAAAATGTTGAATGTTTCTCGATAGATTAGCCTCATTGGACACGACAAATCCGGCACATATCCCCAGATAATGAAATGACAACGGTGACGCAACGACATATCAGCAATGTATCAACAAGATGACCTTTCTCGTTCACACTGTGAAAAATCCACCAATTAATTATATTATAGATGAGTTCATGCGGGAAGTCTGTGTGATACTTCGACGTCTCTATTACCTGTCTTACCGAGCTGTTAATATCATTTTCATTCATTATCGGAGAGCGTTGGATTGAAGCTAGGACAAGGGTAAAGTGACACGAACAAACACTCGTTTATAATTGTAACCTTTGACTCTAAAAACTTGGGCAGCTAGGTCGGAGGAAATTATAATTGTTGTGGCTGAGAGCAATAAATACGGTAAATTTTGAGAATTTACTCTGAATTTGTTGGAAATGCGAAAAAAAAATGTTAACGCTCGATTTTTGCATATCATGGCGGCGTAGACGGACGTGTGCGCTCTAGCCTCCGCAAATATTTAGCTCAATATCAGCGAAAATCGTCGATACAAGACATTTGATTATGTCGACATCACGCCTGACCTAATATGTAATCCACTTTAGCCGTGTCGAAGCCATATGGTGCGTAGAAAGTCTAAAAGACCAAGACAGAAGTCTTCAACTAGTTCTGTTGGCAGCGTGGACATGGCTTCAATTGAAAACGTGAGTACTGAGAACGAAGGGGATGGAATGCAACAGGTGGTTGAGGACAAATTTCCGCAACTCAATTCTCCAGAACTGAAAACTTTAGCCTCCATCTTAACAGAACAAAATACAGTCTTATCTACCAAGATAGATGCCATTAAAGACGAGTTACGAACAGAAATCTCTTCCATCTCACTTCAATTGAACACGACCATGAAAGATGTCAGCGAACTACAAGGTAAGGTCAATGATCTTGAACGGAGCCACGAACACCTGCACCCAGAGGTGGATTCTTTGCGTGAACAAATGAAAATGAACGCCGTGCACGAAGAATGGCTCAGTTACAATTGGATAGATACAGTCGTAAATGTGATATTATCATTCGCGGTGTGGAATATGAAAAAGACGAAGACATAGAACGTAAAAGCAGAACATTTATGAAAACCAGGCTGAAACTTTCAAGTGCGGACAACGTACAACTAAGTATTGTTCATCGTTTAGCTAAACCTTCAGAAAATCGCCCGAATCCTCCAGTTTTAGCAAGGTTCCTTCACCTCTCCGACAGAAATGAAGTTCTTAGCAGGAGTTATTTGTTAAAAGATTCTAACTTTATCATACACGAACATTTACCGCCAGCATTACAAAATGCGAGAAACAAACTGATGCCTGCATTTCGTAAGGCAAGACAAGATGGCGGCCGCGTTCAACTACGTGTACTACCAACAGAATGCTGTGTGATACTATCCGTCAACGGTAAAGTTATCAAGAAAGAAGAAGCAGTGGATTGACACTACATTTCAAATTGCGATTACCACTTATTGACAATGGTCATTTTTCTCCGCTACCTTTTTACAGTATTTGCGGGGGCTAGTTTGCTTTTGTCTCCACCTTTGCTGTTTCTTTTGCTTGTGTTCTGTTTTTTTGTTTTTTGTTTTTTTTTTCCGGTGCTTTTCTTCTCTTTGTGTTTTCTCTTGCTGCCCTTTCCTTTTGGGGGGCTTTTCTCTGGCTGTGTTTTTTGTTTTGTTCGTGTTTTTTTGTGTGTGTGTTTTCCCTTGTTTTCTTCGTTGAGTGATGATGCCCCTCCCATATTTCGTTACAGTTTTTCTTCAGTTTTTGTGGTTTGATAATGTATTCTCATTTTATTACCTGGACGCTGTTGTATGGGCACTCATAAAGTAGAGATTGCGTCTTATAATTGTAATGGTCTTGCTAATTCTACCAAAAGAAGGGAAGTTTTCACATGGTTACGTGATAAATCTCTTAATATTTATTGTCTACAAGAAACCCACTCCAAACCGTGTATTGAGCGATATTGGAAAGCAGAATGGGGTTCTGATATTATTTTTAGTCACGGTAAAAGTAATCAAAGAGGAGTTGCTATTCTCTTTAAGAATAATTTTGCGTACACTATACACAGTAGTAGAGGTGATTCGGATGGTAGATGGATTATTGTTGACATTACAGTCGATAGTTATCGCTTTCTTTTAGTATGTTTGTATGCTCCTAATGATGACAATGCTGCATTTTTTGAAAACATACATGCCACCCTTATTAATTTTTCTGATGATGTAACAGACATTATCGTCTGTGGAGATTTTAACACAGTCCAAAATACGGCTGTTGATAGAGCGGGTAATATTCGTGTCAATTATCACCCGAAAATGTTTGCTGGTATCAAACAATTGATGTCATCTTGGGACTTACAAGATATCTGGCGCCTACGTAACGAGTCTTATAGGCGTTACACATGGAGAAGAGGAAATTTAGCTAGCAGGATAGATTATTTTCTACTCCCGTTCTCACTAGTTCCTAAGGTTACAAAAGCTCTAATAAGAGAGAGCTATAGGTCAGACCACTGTCTAATTAGTATTTGTGTTGAAACCAGTGACATCGTTCGGGTAAGGGATATTGGCATTTCAATACGTCTTTGCTTAAAGATCATGTGTTCATTTCTGAAACTGAACGTTTTATCTCTGAGTTCTTCAACACTAACCAAGGTTCTTCAACACCTCATAATGTCTGGGATGCATTTAAGTGCTCGTTTAGAGGCCACTGTATAAAATTTAGTTCAATTAAAAATACAAAATATAAAGAAAAGGAAGCAGGTCTTATAAAAGAGATTAATGAGCTGCGTAACACTATTGACTCGAGGAGCTCTATTACTGATATTCTTTCTCAAAATTTGGCAACTAAAATGGAAGAACTTGAGCATTTGTATTGTGAAAAAACTGCTGACCTTATGACGCGTGCTAGAGCACGATGGGTGTCTCAGGGTGAACGTCCAACCAAGTATTTTCTCAATCTTATTCATCGCAACTACTCGCGTAAGAATGTGTCTAAGTTAATGAAGACTGACGTTACTATTCTTTCTAACCCAGTTGATATTATCAATGAACAAATGGAATTTTACAGTAAGCTTTATTCTTTTGATGTTCCACCAACCCCACTTAATGATGAGAACTGTGGTGTCTTTTTCCCTGATAATTACGATCGTCGTTTGTCTGATGTGACAACAGATTATTGTGAAGGTCCGATTACTGTCAATGAGCTCTGGAAAGCAATTAATTCCTTTCCATGGGAAAGTCTCCCGGTTTGGATGGTATCCCAGTTGAAGTTTACAAAGTTTTCTTTAAACAGTTATGTACTCCCATGCTTCAGTGTTTCAAATATTCTTATGAATTGGGACATTATCCCTATCTCAGAGGGAGGGTTTATTGTCACTTTTATTAAAACAAGACGCACAGGGTAATGATAAAGACCCATTTTTCTAAAAAATTGGCGGCCTTTGACTCTTCTCTGTTGTGACACCCGTATTTTAGCTAAGTGTCTTGCACTTCGAGTCAAGCGCGTAATCTCAGATATCATTCATGAAGACCAGACGGGGTTTATTCATGGTCGTTTTATTGCTGACAATATCCGTAGGCTCTTAGAGATTATTGAATGTTATGAGCAAGGAGACAAACCTGGTTTGATCTTCATAGCCGACTTTGAGAAAGCGTTTGACAAAGTGAGATGGGACTTGATTTTGAAATCTTAGAATTTTTTAATTTTGGTCATTCTTTTATTACCTGGGTTAAAGTAATGTATAACAATATCTGTAGTCGCATTATAAATTATGGTCATATTTCTGATAAGTTTAATCTTTTACGCGTGTTCGACAAGGATGTCCACTATCGCCTTATTTATTTGTTATTGCCGTTGAGATGTTAGCAATTCGGGTGAGAGATTGTCGAGCTATAAAAGGTTTAAATACAGGTTTGATCGAAAGTAAAATTTCACAATATGCTGACGATACCAATTTTCCAATCCAGGCCACTCCGACCTCCTTTTCTGCTTTGCTAAATATTTTGAACGATTTTTCCTCTATATCTGGTTTAAAACCTAATTATGAAAAGTGTAAGGTGTTGCGCATAGGCTCATTAAAACTTACAAATTTCATTATTGACACTACTTGTCCCTTAGAATGGACAGATGGCTCTGTGGATGTATTGGGTATACACATTCCGAGTAATTTAGCAGATTTACTTGACTTCAACTTTAGTCCTCGCATTGAAAAAGCTAGAAAGATACTGCAGCCATGGAAGGGACGTGGTCTTACCTTCTATGGGAAAGTTGCTCTTATTAAGTCTTTGGTCACTTCTCAGTTTACGTACTTATTTATGTCCCTCCCAACACCTGGGTTTGATTTTTTTAAGAATTATGAGACCCTTATTTTTAACTTCTTGTGGGATGGTAAACCAGACCGGATTAAGAGAGACACCATTTACAACTCATATGAAAAGGGCGGCCTTAATTTGACAAATCTACGTGTCTTCAACAGGACACTTAAAGCTGCTTGGATTAGAAGGATTGTTTGCAATACCAGTATGTTTTGCAGCAAGTGGTATAATTCCATGCTTTCAGATTCTGGCGGTTCCCTTGTTTATTACGCCAATATTAATAACTGCGACTTTTCCACTTTCGACCATATCAAGTCTAGTTTTTTCAAAGAAATTCTTTTAGCATGGCTGCAGTATAACTATACCATGTCAATAACGCTGACGATGCATGTCAAGCTTTTATTTGCTATAATTCTAAAATCCGCATTAATGGGCTTCCAATTCGATGGAAAAACCTATATGAGAATGGAGTTGTATTATTAACGACTTACTGGATGTTAATTGCAAGTTTTATAGTTTTGACAAGTCTACCGAAATGTATGGTAATATATGTACGCATTATGATTATACACAAATCTTAAATGCTATTCCGAGTGCTTGGAAGAAGATGATTAAAAAATCAAAATCTTCCAAACTATTGGTGTGTAAGCCTAAATGTCGGAATAATAATTGCTCTCTAGTGTTAAAATTAATCAAGATATCTACAATTATTTCTTAAAATTAGATTCATCTGCTGATGTTCCTTTACATATCATAAGATATTGGCATGATATTTTAGATGTTATTATTCCCACTAGCAAACTATTTGTACTTCCTTCCAAACTAACTATAGATACCAAATTGAGAAATTTCCAGTACAAACTGGTTATGAGGATTTTACCAACAAATCGTATGCTTTGTACTGGGGCTTGATTAATTCCCCTATGTGTACTTTTTGCGAGGAGGTTTAAGAAGATTATTTTCACTTGTTTTGGGATTGTATTTTATACAGCCAAATTTTGGCAAAGTGTAAAAGAGTGGTTTTATAGTGTAACCCGTACTAGGATAAAGCTAAACGCTCTGCAGTGTATACTTGGAATTGGTGACCAAATTAATATACTTGGTGATTTTGTTTTTCTAATGGGTCGTTTTCATATTTTTCGATGTAAATACTTAAACACCTCCCCAAATATCGATGGATTTAAATCTTATGTCCGTTCTGTGTACAAGACCGAAAAACGAATAGCTTTTACAACTGATAACCACGAGAAACATACAAAAAAAGGGGGAGCTTTTGTCGCTCTTTTGGTTGTTTGATTCTGTTCTGTTTTCTTGTCTTTTTTTGTCTTATGTAGTTTTTGTCTTTTCTGAATAATAAAAAATTAAAAAAAAAATGTTAACGCTCTGTGGGTTTTTTCTTGGGTAGGTCGCGTTAACGGAAACAACCCCTGTGAATAATTTGTATGCTAAATTAAACAAGAATAGATTTATTGATAATTAATTGATTCTCGGAATCATCATTTATGCATGTGTAATTTTGGATTTATTATGAATATTTGGCAAATATCCATTTTCGCATCGCAATTATTTCAGTGCTGTTCTGCTTCATGATGGGTCCCGTCAGTGTTTTGAGTTTTCATGTACGCGGTACTTCAAATAAGACTGGTTATGGAGTTCAGGCAAGGCATCTTTGAAAAGGCTGAATAAAGTATCGGACTCAGCGAGTTACCGCGCTTATAGGCAGCGAGATTACCGGTCGATCAACACCTGTAACGGAGAGGAGAATATTAATATTTTCTCTATCAAAGACCAATATACTATGCGAACCGTCAACTGTTACTCTGTTGAAATTAATAGCTACGCGAGCTTCTGGGCCTGCCCTAGTAATGATGTAAATTACTAAGAACAATAATAGTTGCTAATATCATGAGTTTTTATTTCCAATTTACTTTGATTTGATTCAATATAATTCGTCCAGTGGCAGGTCCTGGAGTATGTGTTGGCAAGAGCGTTGAGATAGGAGTAATTGCGAATAAGAGAGGAATCTGAAATGTTGTTAAATGATGTAAAGCTAAGAACATTCCACGGAGATTTCCCTTTTCCATTTACATTTATCTTCTTAAATACATTACTGGAATGGCTAACAACGATTAAGGTGTTACTTCTTTCTCAAAATTGAAATTTGCTCATTTTGTGAATTATTTTTGTTGAAATATACAAGATTATTTGAACAAAAATGCGGTTTCTCGAATAAAATTGTGATCATCTGTTTCTTTTTCCATAATGGACGAGGATGAGTGACAAAGTGTACTAAATATTTTATTACATTTCTTTAATTTGTCTTTAATATATTTTAGTACGACTACATCGTTTCAGAAAGACATTGATATAATAAGGATGGTCTCCAGGTAAACAGAAATGAAGAAGTCACTGTACTGTTAATTCTGTTTTGATCGTATCAATTCGTTTTCTAAAATATTGAATGTTTCTCGATAGATTAGCCTCATTGGACACGATAAATCCGGCACATATCCCCCGATAATGAAATGACAACGGTGACGCATTGACATATCAGCAAGGTATCGACAAGATGACGTATCTCGTTCACACAGTGAAAAATCCATCAATTAATTATCTTATAGGTGAGTTCATGCGGAAGTCAGTGTGATACTTTGACATCGTATTACCTATCTTACCGAGCTGTTAATATCATTTTAATCCATTATCGGATAGCGTTAGATTGAAGCAGGGACAAGGGTAAAGTAACCCGACTTGTGCAAAGACTCCTTTATAATTGTAACCTTTGACTCTAAAAACTTGGGCAGGTAGGTCGGAGGAAATTATAATTTTTCTGTCTGAGACCAATAAAATACGGTAAAATTTTGAAAATGTAGTCGGAATTGGTTGAAAATGTGAACAAAATGTTAACGCTCTGCGGATTCTTCTTGGGTATTAAGTCGCGTAAGCGGAAACAACCCCTGTGAATAATTTTGTATGCTAAACTACACGAAGAATTGAACAAGAATAGATTAATTGATAATAAATTGATTCTCGGAATCATCATTTATGCATGTGTAATTTTGGATTTATTATGAAATTTTGGCAAATATCCACTTTCGCATCGCAATTATTTCAGTGGTGTTCTGCTTCATGGTGGGGCCCTTCAGTGTTTTGAGTTTTCGCGCTCGCGGTACTTCGTATAAGTCTCGTATATGAAGTCCAGGCAAGGCGACTATCAACGCAACAAGCTGAATAAAATAGTCGGACTCAGCGAGTTACTACACTCAGAGCCAGGGAGGCTACGAGTCGATGTTTATAATTTATATATCAAAGACCAATATACTATGCGAACCGTCAACTGTTACTCTGTTGAAATTAAATAGCTACGCGAGCTTCTGGGCCTACCCTAGTAATGATGTAAATTACTAAGAACAATAATAGTTGCTAATATCATGAGTTTTTATTTCCAATTTACTTTGATTTGATTCGATATACTATATGGCTTGCCCGATACGCAATTACAGCGGTTACAATGTGCCCAAACACAGCAGCTAGAATTGTTACAAAGACCAGGAAATCCCACCACATTACCCCTATACTTATGCAACTTCACTGGCTTCCAGTACATCATCGCATGGTTTTCAAACTTTTGCTGATTACTTACAAAGCCCTAAATGGACAAGCTCCACAATATCTCAGGAATTTAATGACACCTTGTGCCTCATCACGTGTTCTTCGTTCATCTGATAAATGCCTTCTGCACACACCTAGACGGAATCTGACTACGTATGGTCGCCGCTCCTTCTCTGTAGCAGCTCCTGTCCTTTGGAACTCTTTGCACCTGGACATAAAAAACCTCTCCTAATGTCAACATTTTCAAAAGACGCTTAAAAACTTACATCTTCCAGACAGCATTTTCATTGTAACTCTAAGTGCCACTGAGCATTGTTTAAATTTGGATATTAGGCGCTATACAAATTTTCTGGATAGATAGATAGATAGATATAATTCGTCCAGTGGCCGTCCTGGAGTATGTGTTGGCAAAGCGTTGAGATAGGAGAGTATGCTAATAAGAGAGGAATCTGAAATGTTACAAACTAATGGAAAGCCAAGACCATTCCATGGAGATTTCTCTTTTCCGTTTACACTTATTTTTTCAAATACATTACGGGAATGGCTAACAATGATTAAGGTGTTACTTATTTCTCAAAATTGAAATTTGTTCATTTTGTGAAAATTTTCGTTGAATTATACCAGATTATTCGAAAAAATCTGCGGTTGTATTTTTTTGAATAAAATTGCGATCGTCTGTCTCTTTTTTCATATCGAACGAGGACGAGCGACATAGTGTACTTAATATTTTAATAAGTTTTTTTCTAAATTCGTCTTTAATATATTCTAGTATAATTACATCGTTTCAGAAAGACATTGATATAATAAGGATGGTCTCCAGGTAAACAGAAATGAAGAAGTCACTGTACTGTTAATTCTGTTTTGATCGTATCAATTCATTTTCTAAAATGTTGAATAATGCTTCTCGATAGATTAGCCTCATTGGACACGATAAACCTGGCACATATCCCCCGATAATGAAATGACAACGGTGACGCATTGACATATCAGCAAGGTATCGACAAGATGACGTATCTCGTTCATACTGTGTAAAATCCACCAATTAATTATCTTATAGGTGAGTTCATGCGGGAAGTCAGTGTGATACTTCGACGTCTCTATTACCTGTCTTACCGAGCTGTTAATATCATTTTATTCATTATCGGATAGCGTTAGATTGAAGCAGGGACAAGGGTAAAGTGACACGAATTATTCAAAGACTCGTTTATAATTGTAACCTTTGACTCTAAAAGCTTGGGCAGCTAGGTTAGAGGAAATTTTATTTTTTTTTGACCGAGACTCGTAAAATATAGTTAATTTTAGAGAATTTACTCGGAATTTCTTGAAAATGAGAAAAATAGTCTAAGGTCTGCGGATGCTTCTTTGGTAGGTCGCGTTACCGGAAACAACCCCTGTGAATAATGTTGTATGCTAAACTACACGAAGAATTAAATAATAATAGATTTATTGATAATAAATTGATACTCGTAATGACCATTTATGCTTCAGCAATTTGGATTTATTTCGAAATTTTGGCAAATATCTACTTTGGCATCGCAATTATTTCAGTGCTGTTCTACTTCATGATTGGTCCCGTCAGTCTTTTGAATTTTCGCACCCACGGTACTCCAAATAAGACTGGTTATGGAGTTCAGGCAAGGCATCTTTCGACAAGCTGCATAAAGTGGTCGGGCTCAGCGAGTTACCGCACTCGTAGACAGGAAGGCCGCGAGTCGATCAACACCTGTAACGCAGAGGAATATCTTAATAATTTATATGTCAAAGACCAATATACTATACGATCCGTCAACTGTTACTCTGCTGAATTAAACACCTACGCGAGCTTATAGGGTCTGCCCTAGTAATGATGTAAATTACTAAGAACAATAATAGTTGCTAATATCATGAGTTTTTTATTTCCAATTTACTTTGATTTGATTCAATATAATTCGTCCAGTGGCCGGTCCTGGAGTATGTGTTGGCAAGAGCGTTGAGATAGGAGTAATTGCGAATAAGAGAGGAATCTGAAATGTTGTTAATGATATAAAGCTAAGAATATTCCACGGAGATTTCCCTTTTCCATTTACATTTATCTTCTCAAATACATTACTGAATGGCTAACAACGATTAAGGTGTTACTTCTTTCTCAAAATTGAAATTTGCTAATTTTGTGAATTATTTTTGTTGAAATATACAAGATTATTTGAACAAAAATGCGGTTTCTCGAATAAAATTGTGATCATGTTTCTTTTCCATAATGGACGAGGATGAGTGACAAAGTGTACTTAATATTTGATTACATTTCTTTAATTTGTCTTTAATATATTTTAGTACGACTACATCGTTTCAGAAAGACATTGATATAATTCGGATGGTCTCCAGGTAAACAGAAATGAAGAAGTCGGTGTACTGTTAATTCTGTTTTGATCGTGTCAATTCGTTTTCTAAATGTTGAATGTTTCTCGATAGATTAGCCTCATTGGACACGACAAATCCGGCACATATCCCCCGATAATGAAATGACAACGGTGACGCATTGACATATCAGCAAAGTATCAACAAGATGACGTATCTCGTTCACACTGTGAAAAATCCACCAATTAATTATCTTATAGGTGAGTTCATGCGGGAAGTCAGTGTGATACTTTGACATCGTATTACCTATCTTACCGAGCTGTTAATATCATTTTAATCCATTATCGGATAGCGTTAGATTGAAGCAGGGACAAGGGTAAAGTAACCCGACTTGTGCAAAGACTCCTTTATAATTGTAACCTATTGACTCTAAAAACTTGGGCAGCTAGGTCGGAGGAAATTATAATTTTTCTGTCTGAGACCAATAAAATACGGTAAAATTTTGAGAATTTAGTCGGAATTGTTGAAAATGTGAAAAAAATGTTAACGCTCTGCGGATTCTTCTTGGGTATTAAGTCGCGTTAGCGGAAACAACCCCTGTGACTAATTTTGTATGCTAAACTACACGAAGAATTGAACAAGAATATATTAAGTGATAATAAATTGATTCTCGGAATCATCATTTATGCATGTGTAATTTTGGATTTATTATGAATTTTGGCAAATATCCACTTTCGCATCGCAATTTTTCAGTGCTGTTCTGCTTCATGGTGGGGCCCTTCAGTGTTTTGAGTTTTCGCGCTCGCGGTACTTCGTATAAGTCTCGTATATGAAGTCCAGGCAAGGCGACTATCAACGCAACAAGCTGAATAAAATAGTCGGACTCAGCGAGTTACTACACTCAGAGCCAGGGAGGCTACGAGTCGATGTTTATAATTTATATATCAAAGACCAATATACTATGCGAACCGTCAACTGTTACTCTGTTGAAATTAAATAGCTACGCGAGCTTCTGGGCCTACCCTAGTAATGATGTAAATTACTAAGAACAATAATAGTTTGCTAATATCATGAGTTTTATTTCCAATTTACTTTGATTTGATTCGATATACTATATGGCTTGCCCGATACGCAATTACAGCGGTTACAATGTGCCCAAAACACAGCAGCTAGAATTGTTACAAGACCAGGAAATCCCACCACATTACCCCTATACTTATGCAACTTCACTGGCTTCCAGTACATCATCGCATGGTTTTCAAACTTTTGCTGATTACTTACAAAGCCCTAAATGGACAAGCTCCACAATATCTCAGGAATTTAATGACACCTTGTGCCTCATCACGTGTTCTTCGTTCATCTGATAAATGCCTTCTGCACACACCTAGACGGAATCTGACTACGTATGGTCGCCGCTCCTTCTCTGTAGCAGCTCCTGTCCTTTGGAACTCTTTGCACCTGGACATAAAAAACCTCTCCTAATGTCAACATTTTCAAAAGACGCTTAAAAACTTACATCTTCCAGACAGCATTTTCATTGTAACTCTAAGTGCCACTGAGCATTGTTTAAATTTGGATATTAGGCGCTATACAAATTTTCTGGATAGATAGATAGATAGATATAATTCGTCCAGTGGCCGTCCTGGAGTATGTGTTGGCAAAAGCGTTGAGATAGGAGAGTATGCTAATAAGAGAGGAATCTGAAATGTTACAAACTAATGGAAAGCCAAGACCATTCCATGGAGATTTCTCTTTTCCGTTTACACTTATTTTTTCAATACATTACGGGAATGGCTAACAATAATTAAGGTGTTACTTATTTCTCAAAATTGAAATTTGTTCATTTTGTGAAATATATTCGTCGAATTATACCAGATTATTCGAACAAATCTGCGGCTGTTTTTTTTTAAATAAAATTGCGATCGTCTGTCTCTTTTTTGATATCGGACGAGGACGAGCGACATAGTGTACTTAATATTTTAATAAGTTTTTTCTAAATTCGTCTTTAACGTATTCTAGTATAATTACATCGTTTCAGAAAGACATTGATATAATAATGATGGTCTCCAGGTAAACAGAAATGAAGAAGTCACTGTACTGTTAATTCTGTTTTGATCGTATCAATTCATTTTCTAAAATGTTGAATGTTTCTCGATAGATTAGCCTCATTGGACACGATAAACCCGGCACATATCCCCGATAATGAAATGACAACGGTGACGCAACGACATATCAGCAAGGTATCAACAAGATGACCTATCTCGTTCACACTGTGAAAAATCCACCAATTAATTATATTATAGATGAGTTCATGCGGGAAGTCTGTGTGATACTTCGACGTCTCTATTACCTGTCTTACCGAGCTGTTAATATCATTTTCATTCATTATCGGAGAGCCTAGGATTGAAGCTAGGACAAGTGTAAAGTGACACGAACAAAAACTCGTTTACAATTGTAACCTTTGACTCTAAAAACTTGGGCAGCTAGGTCGGAGGAAATGATAATTTTTCTGGCTGAGACCAATAAAATACGGTAAATTTTGAGAATTTACTCGGAATTTGTTGGAAATGCGAAAAAAATGTTAACGCCCTCTTGGTTTTTTCTTGGGTAGGTCGCGTTAACGGAAACAGCCCCTGTGAATAATTTTGTATGCTAAATTAAACAAGAATAGATTTATTGATAATAAATTGATTCTCGGAATCATCATTTATGCATGTGTAATTTTGGATTTATTATGAATATTTGGCAAATATCCATTTTCGCATCGCAATTATTTGAGTGCTGTTCTTCTTCATGATAGGTCCCGTCAGTGTTTTGAGTTTTCATGTACTCGGTACTTCAAATAAGACTGGTTATGGAGTTCAGGCAAGGCATCTTTCAAAAGGCTGAATAAAGTAGTCGGACTCAGCGAGTTACCGCACTCGTAGGCAGGGAGGTTACCAGTCGATCAACACCTGTAACGGAGAGAAGAATATTAATATTTTCTCTATCAAAGACCAATATACTATGCGAACCGTCAACTGTTACTCTGTTGAAATTAAATAGCTACGCGAGCTTCTGGGCCTGCCCTAGTAATGATGTAAATTACTAAGAACAATAATAGTTGCTAATATCATGAGTTTTTATTTCCATTTTTTTTTATTTGACTCGATATAATTCGTCCATGGCAGGTCCTGGAGTATGTGTTGGCAAAAGCGTTGAGATAGGAGTAATTGCGAATAAGAGAGGAATCTGAAATGTTGTTAAATGATGTAAAGCTAAGAACATTCCACGGAGATTTCCCTTTTCCATTTACATTTATCTTCTTAAATACATTACTGGAATGGCTAACAACGATTAAGGTGTTACTTCTTTCTCAAAATTGAAATTTGCTAATTTTGTGAATTATTTTTGTTGAAATATACAAGATTATTTGAACAAAAATGCGGTTTCTCGAATAAAATTGTGATCATCTGTTTCTTTTTCCATAATGGACGAGGATGAGTGACAAAGTGTACTAAATATTTTATTACATTTCTTTAATTTGTCTTTAATATATTTTAGTACGACTACATCGTTTCAGAAAGACTTGATATAATTCGGATGGTCTCCAGGTAAACAGAAATGAAGAAGTCGGTGTACTGTTAATTCTGTTTTGATCGTGTCAATTCGTTTTCTAAATGTTGAATGTTTCTCGATAGATTAGCCTCATTGGACACGACAAATCCGGCACATATCCCCCGATAATGAAATGACAACGGTGACGCATTGACATATCAGCAAAGTATCAACAAGATGACGTATCTCGTTCACACTGTGAAAAATCCACCAATTAATTATCTTATAGGTGAGTTCATGCGGGAAGTCAGTGTGATACTTTGACATCGTATTACCTATCTTACCGAGCTGTTAATATCATTTTAATCCATTATCGGATAGCGTTAGATTGAAGCAGGGACAAGGGTAAAGTAACCCGACTTGTGCAAAGACTCCTTTATAATTGTAACCTATTGACTCTAAAAACTTGGGCAGCTAGGTCGGAGGAAATTATAATTTTTCTGTCTGAGACCAATAAAATACGGTAAAATTTTGAGAATTTAGTCGGAATTGTTGAAAATGTGAAAAAAATGTTAACGCTCTGCGGATTCTTCTTGGGTATTAAGTCGCGTTAGCGGAAACAACCCCTGTGACTAATTTTGTATGCTAAACTACACGAAGAATTGAACAAGAATATATTAAGTGATAATAAATTGATTCTCGGAATCATCATTTATGCATGTGTAATTTTGGATTTATTATGAATTTTGGCAAATATCCACTTTCGCATCGCAATTATTTCAGTGCTGTTCTGCTTCATGGTGGGGCCCTTCAGTGTTTTGAGTTTTCGCGCTCGCGGTACTTCGTATAAGTCTCGTATATGAAGTCCAGGCAAGGCGACTATCAACGCAACAAGCTGAATAAAATAGTCGGACTCAGCGAGTTACTACACTCAGAGCCAGGGAGGCTACGAGTCGATGTTTATAATTTATATATCAAAGACCAATATACTATGCGAACCGTCAACTGTTACTCTGTTGAAATTAAATAGCTACGCGAGCTTCTGGGCCTACCCTAGTAATGATGTAAATTACTAAGAACAATAATAGTTGCTAATATCATGAGTTTTTATTTCCAATTTACTTTGATTTGATTCGATATACTATATGGCTTGCCCGATACGCAATTACAGCGGTTACAATGTGCCCAAAACACAGCAGCTAGAATTGTTACAAAGACCAGGAAATCCCACCACATTACCCCTATACTTATGCAACTTCACTGGCTTCCAGTACATCATCGCATGGTTTTCAAACTTTTGCTGATTACTTACAAAGCCCTAAATGGACAAGCTCCACAATATCTCAGGAATTTAATGACACCTTGTGCCTCATCACGTGTTCTTCGTTCATCTGATAAATGCCTTCTGCACACACCTAGACGGAATCTGACTACGTATGGTCGCCGCTCCTTCTCTGTAGCAGCTCCTGTCCTTTGGAACTCTTTGCACCTGGACATAAAAAACCTCTCCTAATGTCAACATTTTCAAAAGACGCTTAAAAACTTACATCTTCCAGACAGCATTTTCATTGTAACTCTAAGTGCCACTGAGCATTGTTTAAATTTGGATATTAGGCGCTATACAAATTTTCTGGATAGATAGATAGATAGATATAATTCGTCCAGTGGCCGTCCTGGAGTATGTGTTGGCAAAAGCGTTGAGATAGGAGAGTATGCTAATAAGAGAGGAATCTGAAATGTTACAAACTAATGGAAAGCCAAGACCATTCCATGGAGATTTCTCTTTTCCGTTTACACTTATTTTTTCAAATACATTACGGGAATGGCTAACAATAATTAAGGTGTTACTTATTTCTCAAAATTGAAATTTGGTCATTTTGTAAAATATATTCGTTGAATTATACCAGAATATTCGAACAAATCTGCGGTTGTATTTTTTTGAATAAAATTGCGATCGTCTGTTTCTTTTTACATATCGGACGAGGACGAGCGACATAGTGTACTTAATATTTTAATAAGTTTTTTCTAAATTTGTCTTTAATATATTCTAGTATAATTACATCGTTTCAGAAAGACATTGAATCAGATATAATAAGGATGGTCTCCAGGTAAACAGAAATGAAGAAGTCGGTGTACTGTTAATTCTGTTTTGATCGTATCAATTCATTTTCTAAAATGTTGAATGTTTCTCCATAGATTAGCCTCATTGGACACGATAAACCCGGCACATATCCCCCCGATAATGAAATGACAACGGTGACGCAACGACATATCAGCTAGGTATCAACAATATAACGTGTCTCGTTCACACTGTGAAATATCCACCATTATTATATTATAGATGAGTTCATGCGGGAAGTCTGTGTGATACTTCGACGTCTCTATTACCTGTCTTACCGAGCTGTTAATATCATTTTTATTCATTATCGGAGAGCGTTGGATTGAAGCTAGGACAAGTGTAAAGTGACACGAACAAACACTCGTTTATAATTGTAACCTTTGACTCTAAAAACTTGGGCAGCTAGGTCGGAGGAAATTATAATTGTTGTGGCTGAGACCAATAAAATACGGTAAATTTTGAGAATTTACTCGGAATTTGTTGGAAATGCGAAAAAAATGTTAACGCTCTCTCGGTTTTTTCTTGGGTAGGTCGCGTTAACGGAAACAACCCCTGTGAATAATTTTGTATGCTAAATTAAACAAGAATAGATTTATTGATAATAAATTGATTCTCGGAATCATCATTTATGCATGTGTAATTTTGGATTTATTATGAATATTTGGCAAATATCCATTTTCGCATCGCAATTATTTGAGTGCTGTTCTTCTTCATGATAGGTCCCGTCAGTGTTTTGAGTTTTCATGTACTCGGTACTTCAAATAAGACTGGTTATGGAGTTCAGGCAAGGCATCTTTCAAAAGGCTGAATAAAGTAGTCGGACTCAGCGAGTTACCGCACTCGTAGGCAGGGAGGTTACCAGTCGATCAACACCTGCAACGGAGAGCAGAATAATAATATTTCTCTATGAAAGACCAATATACTATGCGAACCGTCAACTGTTACTCTGTTGAAATTAAATAGCTACGCGAGCTTCTGGGCCTGCCCTAGTAATGATGTAAATTACTAAGAACAATAATAGTTGCTAATATCATGAGTTTTTATTTCCATTTTTTTTTATTTGACTCGATATAATTCGTCCAGTGGCAGGTCCTGGAGTATGTGTTGGCAAAAGCGTTGAGATCGGAGTAATTGCGAATAAGAGAGGAATCTGAAATGTTGTTAAATGATGTAAAGCTAAGAATATTCCACGGAGATTTCCCTTTCCATTTACATTTATCTTCTCAAATACATTACTGGAATGGCTAACAACGATTAAGGTGTTACTTCTTTCTCAAAATTGAAATTTGCTAATTTTGTGAATTATTTTTGTTGAAATATACAAGATTATTTGAACAAAAATGCGGTTTCTCGAATAAAATTGTGATCATCTGTTTCTTTTTCCATAATGGACGAGGATGAGTGACAAAGTGTACTTAATATTTGATTACATTTCTTTAATTTGTCTTTAATATATTTTAGTACGACTACATCGTTTCAGAAGACATTGATATAATTCGGATGGTCTCCAGGTAAACAGAAATGAAGAAGTCGGTGTACTGTTAATTCTGTTTTGATCGTGTCAATTCGTTTTCTAAAATGTTGAATGTTTCTCGATAGATTAGCCTCATTGGACACGACAAATCCGGCACATATCCCCCGATAATGAAATGACAACGGTGACGCATTGACATATCAGCAAGTATCAACAAGATGACGTATCTCGTTCACACTGTGAAAAATCCACCAATTAATTATCTTATAGGTGAGTTCATGCGGGAAGTCAGTGTGATACTTTGACATCGTATTACCTGTCTTACCGAGCTGTTAATATCATTTTAATCCATTATCGGATAGCGTTAGATTGAAGCAGGGACAAGGGTAAAGTAACCCGACTTGTGCAAAGACTCCTTTATAATTGTAACCTATTGACTCTGAAAACTTGGGCAGCTAGGTCGGAGGAAATTATAATTTTTCTGTCTGAGACCAATAAAATACGGTAAAATTTTGAGAATTAGTCGGAATTGTTGAAAATGTGAAAAAAATGTTAACGCTCTGCGGATTCTTCTTGGGTATTAAGTCGCGTTAGTGGAAACAACCCCTGTGACTAATTTTGTATGCTAAACTACACGAAGAATTGAACAAGAATATATTAAGTGATAATAAATTGATTCTCGGAATCATCATTTATGCATGTGTAATTTTGGATTTATTATGAAATTTTGGCAAATATCCACTTTCGCATCGCAATTATTTCAGTGCTGTTCTGCTTCATGGTGGGGCCCTTCAGTGTTTTGAGTTTTCGCGCTCGCGGTACTTCGTATAAGACTCGTATATGAAGTCCAGGCAAGGCGACTATCAACGCAACAAGCTGAATAAAATAGTCGGACTCAGCGAGTTACTACACTCAGAGCCAGGAGGCTACGAGTCGATGTTTATAATTTATATATCAAAGACCAATATACTATGCGAACCGTCAACTGTTACTCTGTTGAAATTAAATAGCTACGCGAGCTTCTGGGCCTACCCTAGTAATGATGTAAATTACTAAGAACAATAATAGTTGCTAATATCATGAGTTTTTATTTCCAATTTACTTTGATTTGATTCGATATACTATATGGCTTGCCCGATACGCAATTACAGCGGTTACAATGTGCCCAAAACACAGCAGCTAGAATTGTTACAAAGACCAGGAAATCCCACCACATTACCCCTATACTTATGCAACTTCACTGGCTTCCAGTACATCATCGCATGGTTTTCAAACTTTTGCTGATTACTTACAAAGCCCTAAATGGACAAGCTCCACAATATCTCAGGAATTTAATGACACCTTGTGCCTCATCACGTGTTCTTCGTTCATCTGATAAATGCCTTCTGCACACACCTAGACGGAATCTGACTACGTATGGTCGCCGCTCCTTCTCTGTAGCAGCTCCTGTCCTTTGGAACTCTTTGCACCTTGACATAAAAAACCTCTCCTAATGTCAACATTTTCAAAAGACGCTTAAAAACTTACATCTTCCAGACAGCATTTTCATTGTAACTCTAAGTGCCACTGAGCATTGTTTAAATTTGGATATTAGGCGCTATACAAATTTTCTGGATAGATAGATAGATAGATATAATTCGTCCAGTGGCCGTCCTGGAGTATGTGTTGGCAAAAGCGTTGAGATAGGAGAGTATGCTAATAAGAGAGGAATCTGAAATGTTACAAACTAATGGAAAGCCAAGACCATTCCATGGAGATTTCTCTTTTCCGTTTACACTTATTTTTTCAAATACATTACGGGAATGGCTAACAATAATTAAGGTGTTACTTATTTCTCAAAATTGAAATTTGTTCATTTTGTGAAAAATTTTCGTTGAATTATACCAGAATATTCGAACAAATCTGCGGTTGTATTTTTTTGAATAAATTGCGATCGTCTGTCTCTTTTTTCATATCGAACGAGGACGAGCGACATAGTGTACTTAATATTTTAATAAGTTTTTTCTAAATTCGTCTTTAATATATTCAAGTATAATTACATCGTTTCAGAAAGACATTGATATAATAAGGATGGTCTCAAGGTAAACAGAAATGAAGAAGTCACTGTACTGTTAATTCTGTTTTGATCGTATCAATTCATTTTCTAAAATGTTGAATAATGCTTCTCGATAGATTAGCCTCATTGGACACGATAAAACTGGCACTATATCCCCCGAGAATGAAATGACAACGGTGACGCATTGACATATCAGCAAGGTATCGACAAGATGACGTATCTCGTTCATACTGTGAAAAATCCACCAATTAATTATCTTATAGGTGAGTTCATGCGGGAAGTCAGTGTGATACTTCGACGTCTCTATTACCTGTCTTACCGAGCTGTTAATATCATTTTATTCATTATCGGATAGCGTTAGATTGAAGCAGGGACAAGGGTAAAGTGACACGAATTATTCAAAGACCGTTTATAATTGTAACCTTGACTCTAAAAGCTTGGGCAGCTAGGTTAGAGGAAATTTTATTTTTTTTTTTGACCGAGACTCGTAAATATAGTTAATTTTAGAGAATTTACTCGGAATTTCTTGAAAATGAGAAAAATAGTCTAAGGTCTGCGGATGCTTCTTTGGTAGGTCGCGTTACCGGAAACAACCCCTGTGAATAATGTTGTATGCTGAACTACACGAAGAATTAAATAATAATAGATTTATTGATAATAAATTGATACTCGTAATGACCATTTATGCTTCAGCAATTTTGGATTTATTTCGAAATTTGGCAAATATCTACTTGGCATCGCAATTATTTCAGTGCTGTTCTACTTCATGATTGGTCCCGTCAGTCTTTTGAATTTTCGCACCCACGGTACTCCAAATAAGACTGGTTATGGAGTTCAGGCAAGGCATCTTTCGACAAGCTGCATAAAGTGGTCGGGCTCAGCGAGTTACCGCACTCGTAGACAGGAAGGCCGCGAGTCGATCAACACCTGTAACGCAGAGGAATATCTTAATAATTTATATGTCAAAGACCAATATACTATACGATCCGTCAACTGTTACTCTGTTGAATTAACACCTACGCGAGCTTATAGGGTCTGCCCTAGTAATGATGTAAATTACTAAGAACAATAATAGTTGCTAATATCATGAGTTTTTATTTCCAATTTACTTTGATTTGATTCAATATAATTCGTCCAGTGGCAGGTCCTGGAGTATGTGTTTGCAAGAGCGTTGAGATAGGAGTAATTGCGAATAAGAGAGGAATCTGAAATGTTGTAAAATGATGTAAAGCTAAGAATATTCTATGGAGATTTATTTTTCTCAATGAAACATTCTGTGATAAATATGTAGGTTTAGCTAAAAGCTTTAAAAGAATGCAATGTATTTACAGGCGCTAACTTTAAGATTTATGAGATACTAATAAGGAAACCCTTTTTAAGGAAAACTATTGTGTGTAATTTGTGAATATTTGCTGGGAGTTATTTCTCAAGAAAAGTATTGCTTGTAAAATTTTCACGTCACAGTTGATAATATATATGTGTTGGCAAAAGCGTTGAGATAGGAGTAATTGCGAATAAGAGAGGAATCTGAAATGTTGTTAAATGATGTAAAGCTAAGAACATTCCACGGAGATTTCCCTTTTCCATTTACTTTTAATTTCTCAAATAAATTAATGGAATGGCTAACAATGATTAAGGTGTTACGTCTTTCTCAAAATTGAAATTTGCTCATTTTCTGAATTATTTTCGTTGAAATATACAAGATTATGAGAACTAAAATGCGGTTTCCCGAATAAAATGTGATCATCTGTTTCTTTTTTCATACCAGACAAGGATGGGTTACAAAGTGTATTTAACATTATATTATATCATGCTACCATGCGCCATTCTGATTGGACGAGAGCTCATTCCATCGATGCTAAAATACTGTTTTAGCACTGATAGCAGTGCTAAAATGGGCCCCTAAACAGCATTTTCGAAAATTGCCCGGTCGGTGCATTTGAACGCACCTATCTAAACCATAGACCCTCGAGAAAGACCGAAACAGTCCACTTTGTTTCAAAGACCGAAGACCGAATTTTGATACACAGATAAAGTGTGTGTCTGTAACTCACCTCTTGGTGTAAATAAGTTGGGATCGATGATGAAAGACATCTCTGAAGCAGCACGTTTGGGGTATGATGCACACAAATTAGGGCGACAGCGTACCGTGCACTTTGCGGGAGTCGAGACGCAATATATCCTAGTACCGCTCTTTAAAATGAAGATAGTATTCGTTCATACACAAATAAATTGACACTTCCTCACAGTAACGGTATGTCAGATATTATTTACCAAAGTTCGGGCTATAACAGATCGGGATGTCCTAACGATGTAGACCAAGAAGTTCAAAATAACAATGGGATGACTCCTGGCGACTGCGACGATATTTGACATCAAATGCAACGAGCAGTGTCAGCGTCCAGCTCTCCCTGCATCGGGCAACACACTCAGAATCTGCACAACTGTTCATCACAGTTGCAGTCATCGCAAGTCTGGATTATTTTAAAACTGCTTGTTTTCTGGTACAATTAACGTCCAAATTATCCATCAAAAATAGATCCTGTAACTTCACTGTGCCACCACTGAATGTCGCGACGGTATGCGGTACAGAATGAGACAAATCTATTTTTACTATGCCAAAAAAGCCAGGACTATTGTTCTTCTGTAAATTTACGAAAAAACTTGTTTTGATTTCAAGTCTTGACCCATTTTCTGTGTTAGTGCAGCAGGTATTTTTTGACAAGTATCGTTCGTGCATGTTGCATGCGAATAAAATGCAATGTCGATATGGACGTAATGCGTATTTATCGTAGGATACTGTGTGCCTGTACGGAATCCAAAATGCTCGGTCTCGGGCGCAGAATTTCCGACGTTCGATCTCTCAGACGTCCGTTTTCTGCATTTGGCGCTCAGACTGATGAAAACACCCAAGTAAGACAACAAATACACGCAAGTTGATATATATAATAGCAATAACCCCCTTCGCAGTCGGGTATACACTCGATTTGGTACATTCGCTCCATATAGCACTCGACTATCGGCTCGTGCTATATGTCGCACATTGTACCAAAATCTCGTGTATACCCTCCTGCGGCGGGGTTTATTGCTTAATTTTATTCGTTTTTTAAAATTGTTTTTAATATATTCTAGTATAATTACATCGTTTCAGAAAGACATTGATATAATAAGGATGGTCTCCAGGTATACAGAAATGAAGAAGTCACTGTACTGTTAATTCTGTTTTGATCGTATCAATTCATTTTCTAAAATGTTGAATGTTTCTCGATAGATTAGCCTCATTGGACACGATAAACCCGGCACATATCCCCCGATAATGAAATGACAACGCTGACGCAACGATTCAGCAAGGTATCAACAAGATGACGTATCTCGTTCACACAGTGAAAAATCCATCAATTAATTATCTTATAGGTGAGTTCATGCGGGAAGTCTGTGCTATACTTCGACGTCTCTATTACCTGTCTTACCGAGCTGTTAATATCATTTTATTCATTATCGGATAGCGTTAGATTGAAGCAGGGACAAGGGTAAAGTGACACGAATTATTCAAAGACTCCTTTATAATTGTAACCTTTGACTCTAAAAACTTGGGCAGCTAGGTCGGAGGAAATTATCATTTTTCTGGCTGAGACCGATAAAATACGGTTAAATTTTGAGAATTTACTCGAATTTGTTGAAAGAAAAGAATGTTAACGCTCTGCGGATTCTTCTTAGGTATTAAGTCGCGTTAGCGGAAACAACCCCTGTGACTAATTTTGTATGCTAAACTACACGAAAAATTGAACAAGAATAGATTAATTGATAATAAATTGATTCTCGGAATCATCATTCATGCATGTGTAATTTTGGATTTATTATGAATTTTGGCAAAAATCCACTTTTGCATCGCAATTATTTCAGTGCTGTTCTGCTTCATGATTGGGCCCTCCAGCCTTTTGAGTTTTCACGCCCGCGGTACTTCGAATAAGACTCGTAAATGGAGTCCAGGCAAGGCGACTATAAACGCAACAAGCTGAATAAAATAGTCGGACTCAGTGAGTTGCTGCACTCATAGTCACGGAGGCCACGAGTCGATCAACACCTGTAACGGAGAGGAGTTTTATCTCCATTTTACTTTGTTTCGCTTCGATATAATTCGTCCAGTGGCCGGTCCTGGAGTATGTGTTGGCAAAAGCATTGAGATAGGAGTAAACGCGAATAAGAGAGGAATCTGAAATTTTGCAAACTAATGGAAAGCTAAGATCATTTGTCTTTTCCTTATACATATATTTCCTCAAATACATTACGGGAATGGCTAACAATGATTAAGGTGTTACTTATTTCTCAAAATTGAAATTTGTTCATTTTGTAAAATATTGTCGTTGAATTATACCAGAATATTCGAACAAATCTGCGGTTGTATTTTTTTGAATAAAATTGCGATCGTCTGTCTCTTTTTTCATATCCGACGAGGACGAGCGACATAGTGTACATAATATTTTGATGTTTTTAATTTCTTAATTTGTCTTTAATGTATTCTAGTATAATTACATCGTTTCAGAAAGACATTCATATAATAATGATGGTCTCCAGGTAAACAGAAATGAAGAAGTCACTGTACTGTTAATTCTGTTTTGATCGTATCAATTCATTTTCTAAAATGTTGAATGTTTCTCGATAGATTAGCCTCATTGGACACGACAAATCCGGCACATATCCCCAGATAATGAAATGACAACGGTGACGCAACGACATATCAGCAAGGTATCAACAAGATGACGTATCTCGTTCACACTGTGAAAAATCCACCAATTAATTATCTAATAGGTGAATTCATGCGGGAAGTCTGTGCTATACTTCGACGTCTCTATTACCTGCCTTACCGAGCTGTTACTATCATTTTAATTCATTATCGGAGAGCGTTTTGATTGAAGCAGGGACAAGGGTAAAGTGACGCGACTTGTGCAAAGACTCCTTTATAATTGCAACCTTTGACTCTAAAAACTTGGGCAGCTAGGTCGGAGGAAATTATAATTTTTGTGGCTGAGACCAATAAAATACGGTAAAATTTTGAGAATTTACTCGGAATTTGTTGTAAATAAGAAAAAATGTTAACGCTCTGCGGATTCTTCTTGGGTATTAGTCGCGTTAGCGGAAACAACCCCTGTGACTAATTTTGTATGCTAAACTACACGAAGAATTGAACAAGAATAGATTAAGTGATAATAAATTGATTCTCGGAATCATCATTTATGCATGTGTAATTTTGGATTTATTATGAAATTTTGGCTAATATCCATTTTCGCATCGCAATTATTTCAGTGCTGTTCTGCTTCATGTTTGGGCCCTCCAGTCTTTTGAGTTTTCACGCCCGCGGTACTTCGAATAAGACTCGTAAATGGAGTCCAGGCAAGGCGACTATCAACGCAACAAGCTGAATAAAATAGTCGGACTCAGCGAGTTGCTGCACTCATAGTCACGGAGGCCACGAGTCGATCAACACCTGTAACGGAGAGGAGTTTTTATCTCCATTTTACTTTGTTTCGCTTCGATATATTTGTCCAGTGGCCGGTCCTGGAGTATGTGTTGGTAAAAGCATTGAGATAGGAGTAAACGCGAATAAGAGAGGAATCTGAAATTTTGCAAACTAATGGAAAGCTAAGACCATTCCATGGAGATTTGTCTTTTCCTTAAACATATATTTCCTCAAATACATTACTGGAATGGCCAACAATGATTAAGGTGTTACTTATTTCTCAAAATTGAAATTTGTTCATTTTGTGAAATATTGTCGTTGAATTATACCAGAATATTCGAACAAATCTTAATATTAATAATATTAATATTAACTATTATTAATATTAATAATAGTTGCTGCACTCATAGCCAGGGAGGCCACGAGTCGATGTTTATAATTTATATATCAAAGACCAATATACTATGCGAACCGTCAACTGTTACTCTGTTGAAATTAAATAGCTACGCGAGCTTATAGGGCCTCCCTAGTAATGATGTAAATTACTAAGAACAATAACAGTTGCTAATATCACGAGTTTTTATTTCATTTACTTTGATTTGATTCGATATACTATATGGCTTGCCCGATACGCAATTGCAGCGGTTACAATGTGCCCAAACACAGCAGCTAGAATTGTTACAAAGACCAGGAAATCCCACCACATTACCCCTATACTTATGCAACTTCACTGGCTTCCAGAACATCATCGCATGGTTTTCAAACTTTTGCTGATTACTTACAAAGCCCTAAATGGACAAGCTCCACAATATCTCGGGAATTTAATGACACTTGTGCCTCATCACGTGTTCTTCGTTCATCTGATAAATGTCTTCTGCACACACCTAGATGGAATCTGACTACCAATGGTCGCCGCTCCTTCTCTGTAGCAGCTCCTGTCCTTTGGAACTCTTTGCACCTGGACATAAAAAACCTCCTAATGTCAACATTTTCAAAGAGACGCTTAAAAACTTACATCTTCCAGACAGCATTTTCATTGTAACTCAAAGCGCCACTGAGCATTGTTTAAATTTGGATATTAGGCGTTATACAAATTTTCATGATAGATAGATAGATAGATAGATATAATTCGTCCAGTGGCCGTCCTGGAGTATGTGTGGCAAAAGCGTTGAGATAGGAGAGTATGCGAATAAGAGAGGAATCTGAAATGTTGCAAACTAATGGAAAGCTAAGACAATTCCATGGAGATTTCTCTTTTCCGTTTACACTTATTTCTTCAAATGCATTACTGGAATGGCTAACAATGATTAAGGTGTTACTTATTTCTCAAAATTGAAATTTGTTCATTTTCTGAAATATTTTCGTTGAATTATACAACAATATTTAAACAAATCTGCGGTTGTATTTTTTTGAATAAAATTGCGATCGTCTGTCTCTTTTTTCATATCGGACGAGGACGAGCGACAGAGTGTACTTAATATTTTAATAAGTTTTTTTTTCTATATTTGTCTTAAATATTTTCTAGTATAATTACATCGTTTCAGAAAGACATTGATATAATAAGGATGGTCTCCAGGTAAACAAAAATGAAGAAGTCGGTGTACTGTTAATTCTGTTTTGATCGTATAAATTCATTTTCTAAAATGTTGAATGTTTCTCGATAGATTAGCCTCATTTGAGACGATAAACCGGGCACATATCCGCCGATAATGAAATAACAACGATGGGACGCAACGACATATCAGCAAGGTATCGACAAGATGACGTATCTCGTTCACACAGTGAAAAATCCATCAATTAATTATCTTATAGGTGAGTCCATGCGGGAAGTCTGTGTGATACTTCGACGTCTCTATTACCTGTCTTACCGAGCTGTTAATATCATTTCTTGAAAATGAGAAAATAGTCTACGGTCTGTGGATGCTTCTTTGGCAGGTCGCGTTACGGAAACAACCCCTGTGAATAATTTTGTATGCTAAACTACACGAAGAATTGAATAATAATAGATTTATTGATTATAAATTGATAATCGTAATGACAATTTATGCTTCAGCAATTTTTTGAGTTATTTCGAAATTTTGGCAAATATCTACTTTGGCATCGCAATTATTTCAGTGCTGTTCTACTTCATGATGGGTCCCGTCAGTCTTTTGAGTTTTGCACCCACGGTACTCCAAATAAGACTTACCGCACTCGTAGCCAGGGAGGCTACCAGTCGATCAACACCTGCAACGGAGAGCAGAATAATAATATTTTCTCTATGAAAGACCAATATACTATGCGAACCGTCAACTGTTACTCTGTTGAAATTAAATAGCTACGCGAGCTTCTGGGCCTGCCCTAGTAATGATGTAAATTATTAAGAACAATAATAGTTGCTAATATCATGAGTTTTTATTCCAATTTACTTTGATTTGATTTCTCTTTTCCATTTACATTTATTTTCTCAAATAAATTACTGAATGGCTAACAACGATTAAGGTGTTACTTATTTCTCAAAATTGAAATTTGCTAATTTTGTGAATTATTTTCGTTGAAATATACAAGATTATTAGAACTAAAATGCGGTTTCTCGAATAAAATGTGATCATCTGTTTTCTTTTTTCATACCAGACGAGGATGGATGACAAAGTGTATTTAACATTATATTATATCATGCTACCATGCGCCATTCTGATTGGACTAGAGCTCATTCCATCGATGCTAAAATACTGTTTTAGCACTGATAGCAGTGCAAACGGGCCCCTAAACCAGCATTTTCGAAAATTGCCCGGTCGGTGCATTTGAACGTACCTATCTAAACCATAGACCCTCGAGAAAGACCGAAACAGTCCACTTTGTTTCAAAGACCGAAGACCGAATTTTGATACACAGATAAAGTTTGGGTCTGTAACTCACCTCTTGGTGTAAATAAGTTGGGATCGATGATGAAAGACATCTCTGAAGCAGCACGTTTGGGGTATGATGCACACAAATATTAGGGCGACAGCGCACCGTGCACTTTGCGGGAGTCGAGACGCGATATATCCTAGTACCGCTCTTTAAAATGAAGATAGTATTCGTTCATACACAAATAAATTGACACTTCCTCACAGTAACGGTATGTCAGATATTATTTACCAAAGTTCGGGCTATAACTGATCGGGATGTCCTAACGATGTAGACCAAGAAGTTCAAAATAACAATGGGGATGACTCCTGGCGACTGCGACGATATTTGACATCAAATGCAACGAGCAGTGTCAGCGTCCAGCTCTCCCTGCATCGGGCAACACACTCACAGAATCTGCACAACTGTTCATCACAGTTGCAGTCATCGCAAGTCTGGATTATTTTAAAACTGCTTGTTTTCTGGTACAATTAACGTCCAAATTATCCATCAAAAATAGATCCTGTAACTTCACTGTGCCACCACTGAATGTCGCGACGGTATGCGGTACAGAATGAGACAAATCTATTTTTACTATGCCAAAAAAGCCAGGACTATTGTTCTTCTGTAAATTTACGAAAAAACTTGTTTTGATTTCAAGTCTTGACCCATTTTCTGTATTTTTGCAGCAGGTATTTTTTGACAAGTATCGTTCGTGTTGCATGCGAATAAAATGCAATGTCGATATGGACGTAATGCGTATTTATCGTAGGATACTGTGTGCCTGTACGGAATCCAAAATGCTCGGTCTCGGGCGCAGAATTTCCGACGTTCGATCTCTCAGACGTCCGCGCTCAGACTGATGAAAACACCCAAGTAAGACAACAAATACACGCAAGTTGATATAATATAATAGCAATAACCCCCTTCGCAGTCGGGTATACACTCGATTTGGGTACAATTCGCTCCATATAGCACTCGACTATCGTCTCGTGCTATATGTCGCACATTGTACCAAAATCTCGAGTATACCCTCCTGCGGGTTTATTGCTTAATTTTATTCGTTTTTTAAAATTGTTTTTAATATATTCTAGTATGATTACATCGTTTCAGAAAGACATTTATATAATAAGGATGGTCTCCAGGTATACAGAAATGAAGAGGTCACTGTACTGTTAATTCTGTTTTGATCGTATCAGTTCATTTTCTAAAATGTTGAATGTTTCTCGATAGATTAGCCTCATTGGACACGATAAACTCGGCACATATCCCCCGATAATGAAATGACAACGCTGACGCAACGATTCAGCAAGGTATCAACAAGATGACGTATCTCGTTCATACTGCGAAAAATCCACCAATTATTTATCTTATAGGTGAGTTCATGCGGGAAGTCTGTGCTATACTTCGACGTCTCTATTACCTGTCTTACCGAGCTGTTAATTCATTTTATTCATTATCGGAGAGTTTTGGATTGAAGCTAGGACAAGGGTAAAGTGACACGAACAAACACTCGTTTATAATTGTAACCTTTGACTCTAAAAACTTGGGCAGCTAGGTCGGAGGAAATTATAATTGTTGTGGCTGAGACCAATAAAATACGGTAAATTTTGAATATTTACTCGGAATTTGTTGGAAATGCGAAAAAAATGTTAACGCTCTGTGGGTTTTTTCTTGGGTATGTCGCGTTAACGAAACAACCCCTGTGAATAATTTTGTATGCTAAATTAAACAAGAATAGATTTATTGATAATAAATTGATTCTCGGAATCATCATTTATGCATGTGTAATTTTGGATTTATTATGAATATTTGGCAAATATCCATTTTCGCATCGCAATTATTTCAGTGCTGTTCTTCTTCATGATGGGTCCCGTCAGTCTTTGAGTTTTGCACCCACGGTACTCCAAATAAGACTTACCGCACTCGTAGCCAGGGAGGCTACCAGTCGATCAACACCTGCAACGGAGAGCAGAATATTAATATTTTCTCTATGAAAGACCAATATACTATGCGAACCGTCAACTGTTACTCTGTTGAAATTAAATAGCTACGCGAGCTTCTGGGCCTGCCCAAGTAATGATGTAAATTATTAAGAACAATAATAGTTGCTAATATCATGAGTTTTTATTTCCAATTTACTTTGATTTGATTTCTCTTTTCCATTTACATTTATTTTCTCAAATAAATACTGGAATGGCTAACAACGATTAGGTGTTACTTATTTCTCAAAATTGAAATTTGCTAATTTTGTGAATATTTTCGTTGAAATATACAAGATTGTCTGAACAAAAATGCGGTTTCTCGAATAAAATTGTGATCATCTGTTTCTTTTTTCATAATGGACGAGGATGGGTGACATAGTGTACTTAATATTTTATTAGTTTTTTAAAATTGTTTTTAATATATTCTAGTATGATTACATCGATTCAGAAAGACATTGATATAATAAGGATGGTCTCCAGGTAAACAGAAATGAAGAAGTCGGTGTGCTGTAAATTCTGTTTTGATCGTATCAATTCATTTTCTAAAATGTTGAATGTTTCTCGATAGATTAGCCTCATTGGACACGATAAACCCGGCACATATCCCCCGATAATGAAATGACAACGCTGACGCAACGACATTTCAGCAAGGTATCAACAAGATGACGTATCTCGTTCACACTGTGAAAAATCCATCAATTAATTATCTTATAGGTGAGTTCATGCGGGATGTCTGTGTTATACTTCTACGTCGTATTACCTGTCTTATCGAGCTGTTAATATCATTTTAATTCATTATCGGAGAGCGTTAGATTGAAGCAGGGACAAGGGTAAGTGACAGGAATTATTCAAAGACTCGTTTATAATTGTAACCTTTGACTCTTAAAACTTGGGCAGCTAGGTCAGAGGAATTACAATTTTTCTGGTTGAGACCAATAAAATACGGTAAAATTTTGAGAATTTACTCGGAATTTGTTGGAAATGAGAAAAAAATGTTAACGCTCTGTGGGTTTTTTTCTTGGTAGGTCGCGTTAACGGAAACATCCCCTGTGAATAATTTTGTATGCTAAACTACACGAAAATTAAACAAGAATAGATTTATTGATAATAAATTGATTCTTGGAATCATCATTTATGCATGTGTAATTTTGGATTTATTATGATTATTTGGCAAATATCTATTTTCGCATCGCAATTATTTCAGTGCTGTTCTTCTTCATGATGGGTCCCGTCAGTGTTTTGAGTTTTCATGTACGCGGTACTTCGAATAAGACTGGTTATGGAGTTCAGGCAAGGCATGTTTGAAAAGGCTGAATAAAGTAGTCGGACTCAGCGAGTTACCGCACTCGTAGACAGGGAGGCCGCGAGTCGATCAACACCTGTAACGCAGAGGAAGATCTTAATAATTTATATGTCAAAGACCAATATACTATACGATCCGTCAACTGTTACTCTGTTGAAATTAAATAGCTACGCGAGCTTCTGGGCCTGCCCTTGTAATGATGTGAATTACTAAGAACAGTAATAGTTGCTAATATCATGAGTTTTTATTTCCATTTTTTTTTATTTGACTCGATATAATTCGTCCAGTGGCCGGTCCTGGAGTATGTGTCGGCAAAAGCGTTGAGATAGGAGTAATTGCGAATAAGAGAGGAATCTGAAATGTTGTAAACAGTTCCGTTTACTTTTACTTTCTCAAATACATTAATGGAATGGCTAACAATGATTAAGGTGTTACGTCTTTCTCAAAATTGACATTTGCTAATTTTGTGAATTATTTTCGTTGAAATATACAAGATTATTACAACTGAAATGGGTTTCTCGAATAAAACTGTGATCATCTGTTTCTTTTTCCATAATGGACGAGGATGAGTGACAAAGTGTACTTAATATTTTATTACATTACTCTAATTTGTCTTCAATATATTTTAGTATGACTACATCCTTCCAGAAAGACATTGAATCAGATATAATAAGGATGGTCTCCAGGTAAACAGAAATGAAGAAGTCGGTGTACTGTTAATTCTGTTTTGATCGTATCAATTCATTTTCTAAAATGTTGAATGTTTCTCCATAGATTAGCCTCATTGGACACGATAAACCCGGCACATATCCCCCCGATAATGAAATGACAACGGTGACGCAACGACATATCAGCTAGGTATCAACAATATAACGTATCTCGTTCATACTGTGAAAAATCCACCAATTAATTATCTTATAGGTGAGTTCATGCGGGAAGTCTGTGTGATACTTCGACGTTCAATTGCCGGTCATAGTGAACTGTAAGTATCATTTAAATTTACTAAAGAAAACGGTATGATTGAAGGATACTTTATAGAGACGAGGGTAAAGTGGCAACGTTTCGTTATTGTAACCTTTGCCTCTTAAACTGAGGGCTGGTTAATTTTTATTTCTATTGACTTAAACCCACAAAATTCGGTAAAATTTAGAGAATTTACTCAAATTGTTTTGAAAATGTGACAAAATGTCCACTGTCTGTGGGTTTTCCTAGGGTAGGTCCCGTTACTGGAAACAAACATGTTAGTTTTATTTAGCCTGACTTTTGTCTTTATTGGACGCTGTATTATGTTTGATTCTAAATTCTGAATCGTGTCAACACCGGGAAAAAGTTAAGATTCACAAAAATATACACCGAATGATAACAAAGTCACGCATTGGACGATGCCCAGCGATAGGGTTTGAATTTATCTGAAATGATGCTTCTGATCTTCAATTTCTTCACGGTTAACGCACGGCACTTCGCACTTCTCTTAAGCTTGCGGAGGAGTTTAACGCGTTCCTGGCTCAGTCTGCCATTTGATCGCCTGACACCATGTATAACAGCGCATTCGATTAAGGTTATACTATCCACTTTGTAAGTAAAATTCGACCATGAACGATTAATAATAATAATGTTATTCAGAAAATACCTGCATTTATGTCCTTATACATTGTATGCTTTGGTAGTGTCATTGATGTTTCGTGAGCTGATCCAGGCGGCCTAGCCTCGTTCAAGTCGCAAAACGGAAGGATACTCGGAACACTATGGGTGTTCTTGTCCCCCGCCGTTTCTTTATCGAAGATAGCGATCCGACTTTAACATTACCATCTGCACGTTAACTTTAAGACCATACACTTAACAACGGTTCGAATGCCTGTGGTGTGACCGTGCTGACTCGGTCACGATGCCTATAAATGCAATAAAGACATAGTTATATGCAACACCAAGATAGCTTAGTCCATTTATAGTCACACCACAACATAGGTCGTGTCAGGCTAGAGCAAATGTTAATTCTTTGACAATGTGCATACTACTTTGGGAATAGGAGCAGGGTTTAATTGTGAAAATGTTCTTTCCATCGATGTTATTGTCGACATGAAGTGAGCCTATTTACCTACAGTGGCCACTGCACTGTAGTAGTAGTTCAAAATTGAATTTAATCCCGTCTTTGTGGTTAAATCTATAGACTGAATTGAGATGCCAAGCCATTTAGTACTCTAAGACCTCTAATGATGCATAACTAAAGTATCTAACACGATTTGAACTGATTTGGGATAATTGGCTCTTTATATTTTTTTTAATTTCTCAAAGTGTTAGGAGCATTACAGCTGAATGTTGCAATATTACAAATTACTCATAAAAACAAGTGTGTAACTTGAAAAGAAAAGCAGATGAGCTTACATTTGCAGGTTAAAACAACCTTACTTTACGATCCAATCATCCCAAATTAGTTCCAATCATGTTATCTACAAAGTAAACGAAATATATTCCAGAAATATGATGTGCGGGAAGGGTAGATTCATTAATTATTTATCATCTCCTATGAGGGTTATGAATATTTGAGTGCATAGGGGTTCACCAATTTTCACCAAGGCACGAAGAAAAATAGGCACGCCCATCGTAGACCGTAATAACTCCTTTTTGACAGAGTGTCAATTTTGATCAAATGGATGGACGCTAGTTTCGTCCTGGAGGCGGGACAATCCTATCATGCATGTCATTTAAGGAAAGCTTATCTACAGATACAACACTCTGGACGGGGAAGTTAGTCATTCGGTAACCTACACGAACCATAGCGCACAGACTTCTCATCCAACATGTTTTCCGCTATCGGAAGCGTCACCTTCTTTCATGGATCAAAACTAAACTTGCATGTGCACGTATTGACGAATATGGAATACTAAAGATGAGATAAAATGCCTTCTGGCAGTTTCATGTTCTGCCATTTCCATTTTCGGCTATATTCAACTGTTTATTGATGATCCAAGCAGCCACGTTGAGGCAAAAGAGTTAGGTTGTCATGATTTCTACTTACCCAACTCCTCTGTTGTGCATAACTTTCCCTTATAATGACTAAAAGTTTCAACTTAGCCTTTCAATAACAATTTGGGGGATAAGTTATTTGATATCATTCTCCCATTGACAATACATTGGGTATAGGTCGATGTCAAACGTTCATGTCACTGTATGTACATTTTTATTTTTTGAGGAATTTGACAGAATACAAACTATTTAGGATAGTGCGTAGTGTCAACAATAACAACTAGAAGCTTCAGGTCAAACAACCTTTGAATAACAATTTGGGAGCAGATAACCTATGTGTTATTTGTAGTTTCCTCATAGCCTACAATGTATAGTGAATCAACATTTCGGTGAAATTCAAAAATCCAATCTCTTGCACACACATACACTTGTAATCACCTTTGTCTAATCAAGTACATTAATATCAATAATCAAGTATACATAAATTCACAGATTTGCCGAGTTTTGTATTTATAAAACTATTCACAATTTCCTCATAGACTACAATGTATAGTGGATCAACATTTCAGTGAAATTCCAAAATCAAATTTCTTGTACACAAATGCACGTGTACCATCCTCTTCTAATCAAGTACATTAATATCAATAATCAAGCATACATAATTACACAGATTTACCGAGTTTTGTATTAAAAAAAATTATTCATAGTTTCTTTATAGACTATAATGTATAGTGGATCAACATTTTAGGCGACATTCCAAAATCAAATTTCTTGTACACAAATGCACATGAAACCACCTTCTTCTAATCAAGTACAATCATGTCAATTATTCAGGGTCCATATGTCCATATATGCACAATTATGGCAAGTTGTAAATTGGAAAAATTATTCACAGTTTTGTCATAGACTCCCATGTATAATGGGATCAACATTTTCGGTGAAATTCCAAAATCAAATTTCTTGTTCATATGTGCACTTGTAAACAACCCATGCTAATCAAGTACATTTATATCAGTTATTAAACGTCTATAGATGAACAGATATTGCTAGTTTTATATTGGAAAATACACGTTCATAGTTTTCTCATAGACTACCATGTATAGTGAAACAACATTATTGATGAAATCTAAAATGACATTTTTTGTACACGAATGCACTTTTTACCTGCCACTTCAAGCAAAGTACATTTACATGAATTATCACACACATGATTGTGATATTTTTTGACAAAAGCATTATATCAGCCACATTTTGCCTTCCTTTTGGGAGGGGGACTTCAAAAGTATAGCAAGTCAGAAGGGGGGACTTGAACACATTGCGGGTTTGTTAGGGGGTATTGAGTAACAGGAGAGGGTCACTTATTCTTATGCACGGATAAGGGGGAGGGTCACTTATTTTTGTGCAAGAATTTATGAAGGTTCACTATTTTTAATGCAGCGGTGTTTCAAAAACACCGCCCCCTGTAATTTATGTCCAGTCCCTAACTTAAAAGAAAAGTAGATGAGCTTACATTTGCAGATAAATCAACATTACTTCACCATCCAATTATCCCAAATTAGTTCCAATCGTGCTCTAGATTAACATAAAACAAAAAGGGAACATAAAACGAACTTTCAGAGGTTTCAGATGAGCTAACACGAATCGTATCTGTAAGCCGGGAAAGCATATTTATAATTGGAGGTTTCAAAAAAAGTTGTTGTGAAGATGCGTTTTGATACATATTCACTTAGAATATATTTATATGCAAACATCAATGATGTAAATAGTATAGAACAGATAAAACACTTGAAGCAAAATTTGCATGAGAACTAATATTTAATAATAATAATAATAATAATAATAAATAATAATAATAATAATAATAATATTTATTACTTTAAAAACGCCTTCCATGAATGGAACATCTCAAGGCGCCTCACAAAACACAATCAAAAAACGAAATTACAAGAGTTAAAAAAACTGACAGTCACAATTGAATAAAATTACAAGAGCAAAAACACAAAACTGAGAGCCACAATTAAATAAGATGAGAAGAGATTAAAAACTACACAATGTCATTCTTAAAAAGATAGGTCTTGAGATTTGACTTAAAACATTAAAATTAGGAGACGTTCTGACCCCAAAAGGCAGTTTGTTCCATAAACGTGGGGCACAGACAACAAAAGACCGCTCACCATAGTATACTGTGTTACAAATCGGTTGATGCAAAGTTATTACCCCCTCAGTAGTTGAACGCAGCAAACGGCCAGGAGTGCGGACATTTAGTAAATCCGTTAAATAGACAGGTGCCATACCATGAACAACTTTATATGTCAAACTGACATGAAACATTCTTTATGTATCCTAAAAATCACCCTTTCAAAAAGTGCCAGGACGAAAAGCTCTTGCAGAAGAGTTGATAAACTTAAGAGAATAAAGTCTAGTCGGTCATAGTACACAACAGTATGGATATGTATACATCCTTTACCTTTGCACGAAAAGTTTATTTCGTTTACGCTATTCTAAAATAGCTTAATGAAGAAAAAAAAAAAAACCATACTTCACATTATCTCCTGATCTTCTGTCTGTTGCAAATATAATATAGTCATGTAGACTTCTTCTACATCTGAAATGACGCCGTTTACGGATACATTCAGCGGAGTTCTACATTTTTTTTGGGAGTTATTTCTCAAGAAAAGTATTGCTTGTAAAATTTTCACGTCACAGTTGATAATATTTATTACATGCCTCGTATATCGAACGTCGCGCCCTCCATAGGATTCGATGGTAACTCGCCGATGGCGTCGCGGGCCGCATAGTCATCACTGGACTGAAAGTGAACCGGAACTATTTTCAGCTTGAAAATTTCGGATGTAAAAGTCTTGAAATTTCATGTTTGTACAAAAAATCCCTTTTCTGGAAAATTTCGCAAAAAAAATATTGATAAACTGCATAACAGTAGTTTGAATATATCAATGCGCCATTCTATGATGAAAATCGTTCTATTTTTAACTGTTTTTCATCTAAAATGAAAATAAAGTATTTGACTATAATTTGCCAATAACGTAAATATTTTGGTGCAAACTGAGTAAGAGAGACATGTAATAAAAACATTATAGCCCAAACATGGGACTATGTACCCTCGGGGCAGGAGACCATTTGCCCTCCTTACGTCGGGCAAATGGTCACCTACCCTCGGGCACAAAGTCCCATGTTTGGGCTATAATATATAATATGTGTTGGCAAAAGCGTTGAGATAGGAGTAATTGCGAATAAGAGAGGAATCTGAAATGTTGTAAAATGATGTAAAGCTAAGAACATTCCACGGAGATTTCTCTTTTCCATTTACTTTTAATTTCTCAAATACATTAATGGAATGGCTAACAATGATTAAGGTGTTACGTCTTTCTCAAAATTGAAATTTGCTCATTTTCTGAATTATTTTCGTTGAAATATACAAGATTATGAGAACTAAAATGCGGTTTCTCGAATAAAATGTGATCATCTGTTTCTTTTTTCATACCAGACGAGGATGGGTGACAAAGTGTATTTAACATTATATTATATCATGCTACCATGCGCCATTCTGATTGGACGAGAGCTCATTCCATCGATGCTAAAATACTGTTTTAGCACTGATAGCAGTGCTAAAATGGGCCCCTAAACCAGCATTTTCGAAAATTGCCCGGTCGGTGCATTTGAACGTACCTATCTAAACCATAGACCCTCGAGAAAGACCGAAACAGTCCACTTTGTTTCAAAGACCGAAGACCGAATTTTGATACACAGATAAAGTGTGGGTCTGTAACTCACCTCTTGGTGTAAATAAGTTGGGATCGATGATGAAAGACATCTCTGAAGCAGCACGTTTGGGGTATGATGCACACAAATATTAGGGCGACAGCGCACCGTGCACTTTGCGGGAGTCGAGACGCGATATATCCTAGTACCGCTCTTTAAAATGAAGATAGTATTCGTTCATACACAAATAAATTGACACTTCCTCACAGTAACGGTATGTCAGATATTATTTACCAAAGTTCGGGCTAAAACTGATCGGGATGTCCTAACGATGTAGACCAAGAAGTTCAAAATAACAATGGGATGACTCCTGGCGACTGCGACGATATTTGACATCAAATGCAACGAGCAGTGTCAGCGTCCAGCTCTCCCTGCATCGGGCAACACACTCAGAATCTGCACAACTGTTCATCACAGTTGCAGTCATCGCAAGTCTGGATTATTTTAAAACTGCTTGTTTTCTGGTACAATTAACGTCCAAATTATCCATCAAAAATAGATCCTGTAACTTCACTGTGCCACCACTGAATGTCGCGACGGTATGCGGTACAGAATGAGACAAATCTATTTTTACTATGCCAAAAAAGCCAGGACTATTGTTCTTCTGTAAATTTACGAAAAAACTTGTTTTGATTTCAAGTCTTGACCCATTTTCTGTGTTAGTGCAGCAGGTATTTTTTGACAAGTATCGTTCGTGCATGTTGCATGCGAATAAAATGCAATGTCGATATGGACGTAATGCGTATTTATCGTAGGATACTGTGTGCCTGTACGGAATCCAAAATGCTCGGTCTCGGGCGCAGAATTTCCGACGTTCGATCTCTCAGACGTCCGTTTTCTGCATTTGGCGCTTAGAGTGATGAAAATACCCAAGTAAGACAACAAATACACGCAAGTTGATATAATATAATAGCAATAACCCCCTTCGCAGTCGGGTATACACTCGATTTGGGTACAATTCGCTCCATATAGCACTCGCCTATCGGCTCGTGCTATATGTCGCACATTGTACCAAAATCTCGTGTATACCCTCCTGCGGCGGGGTTATTGCTTAATTTTATTCGTTTTTTAAAATTGTTTTTAATATATTCTAGTATAATTACATCGTTTCAGAAAGACATTGATATAATAAGGATGGTCTCCAGGTATACAGAAATGAAGAAGTCACTGTACTGTTAATTCTGTTTTGATCGTATCAATTCATTTCTAAAATGTTGAATGTTTCTCGATAGATTAGCCTCATTGGACACGATAACCTCGGCACATATCCCCCGATAATGAAATGACAACGCTGACGCAACGATTGAGCAAGGTATCAACAAGATGACGTATCTCGTTCATACTGTGAAAAATCCATCAATTAATTATCTTATAGGTGAGTTCATGCGGGAAGTCTGTGCTATACTTCGACGTCTCTATTACCTGTCTTACCGAGCTGTTAATATCATTTTATTCATTATCGGATAGCGTTAGATTGAAGCAGGGACAAGGGTAAAGTGACACGAATTATTCAAAGACTCCTTTATAATTGTAACCTTTGACTCTAAAAACTTGGGCAGCTAGGTCGGAGGAAATTATCATTTTTCTGGCTGAGACCGATAAAATACGGTTAAATTTTGAGAATTTACTCGGAATTTGTTGAAAATAAGAAAAGAATGTTAACGCTCTGCGGATTCTTCTTAGGTATTAAGTCGCGTTAGCGGAAACAACCCCTGTGACTAATTTTGTATGCTAAACTACACGAAAAATTGAACAAGAATAGATTAATTGATAATAAATTGATTCTCGGAATCATCATTCATGCATGTGTAATTTTGGATTTATTATGAATTTTTGGCAAAAATCCACTTTTGCATCGCAATTATTTCAGTGCTGTTCTGCTTCATGATTGGGCCCTCCAGCCTTTTGAGTTTCACGCCCGCGGTACTTCGAATAAGACTCGTAAATGGAGTCCAGGCAAGGCGACTATAAACGCAACAAGCTGAATAAAATAGTCGGACTCAGTGAGTTGCTGCACTCATAGTCACGGAGGCCACGAGTCGATCAACACCTGTAACGGAGAGGAGTTTTTATCTCCATTTTACTTTGTTTCGCTTCGATATAATTCGTCCAGTGGCCGGTCCTGGAGTATGTGTTGGCAAAAGCATTGAGATAGGAGTAAACGCGAATAAGAGAGGAATCTGAAATTTTGCAAACTAATGGAAAGCTAAGATCATTTGTCTTTTCCTTATACATATATTTCCTCAAATACATTACGGGAATGGCTAACAATGATTAAGGTGTTACTTATTTCTCAAAATTGAAATTTGTTCATTTTGTAAAATATTGTCGTTGAATTATACCAGAATATTCGAACAAATCTGCGGTTGTATTTTTTTGAATAAAATTGCGATCGTCTGTCTCTTTTTTCATATCCGACGAGGACGAGCGACATAGTGTACGGAATATTTGATAAGTTTTTATTTTCTAAATTTTTCTTTAATGTATTCTAGTATAATTACATCGTTTCAGAAAGACATTCATATAATAATGATGGTCTCCGGGTAAACAGAAATGAAGAAGTCACTGTACTGTTAATTCTGTTTTGATTGTATCAATTCATTTTTAAAATGTTGAATGTTTCTCGATAGATTAGCCTCATTGGACACGATAAACCTGGCACATATCCCCCAATAGTGAAATGACAACGGTGGTGCAACGACATATCAGCAAGGTATCAACAAGATGACGTATCTCGTTCACACTGTGAAAAATCCACCAATTAATTATCTAATAGGTGAATTCATGCGGGAAGTCTGTGCTATACTTCGACGTCTCTATTACCTGCCTTACCGAGCTGTTACTATCATTTTAATTCATTATCGGAGAGCGTTTGATTGAAGCAGGGACAAGGGTAAAGTGACGCGACTTGTGCAAAGACTCCTTTATAATTGCAACCTTTGACTCTAAAAACTTGGGCAGCTAGGTCGGAGGAAATTATAATTTTTGTGGCTGAGACCAATAAAATACGGTAAAATTTTGAGAATTTACTCGGAATTTGTTGTAAATAAGAAAAAAATGTTAACGCTCTGCGGATTCTTCTTGGTGTATTAAGTCGCGTTAGCGGAAACAACCCCTGTGACTAATTTTGTATGCTAAACTACACGAAGAATTGAACAAGAATAGATTAAGTGATAATAAATTGATTCTCGGAATCATCATTTATGCATGTGTAATTTTGGATTTATTATGAAATTTTGGCTAATATCCATTTTCGCATCGCAATTATTTCAGTGCTGTTCTGCTTCATGTTTGGGCCCTCCAGTCTTTTGAGTTTTCCACGCCCGCGGTACTTCGAATAAGACTCGTAAATGGAGTCCAGGCAAGGCGACTATCAACGCAACAAGCTGAATAAAATAGTCGGACTCAGCGAGTTGCTGCACTCATAGTCACGGAGGCCACGAGTCGATCAACACCTGTAACGGAGAGGAGTTTTTATCTCCATTTTACTTTGTTTCGCTTCGATATAATTTGTCCAGTGGCCGGTCCTGGAGTATGTGTTGGTAAAAGCATTGAGATAGGAGTAAACGCGAATAAGAGAGGAATCTGAAATTTTGCAAACTAATGGAAAGCTAAGACCATTCCATGGAGATTTGTCTTTTCCTTAAACATATATTTCCTCAAATACATTACTGGAATGGCCAACAATGATTAAGGTGTTACTTATTTCTCAAAATTGAAATTTGTTCATTTTGTGAAATATTGTCGTTGAATTATACCAGAATATTCGAACAAATCTTAATATTAATAATATTAATATTAACTATTATTATATTAATAATAGTTGCTGCACTCATAGCCAGGGAGGCCACGAGTCGATGTTTATAATTTATATATCAAAGACCAATATACTATGCGAACCGTCAACTGTTACTCTGTTGAAATTAAATAGCTACGCGAGCTTATAGGGTCTGCCCTAGTAATGATGTAAATTACTAAGAACAATAACAGTGCTAATATCACGAGTTTTTATTTTCATTTTACTTTGATTTGATTCGATATACTATATGGCTTGCCCGATACGCAATTGCAGCGGTTACAATGTGCCCAAAACACAGCAGCTAGAATTGTTACAAAGACCAGGAAATCCCACCACATTACCCCTATACTTATGCAACTTCACTGGCTTCCAGAACATCATCGCATGGTTTTCAAACTTTTGCTGATTACTTACAAAGCCCTAAATGGACAAGCTCCACAATATCTCGGGAATTTAATGACACCTTGTGCCTCATCACGTGTTCTTCGTTCATCTGATAAATGTCTTCTGCACACACCTAGATGGAATCTGACTACCAATGGTCGCCGCCCTTCTCTGTAGCAGCTCCTGTCCTTTGGAACTCTTTGCACCTGGACATAAAAAACCTCCTAATGTCAACATTTTCAAAAGACGCTTAAAAACTTACATCTTCCAGACAGCATTTTCATTGTAACTCAAAGCGCCACTGAGCATTGTTTAAATTTGGATATTAGGCGTTATACAAATTTTCATGATAGATAGATAGATAGATAGATATAATTCGTCCAGTGGCCGTCCTGGAGTATGTGTGGCAAAAGCGTTGAGATAGGAGAGTATGCGAATAAGAGAGGAATCTGAAATGTTGCAAACTAATGGAAAGCTAAGACAATTCCATGGAGATTTCTCTTTTCCGTTTACACTTATTTCTTCAAATGCATTACTGGAATGGCTAACAATGATTAAGGTGTTACTTATTTCTCAAAATTGAAATTTGTTCATTTTCTGAAATATTTTCGTTGAATTATACAACAATATTTAAACAAATCTGCGGTTGTATTTTTTTGAATAAAATTGCGATCGTCTGTCTCTTTTTCATATCGGACGAGGACGAGCGACAGAGTGTACTTAATATTTTAATAAGTTTTTTTTTCTATATTTGTCTTAAATATTTTCTAGTATAATTACATCGTTTCAGAAAGACATTGATATAATAAGGATGGTCTCCAGGTAAACAAAAATGAAGAAGTCGGTGTACTGTTAATTCTGTTTTGATCGTATAAATTCATTTTCTAAAATGTTGAATGTTTCTCGATAGATTAGCCTCATTTGAGACGATAACCGGGCACATATCCGCCGATAATGAAATAACAACGATGGGACGCAACGACATATCAGCAAGGTATCGACAAGATGACGTATCTCGTTCACACAGTGAAAAATCCATCAATTAATTATCTTATAGGTGAGTCCATGCGGGAAGTCTGTGTGATACTTCGACGTCTCTATTACCTGTCTTACCGAGCTGTTAATATCATTTCTTGAAAATGAGAAAAATAGTCTACGGTCTGTGGATGCTTCTTTGGCAGGTCGCGTTACCGGAAACAACCCCTGTGAATAATTTTGTATGCTAAACTACACGAAGAATTGAATAATAATAGATTTATTGATTATAAATTGATAATCGTAATGACAATTTATGCTTCAGCAATTTTTTGAGTTATTTCGAAATTTTGGCAAATATCTACTTTGGCATCGCAATTATTTCAGTGCTGTTCTACTTCATGATGGGTCCCGTCAGTCTTTTGAGTTTTGCACCCACGGTACTCCAAATAAGACTTACCGCACTCGTAGCCAGGGAGGCTACCAGTCGATCAACACCTGCAACGGAGAGCAGAATAATAATATTTTCTCTATGAAAGACCAATATACTATGCGAACCGTCAACTGTTACTCTGTTGAAATTAAATAGCTACGCGAGCTTCTGGGCCTGCCCTAGTAATGATGTAAATTATTAAGAACAATAATAGTTGCTAATATCATGAGTTTTTATTTCCAATTTACTTTGATTTGATTTCTCTTTTCCATTTACATTTATTTTCTCAAATAAATTACTGAATGGCTAACAACGATTAAGGTGTTACTTATTTCTCAAAATTGAAATTTGCTAATTTTGTGAATTATTTTCGTTGAAATATACAAGATTATTAGAACTAAAATGCGGTTTCTCGAATAAAATGTGATCATCTGTTTCTTTTTTCATACCAGACGAGGATGGATGACAAAGTGTATTTAACATTATATTATATCATGCTACCATGCGCCATTCTGATTGGACGAGAGCTCATTCCATCGATGCTAAAATACTGTTTTAGCACTGATAGCAGTGCTAAAACGGGCCCCTAAACCAGCATTTTCGAAAATTGCCCGGTCGGTGCATTTAAACGCACCTATCTAAACCATAGACCCTCGAGAAGACCGAAACAGTCCACTTTGTTTCAAAGACCGAAGACCGAATGTTGATACACAGATAAAGTCTGTGTCTGTAACTCACCTCTTGGTGTAAATAAGTTGGGATCGATGATGAAAGACATCTCTGAAGCAGCACGTTTGGGGTATGATGCACACAAATATTAGGGCGACAGCGTACCGTGCACTTTGCGGGAGTCGAGACGCGATATATCCTAGTACCGCTCTTTAAAATGAAGATAGTATTCGTTCATACACAAATAAATTGACACTTCCTCACAGTAACGGTATGTCAGATATTATTTACCAAAGTTCGGGCTATAACTGATCGGGATGTCCTAACGATGTAGACCAAGAAGTTCAAAATAACAATGGGAATGGGATGACTCCTGGCGACTGCGACGATATTTGACATCAAATGCAACGAGCAGTGTCAGCGTCCAGCTCTCCCTGCATCGGGCAACACACCTCACAGAATCTGCACAACTGTTCATCACAGTTGCAGTCATCGCAAGTCTGGATTATTTTAAAACTGCTTGTTTTCTGGTACAATTAACGTCCAAATTATCCATCAAAAATAGATCCTGTAACTTCACTGTGCCACCACTGAATGTCGCGACGGTATGCGGTACAGAATGAGACAAATCTATTTTTACTATGCCAAAAAAGCCAGGACTATTGTTCTTCTGTAAATTTACGAAAAAACTTGTTTTGATTTCAAGTCTTGACCCATTTTCTGTATTTTTGCAGCAGGTATTTTTTGACAAGTATCGTTCGTGTTGCATGCGAATAAAATGCAATGTCGATATGGACGTAATGCGTATTTATCGTAGGATACTGTGTGCCTGTACGGAATCCAAAATGCTCGGTCTCGGGCGCAGAATTTCCGACGTTCGATCTCTCAGACGTCCGCGCTCAGACTGATGAAAACACCCAAGTAAGACAACAAATACACGCAAGTTGATATAATATAATAGCAATAACCCCTTCGCAGTCGGGTATACACTCGATTTGGGTACAATTCGCTCCATATAGCACTCGACTATCGTCTCGTGCTATATGTCGCACATTGTACCAAAATCTCGAGTATACCCTCCTGCGGGTTTATTGCTTAATTTTATTCGTTTTTTTAAAATTGTTTTTAATATATTCTAGTATGATTACATCGTTTCAGAAAGACATTTATATAATAAGGATGGTCTCCAGGTATACAGAAATGAAGAGGTCACTGTACTGTTAATTCTGTTTTGATCGTATCAGTTCATTTTCTAAAATGTTGAATGTTTCTCGATAGATTAGCCTCATTGGACACGATAAACCCGGCACATATCCCCCGATAATGAAATGACAACGCTGACGCAACGATTCAGCAAGGTATCAACAAGATGACGTATCTCGTTCATACCGTGAAAAATCCACCAACTAATTATCTTATAGGTGAGTTCTTGCGGGAAGTCTGTGTGATACTTCGACGTCTCTATTACCTGTCTTACCGAGCTGTTAATATCATTTTCATTCATTATCGGAGAGCGTTGGATTGAAGCTAGGACAAGGGTAAAGTGACACGAACAAAAACTCGTTTATAATTGTAACCTTTGACTCTAAAAACTTGGGCAGCTAGGTCGGAGGAAATTATAATTTTTCTGGCTGAGACCAATAAAATACGGTAAATTTTGAGAATTTACTCGGAATTTGTTGGAAATGCGAAAAAAATGTTAACGCTCTCTCGGTTTTTTCTTGGGTAGGTCGCGTTAACGGAAACAACCCCTGTGAATAATTTTGTATGCTAAATTAAACAAGAATAGATTTATTGATAATAAATTGATTCTCGGAATCATCATTTATGCATGTGTAATTTTGGATTTATTATGAATATTTGGCAAATATCCATTTTCGCATCGCAATTATTTGAGTGCTGTTCTTCTTCATGATGGGTCCCGTCAGTCTTTTGAGTTTTGCACCCACGGTACTCCAAATAAGACTTACCGCACTCGTAGCCAGGGAGGCTACCAGTCGATCAACACCTGCAACGGAGAGCAGAATATTAATATTTTCTCTATGAAAGACCAATATACTATGCGAACCGTCAACTGTTACTCTGTTGAAATTAAATAGCTACGCGAGCTTCTGGGCCTGCCCAAGTAATGATGTAAATTATTAAGAACAATAATAGTTGCTAATATCATGAGTTTTTATTTCCAATTTACTTTGATTTGATTTCTCTTTTCCATTTACATTTATTTTCTCAATAAATTACTGGAATGGCTAACAACGATTAAGGTGTTACTTATTTCTCAAAATTGAAATTTGCTAATTTTGTGAATTATTTTCGTTGAAATATACAAGATTGTCTGAACAAAAATGCGGTTTCTCGAATAAATTGTGATCATCTGTTTCTTTTTTCATAATGGACGAGGATGGTTGACATAGTGTACTTAACATTTTATTAGTTTTTTAAAATTGTTTTTAGTATATTCTAGTATGATTACATCGATTCAGAAAGACATTGATATAATAAGGATGGTCTCCAGGTAAACAGAAATGAAGAAGTCGGTGTGCTGTTAATTCTGTTTTGATCGTATCAATTCATTTTCTAAAATGTTGAATGTTTCTCGATAGATTAGCCTCATTGGACACGATAAACCTGGCACATATCCCCCAATAGTGAAATGACAACGGTGGCGCAACGACATATCAGCAAGGTATCAACAAGATGACGTATCTCGTTCACACTGTGAAAAATCCACCAATTAATTATCTTATAGGTGAACTCATGCGGGAAGTCTGTGTGATACTTCGACGTCGTATTACCTGTCTTATCGAGCTGTTAATATCATTTTAATTCATTATCGGAGAGCGTTAGATTGAAGCAGGGACAAGGGTAAAGTGACAGGAATTATTCCAAGGCTCGTTTATAATTGTAACCTTTGACTCTAAAAACTTGGGCAGCTAGGTCGGAGGAATTACAATTTTTCTGGCTGAGACCAATAAAATACGGTAAAATTTTGAGAATTTACTCGGAATTTGTTGGAAATGAGAAAAAAATGTTAACGCTCTGTGGGTTTTTTTCTTGGGTAGGTCGCGTTAACGGAAACAACCCCTGTGAATAATTTTGTATGCTAAACTACACGAAAATTAAACAAGAATAGATTTATTGATAATAAATTGATTCTTGGAATCATCATTTATGCATGTGTAATTTTGGATTTATTATGAATATTTGGAAAATATATATTTTCGCATCGCAATTATTTCGGTGCTGTTCTTCTTCATGATGGGTCCCGTCAGTGTTCTGAGTTTTCATGTACGCGGTACTTCGAATAAGACTGGTTATGGAGTTCAGGCAAGGCATGTTTGAAAAGGCTGAATAAAGTAGTCGGACTCAGCGAGTTACCGCACTCGTAGACAGGGAGGCCGCGAGTCGATCAACACCTGTAACGCAGAGGAAGATCTTAATAATTTATATGTCAAAGACCAATATACTATACGATCCGTCAACTGTTACTCTGTTGAAATTAAATAGCTACGCGAGCTTCTGGGCCTGCCCTTGTAATGATGTGAATTACTAAGAACAGTAATAGTTGCTAATATCATGAGTTTTTATTTCCATTTTTTTTTATTTGACTCGATATAATTCGTCCAGTGGCCGGTCCTGGAGTATGTGTCGGCAAAAGCGTTGAGATAGGAGTAATTGCGAATAAGAGAGGAATCTGAAATGTTGTAAACAGTTCCGTTTACTTTTACTTTCTCAAATACATTAATGGAATGGCTAACAATGATTAAGGTGTTACGTCTTTCTCAAAATTGACATTTGCTAATTTTGTGAATTATTTTCGTTGAAATATACAAGATTATTACAACTGAAATGGGTTTCTCGAATAAAACTGTGATCATCTGTTTCTTTTTCCATAATGGACGAGGATGAGTGACAAAGTGTACTTAATATTTTATTACATTACTCTAATTTGTCTTCAATATATTTTAGTATGACTACATCCTTCCAGAAAGACATTGAATCAGATATAATAAGGATGGTCTCCAGGTAAACAGAAATGAAGAAGTCGGTGTACTGTTAATTCTGTTTTGATCGTATCAATTCATTTTCTAAAATGTTGAATGTTTCTCCATAGATTAGCCTCATTGGACACGATAAACCCGGCACATATCCCCCCGATAATGAAATGACAACGGTGACGCAACGACATATCAGCTAGGTATCAACAATATAACGTATCTCGTTCATACTGTGAAAAATCCACCAATTAATTATCTTATAGGTGAGTTCATGCGGGAAGTCTGTGTGATACTTCGACGTTCAATTGCCGGTCATAGTGAACTGTAAGTATCATTTAAATTTACTAAAGAAAACGGTATGATTAAAGGATACTTTACTGAGACGAGGGTAAAGTGACAACGTTTCGTTATTGTAACCTTTGCCTCTTAAACTTAGCCCTGGTTAATTTTTATTTCTATTGACTTAAACCCACAAAATTCGGTAAAATTTAGAGAATTTACTCAATTTGTTTTGAAAATGTGAAAAAATGTCCACTGTCTGTGGGTTTTCCTAGGGTAGGTCCCGTTACTGGAAACAAACATGTTAGTTTTATTTAGCCTGACTTTTGTCTTTATTGGACGCTGTATTATGTTTGATTCTAAATTCTGAATCGTGTCAACACCGGGAAAAAGTTAAGATTCACAAAAATATACACCGAATGATAACAAAGTCACGCATTAGACGATGCCCAGCGATAGGGTTTGAATTTATCTGAAATGATGCTTCTGATCTTCAATTTCTTCACGGTTAACGCACGGCACTTCGCACTTCTCTTAAGCTTGCGGAGGAGTTTAACGCGTTCCTGGCTCAGTCTGCCATTTGATCGCCTGACACCATGTATAACAGCGCATTCGATTAAGGTTATACTATCCACTTTGTAAGTAAAATTCGACCATGAACGATTAATAATAATAATGTTATTCAGAAAATACCTGCATTTATGTCCTTATACATTGTATGCTTTGGTAGTGTCATTGATGTTTCGTGAGCTGATCCAGGCGGCCTAGCCTCGTTCAAGTCGCAAAACGGAAGGATACTCGGAACACTATGGGTGTTCTTGTCCCCGCCGTTTCTTTATCGAAGATAGCGATCCGACTTTAACATTACCATCTGCACGTTAACTTTAAGACCATACACTTAACAACGGTTCGCATGTCTGTGGCGTGACCGTGCTGACTCGGTCACGATGCCTATAAATGCAATAAAGACATAGTTATATGCACCACCGATATAGCTTAGTCCATTTATAGTCACACCACAACATAGGTCGTGTCAGGCTAGAGCAAATGTTAATTCTTTGACAATGTGCATACTACTTTGGGAATAGGAGCAGGGTTTATTGTGAAATGTTCTTTCCATCGATGTTATTGTCGACATGAAGTGAGCCTATTTACCTACAGTGGCCACTGCACTGTAGTAGTAGTTCAAAATTGAATTTAATCCCGTCTGTTGGTTAAATCTATAGACTGAATTGAGATGCCAAGCCATTTAGTACTCTCAGACCTCTAATGATGCATAACTAAAGTATCTAACACGATTTGAACTGATTTGGGATAATTGGCTCTTTATATTTTTTTTAATTTCTCAAAAGTGTTAGGAGCATTACAGCTGAATGTTGCAATATTACAAATTACTCATAAAACAAGTGTGTAACTTGAAAAGAAAAGCAGATGAGCTTACATTTGCAGGTTAAAACAACCTTACTTTACGATCCAATCATCCCAAATTAGTTCCAATCATGTTATCTACAAAGTAAACGAAATATATTCCAGAAATATGATGTGCGGGAAGGGTAGATTCATTAATTATTTATCATCTCCTATGAGGGTTATGAATATTTGAGTGCATAGGGGTTCACCAATTTTCACCAAGGCACGAAGAAAAATAGGCACGCCCATCGTAGACCGTAATAACTCCTTTTTGACAGAGTGTCAATTTTGATCAAATGGATGGACGCTAGTTTCGTCCTGGAGGCGGGACAATTCCTATCATGCATGTCATTTAAGGAAAGCTTATCTACAGATACAACACTCTGGACGGGGAAGTTAGTCATTCGGTAACCTACACGAACCATAGCGCACAGACTTCTCATCCAACATGTTTTCCGCTATCGGAAGCGTCACCTTCTTTCATGGATCAAAACTAAACTTGCATGTGCACGTATTGACGAATATGGAATACTGAAGATAAGATAAAATGCCTTCTGGCAGTTTCATGTTCTGCCATTTCCATTTTCGGCTATATTCAACTGTTTATTGATGATCCAAGCAGCCACGTTGAGGCAAAAGAGTTAGGTTGTCATGATTTCTACTTACCCAACTCCTCTGTTGTGCATAACTTTCCCTTAAAATGACTAAAAGTTTCAACTTAGCCTTTCAATAACAATTTGGGGGATAAGTTATTTGATATCATTCTCCCATTGACAATACATTGGGTATAGGTCGATGTCAAACGTTCATGTCACTGTATGTACATTTTTATTTTTTGAGGAATTTGACAGAATACAAACTATTTAGAATAGTGCGTAGTGTCAACAATAACAACTAGAAGCTTCAGGTCAAACAACCTTTGAATAACAATTTGGGAGCAGATAACCTATGTGTTATTTGTAGTTTCCTCATAGCCTACAATTTATAGTGAATCAACATTTCGGTGAAATTCAAAAATCCAATCTCTTGCACACACATACACTTGTAATCACCTTTGTCTAATCAAGTACATTAATATCAATAATCAAGTATACATAAATACACAGATTTGCCGAGTTTTGTATTTAAAAAACTATTCATAATTTCCTCATAGACTACAATGTATAGTGGATCAACATTTCAGTGAAATTCCAAAATCAAATTTCTTGTACACAAATGCACGTGTAACCATCCTCTTCTAATCAAGACATTAATATCAATAATCAAGCATACATAATTACACAGATTTACCGAGTTTTGTATTAAAAAAAATTATTCATAGTTTCTTTATAGACTATAATGTATAGTGGATCAACATTTTAGGCGACATTCCAAAATCAAATTTCTTGTACACAAATGCACATGAAACCACCTTCTTCTAATCAAGTACAATCATGTCATTTATTCAGGGTCCATATATGCAGAAATAGTACATGTTTTTAATTGGGAAAAATTATTTACAGTTTTGTCATAGATTTCCATGTATAGTGGATCAACATTTTCAGCGAAATTCCAAAATCAAATTTCTTGTTAACATGTTCCCTTGTAAACAACCCATGCTAATCAAGTATATTTATATCAGTTATTAAACGTCTATAGATGAACAGATATTGCTAGTTTTATATTGGAAAATACACGTTCATAGTTTTCTCATAGACTACCATGTATAGTGAATCAACATTATTGATGAAATCTAAAAATGACATTTTTTGTACACGAATGCACTTTTTACCTGCCACTTCAGGCAAAGTACATTTACATGAATTATCACACACATATGATTTGATATTTTTTTGACAAAAGTTTTATATCAGCCACATTTTGCCTTCCTTTTGGGAGGGGGACTTCAAAAGTATAGCAAGTCAGAAGGGGGGACTTGAACACATTGCGGGTTTGTTATGGGGTATTGAGTAACAGGAGAGGGTCACTTATTCTTATGCACGGATAAGGGGGAGGGTCACTAATTTTTGTGCAAGAATTTATGAAGGGTCACTATTTTTAATGCAGCGGTGTTTCAAAAAACACCGCCCCCTGTAATTTATGTCCAGTCCCTAACTTAAAAAGAAAAGTAGATGAGCTTACATTTGCAGATTAAATCAACATTACTTCACCATCCAATTATCCCAAATTAGTTCCAATCGTGCTCTAGATTAACATAAAAACAAAAAGGGAACATAAAACGAACTTTCAGAGGTGTCAGATGAGCTAACACGAATCGTATCTGTAAGCCGGGAAAGCATATTTATAATTGGAGGTTTCAAAAATAGTTGTTGTGAAGATGCGTTTTGATACATATTCACTTAGAATATATTTATATGCAAACATCAATGATGTAAATAGTATAGAACAGATAAAACACTTGAAGCAAAATTTGCATGAGAACTAATATTTAATAATAATAATAATAATAATAATAATATAATAATAATAATAATAATAATATTTATTACTTTAAAAACGCCTTCCATGAATGGAACATCTCAAGGCGCCTCACAAAACACAATCAAAAAACGAAAATTACAAGAGTTAAAAAAACTGACAGTCACAATTGAATAAAAATTACAAGAGTAAAAACACAAAACTGAGAGCCACAATTAAATAAGATGAGAAGAGATTAAAAACTACACAATGTCATTCTTAAAAAGATAGGTCTTGAGATTTGACTTAAAACATTAAAATTAGGAGACGTTCTGACCCCAAAAGGCAGTTTGTTCCATAAACGTGGGGCACAGACAACAAAAGACCGCTCACCATAGTATACTGTGTTACAAATCGGTTGATGCAAAGTTATTACCCCCTCAGTAGTTGAACGCAGCAAACGGCCAGGAGTGCGGACATTTAGTAAATCCGTTAAATAGACAGGTGCCATACCATGAACAACTTTATATGTCAAACTGACATGAAACATTCTTTATGTATCCTAAAAATCACCCTTTCAAAAAGTGCCAGGACGAAAAGCTCTTGCAGAAGAGTTGATAAACTTAAGAGAATAAAGTCTAGTCGGTCATAGTACACAACAGTATGGATATGTATACATCCTTTACCTTTGCACGAAAAGTTTATTTCGTTTACGCTATTCTAAAAAATAGCTTAATGAAGAAAAAAAACAACCATACTTCACATTATCTCCTGATCTTCTGTCTGTTGCAAATATAATATAGTCATGTAGACTTCTTCTACATCTGAAATGACGCCGGTTACGGATACATTCAGCGGAGTTCTACATTTTTTTTGGGAGTTATTTCTCAAGAAAAGTATTGCTTGTAAAATTTTCACGTCACAGTTGATAATATTATTACATGCCTCGTATATCGAACGTCGCGCCCTCCATAGGATTCGATGGTAACTCGCCGATGGCGTCGCGGGCCGCATAGTCATCACTGGACTGAAAGTGAACCGGAACTATTTTCAGCTTGAAAATTTCGGATGTAAAAGTCTTGAAATTTCATGTTTGTACAAAAAATCCCTTTTCTGGAAAATTTCGCAAAAAAAATATTGATAAACTGCATAACAGTAGTTTGAATATATCAATGCGCCATTCTATGATGAAATCGTTCTATTTTTAACTGTTTTTCATCTAAATGAAAATAAAGTATTTGACTATAATTTGCCAATAAACGTAAATATTTTGGTGCAAACTGAGTAAGAGAGACATGTAATAAAAATATTATAGCCCAAACATGGGACTATGTACCCTCGGGGCAGGAGACCATTTGCCCTCCTTACGTCGGGCAAATGGTCACCTACCCTCGGGCACAAAGTCCCATGTTTGGGCTATAATATATAATATGTGTTGGCAAAAGCGTTGAGATAGGAGTAATTGCGAATAAGAGAGGAATCTGAAATGTTGTAAAATGATGTAAAGCTAAGAACATTCCACGGAGATTTCTCTTTTCCATTTACTTTTAATTTCTCAAATACATTAATGGAATGGCTAACAATGATTAAGGTGTTACGTCTTTCTCAAAATTGAAATTTGCTCATTTTCTGAATTATTTTCGTTGAAATATACAAGATTATGAGAACTAAAATGCGGTTTCTCGAATAAAATGTGATCATCTGTTTCTTTTTTCATACCAGACGAGGATGGGTGACAAAGTGTATTTAAAATTATATTATATCATGCTACCATGCGCCATTCTGATTGGACGAGAGCTCATTCCATCGATGCTAAAATACTGTTTTAGCACTGATAGCAGTGCTAAAACGGGCCCCTAAACCAGCATTTTCGAAAATTGCCCGGTCGGTGCATTTGAACGCACCTATCTAAACCATAGACCCTCGAGAAAGACCGAAACAGTCCACTTTGTTTCAAAGACCGAAGACCGAATTTTGATACACAGATAAAGTGTGGGTCTGTAACTCACCTCTTGGTGTAAATAAGTTGGGATCGATGATGAAAGACATCTCTGAAGCAGCACGTTTGGGGTATGATGCACACAAATATTAGGGCGACAGCGCACCGTGCACTTTGCGGGAGTCGAGACGCGATATATCCTAGTACCGCTCTTTAAAATGAAGATAGTATTCGTTCATACACAAATAAATTGACACTTCCTCACAGTAACGGTATGTCAGATATTATTTACCAAAGTTCGGGCTAAAACAGATCGGGATGTCCTAACGATGTAGACCAAGAAGTTCAAAATAACAATGGGATGACTCCTGGCGACTGCGACGATATTTGACATCAAATGCAACGAGCAGTGTCAGCGTCCAGCTCTCCCTGCATCGGGCAACACACTCAGAATCTGCACAACTGTTCATCACAGTTGCAGTCATCGCAAGTCTGGATTATTTTAAAACTGCTTGTTTTCTGGTACAATTAACGTCCAAATTATCCATCAAAAATAGATCCTGTAACTTCACTGTGCCACCACTGAATGTCGCGACGGTATGCGGTACAGAATGAGACAAATCTATTTTTACTATGCCAAAAAAGCCAGGACTATTGTTCTTCTGTAATTTACGAAAAAACTTGTTTTGATTTCAAGTCTTGACCCATTTTCTGTGTTAGTGCAGCAGGTATTTTTTGACAAGTATCGTTCGTGTTGCATGCGAATGAAATGCAATGTCGATATGGACGTATATGCGTATTTATCGTAGGATACTGTGTGCCTGTACGGAATCCAAAATGCTCGGTCTCGGGCGCAGAATTTCCGACGTTCGATTTCTCAGACGTCCGTTTTCTGCATTTGGGGCTTAGAATGGTGAAGATAACCAACTAAGACAACAAATAAACGCAAGTTGATATAATATAATAGCAATAACCCCCTTCGCAGTCGGGTATACACTCCATTTTGGTACAATTCGCTCCATATAGCACTCGCCTATCGGCTCGTGCTATATGTCGCGCATTGTACCAAAATCTCGTGTATACCCTCCTGCGGCGGGGGTTATTGCTTAATTTTATTCGTTTTTTAAAATTGTTTTTAATATATTCTAGTATAATTACATCGTTTCAGAAAGACATTGATATAATAAGGATGGTCTCCAGGTATACAGAAATGAAGAAGTCACTGTACTGTTAATTCTGTTTGATCGTATCAATTATTTTCTAAAATGTTGAATGTTTCTCGATAGATTAGCCTCATTGGACACGATAACCTCGGCACATATCCCCCGATAATGAAATGACAACGCTGACGCAACGATTGAGCAAGGTATCAACAAGATGACGTATCTCGTTCACACTGTGAAAAATCCACCAATTAATTATCTTATAGGTGAGTTCATGCGGGAAGTCTGTGTGATACTTCGACGTCTCTTATTACCTGTCTTACCGAGCTGTTAATATCATTTTATTCATTATCGGAGAGCGTTGGATTGAAGCTAGGACAAGGGTAAAGTGACACGAACAAACACTCTTTATAATTGTAACCTTTGACTCTAAAAACTTGGGCAGCTAGGTCGGAGGAAATATCATTTTTCTGGCTGAGACCGATAAAATACGGTTAAATTTTTAGAATTTACTCGGAATTTGTTGAAAATAAGAAAAGAATGTTAACGCTCTGCGGATTCTTCTTAGGTATTAAGTCGCGTTAGCGGAAACAACCCCTGTGACTAATTTTGTATGCTAAACTACACGAAAAATTGAACAAGAATAGATTAATTGATAATAAATTGATTCTCGGAATCATCATTCATGCATGTGTAATTTGGATTTATTATGAATTTTTGGCAAAAATCCACTTTTGCATCGCAATTATTTCAGTGCTGTTCTGCTTCATGTTTGGGCCCTTAAGTCTGTTGAGTTTTCACGCCCGCGGTACTTCGAGTAAGACTCGTAAATGGAGTCCAGGCAAGGCGACTATCAACGCAACAAGCTGAATAAAATAGTCGGACTCAGTGAGTTGCTGCACTCATAGCCAGGGAGCCACGAGTCGATCAACACCTGTAACGGAGAGGAGTTTTTATCTCCATTTTACTTTGTTTCGCTTCGATATAATTCGTCCAGTGGCCGGTCCTGGTGTATGTGTTGGCAAAAGCATTGAGATAAGAGTAAACGCGAATAAGAGAGGAATGTGAAATTTGGAAACTAATGGAAAGCTAAGACCATTCCATGGAGATTTCTCTTTCCTTATACATATATTTCCTCAAATACATTACTGGAATGGCTAACAATGATTAAGGTGTTACTTATTTCACAAAATTGAAATTTGTTCATTTTGTGAAATATTTTCGTTGAATTATACCAGAATATTCGAACAAATCTGCGGTTGTATTTTTTTGAATAAAATTGCGATCGTCTGTCTCTTTTTCATATCGGACGAGGACGAGCGACATAGTGTACTGAATATTTGATAAGTTTTTATTTTCTAAATTTTTGTTTAATGTATTCTAGTATAATTACATCGTTTCAGAAAGACGTTCATATAATAATGATGGTCTCGGGTAAACAGAAATGAAGAAGTCACTGTACTGTTAATTCTGTTTTGATTGTATCAATTCATTTTTTAAAATGTTGAATGTTTCTCTATAGATTAGCCTCATTGGACACGATAAACCTGGCACATATCCCCAATAGTGAAATGACAACGGTGGCGCAACGACATATCAGCAAGGTATCAACAAGATGACGTATCTCGTTCACGCTCTGAAAAATCCACCAATTAATTATCTTATAGGTGAATTCATGCGGGAAGTCTCTGTGATACTTCGACGTCGTATTACCTGTCTTACCGAGCTGTTAATATCATTTTATTCATTATCGGAGAGCGTTAGATTGAAGCAGGGACAAGGGTAAAGTGACGCGACTTGTGCAAAGACTCCTTTATAATTGTAACCTTGACTCTAAAAACTTGGGCAGCTAGGTCGGAGGAAATTATAATTTTGTGGCTGAGACCAATAAAATATGGTAAAATTTTGAGAATTTACTCGGAATTTGTTGAAAATGTGAAAAAAATGTTAACGCTCTGCGGATTCTTCTTGGGTATTAAGTCGCGTTAGCGGAAACAACCCCTGTGACTAATTTTGTATGCTAAACTACACGAAAAAATTGAACAAGAATAGATTAATTGATAATAAATTGATTCTCGGAATCATCATTTATGCATGTGTAATTTTGGATTTATTATGAAATTTTGGCTAATATCTATTTTCGCATCGCAATTATTTCAGTGCTGTTCTGCTTCATGTTTGGGCCCTTAAGTCTGTTGAGTTTTCACGCCCGCGGTACTTCGAATAAGACTCGTAAATGGAGTCTAGGCAAGGCGACTATCAACGCAACAAGCTGAATAAAATAGTCGGACTCAGTGAGTTACTACACTCATAGCCAGGGAGGCCACGAGTCGATGTTAATAATTTATATATCAAAGACCAATATACTATACGATCCGTCAACTGTTACTCGGCTGAATTAAACAGCTACCCGAGCTTCTTGCGTCAGCCTTAGTGATGTAAATTACTAAGAAAAATAACAGTTGGTAATATCACGAGTTTTTATTTCCATTTTACTTTGATTTGATTCGATATACTTTATGGCTTGCCCGATACACAATTGCAGCGGTTACAATGTGCCCAAAACACAGCAGCTAGAATTGTTACAAAGACCAGGAAATCCGACCACATTACCCCCATACTTATGCAACTTCACTGGCTTCCAGTACATCATCGCATTGTTTACAAACTTTTGCTGATTACTTACAAAGCTCTAAATGGACAAGCTCCACAATATCTCAGGAATTTAATGACACCTTGTGCCTCATCACGTGTTCTTCGTTCATCTGATAAATGTCTTCTGCACACACCTAGATGGAATCTGACTACCTATGGTCGCCGCTCCTTCTCTGCAGCAGCTCCTGTCCTTTGGAACTCTTTACCCCTGGACATAAAAAACCTCCTAATGTCAACATTTTCAAAAGACGCTTAAAAACTTACATCTTCCAGACAGCATTTTCATTGTAACTCTAAGTGCCACTGAGCATTGTTTAAATTTGGATATTAGGCGCTAACAAATTTTTGGATAGATAGATAGATAGATATAATTCGTCCAGTGGCCGTCCTGGAGTATGTGTTGGCAAAAGCGTTGAGATAGGAGAGTATGCGAATAAGAGAGGAATCTGAAATGTTGCAAACTAATGGAAAGCTAAGACAATTCCATGGAGATTTCTTTGTTCCGTTTACACGTATTTCTTCAAACATTACTGGAATGGCTTACAATGATTAAGGTGTTACTTATTTCTCAAAATTGAAATTTGGTCATTTTGTAAAATATATTCGTTGAATTATACCAGAATATTCGAACAAATCTGCGGTTGTATTTTTTTGAATAAAATTGCGATCGTCTGTTTCTTTTTACATATCGGACGAGGACGAGCGACATAGTGTACTTAATATTTTAATAAGTTTTTTCTAAATTTGTCTTTAATATATTCTAGTATAATTACATCGTTTCAGAAAGACATTGATATAATAAGGATGGTCTCCAGGTAAACAGAAATGAAGAAGTCGGTGTATCAATTCATTTTCTAAAATGTTGAATGTTTCTCGATAGATTAGCCTCATTGAGACGATAAACCCGGCACATATCCCCCGATAATGAAATAACAACGATGAGGCAACGACATATCAGCAAGGTATCAACAATATAACGTATCTCGTTCATACAGTGAAAAATCCATCAATTAATTATCTTATAGGTGAGTTCATGCGGGAAGTCTGTGTGATACTTCGACGTCGTATTACCTGTCTTATCGAGCTGTTAATATCATTTTAATTCATTATCGGAGAGCGTTGGATTGAAGCTGGGACAAGGGTAAAGTGACAGGAATTATTCCAAGCTCGTTTATAATTGTAACCTTGACTCTAAAAACTTGGGCAGCTAGGTCGGAGGAATTACAATTTTTGTGGCTGAGACCAATAAAATACGGTAAAATTTTGAGAATTTACTCGGAATTTGTTGGAAATGCGAAAAAAATGTTAACGCTCTGTGGGTTTTTTTCTTGGGTAGGTCGCGTTAACGGAAACAACCCTGTGAATAATTTTGTATGCTAAACTACACGAAAATTAAACAAGAATAGATTTATTGATAATAAATTGATTCTTGGAATCATCATTTATGCATGTGTAATTTTGGATTTATTATGAATATTTGGAAAATATATATTTTCGCATCGCAATTATTTCAGTGCTGTTCTTCTTCATGATGGGTCCCGTCAGTGTTTTGAGTTTTCATGTACGCGGTACTTCAAATAAGACTGGTTATGGAGTCCAGGCAAGGCATCTTTCAAAAGGCTGAATAAAGTAGTCGGATTCAGCGACTTACCGCACTCGTAGGCAGGGAGGCTACCAGTCGATCAACCCTGTAACGGAGAGCAGAATATTAATATTTTCTCTATGAAAGATCAATATACTATGCGAACCGTCAACTGTTACTCTGTTGAAATTAAATAGCTACGCGAGCTTCTGGGCCTGCCCTCGTAATGATGTAATTACTAAGAACAATAATAGTTGCTAATATCACGAGTTTTTATTTCCAATTTACTTTGATTTAATACAATATAATTCGTCCAGTGGCCGGTCCTGGAGTATGTGTTGGCAAAAGCGTTGAGATAGGAGTAATTGGCAAGCGAATAAGAGAGGAATCCGAAATGTTGTAAAATGATGTAAAGCTAAGAATATTCCACGGAGATTTCTCTTTTCCGTTTACTTTTATTTTCTCAAATACATGACTGGAATGGCTAACAACGATTAAGGTGTTACTTCTTTCTCAAAATTGAAATTTGCTAATTTTGTGAATTATTTTTGTTGAAATATACAAGATTTTTGAACAAAAATGCGATTTCTCGAATAAAATTGTGATCATCTGTTTCTTTTTTCATAATGGACGAGGATGGGTGACATAGTGTACTTAATATTTTATTACATTTCTTTAATTGTCTTTAATATATTTTAGTATGACTACATCGTTTCAGAAAGACATTGATATAATAAGGATGGTGTCCAGGTAAACAGAAATGAAGAAGTCACTGTACTGTTAATTCTGTTTTGATCGTATCAATGCATTTTTCTAAAATGTTGAATATTTCTCGATAGATTAGCCTCATTGGACACGAACAAATCCGGCACATATCCCCGATAATATAGGTTATTCACAAAATACGGCCCTGTATGGACGAGGGCTCAGTGAGTGACGTATTGGACGAGCCGAAGGCGAGTCCAATACGTCACTCACTGAGCCCGAGTCCATACAGGGCCGTATTTTGTGTATAACCCTATTATTATACACCTCCCTCCATTAATCGTCCGTATAAAATAATTCTATGGTAAATTTTGAGGGATGCGGCACGCGCGATATGAGTGGAACGCGCGCGATTGTTGCATTGGCACGAAGCCAATTAATTTCCAGTGCAGTACAAGCAAACTTCGCTGAATGTTTTCAATTTAATTAGTTTTTTAAAATAAAAATCAATTGCATTTAGACTCAGTTTTGTGTTAAGCGTGTTTTAAACCTTATACTACGAATACTTTTAGGTGGAAGTTGTTATTATGTCTATAACTCACCGTAGAATAGTTTGTTTACATCCGATAATCGCTAGGTCAAAGGTCAAACAAGCGCGTCGCGCGTCTCCCGTATTCGGGACTCTGCGTACTATACAAAATACGGAAAGTTATTGGACGGTCAAACTCCCATAGGTTACGGCCGTAGGTGTATAATAATGAAGTGACAACGGTGACGCAAAGTCATATCAGCAAGGTATCAACAAGATGACCTGTCTCGTTCACACTGTGAAAAATCCACCAATTAATTATATTATAGATGAGTTCATGCGGGAAGTCTGTGTGATACTTCGACGTCTCTATTACCTGTCTTACCGAGCTGTTAATATCATTTTCATTCATTATCGGAGAGCGTTGGATTGAAGCTAGGACAAGGGTAAAGTGACACGAACAAACACTCGTTTATAATTGTAACCTTTGACTCTAAAAACTTGGGCAGCTAGGTCGGAGGAAATTATAATTTTTCTGGCTAAGACCAATAAAATACGGTAAATTTTGAGAATTTACTCGGAATTTGTTGGAAATGCGAAAACAATGTTAACGCTCTGTGGGTTTTTCTTGGGTAGGTCGCGTTAACGGAAACAACCCCTGTGAATAATTTTGTATGCTTAATTAAACAAGAATAGATTTATTGATAATAAATTGATTCTCGGAATCATCATTTATGCATGTGTAATTTTGGATTCATTATGAATATTTGGCAAATATCCATTTTCGCATCGCAATTATTTGAGTGCTGTTCTTCTTCATGATGGGTCCCGTCAGTGTTTTGAGTTTTCATGTACTCGGTACTTCAAATAAGACTGGTTATGGAGTTCAGGCAAGGCATCTTTCAAAAGGCTGAATAAAGTAGTCGGACTCAGCGAGTTACCGCACTCATAGGCAGGGAGGTTACCGGTCGATCAACACCTGTAACGGAGAGGAGAATATTAATATTTTCTCTATCAAAGACCAATATACTATGCGAACCGTCAACTGTTACTCTGTTGAAATTAAATAGCTACGCGAGCTTCTGGGCCTGCCCTAGTAATGATGTAAATTACTAAGAACAATAATAGTTGCTAATATCATGAGTTTTTATTTCCATTCTTTTTATTTGATTCAATATAATTCGTCCAGTGGCCGGTCCTGGAGTATGTGTTGGCAAGAGCGTTGAGATACGAGTAATTGCGAATAAGAGAGGAATCTGAAATGTTGTTAAATGATGTAAAGCTAAGAACATTCCATGGAGATTTCTCTTTTCCATTTACATTTATTTTCTCAAATACATTACTGGAATGGCTAACAACGATTAAGGTGTTACTTCTTTCTCAAAATTGAAATTTGCTAATTTTGTGAATTATTTTCGTTGAAATATACAAGATTATCTGAACAAAAATGCGGTTTCTCGAATAAAATTGTGATCATCTGTTTCTTTTTTCATAATGGACGAGGATGGGTGACATAGTGTACTGAATATTTTATTAGTTTTTTAAAATTGTTTTAAATATATTCTAGTATGATTACATCGATTCAGAAAGACATTGATATAATAAGGATGGTCTCCAGGTAAACAGAAATGAAGAAGTCGGTGTACTGTTAATTCTGTTTTGATCGTATCAATGCATTTTTCTAAAATGTTGAATGTTTCTCGATAGATTAGCTCATTGGAAGCGATAAACCCGGCACATATCCCCCGATAATGAAATGACAGCGGTGACGCAACGACATATCAGCAAGGTATTTACAAGATTACCTTTCTCGTTCACACTGTGAAAAATCCACCAATTAATTATATTATAGATGAGTTCATGCGGGAAGTCTGTGTGATACTTCGACGTCTCTATTACCTGTCTTACCGAGCTGTTAATATCATTTTCATTCATTATCGGAGAGCGTTGGATTGAAGCTAGGACAAGGGTAAAGTGACACGAACAAACACTCGTTTATAATTGTAACCTTTGACTCTAAAAACTTGGGCAGCTAGGTCGGAGGAAATTATAATTGTTGTGGCTGAGACCAATAAAATACGGTAAATTTTGAGAATTTACTCGGAATTTGTTGGAAATGCGAAAAAAATGTTAACGCTCTGTGGGTTTTTTCTTGGGTAGGTCGCGTTAACGGACACAACCCCTGTGAATAATTTTGTATGCTAAATTAAACAAGAATGGATTTATTGATAATAAATTGATTCTCGGAATCATCATTTATGCATGTGTAATTTTGGATTTATTATGAATATTTGGCAAATATCCATTTTCGCATCGCAATTATTTCAGTGCTGTTCTTCTTCATGATGGGTCCCGTCTGTGTTTTGAGTTTTCATGTACGCGGTACTTCAAATAAGACTGGTTATGGAGTTCAGGCAAGGCATCTTTCAAAAGGCTGAATAAAGTAGTCGGATTCAGCGACTTACCGCACTCGTAGGCAGGGAGGCTACCAGTCGATCAACACCTGCAACGGAGAGCAGAATATTAATATTTTCTCTATCAAAGACCAATATACTATACGATCCGTCAACTGTTACTCTGTTGAAATTAAATAGCTATGCGAGCTTATAGGCCTGCCCTAGTAATGATGTAAATTACTAAGAACAATAATAGTTGCTAATATCATGAGTTTTTATTTCCATTCTTTTTTATTTGATTCGATATAATTCGTCCAGTGGCAAGTCCTGGAGTATGTGTTTGCAAAAGCGTTGAGATAGGAGTAATTGCGAATAAGAGAGGAATCTGAAATGTTGTTAAATGATGTAAAGCTAAGAACATTCCATGGAGATTTCTCTTTTCCATTTACATTTATTTTCTCAAATACATGACTGGAATGGCTAACAACGATTAAGGTGTTACTTCTTTCTCAAAATTGAAATTTGCTAATTTTGTGAATTATTTTCGTTGAAATATACAAGATTATCTGAACAAAAATGCGTTTCTCGAATAAAATTGTGATCATCTGTTTCTTTTTCATAATGGACGAGGATGGGTGACATAGTGTACTGAATATTTTATTAGTTTTTTAAAATTGTTTTAAATATATTCTAGTATGATTACATCGATTCAGAAAGACATTGATATAATTCGGATGGTGTCCAGGTAAACAGAAATGAAGAAGTCACTGTACTGTTAAATCTGTTTTGATCGTATCAATGCATTTTTCTAAAATGTTGAATGTTTCTCGATAGATTAGCCTCATTGGAAGCGATAAACCCGGCACATATCCCCAATAGTGAAATGACAACGGTGTCGCAACGACATATCAGCAAGGTATCAACAAGATTACCTTTCTCATTCACACTGTGAAAAATCCACCAATTAATTATATTATAGATGAGTTCATGCGGGAAGTCTGTGTGATACTTCGACGTTTCTATTACCTGTCTTACCGAGCTGTCAATATCATTTTTGCTCATTATCGGAGAGTTTTGGATTGAAGCTAGGACAAGGGTAAAGTGACACGAACAAACACTCGTTTATAATTGTAACCTTTGACTCTAAAAACTTGGGCAGCTAGGTCGGAGGAAATTATAATTGTTGTGGCTGAGACCAATAAAATACGGTAAATTTTGAATATTTACTCGGAATTTGTTGGAAATGCGAAAAAAATGTTAACGCTCTGTGGGTTTTTACTTGGGTAGGTCGCGTTAACGGACACAACCCCTGTGAATAATTTTGTATGCTAAATTAAACAAGAATAGATTTATTGATAATAAATTGATTCTCGGAATCATCATTTATGCATGTGTAATTTTGGATTTATTATGAATATTTTGCAAATATCCATTTTCGCATCGCAATTATTTCAGTGCTGTTCTTCTTCATGATGGGTCCCGTCAGTGTTTTGAGTTTTCATGTACGCGGTACTTCAAATAAGACTGGTTATGGAGTTCAGGCAAGGCATCTTTCAAAAGGCTGAATAAAGTAGTCGGATTCAGCGAGTTACTGCACTCGTAGGCAGGGACGTTACCAGTCGATCAACACCTGCAACGGAGAGCAGAATATTAATATTTTCTCTATCAAAGACCAATATACTATACGATCCGTCAACTGTTACTCTGTTGAAATTAAATAGCTACGCGAGCTTATAGGGCCTGCCCTAGTAATGATGTAAATTACTAAGAACAATAATAGTTGCTAATATCATGAGTTTTTATTTCCATTCTTTTTTATTTGATTCGATATAATTCGTCCAGTGGCAAGTCCTGGAGTATGTGTTTGCAAAAGCGTTGAGATAGGAGTAATTGCGAATAAGAGAGGAATCTGAAATGTTGTTAAATGATGTAAAGCTAAGAACATTCCATGGAGATTTCTCTTTTCCATTTACATTTATTTTCTCAAATACATTACTGGAATGGCTAACAACGATTAAGGTGTTACTTCTTTCTCAAAATTGAAATTTGCTAATTTTGTGAATTATTTTTGTTGAAATATACAAGATTATTTGAACAAAAATGCGGTTTCTCGAATAAAATTGTGATCATCTGTTTCTTTTTTCATAATGGACGAGGATGGGTGACATAGTGTACTGAATATTTTATTAGTTTTTTAAAATTGTTTTAAATATATTCTAGTATGATTACATCGATTCAGAAAGACATTGATATAATAAGGATGGTCTCCAGGTAAACAGAAATGAAGAAGTCGGTGTGCTGTTAATTCTGTTTTGATCGTATCAATTCATTTTCTAAAATGTTGAATGTTTCTCGATAGATTAGCCTCATTTGAGACGATAAACCCGGCACATATCCCCCGATAATGAAATAACAACGATGACGCAACGACATATCAGCAAGGTATCAACAAGATGACGTATCTCGTTCACACAGTAAAAAATCCATCAATTAATCATCTTATAGGTGAGTTCATGCGGGAAGTCTGTGTGATACTTCGACGTCGTATTACCTGTCTTATCGAGCTGTTAATATCATTTTAATTCATTATCGGAGAGCGTTGGATTGAAGCTGGGACAAGGGTAAAGTGACAGGAATTATTCCAAGGCTCGTTTATAATTGTAACCTTTGACTCTAAAAACTTGGGCAGCTAGGTCGGAGGAATTACAATTTTTCTGGCTGAGACCAATAAAATACGGTAAAATTTTGAGAATTTACTCGGAATTTGTTGGAAATGAGAAAAAAATGTTAACGCTCTGTGGGTTTTTTTCTTGGGTAGGTCGCGTTAACGGAAACAACCCCTGTGAATAATTTTGTATGCTAAATTAAACAAGAATAGATTTATTGATAATAAATTGATTCTTGGAATCATCATTTATGCATGTGTAATTTTGGATTTATTATGAATATTTGGAAAATATATATTTTCGCATCGCAATTATTTCAGTGCTGTTCTTCTTCATGATGGGTCCCGTCAGTGTTTTGAGTTTTCATGTACGCGGTACTTCAAATAAGACTGGTTATGGAGTCCAGGCAAGGCATCTTTCAAAAGGCTGAATAAAGTAGTCGGATTCAGCGACTTACCGCACTCGTAGGCAGGGAGGCTACCAGTCGATCAACACCTGTAACGGAGAGGAGAATATTAATATTTTCTCTATGAAAGACCAATATACTATGCGAACCGTCAACTGTTACTCTTTTGAAATTAAATAGCTACGCGAGCTTCTGGGCCTGCCCTAGTAATGATGTAAATTACTAAGAACAATAATAGTTGCTAATATCATGAGTTTTTATTTCCAATTTACTTTGATTTGATTCAATATAATTCGTCCAGTGGCCGGTCCTGGAGTATGTGTTGGCAAAAGCGTTGAGATAGGAGTAATTGGCAAGCGAATAAGAGAGGAATCTGAAATGTTGTAAAATGATGTAAAGCTAAGAACATTCCACGGAGATTTCTCTTTTCCATTTACATTTATCTTCTTAAATACATGACTGGAATGGCTAACAACGATTAAGGTGTTACTTCTTTCTCAAAATTGAAATTTGCTCATTTTGTGAATTATTTTCGTTGAAATATACAAGATTATCTGAACAAAAATGCGGTTTCTCGCATAAAATTGTGATCATCTGTTTCTTTTTCCATAATGGACGAGGTTGAGTGACAAAGTGTACTAAATATTTTATTACATTTCTCTAATTTGTCTTCAATATATTTTAGTATGACTACATCGTTCCAGAAAGACATTGATATAATAAAGATGGTCTCCAGGTAAACAGAAATGAAGAAGTCGGTGTACTGTTAATTCTGTTTTGATCGTATCAATTCATTTTCTAAAATGTGAATGTTTCTCGATAGATTAGCCTCATTGGACACGATAAACCCGCAAATATTCCCCGATAATGAAATGACAACGATGACGCAACGACATATCAGCAAGGTATCAACAAGATGACGTAACTCGTTCATACTGTGAAAAATCCACCAATTAATTATCTTATAGGTGAGTTCATGCGGGATGTCTGTGTGATACTTCGGCGTTTTAATTGCCGGTCATAGTGAACTGTATATATAGTATCATTTAAATTTACTAAAGAAGACGGTATGATTGAAGGATACTTTATAGAGACGAGGGTAAAGTGGCAACGTTTCGTTATTGTAACCTTTGCCTCTTAAACTGAGGGCTGGTTAATTTTTATTTCTATTGACTTAAACCCACAAAATTCGGTAAAATTTAGAGAATTTACTCAATTTGTTTTGAAACTGTGAAAAAATGTCCACTGTCTGTGGGTTTTCCTAGGGTAGGTCCCGTTACTGGAAACAAACATGTTAGTTTTATTTAGCCTGACTTTTGTCTTTATTGGACGCTGTATTATGTTTGATTCTAAATTCTGAATCGTGTCAACACCGGGAAAAAGTTAAGATTCACAAAAATATACACCGAATGATAACAAAGTCACGCATTAGACGATGCCCAGCGATAGGGTTTGAATTTATCTGAAATGATGCTTCTGATCTTCAATTTCTTCACGGTTAACGCACGGCACTTCGCACTTCTCTTAAGCTTGCGGAGGAGTTTAACGCGTTCCTGGCTCAGTCTGCCATTGATCGCCTGGCACCATGTATAACAGCGCATTCGATTAAGGTTAAACTATCCACTTTGTAAGTAAATTCGACCATGAACGATTAATAATAATAATGTTATTCAGAAAATACCTGCATTTATGTCCTTATACATTGTATGCTTTGGTAGTGTCATTGATGTTTCGTGAGCTGATCCAGGCGGCCTAGCCTCGTTCAAGTCGCAAAACGGAAGGATACTCGGAACACTATGGGTGTTCTTGTCCCCGCCGTTTCTTTATCGAAGATAGCGATCCGACTTTAACATTACCATCTGCACGTTAACTTTAAGACCATACACTTAACAACGGTTCGCATGTCTGTGGCGTGACCGTGCTGACTCGGTCACGATGCCTATAAATGCAATAAAGACATAGTTATATGCACCACCGATATAGCTTAGTCCATTTATAGTCACACCACAACATCGGGCGCACTACATCCATAGGTCGTGTCAGCCTAGAGCAAATGTGCATACTACTTTGGGAATAGGAGCAGGGTTTAATTGTGAAAATGTTCTTTCCATCGATGTTATTGTCGACATGAAGTGAGCCTATTTACCTACAGTGGCCACTGCACTGTAGTAGTAGTTCAAAATTGAATTTAATCCCGTCTGTTGGTTAAATCTATAGACTGAATTGAGATGCCAAGCCATTTAGTACTCTCAGACCTCTAATGATGCATAACTAAAGTATCAAAGTAAACGAAATGTACTCCAGAAATATGATTAGCGGGAAGGGTAGATTCATTAATTATTTATCATCTCCTATGAGGGTTATGAATATTTGAGTGCATAGGGGTTCACCAATTTTCACCAAGGCACGAAGAAAAATAGGCACGCCCATCGTAGACCGTAATAACTCCTTTTTGACAGAGTGTCAATTTTGATCAAATGGATGGACGCTAGTTTCGTCCTGGAGGCGGGACAATCCCTATCATGCATGTCATTTAAGGAAAGCTTATCTACAGATACAACACTCTGGACGGGGAAGTTAGTCATTCGGTAACCTACACGAACCATAGCGCACAGACTTCTCATCCAACATGTTTTCCGCTATCGGAAGATTAGTCAACGCACGTCTAGCATTCCGTCGTGTTTTCTCAACTGGAAGGAGCGCTGTCTTCCAGATGCAAAGCCGTCAGCACGACAATCGAGTCGACCAGGAGTTGAGAGAAATGGTGCACAGATACGATCTTTCAGTTCCCATAGATCGAGCCATTACTCCACCCTCATCCTGGTATACAAGTCCCGCTATGTACAAACTTGAGAAAGATACAGTTTTCAAGAACAACTGGCTTGCAATTGGTCGAAAAGATCAGGTATACAGCGTGCCGGGCAGTATTTTACAGCGAATGTGGTAGGCGAACCATTGGTGGTCTGTAGAGATCTACAGGGACAGCTACGAGCTTTCCTAAACGTGTGTTGTCACAGAGGTATGCCAGTAGCCAAGGGAGAAGACACCGTCAGCCAATTCGACTGTTCTTATCACGGATGGTCCTATGCATTGGATGGCAGGCTTTTGAAGGCAACCAAAATGAAGGGAATCCAAAACTTTAAGGCCAAAGAGAACGGATTGAAGTCGCTGGCAGTGACCACCTGGGGTCCATTTGTGCTTGTGAAGATGACTGGCAACTCAACTGGTGTTGAAAGTAAAGGCTTGAAACTAGATAAAGTGGAGACAGTTCTCAAACAGTTGGACTATGACCCTGATGTGGAAGATGTCGTCTTTGCGAAGCGAATCACCCGTACAATCAACAGCAACTGGAAAACTGTGGTTGAAAACTTTAGCGACGGTGGCTACCATGTTGACGTAACTCACAAAACATTTAGCGATGGCTACTACGATGCGTCAACGCTGCAGATGTTAGATGTAACTGAAGACTATACTATTCAGGTGTTAAAGACAAATCCAAACAACCCGAAAGCAGAGACACGTATCGGTAAAAGTTCTACATACATCTACATTTATCCAAACTTCATGATCAGCAGATATGGACCATGGGTTGAGGCAATAACCTTAATTCCTCATGAATATGACCGTACAGATTTCGTCTTCGACTTCTTTCTGGATAAGTCATACTTTCAGAACAAACCAAGAGATGAAGTAAGCAATTTTATCGAAGAGAGTGTTGGCCTGGCTGATAAAATACAGGATGAAGATGACGAAATCTGCGAGGGAGTCCACTTAGGTTTGATGTCTTCTGCCTACGATGCTGGTCGTTATGTACCCAGAGTTGAAATGTCACAGTATGTTTTCCATCAACGATTAGCGAAAGAACTCCGGTCATCAGAAAACATTTAAACCAATTCCTTGATGGTAGCTCAAGTCAAACAAAATGTAGTAGGTGAATCAGGATTATAATATAAAGTTGAAGTTTGCATGACGGTAAAATTATTTTGATGATGATGATAATGATGATGGTGATGATTGTTGTTGTTGTTGCTGCTGATGTTATTTGCTAGTAATAGCAGTAGTGGGATGAGTTGTTTTTGTCATCATTATAGTCACTGTCATAATCGTCACACTTTACTCAAAATCAACAGACTAGAACGTGATTGAAACTAATTTGAGATTATTGGATCTTTATATTTTTCAAATTTCTCAAACGTGTTAGGTGCCATATAGCAGAATGTTGCGATATTATAAATTACTCATAAAAAACACGTGTGTAAGGGACTGGACATTAATAAGGGGGCGCGATGTTTTTTGGGGGTGGGTCGCCATTTTTCGCGCAAACATTTTTGAAGGGTCATAAACTTTTGTGCAATGGGGAGCGTCACCTTCTTTCATGGATCAAAGCTAAACTTGCATGTGCACGTATTGACGAATATGGAATACTAAAGATGAGATAAAATGCCTTCTGGCAGTTTCATGTTCTGCCATTTCCATTTTCGGCTATATTCAACTGTTTATTGATGATCCAAGCAGCCACGTTGAGGCAAAAGAGTTAGGTTGTCATGATTTCTACTTACCCAACTCCTCTGTTGTGCATAACTTTCCCTTATAATGACTAAAAGTTTCAACTTAGCCTTTCAATAACAATTTGGGGGATAAGTTATTTGATATCATTCTCCCATTGACAATACATTGGGTATAGGTCGATGTCAAACGTTCATGTCACTGTATGTACATTTTTATTTTTTGAGGAATTTGACAGAATACAAACTATTTAGGATAGTGCGTAGTGTCAACAATAACAACTAGAAGCTTCAGGTCAAACAACCTTTGAATAACAATTTGGGAGCAGATAACCTATGTGTTATTTGTAGTTTCCTCATAGCCTACAATTTATAGTGAATCAACATTTCGGTGAAATTCAAAAATCCAATCTCTTGCACACACATACACTTGTAATCACCTTTGTCTAATCAAGTACATTAATATCAATAATCAAGTATACATAAATACACAGATTTGCCGAGTTTTGTATTTAAAAAACTATTCATAATTTCCTCATAGACTACAATGTATAGTGGATCAACATTTCAGTGAAATTCCAAAATCAAATTTCTTGTACACAATCAAGTACATTAATATCAATAATCAAGCATACATAATTACACAGATTTACCGAGTTTTGTATTAAAAAAAATATTCATAGTTTCCTTATAGACTATAATGTATAGTGGATCAACATTTTAGGCGACATTCCAAAATCAAATTTCTTGTACACAAATGCACATGAAACCACCTTCTTCTAATCAAGTACAATCATGTCATTTATTCAGGGTCCATATATGCAGAAATAGTACATGTTTTTAATTGGGAAAAATTATTTACAGTTTTGTCATAGATTTCCATGTATAGTGGATCAACATTTTCAGCGAAATTCCAAAATCAAATTTCTTGTTCACATGTGCACTTGTAAACAACCCATTCTTATCAAGTACATTTATATCAGTTATTAAACGTCTATAGATGAACAGATATTGCTAGTTTTATATTGGAAAATACACGTTCATAGTTTTCTCATAGACTACCATGTAAAGTGAATCAACATTATTGATGAAATCTAAAAATTACATTTTTTGTACACGAATGCACTTTAGCTGCCACTTCAAGCAAAGTACATTTATATGAATTATCACACACATATAATTTGATATTTTTTGGACAAAAGGATTATATCAGCCACATTTGCCTTCCTTTTGGGAGGGGGACTTCCTAAGTAAAGCAAGTCAGAAGGGGGGGACTCGAATACATAGCGGGTTTGTTGGGGGGTATTGAGTAACAGGGGAGGGTCACTTATTTTCATGCACGGATAATGGGGAGGGTCACTAATTTTTGTGCAAGAATTTATGAAGGGTCGCTATTTTTAATGCAGCGGTGTTTCGAAAAACACCGCCCCCTGTAATTTATGTCCAGTCTCTAACTTAAAAAGAAAAACAGATGAGCTTCCATTTCAATATTAAATCAACATTACTTCACCATCCAATTATCCCAAATTAGTTCCAATCGTGCTCTAGATTAACATGAAACAAAAAGGGAACATAAAACGAACTTTCAGAGGTTTCAGATGAGCTAACACGAATCGTATCTGTAAGCCGGGAAAGTATATTTATAATTGGAGGTTTCAAAAAAAGTTGTTGTAAAAATGCGTTTTGATTTATATTCACTTTGGATATATTTATATGCAAACACCAATGACGTAAATAGTATAGGACAGATAAAACACTTGAAGCAAAATTTGCATCAGAACTGACACGAAACATTCTTTATGTATCCTAAAAATCACCCTTTCAAAAAGTGCCAGGACGAAAAGCTCTTTCAGAAGAGTTGATAAACCTAAAAGAATAAAGTCTAGTCGGTCATAGTACACCACAGTATGGATATGTATACATCTTTTACCTTTGCACGAAAAGTTTATTTCGTTTAGGCTACTCTAAAAAATAGCTTAATGAAGAAAAAAAACAACCATACTTCACATTATTTCCTGATCTTCTGTCTGTTGCAAATATAATATAGTCATGTAAACTTTATCTACATCTGAAATGACGCCGGTTGCGAATACATTCAGCGGAGTTCTACATTTTTCCATGTGTGCAATATGATAAAATACTTCAAAATAACAATGATTTCTACGAACACTTGTGTCATAAATATTAGCTGACCAGCTAGTGCAGGTTGAAAGTTCTGGTCAAAGATTTCTTAGGCACTAATGTATTTTAAGATGAAAAGTGCATATTTAGGATAAGCAATCAAACAATCATAGAAATCATCTTAATGTAGAATCTTTTACAAAGGTAAGATTACTGTCTTGACATGTTTTTTGTTTTATTTTTCTCAATGAAACATTCTGTGATAAATATGTAGGTTTAGCTAAAAGCTTTAAAAGAATGCAATGTATTTACAAGCGCTAACTTTAAGATTTATGAGATACTAATAAAGAAACGCTTTTTAAGGAAGACTATTGTGTGTAATTTGTGGATATTTGCTGGGAGTTATTTCTAAAGAAAAGTACTGCTTGTAAAATTTTCACGTCACAGTTGATAATATAGACACGTCTGACAATCTGCGCAAGACAGCATGATAACTGTCATCTCAAAGGGATGCTTCATTTGATATTTGAATGGAATGGAGAATTGTCCAGAAGAAAACCAAAAGGTTCTTTCCAACCAATCATTAAGAAAACGTATTCTTCTAGGGAGGCTATCGAATCACTGCTTTGGTGAAAAGGACCTACTTTGGCTTGATTGTTGAATATTGTCAGGAACGCCGGCGCGGATAGAAAAGATAAGTCAAATCATTAGATATTCATAATGCTGCCTGCAATGATTAAGACTGGTATAAAACCGAATGAAATCCACTCTCAAACCCAACTCTCAATCAAGTCGTAATGACATTAAACGAACCCCATGTTTTCATGAACACACTGATATTTTAACGATCCATGAGATATTACATGTACATATTTCTCCAGGACCGAATTTGCGACGATTTAGGGAAATCAAGCGATTCAGGAAAATGAGGAGCAGTTATGGCAAACGGTCGTTATCAGTTTCAAACAACTGTCCATCATCTACGCATTCGAAGATATTATTATTATTATTATACTTTATTTAACGAGGGTAGTTCTGATACACAAAATGAATTGTAATTTCAATCAGGTGTATACACAAAGACATTTTTCTCTGAATACGAGATCTACAACAAAGCAAAAAAAACCACACAAACAAATGGGGTGTATATTTGAGATAGCTTAGGTGAATTATCAGCAGGCATTCACAGTTCTCTGTAGTTCTGCTGGTAATAGGATGACACATTAAGAAATGGCATTTCGATTTCAGGCTGAATGTGCACTTGATTGGAAAAGTACAACTTTTTTGCGCACTCATCAACAAAATGGTGGGGTTATTTCGATTGGTCAACTGAACATTCAAACCATTTGCATTTATTGGAACATGATCGAAATCAATGAGGGAACGCAGCGTTTTGCAGCGTTCTTGCTCAAAAGGGTCAAATACATCGTGAGGTTGTCCTTATTGAGAATAACGGCAAATTAAGTAAATTCGACTGAGTAATCTGAAGCATAAACTGTTATCTTAAGTCGGTAAATGGACTAATATGTCAAGTAATCGAAAAGTTCGATCAATGTTACAGCAATCTGACAGAAAGTGCAACCACAGCCGGCTGTAAACGGCTTTAAGATTGATGTTTATACCATTACGTGAATACGTGAACATTTTCGGCAAACGCGAACTGTTTCTACAACCTTACCTCAACTGTATAGATTCTGCTATAGAAATGTGAATGAAATTCCCCAGTAGTTTGAAACTTAAACATGTAGTAGGACCTTAGGTAGTAGAAGTACCATTGTGTTATCTTTCTTAAATATCAAAGAAAATCAAAGAAAGTGTCCTTGACTACTGTGTCCTACAAGCAAGAAATTTAATCATCCGAAACCAATATATTAACCTAAAAAATACCGTAAATTTGAGAAACAAGGTGAAAAACGCAATAAATTTCAGCGACCGATTTGTGCCAACCGACCTTGTCTATGGAGGCATCGTCACTTCTACCACCTTGATGGAATCATTGAAGTAAAAATGACATCCGTAATGAAGCCAAGCAATGTTTTACCGAATTCACAACTTCGTTCATCAACTTGACGAAGGCTAGGAGGCGCCAACAATGCAGGAGTACAATGAAGATAACTGACTCTGTTAACGGCCCGGGAATTTCGAAGTAAGCTACCGGACATGTGAAGAACTGAGTCTTTGGTACTGACAGAAAAAATGTCCCAAAACAAAGCCGAATGAAAAATAATTCTTTAATTTACATACACTGCCCGAAATATTTCGAAGATCACGTTAAAAACACACCTTCGCTTACCAACGTCTCTTGTCCGGGCAGCTGGATGCTCCCCGAAATCAGACCCTGACCGAGTCGTTAGATTGTCTGTTCTAAAGCGCCGCCACGCGGTTGTATGTGAGCTATGAAAAGCCTATCACACGATCGCTTATACATGTACTTCAGCTCCGATGGTGACGTCCATGAGCAACCCCGGGAAAACATATCGTCTCATCTGTTAAGAGTTTGAATGACAGTTAAAGGAAAGCAGTAAGCTCTTAGATGTCTTTTGTAGCAAGTAACACTAGAAGTGGCAAATCTTTTAATCAATTTGCGTTAACAGTCCAAATAACGCAGTTTCATTTCAGAGGTTTCGATTTTTTTCACCAAGGCTATGAGAAACATTGGTGGTACATTGTTTCCGATCCATGCTGGAGGTAAAAGCATCAAGGAAATTGCATGTAAGAGACTGGTCAGTTTCTTTTGCTGGGGAGGTAGTGGTGGATATTATTATCTTTCTGCTGACGTCAAAAAGTGGCTGACTCGCCATTCTAGATTTCGAAAACAGGGTGATCTCCCTATTCAAACTTCAAAAACAGGGTGACCAACTCCACTGTAAGGCTAAAACAAAAGGTGAAATATAAATTTAATATATATATATATATATATATATATATATATATATATATATATATATATAGTTAGTTGTGTGATAGAAATTTCAAAGTTTCAATTGTAAAGTTTGAATACAGTATTTTAAATGAGCTGTGAATATTTAACTCTTTCTATGCACAACTAGATGTCCAGAACTGTTGTAGATAAATGGATGTCAATCATTAGGCTAATATCACAGAGAGAACAGCAGTAAATCAAGACTTTGATGGGTGTTTAGACTTGCCAGCCATCCAATTACATCTTCTAAAAAGCGAAATATTTTTATAATTTGTAGCCATATCTGATGTGCCCAGTATCTAAGATGATCTTTTCTTTTAATGTTGAAACCATAAAAGCACAGCTAATAACAACAAAAACTGTCTTTTGTTAACTATCAGTTTAGTCGTGAAAAAAAAATCACCTTTTTACAGAAAAACGGTGACACAAAGGAAAATAGTTGCATCAATGGGAACAAAAATATCTTTTAATATTTGTCTTTCTAAAATATATTACTGTATCAAATGTATTGTTAACAACTTGAAGATTTGAACTAATTTGGGATAATTGAATAGTGAAGTAATGTCGATTTAATCTGCAAATATACGCTCATCTGCTTTTCTCTTTAAGCAATGCACTTGTTTATATGAGTAATTTGCAATATTAGAATATTCAGATAGGGGGCACCCAACACGTTTGAGAAATTTGGTAAATATAAAGATCCAATTCTCCAAATTAGTTCAAATCATGTTTGTGAAGTATTTAGTGCATGTTGCTTTCTTATGCTGAATTCTCATAGAGAAAACAGAAAAGAAACAGGAATTTGTCATGCTTTTCATATGTAATGTATTGCACATTTCGTTATGATTAGCATACTTTGCAACAGAGACTTCAATTTGCAAACATCCAGATATCTCTGATATGTACAAGTTATGCGCCAAAAGGGTGTGCCGAAAAATATATGTCAAAATATTAAAGTTATGCACCTGAAGGGCACAACTAACAATATTATGTCTCTTGTATTTAAGTTTCGCACCCAAATGATGTGCTGAAAAATGCAACTGAATGATTAAATTCGTGACTGGTATGATGCTTTGCAAAACAAATGTCAAAATCTGTGACCGAATGATGCAATTTGTCGCTGGTATGCTTTGCAAAACAAATTTCCAATATGAAAACATCCAGATGTATCTCATATATATGTCTGATATACTAAAGCTACGTGCCCAATTGGTGGGCCGAAAATATATGTCTGATATATTAAAGTTATGCACCTGAAGGATGCACCTAAAAATATATTATGTCTAATATATTAAAGTTATGTGTCCAAAGCGCTCACCAAAAATGCAACACAATGATGGAATTCATGGTTGCAATGATGTATTTTAGGCAAATATGACTCCTTGTTGTAATTCAAAAACACACTGACATCCTCTAGCATTTAAAAAACATGTTCACCCCTTCACCAAAGTCAAAATACAGGATGACTTCTCCATGAATCCACCCTTCCCCTCCCCTTCTGACCAAAGAAACTGACAAGTCACCGAACAAAAAGTTTTCTGTGTCAGACGATTCTGCATCCATATGTTACATATTCCTAACCATGGAGGTAAACATATCACCAAAATCGGGAAATTGTGATATAAAATTCAATTTTGCTATAATCTTTTTGACCACATCAAGGAACATTCTCACCAATTCAACTCAGCATGGCTGAAGGTTTTTGGAGCACGTCTTTTACACAAAAAGCGCTAAAATATTCTCAAAATTACAACAATGCTCATTTTGTTATAAGAGATTTGAAATTTCAAATCCATTTCATGCACCATTTTTGAGAAGAATTTCAAAAAGGAGAAAATTCAAAGATCATTACAAATACAAAGTTGATGATATTTCTTTGAAATAACTCGTTATTTAATTGGAACTGATAAATCAGTTTCAAAGTCTTTTTGATCTTTGACCATTTTGCATAACTTTGGAGCTTACAATTTCGTCTAACGATTCAAATCAACAATAAAAATGTATGTAAATACCAATATGATGCATTCAGCTGTCCTTCTATTCTTTTGCAACTGATGGAACGACAGTGTAACATATTTACATTTATGCATTCATACATTTGTACATACATACATACATACACACATACATATACATACATACATATACATACATGCAGACAGGCAGGCAGACAGACATACAGCGAGACAGACACCTACATACAGACAGACAGATGTACATTCACAAATACACACACACATACATACATGCATGCATGCATACATACATACATACATACATACATACATACATACATACATACATATACATACATGCAGACAGGCAGGCAGACAGACATACAGAGAGACAGACACATACATACAGACAGACAGATGTACATTCACAAATACACACACACATACATACATGCATGCATGCATGCATACATACATACATACATACACACATACATATACATACGTGCAGGCAGACAGACATACAGAGAGACAGACAGATACATACAGACAGACAGATGTACATTCACAAATACATACACACATATACATACATGCATGCATGCATGCATGCATACATACATACATACATACACACATACATATACATACGTGCAGGCAGACAGACATACAGAGAGACAGACAGATACATAGACAGACAGATGTACATTCACAAATACATACACACATATACATACATGCATGCATGCATGCATGCATGCATGCATACATACATACATACATACAGTACTGTTAAGTCATTTTATAAGACGCGTCTTTTATGATGATGTTTGCAAATTTTGAACCCGAATTATTTCTCAAGAGATGGGGTGCGACTTATAATATGTACTTTTTGCATTTTTAAAGGAGGCGTGCCACTAATGACATGGAAATTCTCAGATTATTTTCTTTCAAGGAGTGGTGGGGGGGGGGGGGCGCTATAGAAGTTTGCCTTTATTGAATAAATAACTTTAAAAGATAATTAAAAGAAGAGTTTGCTTATGGTAGTTCTCTTTTGAGGATGTAGTTGCCCATGGTTAAGAAATATGTGAAGTGAAACAATTTTATAGAACCCCAAGGAACAACAAAGTTTCAACTTTGATGAACAGAGCTGACCTCAATGGTGGCTGGTAGTGTGACAGCTGTGCTGGAATAGGGGTGCGACTTATAATGCATACGTTTTCCATTTTCGAAAATTTAAGGATTTCATCCTACTCAAGTAAATCAAAGGAGGGTGCGACTTATAATGCAGATGCGTCTTATAAAATGACTTTAACGGTACATTCTCTCTCTCACACATACTCTCACAAAAACGTGGGGCTTGGGCATTGTTGTCAGTTTACATGTGAGCCAGAGGATAGCACCAGTCAAAACTTTTGCATGTTTCAAGCAATTTGCTCCGAAAAAGCGATGACTGCACCCTAACAGTATGCCTTCCACCTTGCTTTGGGCCACTATAGCTCTTTAATGTGCTTTTTTTAGCCAACACAGTCTACACATGGGTCTGTTGTTGTAGGTCCATTCGGGGGTTTGTGTTTCTGTTTAGTTTGATTTTGCCTGTTTTCAAATATATCCCCCTGATGGGTATACCACTCAGTTTTGACCAGTCTGCTCTATGTACAGTATGTACCAGTTATTGCTCATGCTCATATGTCAGGCATTGGTCAAAATTAACTGATAAGCCATTGTTAAATTACTTTCTCTACGGATTTATTTTTCTGTTTTTTATTTATGAAGAAAGTTTGATTGACTTTGGTTGAATGAATCAAGATATATATGCCTCATTTTGAATTTTTGAATATTTAGACTCTCAAACTTTTACAACAAGGTTTTGTTCTGTCACTTGTTTGGGTTCATTTTGAAGCTCCTAGAGCATATTAAATGTTTTATGATCCATAACTGCAAATTAAAAGCGTCAAAAATGACCCTTTTGGTGAATGTAAACTGATTATTTTGTTTGTGACCTTATAACAAAATGGATTTTTTTCCTATCCCGACTTGCTTCTCTATGGCAATAAACATTGTCACGGGGGAATGCTGCCATCTTAATTTATATGAAAGGCACCATCAATAGGGCCGTTCACAGTTTACGTCACTGTTCTCTCATTAATATGCAAAAATAAATATTTGTCCGCATTTTTAGATTACGCTTTTGAAAATTACGCATGCAAGAACGACGAAAACACATCTTAGTAGGCGACTGCTAGTGTAACAATGAATACTAAAAGGCATATTCACGACTCAGAGTACAAGCTGCAAAAACAGCCACTCATGCAACATTGATAAAATTTGTCCGCATTTCAAGCTGCGTGTCCAATGTCGCGCTCGTACAGCTATATTTAGTAACAAACCTGTAACCGTGAACAGTGCTATTAGTATTTCATCACAAAAGCTTGCATGTGGTCTAAACTTTATGTAACAGTGTATCATTGCAGCCATGCATGGTGAGAATTGGGCATGGATTTTGAGTTTTTGGTACAGACCACAAAATGTTTCACTGAATTACTTTTAATATCAAAGCAAAATTCATGACAACATAACTAAAAACAAGAGCGACTTTGTCCCTTTCAGTAGATACTGTGTGGCAAAACTTGATCTTAACAGCAATGACCAAAACTTTGGTGTCTTCATACAGGTTAGTTTATCCTTTATACAACCTCGATGCTTTGTATTTTACTCATGTCTGAGATAAATACAGGTGATTCACAGTATATTCTACTTGAAATTCAATGCATTCAGCCTTGATATTTGGTCTTATTACGGAACAGAATTTAAATATGCATATTAGCTAATTATCATTTATCATACCAATCTAACGTTCAGCATGATACATAACAATATGTTAAGAACATGTAAGAAGACTGTTCATTGCAACTGCTCATTTTGTGACTCAAGGTCAAATGGCTGAAGTTCATTAATTCAATATGTAAAAGAGTAATTGATCGGTATGTCATGCGCATCAAACTTCCACAATAAGAAGTGTATATATGACTAAGTGAAGTATTTTCCGTTAAATTTGTGATATTTATTTAAAGTATGGTCTCTATTACTAAGAGCCCTAGGCAATAGCTGTCCATTACAAGGACAATAACTGTACTTTTTGATGGCATCTCACTGTTTTGTTCTACATTACGATGAAAACTTGGCATTTTGACATGAGTTTGGGAGTAGAACAAGGTCTAATTTTACAAGCAGAACATACATGAGAATAATATGTCTAAAGTTAAAGTAAATTGAAAGATGTAAACTTCTGCTAAAACTTTCCATAATGAAACTTTAACCCATTCTTGCAAAAATAAGGAATAAAAGTCTGGAGTCACTGCACAATTTTTGGAGCCAAAGGAACAAATCATTGAACATCTGAACATCTGTAATATTTAAAAATTTGAAATGGCTACCATCCCTGTGTTAACTCTATGGGGAAAAAATGACATTAATTTTCACAAACCAAATCCGGTGGAGACTTCACTTTAACACTACAAGAGCTTGAAATGTACCCAAGCAAGGGGTGGACCAGAAAACAATTGTAAAATTGAGAACTTTAATACATGTCACAGAGGCATGTTCTACCTTAAAACTTACAGAACTTCAATTTTATCTTACACCACAGATCATTGACACTGTAAGCAGAATTATGCTCAAATCCTAAAGGCAAATTATAATTATGTCTCCATACATATACACAGTCTGATACGGCAGTTTCTTAATATTGTTTACAAAATATTATTTACAAATTTGAACTTCCATTCCAAATTTCAAAATAACGAGATAATCTTGAAATATAAAGTACCCCATATATCTGACACAAAATTTTCACTTGCATCCTTTTTTAGTTATCATTAAAATAAAAATTTCTGATAATGTTTAACAATATAAAAAAGTAGAAATCCATATCTCCTTTAATATCTGTGATATTTCCAATAAAAATGTATTTCTATCTGTGGTCTCCTCTGCCTTGACCTTTCATGGGATTGAATTAGTCAGTCAACATCTTATAATATACTCATGACCATTCTCGTGCACCAGAGCATGATTTCTGCTCCGCAAACAAACTTAAGCTGTTGCCGTAAAGGGGCATGTGGTTTACGATGATGACTCATGACATAAAGAATGAAAGAAAGGGCTGAAATATTCACAACCTGTGTCAAGAAATTGACTCATCCTAACTAGATATAAACTGGCCCCCTATCGCTTGGCTTTTCTCGGCAGCAGTTACCGGCTGGGGGCCACTGCGTAACGTACAGGATCTACGCAACAGCCTACCACTAATGCAACAGTCTGCTAAAGCTTATTCCCTCAATTTATTCCGTTTTGATTTTTGTATGCCCACAGACCTGGCGTAAGTCTAAACCAGGTACAATTACTCTTGCTTTCCAGTGTTAGTATATCACAAGATGTTGACTTCTGATTTAATCCCCTGACGAAGTCAAAATGTTAGACAACTAGGAAATGTCAATGGACAAAGAGCAGTGTGGTCAAGAGGTTGCACTAATTAAAGTGTCAAGTGTACAGAGAGGTGACCACTGCAAGAAAATATATGTCTTTATTGGAAATATCATCAATATCACAAGGAGGTATGAATTTTGTAATTTTCCTGCAGTAAACCATCGTTGAATTAAAATAATTCTCCTGCTGATGGCAAGCACAACGGACCTTAAAAAAATTATGTCTGGCTTGTACAAACTCAACACATTTCACCTTTAATGCATTTGAATTTCAAAGTTTGCAATATAGTACAATATAAAAGTACTAAAGCACTGACATTTGTGAACTGGTTGATGAAAGTGATACTTTAATGCCAGAGTCAGTCCCATATCAGTTACCTTGATACTGGCTTATTGTGGTGATTATCATCTGAACACTCCGGCTAATATGTAGCACACAGTGAATATAGCTGGCATTATTATATAATTGCACAAGTTTTAACTTTAAACGCATACAGTGACACTGTATTTCATCCAGGTAGCAGATGAACTTTGTGATATAAAGCAGACTTCTTAATCTTTGTGTTCTTCTTGAGCAGGCGCTGATTCGTCTTGATTTTTATCTTCTTTGGTGTTATCCTGAGCAGGAGTTTCTTGCTCGGTTTCAGCTGCTTCCGCTGGATCACTTTTCCCGGTTCCAGGCACATCATCGGCAGCAGGCACAGGTCCATCTTGGTTTTTGTCTTCTTTTGTTTTATTTTCCTGAACGGGAGCTTCTTTCTTGGCTTCAGCAGCTTCAACAGGCTCAGAGGTGACACTTTTACCAGGTGTATCATTGGCAGCATTTGCTGATGTTGTTGCTGCACTGTCTACAGAGGGCGCTGGTGGACTAACAGCTGCAGCTTCCATCCCTTTGTTACTTTCCTCCACAGCTGCCTCCTTGTCTACCTTTTTGGGACCCCTGTATTTTGCCTTCTTGGGTACAAACCCTCTTTCAATGATGCTGTAGGCCATATCAACAAGAGTGTCTTCAAGACTATATGGCTGGATTCCAAGAACTTTTGTCATCTAAATCAATGAATTAAACAAATTGGAAAATGGAGGTTAAACTGTTGTCTAAATTGCAAATAAGAAGTGTGTAATCGTCTGTCGAAGATATTCTTGATTGTTTTTTTGGGATGAAGAAGACAAGTATTGCTACCAGCTTTGCAACTCATAAGCACTTATTATCATACACCTGCGTCTGTAACCTATGGAGATTTGTCTTACAGTAAGTGTTGGTATCAGAGGGCAAGGAGTGTAATAACTTTTGATGTTAATGGACTCTATTTGACCTTTGACCTCACGACAGCTTTATGTTAACACAGGGAAAGCAAGACGAGATTTCATAAATTTTTTTTCAAAAAATTACATCTAATGATCATGTATCACACAGTAAATAATGCCGTCAATCCAAAACCTGTGAATTTATGTGAAATTATGACTGTTAAGTATAATTTCTAAGCAGGTGCACTGTTTTGTGTGGGCTGAATTTTCATTCTGTACACTTAAAGGGACAAAGTCAGCCATTTGTCATGAATCTTGTTTGATACAAGATACTATTTATGTTGTTTGACATGTTGAAAGATAATGAATGAATGGGCGACCATGCATATATTCGACCCAATTTTAGACATGATACACAAAACCATCACGAAAATGAATTAATGGTCATGACCATTAATTTATTTTTGCGATGGTTTCATTTAATTTGTCTAAGACTGGAGTCGAATACACGCATGGTCACCCATTCATTCAGTATCTTTCAACATGTCAAACACTATAAACTGTATCTAGCATTGAACAAAATTCCTGAAAAATGGCCGACTTTGTTCCTTTAAGTAGCATACATACTGAGCCAGTTACTTTTCAGTTTAATAAGTCATTGTCAATGGCATATAGTCATTGTCAATGTGCAACACTAAAAGTGCACAATTGTGATTGTAAACGCAGTTTCTCAAAGTACCAAATAAACAAAAGGTTTTCTTTGTCTCTTTGAATATAAGTGGTGACATATCCTTATTGTGCCTTGTGTTCATTCCAACAAATCGGATCAGAACATGGAAAGTACAGAAATGACTTTAGAGGACGCTATCACATTCAAGTAGCCAGTAATGGAAATAAGAAAAAATTAACAAATGTACGTTTCACTGACAGGTTTATCTGTTTAAATAATACATTTTGTGTCTCTTTACAGTCATGTTGAAAGTTCAGAAAATTTCAGAATTGGATTCAGAGAAATTGTACTTCAAATTTCATGCCCTGACATTCTCATAGTTGTAGTTCACTTTTTATTCAATAAAATAAAAACAACAACAAAAAACGACGACAATAATAAACAAACATCCACTTTGTTTATCTGCATATGCCAAGGTACAAAGTAGAAATGCTGACAAATAGTCATTCATTTTTATTTGATAAAGCAACACCTTATAAATACTAACATGCATTTCACTAAACTGCATATATGTACAGTATATGATGTATTCAAACACATGATCAACAACAACTGTGTTCTGTCATGATGAAAAATAATACATGTCAGTTTATAGGAAATGTAATCAGAGTGACCATGAAAAAATCAGAACAAAGTGGTTGCCTGGCGGCCATATCGGATCGTATCATGCAGAAATTTGCCCTTCTACCAAGTTTTAAAGAAATCAGTTCAGGCATCTTTTAGTAATGGCTTTGGACATGACAAAATTGCAAGAAATTGGCTGCAGGATGGCCATATTGGATCAAATCATGAACACATTTGACATGCTAATAAACGTCATAGACTGATACAGTGTTGTCCTTGAGCCAAGTTTAAAAGAAATTTGTCAAGGCATGTCTATGGCTCTGGACATTAAAGAAATCACGAAAAAACGGCTAACTGGCAGTCATATTGGTCTGCATCAAAAAAACAAATCAACCTACAGATGTATGCTACAGAGTATTATCCTTGTGCTAAGTTTGAAAGAAATTGGGCCACGCATGTCTGAGATACCTGTGTGGACAGACCGGCTGACCAACTGATGGTGCCCTATCTATAAGTTCCCCCACACTTTGTCCACGGGACTAATTAGATTAATAACGGTGTATAATGACAGGCAGCGTTCGAAATTCACGCTAACCCGCTAGCCCCAGACCAGCTGTTTTCATGCCGGGCCAGTAAGTTGTGAAAGAAGCAGACCCGAGTGTCCTGCTCTAAATAAAGAAGGGGTCAGCAATTTTAATACTCTTACCCTATTCTGTTAAATTCTCAAGTAATCAAACCGCAAAATTTAGGAAAAAATTGGCAGGTAAAATCTCAAAAGATCGAACGGTGAAATTACTTAGCGAAAGCCTTTACAGCTACGCATTCTCGCGACTTGCGAGATTGATGGCGCTACTCAACATCTTCCATTTGTTACGCGTTGGGGTCACGTTGGGGTAGGTTCGAGATTTCGTTTAGTCAAAATGGCAGCATTGTTTTGATGAACCTCGCCTCGCGGGTGAATATCAGTAGCGAGAAAGATGTACAGGTATTTGAATATTGAGCCACCTACAGCAGGGCCCCTGTATTTCCCTTCAAGTAAAAATTCCGTATTATGCCCAGGACCAGTTGATTTCCTTTCGGGCCAGTGAATTTTATAAGTTACTGGCCGCTTGGCCAGTAGCGATTTTGCATGAGTTTCAAACACTGATGACAGGGCTCGAAATTAGCGGTAGTCCAACATCCACAGACTACCAACTTTTCTCTGGGGCTACCAAAATCCATGAAATGGTAGCCCACATGGACTACCAAAGCCTGGGCCCTGAAATTCAGTCAGTACTTGGTGTGCCATGTCCGGTGCGTCACTTTGGGACGAGCTAAATGCACAAACCCTGCTGGACACAGAAATGTCAGACTATGACTTTGTATAACGAAGACGACCATGTGGTGGAACTTTGCAACAAAGTTTCAATATCTGAACTGACGTACTTGAATGACAGGCACAGGAAATGATGGCCAATGAAAACGCATTTTCAGAGGTCCATATATCTTTCTTTTATAAATTTGACTTTGTTGTGTGTACAGGTGATTTACTGTCTGTTCTGTGCTGTTTTTTTTCTATGTTTACAACTATTGTATTACAAATTTTGACCTAGTGTTATCAGATTATGAATGGGTATGATCGCAATTATTTTTTCGTTGCATTTTGATCATACTATATCAATCACAATTACATAGATTATGCCTCCTAGTCCCGGCCCATGTCATACATAACTCATGCACATACAGCGATTTTATCGAGTGCGGCTCTGCAGAAAGGAAGCTCAATTCTGATGAAATACTAACTTGGTTATGTGATATCAATATTTCATAATTATGATCTATTATTTTTAATAATTATGAAAATAGTATATTTTAGACTATTCCAGTTGGCCTGTGAAACAGGCTGTCAACAGGTCGCCAAACTTTTGAGTATCACTATCGCCCATTATACTTGTTTCTTTTGGTATTAAAGGTGTGCAATATTCATATCAACTGACTAGAAAATTCACTTCTAGGGCAGAATCTTGAAAATAGCTTTTTCTTGTCTGGTTAACAAAATAAGATATCTCTGAACTAAAATATGCATGGGCTATCACCCATTGCCATTGGGCTACCAACTTCAGAAAATAGTAGCCCAAGTGGACTACCAGAGAAAAAAGTTAATTTCGAGCCTTGACAATAATAAGGTTATTCCCCAAATACGTTGGTAAATAATATGGGAACCCAGTAACATTTCTGTGGTCCCTGATATGATTATATAGCTATACTGATTTTAGCCCAGTAATATGACTGGGGAGCCTCAATTTACTGGGAAGTGGAATTAACCCTTTGAGTGTTGTAATTGTTCCCACCAAAATTTTAGTGCAACATTTTTACCAATTTTTATTAATTTTTCTGTAATTTTTTGATAATTTTGGACCAAATGGACATCACATTTCATTGGCTACAGTTTGTTATCAAAATTTTGACAAAAATTGACTGGAGTACATTTTCTAAACGTGACAAAAATTGACTTTGGCGCTAAAGGGGTTAATAAAATTGATTTTCACACTCTATATGCTACATTTTCTATACAATAAATCAGTATAGCTATCAGAAGGTCCAAAAAGATGACAACTCTACAGTACAACAATGCTCTCTATGACCTGGAAATTGCCAAGGAGAAAAATGTTTTTGAATTAAAGAATAAACAAAATAAAACTTACCCTTGTGTTGTTATACAGAGTTATTTTACCAATGAAAGGTAAGATGAGTTTGATACTGGAATCAAATAATGAAAAGAACTGAACACCAATCTTTGGTGCAACAAGTGTTGGAATACTGTAACCTGTGTGAATTAAAAGATATAGAAGACATGCCTTTACTTACTTGCTGAATACATGGTGATCTCATGAATGCAATGTGAAAATCATATCAAATACCCGAAGCCTACCTCTCAATGCATGGCCCAAAGCCAATGAATGAATAAAACTGTACGCTGGGTAATGATGTGGCAAAATACTTTGTTATCCTCATTAATATTTGAATGTTTCAAGGGCCAGTATCTGCAATTCTGATGATTTTTTTCAGAGTTTTTGTTTTGAAATGTCAACTACAAACAATAACAATGCATTTGAAGGATACTTTCCACATGCTTTGTAGAGTATCAAACACACATGCAATTAACATACACAACAAAACAAAGAAAAAAATTCAGAGGTTATAGCTACTCTCTCTTTAACCCTTTCAGCTCCATTAACTTTATCTTTTTGCATTTTTTTTAGTAATGAAAGGTTTTGAAATCAAAAGCAACTTATGTAAAAACGCTTTACCTAACTGTGACCACAGAAAGTTGTTTACACATTCAAGTTGCAACTCAAATATGGCTATCATATACATATACATGTACGCACATACATTTAATTGACCATATCCATCACCAGGGATTGAAATACTCACATTTTAAAAGAAAATATGGCATAACAATAGCAATCCAAAACACCAATCTCACAATAGGAAAGTACTATTTTGGTAAGTACATGCAAAAAGATATCGCCAATGGGAATTTAATTGAGACAGCTTCTATTTGTGTAGATTCACAATCATTAAACAATAATTTACCCCTCCTTGCCAATAATGGATGAAAGGAAACTTTGCGGGATTTAATGTATGAGGCAAAGCCAAGTGCATTGTGAAGTGCAAAGTTTGCTTGAGTTCATTACGGGCTGGGAGGGCTGCATTATTACTATCAATTTATAGTTTTGGCAATGCCAGGGAATTTGTAGACTTTGAAAACAAACGGGCCACAATACCGGATAATCGGATACATTACCAGCAACGATATAATCTTAGGGGATGACCTCACAAAATTTTATACTGGTATTAAGTACTGCTTGTGAGAAGAGTACTGTAATTGGCATGTCTTTTCATCCAAACACAGGTAGAATTAAAGTACAGATGAGAACAATGGATGATTGCCAATTTAAAAAGTCTTCAAGTGGTTAAACTGTGTAATCCCCATGACTCATAAATTACAACACGATGTATATACAGTGTAACAACATAGAAGATTACACATTATACTTATGCAGACCTTTTGACAGGTGAAATTACACGTAAACAGAATGTAGACCAACAATGGTTTTTCTGTGAGATTTGGATGAAAGCGGTTGTTGCGGTAACAAAAACTAATCATATCCATATTCAAAGTAGGGATAGTGGACAAGAAACAACACTAAAATGGTTCTCCTCAAAGAAACTAAAGATGTTACACCAACAGAATTGCTGTCTATTGACATGATTAGGGGGGTTAAATACTACTGATCTACATAAAGATTGGGCAATCTTCAGAAAGGTGAAAAAACATGTCCACGATGTTACACAAACGGAGGTCCTGTCTTATTGATATGATCAGGGGAGGTTAAATACTATTGATATGCAGAAAGATCGGGCAATCTTCAGAAAGGTGAAAAAAGTCCACTGGTCAAAATGTGAATTTCACGCTTTTTATTTGTCAATTATCCTACAAACATGCATAGTAAATGATCAGAAAATGTGAGCATATTCGCATGTTAGTGGGAGTGATCCAAACAGTGTGTAAGACCATTTCAAGGGCATTCTATGCAATGAAAAAATAAAATTAAGGTAGTTAGCACCTCAAAAGTGAAAGACTTAAACTTTTGCTCAAACTTTCCTTGAGGAATCTTTCAACAATTCTCTTTCAAAATCTGAAGAATAAAAATCTAGGGTCACCATGCAAATTTTGGTACTAGGGAAACAAATAACTCAAGATTTACCGATCTTTAAAATTCAAAATGGCCGCCATCCCTGTGTTAACTCTTTTGAGAAAAATACAATTTTTGAATTTCGGAAAACTGAGCCGGTGAAAAGTTTTCTTACACCAATAGCTTTAATTGAACCCCAAATTGTAAAAGTTTGAGAGTCCAAATTTGCGTCCCCGAGGTGTGTTCTACCTTAAGACGTCAAAAGTACGAAAGTCATGATAATTGGATGCATACGTTACCTTGTGATTTGAACTCTCGCTCTAAAATCAATGCTACCTCTCTGAACCACAGGTTTCCACCGACCAAAACATGTCTGTTGCCTAATGGATATTAACAGCAAGTAAAGTTTATCAACACCAAAAGTGGTAGGCACAAATATTACAAATTATGAATCATGTTGCTTTAAATAGAATCACTATTTAACAAACAGGACAAGGACCCTCTTATAAGGCCAGAGAAAAAAAAATCTTGTTCATCGGATTTTTGGACCAAGTTCCAGGAGCGGCGAGCGAAATTTTTTTTTTATTATTTAGTTAGTGTTTGCACAACATATTCTGAATATTTCAACATTCTCTCAGAATAAAACTGAAATGTACAGCAAATCACTGAAATCCAACAATTCAGTATTGTCCTTTAATATTGTCCTGGTGGGACCTAGCGTCTGAGTTTTTTCATTTTACTTTGGCCCCATGTTTTGACCTCTTTACCATTGTCTGCACTGTCTCTACACAGTTTACACAATGGTCTAACAACACTGTCCTGTGATCAGAGTGAAGTTATATAGTCATCATTCAGATCGTACTTTAACATCGACACAACCATGTGTTTTGTCATTGCCGTAATTTTTTATACTTTCGATGCAATTTTCATTCAATCGGATGCACCGTCCATCTGCTTTCACGATCTTGTTGAACAAATCGCCGAACGTAATATCAGGACAAACACTGAATAGCGTCTTTAGAACTAACTGTTGGCCATCACGTCAAATGTAGGCGATCAAATTAATACTCATGATGTGACATGTACTAACCTAACCAAACTGACCCACTTTGCGTCGTGATTGGCCAAATTCAGACGTCACAACAAAGTGTTGGCGGTCAACTAAGTCCGTACAAACACGTAGGAAGTCTCATTAAAAATCCCGTGCCCGCGAAAACCCGACAAAGTGTAGGGCGCCACCAGCGGCAGTACTAAACATATTTGTAATGCGGAAGTAAGAATTTGCCGCGATCAAAAAAAAAAAAAAAATTTCCAAATATGCCAAAGTAGAAGCGGCGATTCCGATGAACAATTTATTTTTTCTTCCTGGCCTAAGCATTATTTTCCTTTTTGTCTTTGATCTAACCTGTCCATGATTCACAATGCGTGCAGGAGAGGACAGAAAAAACTTTCAATTCAATATCAATGACTGTTACATTTCTGAAAGTCTCTCTCTATGAAGAACACTAATACTAAAACAAAGGATACCCCTAAATGTGTTTAGATATACGGGGCCAATTCAAATTTGAAGACTGCACTACAGACAGTGTTTCATCCAGACAGGGGGGATGGGGGATTCCCCTTCTGTTGACATGTTGGCACCCTAAGTAATTTGTCAGGCCAGTCCCATGAAATGGGCCAGTCACACTGTAGAGACACAAGTTAAACAAATGAACTGGTGAAATCCCCCTAAATTTTCTTGTGAAGTGGGAAAAGTCCCTTGTTGATGCCATCCTGGATGAAACACTGTATAGATATATATATTGCTTCTCAGAGCAATTTACAGCAATTCTACAAAACAGAAAACGTATACACAGGTATCTGAAAATCATTTTTTACCTGCTGCTTCTGGTACTGTCATAGCTTTGATGTGTGCTGCAGCAACGTCCCTGACATCAACAAACCCAAAATTAAGCTTTGGAAGAAGTGGTATTTCTCTCATCAACAGTTTCTTTGGTACTTCCATTGATGTACATGTGGATCCACTCAGCATTGGTCCCATCACAAAGCCTGGGTTGACCACTGCTAGCTCAAACTTCTCTTCTTCTGTCGAGAAATAACATCAAAAAGAGACCCTGGAAATATATCTATAACCCTCTACTGCGCCTGCCAATATAAACTTTCTAGCGGAGCTTGTTAACCCTTTCAGGCCTAAACCCCTATACAAGGAGGGAGGAGGGCGCTCTGTTTGACGCATATGGATCGACACTGAATTGCTCCGAAAAGTTCTGGAAATTTAGGTATTCTCTTGCTTACTTCTGCTTGGAACTACCCATTCTTGTCTCTATGAACTCCTGCTGAAGGTAAACAGACTGCTAAAAGTCGAGACTTCGGCTTATGTTGTCCTAAATGTGCGTTTCTTCTTTTTGGAGCGACTGCTTGTACTCTGAAGGTAAACTGAGCTGCATAGAATTCGCGGACTACTGTCAAACAGGTGTGTTAGAGCCATTGCATAACTGTGCATAGCGGCCAAAATGCGTTGCGTCGATTGTGGTTCTAAAGAGCGAGTTTCGCTGTGCCAGGGTGACCTCGACCTGTGCCCAGGTTGCGAAGAGAAGCGTTTTCCTGAGTGCGCTATTCGAAGAAGAGAAAACTCAAAGCACAGTGCTGACTCTACGAAAAGTAAGAAACAAGCTGCGTTTGGAGGCCAAAACGACAGAACTGTCATGGTAAATGAACTTTTGTGTTTCTTATGGAACAAAATTGATATTCTGCCGACTGACATGATTGTCAAATTGTGTGTTGATACCTACGATGATAAAGAGGTAGAAAATGCTAAGAGGCTGCTCTTTGAGACGTGCATCGCCGATAAGACTCGCTTTATTCGCCGTCAAGGCCAAATAAAAGAAGCAGCAACATTCTCGATATGATAACTCTCTTACATGAAATTGAAGAATGCAATATTCCGTGTTTTGCTGCGCAAGACCTATCACGACTGCCGCCTATCGATATGTCACACATAGATGTCTCTGTTCTGATAAAGGAAATTAGAGTATTGCAACATGATGTATCACAATTAAAGCGAAATGGATGTCATGATGAACGCGACAACATGAAAGTCGAATTTGCATCCCTGCGGTCTGAAATGAATGCCATGAGAGATTCATTAATGCAACAGGTTTTGAAGATTGACTCACGTGATAAATCAGAGGTGCTGATTCATAATGAACAGAAACACGATGTGGTATGTTCATCCGATAAGACAACTCTTCAGACAACTACTGATGTTACTAATTGTGCAGATGCTTCAATTAATGAATCCAATCTATCTGATCATGATACGATTGTTAAAGAAGTATTCCAACGCTCGTATAGTGATGCTGCAAGAACTGTGAGCTCTACCGCAGTCAATAAAGTAACACCTGGTAGAGTAGTTAGTATTGGACAGGGTGTAACTTTTGGTGTTCCGACTCGCTTGTCCTCATCGTCCAGTACCAACGATTATATCACCGTCAGTCGACGTCCTCGTACAGTGAAAAGATCCGCTCAGAGATCAAAATCGATCATCACCGGAAATAACTCACAAGCGTCATCACTACAAGCTGTAAAGACGATGCCGCCTGCCGAAATATTTGTTAGTCGACTTTCTCCACAAACGACCGAAAATGATGTAACGTCACACCTTAAAAAGCTTGGCTTTTGTGTAAAAACTGTTCCGATACAAACCAAATATGAATCATATTCATCCTTTAAGGTGATTACGACTTCCGAACATTGCAAAACATATTGACACCAAACGTCTGGCCGTCGGGTGTTATAGTGAGGAAATTCTATCCTGCGAGAAGAATCAGCAACTTTCATGACTTTAAATATTACATCTTACAACTGTCGTGGAATGAAATCGTCTATTGAGACTATAAAGGAACTGTGCAAAGATTGTGATATCTGCTGTCTTCAAGAACATTGGCTGACGCAATCAGAGCTTAACCTGTTATCACATATTAGTGACAATTTTTATGCAGTTGGTGAGACGTCGATGGATGATGAGGCAGGTATTCGGATTGGTCGTCCATATGGGGGAGTGGCCGTCATGTGGAGAAAATCCCTTGTTGATGTTAATGTTAAACGTTATGATGATAGCCGTATTATTGGCCTTGAAATTAAGCATTCCGGTGGTATTCTGACCATCATAAATGTATATATGCCATTTCATAATAGAGATAATTACCACGAGTTTCTTGAATATCTGCAGAAAGTTCGCCACTGCATTGATAATGCTCAAACTAATAGTGTTATGGTCATAGGGGACTGGAATGCCGACATTAGAAGTAACTCTGAATTTGGTAAAGAAATTACTAGTTTTTGTACAGACAATAATTACATCTGTTCCGATATCAGTTTCCTTGATATAAACAATCACCACAACTTCACGTACTATAGTGAAGTCCATCACTCTACATCATGGCTTGACCACTGCATTTCACTCCTGCTGCACATTCATGTATTCGTGATGTTAACATTTTACATGATTATATCGGGTCAGATCACTTCCCTTTAAGTGTTGTATGTAATCTTGATTCCCTTCAGAATTATGACTTTCAGTTTTGTGCCCAAAATACCTCAACTTTCAATAAGATCGACTGGTCTTGTATTGATAAAACTTCCGTACAGAATTATCATGATTTGTCAGAACATTATTTGAGAACCATCAGCTTCGATGCTGGAGCACTCTCTTGTCGTGATTCCACATGTAAACATTCCTCTCACCTGAATTCTATAAATAAGCTTTATGACAATATTGTTGATGCCCTGACATCTGCCGCGTCTCAGTGTATTTCATCGAAGCAAACACATTATATCAATAGAATGTTCCGGGTTGGATCACTATGTAAAGGAGCACCACTTAATTGCTCAGGATGCATTTATCTTGTGGAGGGATAATGGCAGTCCTCGCCATGGTCCAATCTTTGAAATAATGAGGAAAACCCGTGCCAAGTTTAAATATATTTTGAAGATTTGTAAGAAAAGTGAAAATCAAATGCGAGCTGACGCCCTTGCTGAAAATCTCTCAAACAAAAATACTAAGCAATTTTGGAAAGGTGTCAGTGGTAAGAAGTCTTCACCATTGTCATCATCTGTGGGTGGTTGTAATGGTCATCAAAATATCGCTGGAATGTGGCGAGATCATTTTTCTGGTCTGTTGTCATCTGTCACTGATCATAGTAACGAATCCTATGTAAGGGCCGGAATTTGAATGTTAACTTTATTGACAATATGACTGTCAGGCCCGATGAAATTTCCAACTGTATTGTTAGATTAGCCAATGGGAAGCAGTAGGGCCAGATGGCCTTGCTGCTGAGCATATCAAGTATGCACACAACTGTGTACACCCTTTGTTGTCACTTTTATTTACAGCTGTACATGTTCATGGTCATTTACCATCTGCTATGCTAGATACTACCTTGATACCAATTGTTAAAGACAAAACCGGTGATATAACTTGTGCTAAAAATTATCGCCCTATTGCCATAGCTACAGCCATTTCAAAGTTATACGAAATTTTACTACTTGATAGATGTAAGCATTATCTTGGTACAAGCGATCATCAGTTTGGATTTAAATAAGGTCATTCGACTGACATGTGTATTTTTCTGTTAAAAGAAGTCATTGATTTCTATAATCGCAACAATAGTCCATTCTTTATGTGCTTTTTAGATGCCACTAAAGCGTTTGATAGGGTCAATCATTGGACCCTCTTTCGCAAGCTGATTGACAGACGTGTCCCTGTGTATATTGTTCGCGTTTTAGTATTTTGGTATCGCAAACAAGAATTTTGTGTCAAATGGGGTAACGCTATTTCTGAGAGTTTTACTGCAAATAATGGCGTTCGACAAGGGGGGATTTTATCTCCTCGTTTATTTAATGTTTATATGGATAATTTGAGTGATTCACTTTGTAAAACACAAATTGGCTGTCACCTTGCTGGGCAATGCGTTAATCATTTCCTTTATGCTGACGATATTGTCTTAATTTGTCCCTCTGTGAAGGGTTTGAACAAACTCTTGGAAACAAGTCGTCATTATGCTATGTCTCACGACATTGTCTTTAATCCAAACAAATCCAAGTGTCTGTCTATTTTACCAAAACATTGCAAAATAACATGTATTCCACATGTATATTTGAACAATTCCACCCTTTCATTTGTGAGAAAACACTCATATCTTGGTATTGTTTTAAACCATTTGGGTAACGACATGGATGATATTAAACGATAAATGAAAAGCTTTTATGCTAATGCGAACTCCCTAATCCGTAAGTTTTACAATTGTTCGTTTTCTGTCAAAATTCATTTATTTAAAGCGTACTGTTCAACCATGTACTGTGCACATTTGTGGAGTGTATTTACACAGAAATGTATTAACGATGTTCGAGTGTCATATAATAACGCTTTCAGAATCCTACTCGGTATTAAACATCGCTTAGGTATTTCTGAAACCTTTGTCAGCAACCATATTATGACCTTTGGTAGCAAACAACGCATGCTTCGTTCTAAATTCTATGTTAGATTGCATAAAAGCACAAATACCTTGATTAAAGCAGCTCTATCTGTCGATGTTGTAAGGCAAAGTGTCTTTTGGGCAAAGACTGTATCAGATTGTTTTTAATTCTGTATTTTTAAAAGCTCTTTTAGTGTTTTCATTTTTTTTGTATTGTTTGGTGATGCGGGCGTTAGCTGTTTACTGTCTTGTTTTTTTTTTACATTTGAGCAAGTACTCGAAATAAAGATTATATTATTATTATTATATTATTATAAAAAGGTAGCTCTGGTAAGTTACCAGAAAGTCGGGCCTGAAAGGGTTAAAAGCAAAGTATGTAGGGATCATGTTGTGACACCAGACACAAGCAACTTTACATTTCTGCAGACTCTCAGCTGATTACTCATGACAATGGTGCATCCCATCTGTGACATTTTAAGGTAGTGATGCACATAACCAACAAAGTTTTTTCGAAGAAATATTTCTTATCAAAGATGACATGAAAACCCTCTCATAGTACATGCATGTACTTTCTAAAAGCAGAGAATCTAAAGTTTAGTTTGGTAGCAATAGTTTACTTGATGGATAAAGGGGATACATATTTGGGTAGAAAAACTCAAATTTTGGTATTAATGATAGAAACGAAATCAAGTCTCAACTTGATACTTCTTTATGAAATTTAATATCTCCTTATAAAACCAGAGAATGTGTAGCAAAAATTTTGTTTGCGTTATCTATGCTCATTTTAAAATGCCAGGGGCTGAAAGCCTGACATTTAAAAAAGTTACTAAAATCAAGGAAAGCAAAATTGAAATGACTCTTATTCAAAACATAGGAACCTTATTGCCTACAAAATTGTCATTTTTTAATACAGTATTTAAAGAGGATGATGTAAAATTTTTCACAAACTTTGACCTGAGTGGAGTTTAAATGTTTTTTGAAATGTTGAACATGCGAGAAACGAGAAGCCAGGAAATCCAGTGATTTGCATAAATTTACAATTCTTTCTCACCAAACTTATGACTGTTTGTCATGCCAAAAGGCAAAGTGTACCAATATTTGATCTTGGGTTGATAAATCAATGAAAACTGAATGAGTCTTTGTAAAAAAGGGATTTTAAACAAAATACGCTGTGTTAAAGGGCACCTTAAAGGTGCCAAGATTAAAACACAACTCAAGACAGTTTCAACTGCAGGTATCTACAGGCATTAGGTATCTACAGACATATACATGAGCATACACAGTTCCTCCGCCCACTGGTGGGGTGGGGGGGGGGAAGGACTGTAATTCTTATTAATATCTTGAGGAAGTGTATGCAACTACACAATACCAGCTATAATACATACAGATGAAATATTCAACAATTTTCTGATAAACATACAATTCAATTTCTTTCACTTTTACTTTAATCCTAAACTAAGCAATTACCAGTAGAATGACATAGTAATGAGATTTTTGGTTTAACTCTTTGCATAACTGTAAGAGATGGCCAAGTTTGGCAGTCCAAAGTCCAACACTACCCAATGATTTACATGGACCTGCCAGTTTTAATTTGCTATTCATCTCATTAGCATACTCTCTAATTTTTAAGATTTTTAACTCTCTGAGTCAGTTTTGGAATATCTTGAAATTTGCTTGAGTAAACACTATTAAGGCGGCGTTGCACTTAACCAATGCAACCAGAAAGTCAGGAATTTAAGTGTAGAAGTTAGAGATATAGTACAGAGCTTGAAATCCCAGGAAAGCCCTTCATACTTCAAATCCAAGATTTGTATCCACTGATCTTAATTCAGTGTTTGATCCAGGGTGGCAAAAACAGAAGCTATTATGGGCCCTATCTGTCCTTTACGATAGGGGGCCCTTTGGGCAAACAGGGGGGCTATATAATTTTGAAAAAGGCAAATTTTTCACCAACAGAAGAATCAAGTAATGCTGCAGGTTGAATGGCCAAGACAAAGAAATTACTGGATGTGTTGTTATATTATGGGAACTTCAAAGAAGTACCATGATAAGAAATGGGGACGAAAGCCATGAAGGACAGATACATTGACTGTATGCTACAATTCTAATGATTATCTCGTACTTTAATCTGACATGATTTTATTGTATTTATCATTATTTTTTATTTTGCCGGATATTTCTTTTCAGACACAACAGAGCATGTCATTCTCCTTATGGATCAGCCAGTGCCACTCTGATAGCCATGTTAACAGAAAGAAGACTAGCAAATATTGTGAATTCTTTCTAGCTTTAATAATTTTGTATAAAACAATTTTTTATTATCCTTCCTTGTATCAGATGCAGTTTGTCTTTCTTTAAGGTATTATAAGTGTGACAGTTTTCGGACAACCATGCTGTTTGTTCTACTCACTTCCCTCCATATAGAAAGTGTTATAAAAGTCATGTGACCGCATATTAAGTCAGGTGTTTATTTTGGATAGTTTTTTTGGAAGAAGCTACTTCGGGCACTACAAACTTAGCGAAGTTAGCCAGATCAGACGATACAAGGTGTCAAAAGCAGCATACACAGGCAGCCCATGTACTCAAGTGCCACATGCGTCAAAATATTGTTGAGTCATCCATGAATTAAATGTAACTAATTATCACTAAGTATTTATACATGTATACAGTTTTCTAAACACATTGAAATTGAAAATCGGGGGTTTGAAATTTCAAATTATCAATACTTATTTACGTTATCGACAACCATGTGATATTTATATTTGAATGGCCCTTGTAATTTCCAATAAAAGGTCAAACAGAAGATAAACAATCATTATACTTTATAGGCATGTTTTGAATTTCAGCATTGAACAATCATAATTATCAGATATCGACCTGTTGGTACAATCAATTCCCAAAATGCAGTTTTCAAAAATCTAGCGACTTGCCATTTTAATCAAACCAGAAGAGAATTAATGATACCACACCAAGATGTTAGACAGTCAACATGCAAGCCCATGAAATCAAATTATGTACCTGCAGACTATGATTGTGATGTGGATTGCTTTTCAAACTTCAACTCATGAAGTGAATTTTCTGCTGTTTAATCTCTAGAGCTTTAATTGTCAAGTCAGGGAGCTGATTTCGTCAAAAAGTAACCCATTGTCTGCTTATATTTTTTTACCATGGTGATAGCCATTTTCAGTAACATGTGTGTTGTAGACCATCATACATGTATACTACACCTACTTACAGGCGCTGCTGTAAAAATTTGGTAAATTTTTTGTAACCTTCTTCCAGAACATCGTATTCCTAACATGTTTTGTGACATATGTGGGCTTAAACCATAGAAAGTCTGAAACAAAACGTTGCACCCTAAATGGCACACATGTTTATTAAAATTGGAAAACTAGTGTGTTACTTGCACATAATGCAGCCCAGATCAAACATTGCTTAATTTGCCAGCCTGTCTATAGGTTGATGATGAGTAAATTTGAAACAACTGTTGATTTGTCTTATAAGTCTCACGTAAAGTATCTCGCAATACCCCAAACTGTTTTCAAAGATCAGTAACACACAGCTACAACATGACTGTATGAAATACAGCACTCAACACTTACATATAAGGTAGAATCACAGGCTTGCTGCCGTGTTTTGACTAACTCGGTGTTTCTGGTGTCCACCATTATAATAACGCAACTCATTATCATAATGGAACGCCATCCGCATCGCTGATTGGTCCGTGAGTAATGCCATCAAACTGAGATTCATCCCTCTCTATGTGCAGATGGTGTCCATTATGATAATAAGTCAAAATGTGACAGATTTCTTTTAAAGTTTTCATTTTCTCGTGACATGAGTGTGTTTTTTGGACAGTAGAGAGCCTTCCGCATTGAATGAGGTCACTGAATGTAGGATTTGTGTTTATTTTCCGAGTAGAATGGGCCGTTTTCTTTGCAGGCCGGATAAGTCCGTTTCAAACCTTTTAGGAAAGCTAACGTATGAGAACGTCGGACCATAGCATAAACTCACAGCCTGAAGTCTACACAATTAAAACTACCCAGCCCACAGCACGCCTGTTGGTAGAATGTGCCTCAGAGACGGGGACTCAAACTTTTACATTAACTATCTCCTCTACACTTGTGGGGACTATCTGGTCTACACTTGTGGGGACTATCTCCTCTACACTTGTGGGGGCTCATATGAAGCTAATAATGTAACTAAAATTCTCACCAGCTGATTGTTGTGAAAATCGAAATTTTAATTTTTCGCCACAGAGTTACCACAGGGATGGTGGTCAATTTGAATTTCAAATATTACCGTTAGTAAATATTGGGTAGTTTGTTTCTCTGGTACTACATTTTGCACATCCTGATTTTCATCCTTGATTTGACAAGGAATTATTTAAAGTTCCTAACAAAAAGTTTGAGCTGAAGTTAAATTTTACTTTCAATTTCAATGCACAAACTTTCTTAATCATGAATACTGCAGTACAAACCTTTCAAGTTTTCAATAAAATCCCAAGCTGCCTTCTCTGCTAAGGTCTTACTCTTCTCATAGGGACCAATTGCTGCCAAATCTGGCCAATCAGCCTCACTATAGACATGATTTGGTTCCATTCCAGTACCTCCTTGCAAAGAAAGGAAAACATTAAGAGTCCAAGATTGCAAACAATATTTGATGTGGACAAGAATTTATTGTGTTACTATGGTGGGCCTGACCCAAGGGTGACCCATCCTTAAACAATAGCCTGCCCCCATAACACTGCATTGTGACAACTACAATCAACATAACATAACATTGAAAGGACAAGGTTGAACCACGGGCACTCTGTTGTTCTGAATGGATAGTCTGAATAAACTAAGCAGCTTAAATGTAAATACGAACTTTGATGATAACTGTGTAAAAAATTTATAACACAATGCCGTGCAGATTGAAATACCAGCTTAGCTACAAAACCAGATCAAGGTCGGACCGTGTCTACATGAACGTCACAAGCAACCACATCGACTGCATTCTTTGCTGAACGCCGCGGCGGAACTATGCACGCACATATACGCGTACTATACGTACGCTCGCGTGACCTGCGCTGTGTCATAATGATATATATACACAAGGGTGAGCAAATCATTTCTGGATGACATTATTTACCGATGAAGTGGGTCGAATTCCATTGCGAAAGCGACATATGAAATTTAAAATGGCATCGTAGCACACATCAAGGTATGAAAATGACAGACATGTAGTAGATATTCGAAATGTGACCGAAAATAAATGCATTGCTAATCCTGACTATGTGCATCACAAATTGCCGTTATCTGGTAAGACTTTGGATGTTCGAACGTCACAAAATACGCTAATATAGCAAATGCCATTCTGTGGTTTCGTCATGCGCAGAAGAAAGGACATACTTTTTTTATATCTCTTCGTAGTAAAAACCTTCCAAAATAATATTCCAAAGAAGAACATTTAAGTTTCAGTTTTAGTGAAAGCCTTTCAACAGAACCTGAAAGATTTTTCAACTGTGCATTTCTTTTTACTCTGTTTTTGGTCGTACTGAATGTGAACAAGCCTGGCAGATCAAGGGTTACATTTTCACATTTTTTCTTTGTTTTCATTCTATATTTTACTTTCTATCGTCAGTGAGTTACATTGCAAAAATAAAAAATTTGTTTACCTTTTGCGGACGTAATAGTCAGTATCTATCCCCCCGTCCCCCCTTTTTTGTAACGCACATCGTCAGGTTCCATGTTCATATGAGCATACCCTTGTATATTTAACATTTCTGAGGCCGGGACAGCAGACAACAGTTCAGAGGCGCTCGTGTGCATGTCTGTAGTCGCGTGCACATTCCATTCCAGCCACCACGCTCATGTACGCGGCAGTCATAGCAACGTTTCGTCGTCATTCTCCGCCGTACTTCGAATACGCGCTTCATAATTGCGGTAAATACGTGCTGGTAAGAACTCTGCTCGCGGTGCAGAATGACCGGCTGTGAGAGAAAGAATAATCAATTGGGTGAACCAGCAGAGTGCGAATGTTTCTATTCCCTTTTGTATTAATGATACTTTATTTCTGTTGAGGCTTTTATTTTTTTAAATCACGATGTAAGCGGCAAACAGAAACTAAAATACGAAATCATGTTTACACGCTTATACACCATCATTTAAGAATAACAGAATGCCCATGGTTGAACCAAATAACGTTAACACATATTATATTAAGGGGGAGACATGAGTACCATTGTGTGATGGAAATACGTAATATTTATGAAAATTTGAGTCATTCTCTTTTACCTGATACTGCAACAATAGAGCTTGTCAACACCACTCTCTTCACATTACCGACTTCTTGGCAAGCTTTAAGAATACTGGTGGTACCTTGGACAGCAGGCTCAATCACTTCCTTTTCGTCACGTGGCCTTTCACTAGGAAATGGACTCGCGATGTGAATGACGTGGCTGCACCCTTCTACAGCTCTGTAGAATAATCAGGAATCTACTTAAGGTAATATGCACCTCGAAAGTGAAAGACTTAAACTTTTGCTCAAACTTTCCTCAGTGAAACTTTCAACCATTCTCTTACCAAAGCAAGAATAAAAATCAGGGGTCACCGTGCAAACTTTGGTACTAGAGAGACAAATAACTTGCGATTTCTCGATATTTGAAATTCAAAATGGCCGCCATCCCTGTGTTAACTCTATGGGAAAGAAGTAAAATTTTTGATTTTCAAAAAACTAAGACGGTGAAAACTTTTCTTTCGCCCAGAGCTTCAAAATGACCCCTACAAGTGGTAGGACAGAATAAAATTGATAAAATTTGAAGGCCCGAATTTCTGTCCCTGAGGTGCGTTCTACCTTAAGCAATAAAGCACACCCAGCAATGGTATAACACAAGATTTTGACCAGTTCACGACATATATGCACGAGCGATAGCGAGTGCATATATGAAGTGAAATGGTCAAAATCGAGTGGTATACCGTCGCTGGGTGTGATTTATTGCTATTATATCATAACAGTATATTGAAATTCTGGCGGGGAGCGTCATAAAAGGACTTTTCCTCAAGCTGAGAGCCAGTGCGCATGCCAGCCGTGGTATATCGCCAATATGCCACGGTTCTTTTCGTGTCTCGACCAATCAGATCGCTGTATTTGCACCATCAATATACTGGTATGACATTATTTGAAATATTGTTCAGACGGGAGAAAAGTTTACAATAACTTAGTCAATATTTATTTTAGTTCATCAAAGTTATGCCTGAGTTGATTGAAAATGTGTTACGTTGGGCAGCAGGCTTAATAAACTTCTTTTCAACATATGGACTTTCACTAGGAGATGGACTAGAGATATGAGTTACGTGGCTGCAACCTACATCTCTGTGAAATGATCAGGAAGTGACAGAACATGATCGTTTGGAAAGGAGAAACATTTCCAACAAACTGGATGAGATTGTAGTTTTTTACACTAATGTTTAATTAATTGAAAATACTAGGGAATTTGGAGCAGAATTATGTGAGGTTCTTTGGCTTTTATGGTGTGTCAAACAAACTGATAGGTTCATATTAATGTTAAATTCATGTAGAGGTCATACTATGTGTCACAAAGTATCAACAGTGTGTGGTTTTGTCTGTGATATGTGTCTTGTCTCTTGTCATTCTGATTGGTGGTTATAGCTGTCAGGACTATGTACGTGTATATAGAGGTGGTGAGATAGTTGGTGCTGATTGTATAACTTTCTGATGAGAGCTCTGAGACAACTTATGGATATTCGGGTCAACGGCCAGAACAATAGACAGTGGAGCAGTGAGAACAATGACTATGAATTAATTATCCTAGCGGATGAATAGTACAGAGGGTGGAACTGTGCACCTGGGTTGGCATATATAAAGGCTCCAGTCAGTAGCAGCGAGGAGAACGAATTACACTGAGGAACTGATAACACCAGGATAATATATACCTGACTGGAAGGCTTGTGCGACGATGTGCCTGAACATGAGCCTACAAGATGAGTGAAACCACACTACTAGCTACACTGCGTAGTGATTGGTTGACAAAATATGAATATGCATATTAAGGATATATAAAGGGCTAACCCAGGTGTAGTGATATGCTTTCTTGCTGTGAAGACAGACGAACAGCAGATAACAACACACAGTGGTACCTCGCTCGTCATCCAGGCAGATTTCAATGGCTACTCCAAGCACTCAAGCAACAACAGTGACGGCGTTACAAACTCCGTTTTGAGCACCATTGCTGTAAGCAGGATGGCAACGACCAGAACTGCTACCGCAACTACCACTGCTGCCACTATAGCACTAGCCAATACAGCAGGAGGCTGAGAAGGTAACAAGCAGGGACAACCAGGCAATTCGGTAAGTTTACCCTTTGGAACTTCAAAGATTTAATTTTCAACATGGCTTGTATTTCAAGTGTATACACTAGCAACAAGATTACGGTCGATGGATATCAATGAGTTAATGCTCTGTATTGGTTGGGTCGTCCCCATGAAGTGTGATGCACAAACGACTCATATGGATTGGGTGTAGAAATGATTATGATATAGTGAGAAATGTGGTATGCGAGTCGTCCCCATGAAGTAGACATGGGTTTGACGAATTTCGATAGCAGAAGAGTAGCATGCGAGTCGTCCCCATGAAGTAGGCATGGGTTTGACGAATTTCAATAGCAGAAAAGTGGGATGCGAGTCGTCCACATGAAGTAGACATGGGTCTGACGAAAGTGGATATAGTGAGAAATGTGGCATGTGAGTCGTCCCCATAAGGTTAAAGCCATGGGTTTGACGAATTTGGATATTGTCAGAAATCTGGCATGCAAGTCGTCCCAGTCAGGTGTAGACATAGGCTTGATGAATTCGGAGCAGAAATAATTTTGGTTATTAGAAATGTGGTATGCGAGTCGATTTCTTTTTTTTCTAAATAGTTGATATGGGCATGACCTAGCAATTTTGAAGACGAAGCGCTGAGAAGTTACATATGAAGTTGTCCATGTGAGATTGAGATGTGTAATGAATCTGACGAATGTGTAAAAAAAAAAAAAAAAAAAAAAATAAAAAAGGCAAGAAGTGCAGGCGAGGTCTGTGCATTACTGTTGAAAGTTCATATTGGTTTAAGGGTACGGAATAACAAAGCTGCATTTGAAAGTCAGAACATTAGGGATGTTTCACAACCTCCCTTTGGAATATTGAAAGAAACAAAGAAAAAAAAAATGATAATATCAGTTTCCGATCTTTTCATGGGAGGTATGCTGCTGCTGGAAATGGTGTCTTAATTAATAGTAAATGGTGGAAGAGAGGGAAAATGTTGGGAGTCCTGGTTTAGTATTATTTGAGGAAAGCCCATATGAATTGTACGTGAAGGTTGGTTTGGGTGTTAAGGGTCGGCATTCAGACGTCTGAATGTGTAATGTCTAGGAAGGTTATATCGATGTTGAATTTTCAGGGGTCGTGACATGGAAAATGTCTTTAGGGTTGCATAAACCATGTGGAATATTAGCCCTCCTTTTGAAGTCTTTGTTTTATGCGTAAGCAAATATGGACTGGCTTACTTTTATAGTCAAGAGAGGCTGTAATGTAAAATTTATGCGCATAGGCATGAATGAGCGAATACTGTTATGCCCAGGTGTAAGGATGAATATTCATTTGTGTTGCAGGGAGTGGTTGTGTTAAGTAGACCCAAGCCAGATACACTGACGGTCAATAAGCAAGCAGCGGATGATAGATTTGATAGATCTTTGACAGAGTTGAGGTTGTATGCGGAAAGGGATGGTACTTTATTAAATCCAGGAGAAGCGTTGGCACGCTTGGAGATGCTTGTCGATGCTGCGATGGACATAAGACATAAAGACTATCTGAAGTACATAGGAATGTTACTGGTTATGCGTAAGGAGAGACAGTCACCTGCGATGCCTCAGATGCTACTCGCTTTAATTGGATTGAGTGAACATGCGGAAATATTAGAAAAAATAGCTAAAGTCAAAAAGGCGACTGGTTATACAAGTACTAATTCTAGTATAGGTCCTAGAGAAAGGAAGGAAAGGTCGAATTTGTGTTGCTGGAGATGTAATCGGATAGGTCACATTGCTAGATACTGTTATGCTAGACTTGATAGATATTATGGTTACGAGAGATATGATAGAAGAAGAGATAGAGGCACTTCCAGAAGAGATGAAAAATAAATGACCAGATGATTGATAAGTCAAAACTGATATTTTGTCAAAGTGAAACAGAAGAAATGTACACAGGATCGCTTTTGGCGGTGTCCTGGTTTATTTCTGTAATATCATTCCTTTGTATAATAAATGAGCCGTACGAGGAGTTGATTTCTAATGTTTGGAGGAGAGATTAATGTGAGATTGTGAATGATATAGAGTGCCTGAACAGGAAATATATGTATATGTGTTTAAAATGGGAGTTAAAAAAAACCAAAAACAACTTGGGCGTGTCTGGGGGAGGTACACTGTATTCTAAATTACAGTCCCTCCTGTTTGAACCAGGTGGGGGCTTGTGCCCTATGCCCGTGTTAATTTTATGATATACCCTGTAAAATTAAGGGTGTTTTATTCTGAAATGATCCATATCCTCCATCCTCTTTAATAATGTTTATGGATGTATGTTCCAGCTATTCCGGAATGGGAGAGGGCGATACATGTGGACCCCACATGGGCTTATGGTTGTTATATCTCCAGAGAAACGAGATGGACCACTTGGAATGGTAGTCCAGGTACTCATACTGTGCTTTCCCATCCGGAAGTAGTATTGAAAGAAGGGTTGAAAGTTTCTGCTCGTGATCTGCGTTTCAGAGACCCGGCGTATTTTAGAGCAGGAGGACTTCATGAAAGGAGTGAAAAGTGGTCAGAAATACTGCAAAATCAGGATAATAGGAAAATGGTCGGACAATGGATAAACAATTTTGTGTCCGTTTTTGAGTTCGTTGTGCCATATAAAGGCATATTTTTTTGAAAGTATTACGATCGTGGTTTTCCACCTAGCATTTATCTGCCAAACAATCCTGTATGTAGGCATTATACAGAGTTTATAAGTAAAACTTTGCTGGATAGAGTTCAATCAGGGTCAATTGAGATTTGGGGAAAGGTTGGAAAAGTGTTGCTTCCCAATATAGTAATGCCATTAACGGTAGAGCCAACAAAGCCAAGGGTATGTCACGACCAAAGATACTTGAAATAGTGGATGAAAGACCTACCATTTAAATTGGATCTAATTACGAATCTACCGAGATATTTAGAGAGAGGGCATTATCAGACAAAAACGGATGACAAAAGTGGCTATGACCATATATTCCTTACGCGATCAAGTCGGGCTTTGATGGGTATCCAGTGGGGAGGTTACTGGTATGTTGCCGCCACCTTGCCTTTTGGTTGGAAATGTTCCCCCTATATCTACCAAACCATAGGTCTAGCGGCCGTGAATGAGATACGTCGTTTGGGAGTACCTTCTTTCTTGTATATAGATGATAGGCATGCAGGTCAGTTGATGGAGAATGGTGAAAACCTACCAGATTTTGAAAGGGCTGACGCAGCAGGTTTTATCAAGTGCTACATCTTGATTGAATTAGGCTATACTTTGAATTTAGGGAAATGTGTGCTGCAGCCAACCCAACACATTGAATACCTTGGCTTCGGGGCTGATACAACGCGTACAGGTCAGCATTTATATTGCCCCCTTTAAAGAAACAGAAATTTGCTGATCTCAGGGAAAGTATTCTGGGAAAGAAAGTGGTGTCGATCAAAACAATGCACCGATTTGTAGGGAAATGCGTTTCTTTCACGATAGCGATACCGGCGGCAAGGCCTTATGTTAGAGCAATAACCAGGGAAATTGCAAAAGCAGACAAATTAGGAACACAGATAGCTGTCAGAGGGGATCTTAGAGAGGAAGTCATAGGATGGAGGAAAATAGATAGTGGTAGGGATTGGTCGTGTTGGAAACAGGAGAGGCACGTCACAGTATCCTTAGCAAGTGATGCGTCTCTAGGGGGCTGGGGAGGCACTATTTATGCGAATGGAAATGAGATAACGTGCGACTATTGGGGTAGAAACTTCCAAGGCAAATCCATTGCACACAAGGAGATTATGGCTCTAGATAATGTGCTACAGGCGAACAGTGATCTAATGAAGAATAAGAGAGTGAAAGCCCAAGTTGACAATCAGGTAACAATGTATGGGTGGAAAAATATGGGAACACAGAGTGCTGAAGCTTACGAGGCTCTGCGTCAATTATATAGTACAGTGGAGAAACTCGATATTCTTCTTGATATAGAGTATATCCCATCGGCTGAGAATCCGGCCGACAGACCATCACGGAGGGTGTCAGCAGCTGATTCTAGATTATTAGCTAGATATTGGAATAGGATAGAACATGAGTTTGGTCCCCATACAGTTGACCTGATGGCCCTCGACTCAAATGCTCAAAGGGGCACAGATGGAACCCTTTAAAACATTATACCCCATGGAAAACTCCTAACTCGGCAGGGGTGGACGTATTCACTCGGGAAATTAAGGGAGAGAATAGTTATGTATTCCCACCTTTCTTCATGATAGGGCCTGTATTACGATTTTTGGAAGAGGAGAGAGCATTAGCTACCATCGTAGTCGCCTTGACATTGCCACGCCTATACTGGTGGCCAATAGTGGAAAGAAAATCATGTAGCTTTATCCGGCTGGGTTTGGCCGGTGAAAAAGTTTGGGAGGTCCCAACAAAAACAGGATGCTGGATGCCAGTCCCCTCTGTATACGATATCTTTGCATGCCGACTTGATTTCAGGAAAACGTAGGGTTTAACAAAAAAAAAAAAAAAAAAGAGAAAATAATGATACAAAACTCGTTTGTTAACTTTGTCAATGAAATGATTAGATGTGTACAGAGAATCATGGTTGATTAGGCATGGTGTAGAAAACAGTCGAAATGGAGGATAAGGTTGTGGCTAGAATATGGTAAAGCCGACTCCAACATTACTGGGTACTTATTGATTTATCATAGTCTATTAATTCTAAATGAATAAAGTAATGCGTGTGAAATCATTTTTTTTTTCACATTCTGTCCTTCACAGAGACTAAATCATGGTATACTAGGAGCCCCTCGTCTATGGTTACCGGCAGAGAATTGTCGGGAATGTCACTATCCTGTGGAGTCCCACAGGGGTCTGTACTGGGACCCACTCTTTTTCTCATTTATGTCAATGACCTGGCAAAGTGTACAGATTTCTTTGATAGTCGCCTATTTGCTGATCAATGATACTAGTTTATTTCATTCTTTTGACTCAAGTGAAGTCATAAATTTACATTATGTCAATGAAAAGTTACAGCATGTAGTTGACTGGTGTAGTAATAAACTAACAATAAATACAAAAAAGACTGAGTATGTAATATTCTGGGGTAAAGTAGACTAGTACAATGCCAAGGCATAATCAGTATTAAAGGGGAACAAATTTATGAAGTTCAAAGCACTCAATATATTGGGGTTGACCTAGATAATAAACTTACCTGGAAAGAACATACAAATAAAGTTAACAAAATAATAAGTTCTAAGGCAGGTATATTATATAAAATTAAGCACATTGTCCCCCAACCAATATTGTTACTACTTTATAATTGTTTCATTTTACCACATATCTCTTACTCGTTAGAAGTATGGGGAATACGTACGCAACTTACCTTAAGCCTATATATCTTACCCAAAAACGAATAGTACGTACTCTTACAAACTCCAACAGATTTGAGCACACACAACCATTGTCGCATGAGTAGGAAATTCTTGATGTCTTTAAGCAATATACTTATCAAACTGTACTTTTTGTTTATGATAATATAAGTGGAAATTTTCCTTCAGACATTCCTTGTTACTTTTCAAGCATTCAACATCTGTATCCTACTCGGTCGAAAGACAAGGGAAATCTTCTCATCCCTAAATATACCACTAATATAGGACAGTGTTCAATGAAATACTCTGGTGTTACACTCTGGAACCAAATCCCAGAAAGTATAAGATCTTTGAGATCTAAGTCAAAAGTTAAAAGAGACCTGAAACGTCATCTCTTGTTTATCTGACAGGTTTCTTCTCTTTCATGTATATTTTCTACGACAACGTTTATGTACTTACATTGACATAGAATTTATTTCAAATATCGAGGATAGGTCACAATGTTTAACATGACGCCCTATGGCAAAATGATAGATTCAGCAATTGTGAATGGTAGGGGGCTGGACTCGATTTGTATGATACTATTTTCTAGTCCCTACCCAATTTACTAATCCTTAATGTGTCTGTATTTTTCTTTTTCTTTTCTGTTCTATTGGGAAATAAAATATCCTAATATTCTATCTGAATGATGTCACTTTTAATTTTTGTCAACAATATGGAAGTGCAAAACTGTTCCAAGATGAACCCCGCCCTCTATAGTCGGCTAGGCTATCAATATTGGTATCGTTGATGATAGAATCAATGAAATCCAGGCAAAGGTGAGATCAACACCGTACAGCGAGCGAAAATTCCAGTTACAAGGAGAAGTTGAAGATTTCTTTGCTGGCCTCAGTCCAACTGAGACAATCATGTCGGCGTCACCAAAAGATGTTCTGCGGTTTCTAGTTTGGAAAGACGCAAAAGGTCGTACAATTGTTCATAGTTCAGATTGCACAGAAAATGATCAGTGCACATGCCCTCGTCACTTAGCATTTAAAACAGTAGATTCGTATATTGGTCAAAAAAGGGGCGTGGAGGAGAATGGGACAAACGATTGGGTTTGGGTAATCAAGCAGTATATAGAACGGTAAAGGATTATTTAAAGGCAGTAACAGAGGAGCAACTCAAACAGAACTTGATACCGAAACAGACACTTCCCATCAGGACTGAAAAGGTTAGCAAGGTAATAGAATGCATAAATTTGGAAATTGATAGGTTCCCAAACATTGAGCCGTATCGAGCGTTTATATTGGCAAGAGACAGAGCACTTTTCCTCACGTTACTGTTTACAGGAGACAGAGCAGGGGATCTTTTAATAACCAAGACCGAAAACGTTATGAAGTTACCGAATGGAGCGCTATTGATTAATCATGTATGGGGAAAAACTTTACGAGATGGAACAGTGAGGCCATCGGTATTACATGTATATGAAAACCAAAATAGCTTGTTATGCCCAGTGAAGGCTATTAAAGAATACATTGATATTTCAAAGGCAGTAAGTATCACCCTGAGTCCCGGCTTCCGCTCAACCTCTAGGGATAGAAAAGTGGAAGATGCTCCCATGGCAACAAATACGGCAAATGCTAGGTTAAAATACTACATGGGGAAAACAGGGACTTATGAGGGTGAGACCATACACAGTTTTCACAGTTCCTGTGCAATTGCTCTTGCTCTGTCAGGTTCACCCCTCCCAGATATTATGCAACATATAGGGTGGTCAAATAAATCGACAGCATCTTATTACATGCAGTTATCTAAGGTGATGTTACCATTCTCCCCAGCCGTTAAACTGCAACAAGAATCAATTGGAGAAGCACACAGTATGTATCAAAGTTGTAATGAACTCACTGGTGCATCCTTAGCATTTCCTCCATCTGCTGTTTGTGAATGTGAGCGCGAATAGGTTGTAATTGTATGTGAATATATATGCTGTTTGAGAATACTCACTAGGTTAGACTACATTTGTATGGATGAATAATAAATAATTTCCTCTTGTATTTCTCTGAGTCGTAATTGCTTAAGGGGTAGAGGTTGGTTGATGAGTATTGGAGAGAAAGACGAGTGTGGGAGTGGATAACTGAGGGAAACTAAGGGGGTACAGAGGACTCTTGACCACTCCACTACTAAATCAAACCAGACAACACTACGCAGTGTAGATGGGGAGCTAGCTACACTGCATAGTGATTGGTTGACAAAATATGAATATGCATATTAAGGATATATAAAGGGCTAACCCAGGTGTAGTGATATGCTTTCTCGCTGTGAAGAAGATCAACAGCGCCCGCCCACCCCACTCCGTACTTAAGTATGATTGTTATTCCATATAGAGTTGTAGTATTACTGTGGATGACATGCGAGGTACCACGGGCCAATCTACTGGTCAACTAACAATCCCATTCCAGAGGACTCTTGACCACTCCACTACTAAATCAAACCAGACAACACTACGCAGTGTAGATGGGGAGCTGACCACACTAAACTCCGCTGGACGTGGACTCTGAGAGACACCTTGGGTAAACCTGAACATTGCAACGCTGTGAGCAAGCCTGAACATTGAGACACTGTGAGAAAGCCTGAACATTGAGATACTGTGTGCAACCGTGTGATATTGAACTGCCAAGGACTCGACAGCCTGCAACAAGCCATTAGCAAGAGTAGCTCGTGGCAAGTTGTATGAAACCACCACCCATTTGTAACTCGTTACATGTTCTATGTCCTTGTGTTGCCTTTACGGTTTTATGCTGTGTCGTGTCGTTCTATTTTCTGATATATTTCATACATACAGTGCACCTTGTTGTCTGCTTAGCAGTCACGATACTGGTGACTATCTCTTTATGATATTTTGTGTGCTATAGTACCATATGCATATGATTTGAGCTTCAGAAATAAATACGCTCATAAACTCGGAAACCTGTTTGTCTTGATTTTACACTTTCACTGGGGGTCCCAAAGAGAAAAGAACCCAGTCACAAAGGTTTGTGTAGGCGGACTTCTGCACTATCGGGAAAACAACCAAGCCTTGTGACACTATGATCAATTTTAATGGTATATTCCTCATATTTTATTTGTGCGACACAATAAAAGTTCTTGACTGCATAACTCCCATGACAGCACTTCCGGCAAAGGTCAAAGACATAGATCAATGATCTACTACTGATGAGTATGACATCGCTGCTTTGATTGGCTGAGAGGTCTTTATTTACATTTGGCTTGTGAACTATTGTAACATCTATAGTAAAATCCCTGCAACCCAATAAATGGAGATGCTGATATTCTAAATTTAATATATACAGTAGGAAAATGTAAATTTGTAAATATGGTTAAAATTATGCATTGTACTGTACATTATAATCCCAATTACAATATAGTATTTTGCATACAAGTAAGCAATACATACGCTTTCCAGGAATCTGGTTTGAGTAAATCCGCTTCGACAAGTTCAAGTTGGTGTTTGGCATCAGGGCATAAATTTCGCAAAGGTTCAACTTTTGCTTTATTTTCCAGGCTCCGTACGGTACCTCTGACACGATAGCCTGCCCTCAAGAGTTGCTGGGTAACGTGGGCTGCAACGTACCCAGATGCTCCAGTCACCAAGACCACTGATTGATCAAAGGTTAAAGTATAAGGTAAGTAAAGTACAGTACTCTGTATTTGAAAACTGAAATATGAACTTTAAAACTGAACTGTTGAAAATCGTAACACAAATTAAGTCACCACTAGACAAACTGAAAAAAAGCACCCCACATTATCAACTTACCATTATGACCCTGACACACAAGTATTCAGTGTTGCATGTTTTCATGTGCATGTAAGTATTTCAATATGCTGTCAACTTGACATAATATAGACTGTAAACTTCAATGAGGAACAGTCATACCTGATGACGAGGTGTGTGCAGGCTGCCAGGACAAGTACGTAGAGCACAATGTCACTAAATTTGCTTTCAAAAGTAAAAGTAGCTGACAGTGCTTGTGTCATACAGACATCATGATTGTACAATTTGAACAATTTGGTAGACCATTTTCTTCCCTGTCTAACACAAAGGCAGTTTGTCATGAAAGGAAAAGAAAGCTAATTGTGCCATTTCCTATCAGTTCAAGCTGAGTGAAAGTTGCTGACACTTATTCTATGTTTCAAATGAATGTCATGAATATGTTTTGAAATGTCATTATCTAAAAATGAATTTTGTTTGATCCTTGTTTTTCTATTTTTTATATTGCATCATAAAAAGGGTGACACACCCTTTCTGATGGTACCGTATATCTTTCAGAGTCGCTTTTTGTGATATCAAGGATACATGGCCTATTTGCATAAAGTCACTCAGTTTATAAAAGAGATGTCGACGCATGAAACTTAAAAATTACCCCTTTTCTGGATGAGAATTGATAACTTTCTTTGTGACCTCCAGACGAGATACCACTCCCATGCCAGCTTGCTTTCCCATGACAAATATAAACATTGTCACAATGTAACCAGAGCCGCTGTCCCTACCTACATGAAATCACGGTCCCTCCACAAAAGGAGTGACCGTGGTGAAATGCACTGCAAATCTAGATCTCATACAAAAGCTTAAATGATATGAGGTCCATCCTTTACACTGTGTATATATATAATTATTATTATTACTAAAAGCTGGGTTTGGCATTCACAAATATTTTAGAAGTACTTTTTTCCTGAAGGCAATTAATGTTATGAAAATTGATACGTCACTTGAAATCAGTTCTCTTGATTTGATGAAATCCACCTTTAGTAATAACTCTCATGCACGATGTTTTTACCTGCATCTCTTGAATATGCATTTATGTGGTAGATGGGAGGGTTACACTGATTTAGTATCACGTGTTAATAGAATTTGTGTCAGAAATGGTATATCACTTTTGCGTTATATTTTTGACAAGTGATATTCTCAGTCGATCCGTAAAAATATGAAGACATGTTCAAGGCCAGATATGGGCTGACTGACAGCATTCGCCAGTTGTTGCTTGCAAAAGATTTACACAGTCGTTATCTTCTTAATATGTTATTAAGACCATTTTAAATTTGGTTTTCTTTTGTCTTGTACAGAGAGTTTTCATTTAATACCTGATTTTTAAATTGTCATTGTATCAGTTTTTGTATTTCTCTTCTTTTGAAGGCTTTATAATAAAATAACAATAACAATAATAATTATATTCAGCCATGGATGTGAGAGTTCGGAGAAATCATGACAAAAGCGACCATCACCTAGGGTATACAGTGTACATGGTACCTTTACTGTAGGCTGTACCATGGAGGTGTCTCCGCTACTGCCTCCATGGCTACACAACGGTTACTCTGTCGGGTCGAGCATGTAGCGGAGTGGCTGCAGTACAGCAGCTCGAGGTTTTACGGCAAATTGCCGTCCGACCCAAATACCCATACAAAACCTCGAGCTACTGTACTGCAGCTAGGAGCGGAGGTAAAAAAAAGTTATCTCGTGAGCGAGGCATACACATTCATTGTACATGCGTTACGTTGGAGATCGACGACTGGAAAGAATTGATAAAATCGCGCGGCTGACACAATCACTATCTAGGATAATACCTTAATCTCTCGAAGACAACGACAAGCTACGAGCATAGAAAATGTATGAACTTACTGTTGACTCCACCTGCAGCGACCGCTGCTCCTGCTTCCGCCATATTGGACCCCGCCCTCTAGCATGAAAAACTCGTGGGGTCATAAGGTCACCAGACCGGCCACGGTGACCCGAGTGAGTGGGCGGCTTTGCCACAAACAGCAGATCAAGGGGAAAACCTGGCAGAAATACGCTTGAACACTCTTGAAGGGTATAAATAGGGAAACGATTCAGCCACAAGGGGAGAGGAGTGGCTTATGTATACATTTACGCACATTTATGCTTCCAAGGCCAACGCTTAGGATGTGAAAACACATCGGGGTGGGTCGTGAGGGGTGGGGGGGGGGGTGGATAGAAAATTTCCTTTTGATTGCTTTTTACGTAGCCTCCTCACAACTACAAAATTGGAGTACCCTTCCAACACATATTTTTTAAGCCCTCTCCCCCCCCCCCCCCCCCAATAAATTAAGCTCTTAGGCCTATATCAATATTAGGCCTATATCATATCGGTGAACTGCACATTTATTTTTTTGGTTTGTAAATGGTAAAATAAGCTTGTCAATCATAAAAAAAGCAAAACTGATCACTGGAAAAACGGAAACTGACCCACTTCACCTCACAAAAACATGTGTACACTGGTACACTGTTGCATCGCATACAACATATATGTCTCGTTGTCCTTTGGTCTGCCACTGATTCTCGCAAAAAATCATCTTTCTTTCTCGAGACCATATCAGAGAATTGTCTTGGATGATCCACGCCCTGTTACAACCGATAACGTAGTAACTAACCGATAACGTATCAAACCCGATAACGTAGTAAAAATTTACCGATAACGTAGTAAATCAACCGATAACGTAGTAACGAACCGATAACGTAGTAAATTTTTCTAACCGATAACGTAGTAAAAATTTACCGATAACGTAGTAATTTTACCTAACCGATAACGTATCAACAAATTTACCGATAACGTATCAATGAACCAATAACGGATTAAATCAACTGATAACGTAGAAAAGTCAACCAATACCGCATCAAAACAACCAATAACGTATCAATTAACTGATAATATCTGATTAAGCGATTCATTAGGAGCGATAGATCGATCGATTTATAGATAAATAGGTATTAGATAGATAGATAGATAGATAGATAGATAGATAGATAGATAGATAGATAGATAGATAGATAGATAAATATATACGATAAATAAATCAATCACTCAATCGATAGATCGATTGATCTATCTATCGATGTTTGATAGATGGTCGATCGATCGATCAATCGATCGATAGATAATTAATTGGCAGATCGATCGATAGAACAAAGGATTCATCATTCGATAGCAAGATAGATGAATTAATCGATTGATCGATCGATCGGTTCGATAATTGGTCAATAGATAGATAGATCGATTTGTTATCATATCGTCTCGTACGCATTGGTCAATAGATAGATCGATTTGTTATCATATTGTCTCGTACGCAATTTTCCGCTTAGCATTAATTGTCACAAATTTCTGCAGCAAATGTGGTTTCGACTGTTTTCATGGTAGTACGAACGAGTAAGTTGATCTAAGTGTTGTTAAACTACTGGAATAGGTTTGGGAAGTTGTTTCTAGTCTTGCTATGTAGCTATACAGTTTAGTTCTAGTTGGGTAAAATTCAAAGAGATAGTATAAGTACCGCAATCACCGACAGCCAACATAGCAAATTTCGCACACATATTGTATACGTCACCGATAGAAGTAACTGCGTATTAGTGATTAACCAAAGAACATTAATGAGTCATTCGTACAATTGACGATTTTTCGTGTTATTGAAAATCTCCATCGGGTGTATTTGAAAAAGGTAACCATATCAGTGATTAATATGCAGGAACCTGCAATATAAATGTATGAGTGAACTCTGGTAAGGCCAAGAAAAATAAAAAGCTCGTTTCTCATCTTACACATATTGCAAAAATGATGCGGTGACGCGGGTTTCTTTTCTCCTCATTTTTTTTATTCTTCAACCAACAAGAACGCGCAAAAAACATGAAAACGACACAGGAATGCACGCAGAAATATATGCACAGCTGTGTTGCTTTAGTATTTTTGTATAGCAACAGTTCTGTTGACTTTTAGTGCAGCAGTGCACAGTTTTGTCAATTTAATATAACAGTGACGTATGTGTACAGTTCTGAATGGAATGTTATAGTGTCAGTTATTTTGTTTACAGTTCTGTTTTATACAGCACTGTGTTATGCATCGCGTATTTTTGCGGGTTTTTAAAATTTTATTTCCTCATGAGCAGAAAAAGGTTGAAGTGGGGTCTGAATTGACACGCGCGAGGATGAGAAACAAACTTTTTATTTAAATTGGCCTATGCGTTTTTTTTCTATCAGCTCTGTAATATAATACTCAATAATTTTGCGATGTCTTCGTAATCCTAATTCAAATAAGATATGACTTGACGTGAATCACGACAGAAAGGATAAAAAGGAATGAAAAGCAATATGTTGTCTTCAAAATCTGTTGACTTGGCTTGCTTACATGAGTAACTTGCAAAATTAATGAATTGTAATTATAAGGAATTCAATTGAGCAATGACTCCAGATTTACCTGTAATTCAATCCAAGAATGAGAGTGCCATTGTAAGCTTATTGTCATTTTGATATACTGACGTTGTAAATAACGAAATTTCATAATCGGTCATGTTGAAAACTTTTTTCCAAGTCCTATACCAACTTAGAAAGTGTATCGATAAAGACACTCACATGTGTTTGTATCTTGAATTCATCCTGCAGGAATATTTATTAATTAGTTCGCATTTCCCAATTGATGAAATTCGATTCGTGATGTCTGAGTAATATCACGATTGTAACTCTGAAGGTGTAACTGATTGACTATATATAAAAAAGAAAGATACAACACTCATTAATAATCAATTAGTTTCCATTTATTTATACATTATCGGTCGGTTGATAATTTATTTGTTGACTTGCAATTGGTGCATTTTCAGTTGATTGGAATCTTTACTCTTTGACTTATCTAGGTTATTGGTTGGCTTGATACATAATTGGTTGATTTGATACGTCATCGGTTACTTTGATAAGTTATTTTTCTCTCGGGCACATTATTGGTTGATTTGATACACTATCAATCGATCGATCTATCTATCCATCTATATATATATATATATATATATATATATATATATATATATATATACATACACACACACACACCAATCGTTCTACTAGTCAAGCAATCGATCAATTCATTCAATCATTCAGTCGATCGATTGATTGATATATCAGTACATCGATAGATCAATCGGTCGATCTATCGATTGATCAATCGATCGATCGAGTATACATCTATCCCTAAGAATATATTTCCATGATTCATTTGATCCAATACATTGTCAGTTGATATGATACGTTATCGGTAAATTTGTTGATACGTTATCGGTCAGAAAAAATACTACGTTATCGGTAAATTTTTACTACGTTATCGGTTAGAACAAATTACTACGTTATCGGTTCTTTACTACGTTATCGGTTGATTTACTACGTTATCGGTAAATTTATACTACCTTATCGGGTTTGCTACGTTATCGGTTAGTTACTACGTTATCGGTTGTTACACGCCCCAGGGGGAACTGTATACGTTTAATGTTCAACTACTCATAGCATCGTGTCGTTTTACCTCCATGCTCATCGTCAGCCCATTCTGTGCATTCTGTTGCACTTTCACTCTGCTCTGTCACCCGATATGAATGTACAGAGAGGGCCGACATAATCTGTCATAACCAACATGTACTAATCAGTCAGACCACATTACTGGTGTAGATTGCAATAATCCTTAATGTGCTAATGTCAAATATTTGTCGCCTTTGTAAAATATAGGGTCCTAACGCAGACAATTTTTTTTCAGAACCAGACATTTAAAATTTTTTAAATTTTTTCACCTTTTTCCAAAACTTTTGATCAAAAACAGCGGCTAATAAAAAAGTTATGCTAGTTTTAAACTTTGTCCACACCATCGAAAACAAATTGCAGAAAATTGATAAAAATTGGTAAAATATTCTACTGACATTTTTGTGGGAAAAATACATTGCAAATCATTCTGCACATTAATGTGTGGTTCTCTCTGACGTGTATTAAAACTCACTGTGTATCTTAAATTGTACTTTGTGGAGGTAATTCAACCTATGACTGAAATTTTCTTTCTCTCGAATTTACTGTACAGATTTAATTTCATAATAAAATGACAATGTTTCAGAATGAGTCACCAAAATTAAGAATTTATTTGCCAATAATAGTGTTGGCACTATTGTCAAACAGTTACATTGAAGTGAACACCTAGTCCCAGTAACTCTCTCAATTCTGATTGGTTCAATAAAAATCATAATGTCCACGGTTCAAGTTCACCGAGGCAAATGGGGATGGGAAGAAACAAACACCCAAACACAATTCGACGTGAAAGTGTTACAGAATTCAACCAGTTTCTAGACGAGAGTAAGCTTAGAATACAGCTAAACAAACAAACAAACAAACAAACAAACAAACAAACAAATTAATCAAATTAATATAAACTTCAATGGACATGATCCTGCAACATTTCCACAGACAGTAGAGTATTTGAATATTGCTTTATTGTTTGCGTTTCAGAAAACCGGGCCTATGGTGTCAGGTGCATCATTTCTTAGGTCCCCTGTATTTTGCGGTCTTTTTCACAAAGCCTCCTTCAATTGTACTGTAACCCATCTCAACGACGGTGTCTTCGAGTTTCCGGGGCTGGATCTGCAGAATCTGAGTCATCTGTGTTGATAAAATACACAGAATTAGGCCTCAGGGAAAAATCGTGTCCCTCGGTTTTTCTTTTGCAAAGTTACATGTAGTGCAGCAAGCGATTTCATTTTTAATGTCTTTGACGAACAAGCAAAATCTCCAACTGTCCAAAATAATAGTGGCATTATGTACAGGCAGTGCTCTTAGAATAAAACAAAAGTCTGTAAAAATATGCACAAGGAAAATGCCCTAAAAGTAACTGCAGTATATGTCTTTTCAGTTAACGTCCTCGAGATGGAGTCTGACATTTGCTATGATGTTTTAACCTCTTTGCCAATGTAACGACACAATTTTCACAATGTAGCCTCATGACACTGTACTGTGATTGGCTAAAGTAGAAGTGGCCAGTCCAGGAAACAATTTTAATATTCCTCCTGCCGGCCTTATTATCATGAGGGACGCCACTCGATATCTTGGTGCGCCACTACAGTCTTAATTTGGTTAGTTCTGACACGATTTCGCAACAATAAATGGTTTTGAAGAACGATTCTTATTTACAATTAACTTATGAATGAAATACTATCGGTCGTATCAACATTTAAAGCACGGTTATTCCCATTTAATTTTTATAAAACATTTTAGGTACTAGTGTACACGCAATATTTTTTCGGAAGGTGTCTGCTATAGTCAACTCGTTTGAATTTGGTTAAATCACGGAGTGGGTTCGAGCATTAAGTTATTCAGTCGATTTTGTAGATGATAATTGATCAACTTATGCAATAATTTCAAAATTAGCAAACAAATACCTCTGATTTGTGGTTCTACCGTAATCATAAGCACGGCGGCCTACTACAAATTGACACGGCTAAACATTAGCACTTGTGTAACCCGCCATGATTAAAAACTTTAATAATGCAAAAAATCGATCCCTCAAAACCAAAATTGTGTTTTTGTAACTTACCCTTGTGTTGTCAAATCTAGTAACCTTTCCTATGGCTGGCAACATAATTTTCACCTTAGAGTCAAAAAGACTCAGTATTCGGAGACCAAATTTTGGAAAAGTTAAAGTCGGAGGATTATAGCCTGTAAACGTTAAAATGGAAAAAATCTCGTTGACTCCAGCAGTGTCACATAGTTGGTTATTTCTTCCCGAAAAACCTGAAAAATCAGTATTATGTCACGAAGCCTCCACAAATCATCAGACACTTCGAATAGTTACTAGCGCTTCTATAACTGTAACAAATAAGCTTATGCCCGCTTTCCATTTCTTATTCCGTGCCGACTTATCGATATCACCAACCCGGTCTTCGTGAAAGAATAGTTATACCGACTTAGAGGTTTTAGATGAACAACCTTTTCCATGGTCAGCTGGATTACATGTATTATTAATCTATGTAATTGTGTGATGTCACATTGTCCTAAAATTAACATCAAATTAAACAAACCTTGCGATTTGAACTCCTTCTGTAAGAACACTGCTATGTCCTTCATCCAAAGATTGCCAGCCACCAAGACGTGTCTGTTTCCTATGGAAAAATGAACATTCGGAACTTTTTAGATCAATCAAAATTAATCTAATCAAATATATTTTACCATGTGCTAAATCGCCTTTAAGGTGTTTTTGTAGAATTGCTCCTCCAGAAGAATTGATAAATTCATTCTGGAGGTTAATGCTTATTGTCATATCTGCATTGAGAAATGCGTTCAAACGTTTACAATACGATTTTTATACATTGTACGCCACGTTTTGTTTCTCCTGCGACCTTAGTCTGATTGATTTGGTAGATAGCCATTCATTTACAGCAACCCAGGGAATTTAAAACGACAACTATTCTCTGGCTATTTGGAAAACATTCAATAGGAAGAATGACAAGTATGACTTTTGACTCCACATTAGCACTTTTAATCCACCATTTAGAATATGTAGTTTTTTGACTTAAGTATTGGCTCAAAATGGACAGTTTTGGACCCGTATAGAAAATTGTAGTCGTTTGAATTGTTCCGATTCGGGACAGACTGACCGGGATACAACAAAGTACATCACCGTCAAAGTCCGCAGGTATAGCGCTCCCTTCCCAGAGCGAGGACTTCTTATCATACTGATATTGGTATCTCCTTTACCTGCAGCTTCTGATGACGTCATTGCCATGATATGTGCGGCAGCAACATCTCTGACGTCAACGCATGAAATGTTCACCCCTGGAACAGCTGGCATTTCTTTCAGCAACAGAGTTTTTAGAATTTCGATCGACGTGCAGAAGGAACCGCTTAGGATAGGTCCCATAACAAAGCCAGGGTTAATCACTGCCAGTTCAAACTTTTGTCCCTCTACAAAAAATTGAATGAGAGAATGGATCACACATGGAAGATATTTTGTCGTACGTCAAGAGATGTTTCATATGGCGAATGACATTATTAAAACATTTATTTTGACAGCACTTTTTGACATGAAATTCAAATGGTAAAATGTCATGAGACAGCTACGTGCACGTCCAATTAACTTGAATGGGAAATTGATGACTATTAGATGTAAATAAAACCTTTGGAACGAATAGAGAGCATTGTACCCCTGAACTTCATTTTGATTGTGAAATCGTATCACTGCTATAGGTGAAAACATGGACATTACAGGGGAAGCCCTGTACTGGCTATCATGAAAACAACAAAAGCAGTTTGTGCGGGACTGTAAATCTTTTGTTGACTTACATTTATTCTTTAGCAAGGATTTTTTGTCTTTTAAGAAGCAGGGTAATACCGATGATGCAGACTTACAAAGTATGTGGGCTTTTACTATCATAACAGAGTAAACTGGCCGGCAAAATACTTCAGTAGACAGTCGCGTTGATGGAGGGATGAACGTAAAGCCCACATTGGCCAGCCAGTAACTGCGGTGTACGCCGCCCAAGAGAAGCAAATAGACAAATGCCATTCGCGACTTGTGGGATGGTCAACTTTTGATGGCGTTTTCACGCTTGTATGGTAATGTTTGAGGATCCCAACTACAACTTTCACTGGCATTTAGGAAAAATCAGTCAACATAGACAAAGTTCTCGTTGTTGGAAGTTATACACGAAATATCAATAAAATAGATTTATATTTCGTGAATGACAAAACATGTAGCTACTGAGCATTTCGCAAATCTTTGACAAACTTCTTCATCTTTTATATGGTGCACATTACCTCACGAGATATGTTTTTTTTAACTTTTGTAAATTTTGTTTACAAGACATAACTGTTGATGTGTCAAACCTGGTAGATTGTTCACAAACTCCCATGCTGCCTTTTCTGCCAGGGTCTTACTCTTTGCGTAGGCGTCAACACTTGGTAAGCTAGTGTCCGTCCAATCATTCTCGTTGTAAATGTGGTTAGGGTTTTGCCCAAATTCCCCTGAAAAATCAGAGAGTCACATCAGTCAACAAATCAAGCGGATTCGGATCATTCTATTCCCACTTTCCGGTATAAAGCAAAATATCCACCATAGACTTGCTACAAATATCCCAATGTCTTTTTCTCCTCGCTATAAGTATTTCGAAATTCCAATGTTTTGGCCTTTGCAATCACAATAGTGTACAATATGCGATATTATTGTTGAAAATGAATTCTAGTCCCGACTAAAATTCAGTTGTACAACAATAACATTCAACATTATTTTATTTTATTATTATTACTTGTCTAACAGGCGAACACCCATTAGTATGAGGTACCCATAATCCACTACCCAATGGAGCACTGAGGAGTAAAGTGCCCAAGTCTAATCGATCAACCACATTAGGCTTTGTTCAATTGCATAAAAAATCTACATAAATTAGTATTCAGAACGTACTTCAGCCAATCACGCCACTGGATCTACGCGTCAATCGACTAATTTCTCGCCCTTTGTTATGAAAATCATGACCTTTTCTTTCCAAATGTAGATTTCGGGGTCAAAATCTCTATTTGGGAATACCCAGCCATATGCAAATGAACAACTCCTAATATGGTTGATCGATCAGACTGTGCCTTGCTCAAGCAAGGGACCAACACTGTCCTTGAGTATTTTCATCTCTTTACGTTTAAATACCACCTAATATGAAGGCAATGCGAAAATAATCCTGCTTTTTCCATTTATATTTAAAAAGCTACGTTAAACTGCCATACAAACGTAAAATTAGTTATTAAACTTGAGCTTCATCCAAATTACTAATTTGCAAACATACTTTCATTGAAAGAAAACATCCTCAAAATTTTCGGTCTACCTATACACCAAATACTAAGATGGTAGGTGTGGCACTTTGAGTGTGACGGACATACATACATACATACATACATACATACATACATACATACATACATCCATCCATCCATCCATCCATCCATCCATCCATCCATCCATCCATCCATCCATCCATACATACATACATACATACATACATACATACATACATACATACATACATACATACATACATACATACATACATACATACAGACGCCACCAACTCATGATAAGCTCTTTTTGGTATTTATATACATACCAAATATGAGCTCACCTCATTTGTATATTTTTGACACTGACATGTTCATTTGAACAACGTCACATCTCAACCCCTGGGTCTACCTATACACCAAATACTAAGATGGTAGGTGTGGCACTTTGAGTGTGACGGACATACATACATACATACATACATACATACATACATACATACATACATACATACATACATACATACATACATACATACATACATACATACATACATACATACATACAGACGCCACCAACTCATGATAAGCTCTTTTTGGTATTTATATACATACCAAATATGAGCTAAAAATTACAAAGTATTGGCTGTTCTAAAACATCTGAACAAATTTAAATAGGAACTTCATGTCAACTTTAACATCATTTAGATTATTTTCATCAAACACTGTAAAATTTTAGTACACTACATTTAAAAGCAATCAAGTCAAGTTGGTGTTTTAGCAGGCACATTATTCACCGGAGAAGAAAGGGACAGACTCGTCAAGACTACTGGGAAAGATTGGAAAAGGGCCGTTGCATCATGTACAGTTCCCTAGGAGTTGACACACGACGGGTGATAGTCATGGTACACAATAACTGACAGACATATTTTTGACAAAAGTCCACGACGACATAGCTTAAGGTAGAATGCGTCTCAAAAGTGAAGACTTAAACTTTTGTTAAAAATTTCCTTAATTAAGGAATATTTCGACGATTCTCTTTCAAAACCAAGAATAAAAATTAGGGGTCACTGTGCAAATTTTGGTACTTGAGAAACAATTTACCCAAGATTTACTGGTATTGAAATTCAAAATGGTCGCCATCCTTGTGTTAACTCTATAGAGAAAAATAAAATTTTCGAAGTTTGAAAATTTAAGAAGGTAAATTAAAAGTTTTCTTACACCAAGAGCTTTAAAGTGAACCCCTACAGTGGTAGATTAGAAAAGCATTGTAGAATTTTGAATATCGAAATATCTGTCGTCGAGGCGCGATCTACCTTAAATCACCATCCCTCCAGGACTGTGCTTGACCATCGCTTTAAAAATTTGCTATCTACATCAATCTGTTCTTTACCTGAAATTGCAAAAACCGAGCTGGTCAGCACAACTCTTTTGACGGTGCCCACTTCTCGGCACGCTTTCAGCACACTCGTTGTACCTTCAACGGCTGGTTTGATTACTTCATTTTCATCATTTGGGATGGCTAAAGGAAATGGACTGGCTACGTGTATCACATGGGTACAACCTTCCAAAGCCCTGGATAAATAGATAAATATTAAATAAATAAATACTAGTAATAATAATAAATACCATCTAAATAAAGCGGTCTTTTAGCAATGCCCTTTCATGTAAATTACACAATATAAATATTTGGATACAAATGTATTGAAATAAATACTCCTGATACAAGTCATAATCTTGTAAGCTTTGTAAGATGAAAACTGAAAATCTAACTCTGTCAGAAGTCTTCCAATACCGGCTCTCTATTACAAAGTGACGGATTATTGACATTTCAACACCTGTATCTGACAAACAACAAGACGCGGCCTTGTAAAGTTCAATGTTCGCACGCAAAAACTGATTTTGTTAGCTTGATAGTGAAACAAGATGCATGAAAATTCCAATGTCTTTTTCAATTGTATCGTGGTGTCGATGACATCGTTTCTGAGCATTGCATGGAGCGACGACCAAATCTGAGTTTTATATGTAAATTCAGCGGATGAATGAATGGATACGTACGTTTTCCAGGTATCCGGTTTGAGTAAATCTGCCTCTACAAGTTCAAGCTCGTGTTCGGCATCGGGACATAAATTTCGCAAAGGTGCCACTTTGTCTTTGTTCTGCAGGCTCCGTACGGTACCTCTGACACGATAGCCCGCCCTCAAGAGTTGCTGGGTGACGTGAGCTGCTATGAAACCAGAAGCTCCGGTCACCAAGACCACTGGCCATTAAGAAAATTGAAATTACATATCAGTTAATCATCAGAACGTTTTGCTGCATTAATTAATAAGGTCAGTCTGCCATGTTGTTCTACAATTCAGAAATTCCCATGGCTTTAGAGTGTATGTTATCCATAATCCAGCGATTACTGTTACTGTGTAGTTAGGGAAAGTGAAAAACTTGAACTTTTGCTCAAACTTTCCTCAATGAAACTTTCGACAATTCTCTTACCAAAGCAAGAGTACAAATCGGGGTCACCGTGCAAATTTGGTGTTAGAGAAACAAATTATTTAAGATTTCCCGAGATTTGAAATTCAAAATGGCAGCTATTCCTTTGTTAACGCTATGGGGAGAATGATTTTTTTTTCAGAAAACTAAGCCGGTGAAAAGTGTTCTTTCACCAAGAACTTTAAAATGAATCCACACAAGTGGTAGATCAGAAGAGAATTGGTAAAATTGGAGAGCCAAAATTTCTGTCTCCAAGGCGCATTCTACCTTAATATACAGGAATATTCAAATTCATCGTATCTAATAAATGAGGCGCGATATAATGATTTACTTGTTCAAAATGTGCATCAAAAGAATTCGCCTCGAAACGAAGAGATCTAAACTTTTCTCAACACTTTCTTCAAGGAGATTTAAATCTTCTCCATCGGAGAAAAATGCAAATACCAGGAGTTAGCGTGCATGGTTTGAAACTAAGGATTCAAAATGGCTTGTATGCCTATGTCACCGCTATTGGATTTATTTTTTTATGGCTTTTATAATTGATGATTGCCCAACGGCGCCTCTCACATCTGCTTGTTAGAGAAATACATGGGTAAAGGAACAAAGTGTTCGGGAATTCAGATCAGTTCTTTCTGTATAACGTTGGTTGAAAAAAATGAAAAATTATTTCTTAAAGATGATCCCCTCATAATAGTGATATTACCATATCTTAAAACTGAAGAGCATACAGTGCTGTATGTCAATATGCGTGTACGTGACGATGCAGTACCTCTCACGGTGGATCCCCGTTTTAAATGCGGTCCACCCAAAAGCGAGCTGCAACCAATATCTATGTCAGCCATCGGTAACACAAATATTGATCAAGACCGAGGACGAAGAAGATTAGGATCATTTACACTATAAACGCAAAGTCATTGTGAATCTCAAATTTTTAGTGTGAAAACGTAAAAGTTTACCACCGACATTTTGAAATTGGAATCACAAGTGATCAAGACTGTGATGGGACGGCTGCATCCGGCATAAAATTAATTTGGTTAACAAGACGGAGAAAACAAAATCTTATTCCGAAACTATCATGTCAGCACCTTACCCTGTTTGCGAAGGACAATGCAATTTTCGGAGCAATACTGAATATTATCATACAATATATTTGAGACGCAAATGCGGCGATTTGGTTGGTCGGGACGTGAAAATAACAGTACTTCATTTGCAATAAAACACAGTTGAACACGCGAAAATTCCTCTACTCCTGAACTTTTCACACAAGAATTTCAATATACTGTTATTATATAACTGCAACACACCACCTCAGCAAAGGTTATACAAACGCGGTTTTGATTAGTTCACTGTACTCCATGTATGCACTCGCCATAGCTCATGAATTTATGTAGTAAACTGGTCAAAACATTGTGGTATAGCTATGCTGGGTATGGTTTATTGCCTAATTAAAGTTACCACAAAAATACAATACTAAGCTTACTGTAGACGCTCAACTTCCCGAGCACCTGTGCCACAGACTGGAGACTGGGCATAAGTGCATCTATACCAACAGATGTGAACTATAGTTTTAAGTTAAAAAATAGTAAGAACGGTTTATCTTTGAATTATATAGAAATATAAGTAAAATCGATGGACAATAAGAAAAAAATAAACTCACAGTTTACTCCCTGACCGACGGTTTGTGCGGCTGCCATGTTGGATGCTTGAGCGTCAGAATGCCGAAACGAAGTTCTAGAAGGATGAATGTTCGATAACCCTCTTAGGCTGATATCCTGATTTGATTATTATACGTGTATATTTCTTCCTTGGTTTATTGAAAAAAAAATGTAAAGGTCATGTCAAAGGTTGCTGACGCTCTTCTATGACGTAACAGTTTTACCTGATAAGATTCTGTCATATGTCACAGATGCATGACAGGGCATTTACAGCTTATTAATCCCCGGGGTAATTCCAAAGATTCGTGTCGCCAGATTTGGTCATTTTTAAGCAAAACATCAAACAATTATGCATATGCATATGTAGCTATGCATATATCATCCGAAAAAAGCCAGAGAAGTTCTGCTACGTTACAACCCAGTCGGCTCGGTGAGCCTCGCTTGCTAGAAAGACCGTTGAGGGCGCATCACCATATGGTTAAAGACAGACCTGCGTAGCGAACGAGGGACTGTGAGAGCCTCTTTAGGTATTCACATTCTTACTACACATTCACATACACTAGTATAAGTTCGGTATGATATAGATTATAGTCAGCTCGATACAAACTAGGCGAAACGAAGGCATCAATTGTATAGCTGATCGGGTCGTTGAAAATTACATAATTTTCCCGGCGACTTGAAGAATCAGAAGATACTAAATGATCAAGCATCTCTCTCTCTCTCTCTCTCTCTCTCTCTCTCTCTCCGTAAAGTATTAGATGTACTTGATCATACAAAAAACTACTGTTATCCTGTGCTTCTTACTCACGTTGTCAGAGTCATGGAATACTTATCAAACGGATCATGGTAGGAAAGGACAAAATAAACAAACTTGTCCATATTATAGTGGAAAATGTAATGAGAGGGAATACTTTACCGGACAAAATAGCAGGCCTTGGATTCTCAGTTACACGAACAAAAAGACATGAATTTCAGTTGAAATTTCCACCTCATATTTTACTCACGATATCCATGACAAGTAAGTGGCCGCATAGCCAGACATCAGTCCGAGGTGCTTTCAATAACACTGTGAAACAGCACACCGCTAATTGCACACCGGTTAACGTATTAGATCTTGAATTTACAATATATATATATATATATATATATATATATATATATATATAATATATATATATATATATATATATATATATATATATATATATATATATATATATATATATACGTACACACGCGCGTGCGCGCGCGCGCACACACACACACACTCATATGGAAGCTGGACCCTAATTTTAAAAGGAATATCAGAAAGGGTTACGTAAGGTTAGAAAATGTGAGCTTTTAGTTGTGAAAATTATTTCTAATGACCCCGAGGAATTTTGGGCCATGGATCATAAAAACTGACGCAATAGAAACCGCAAAATCGCTATACAAATGCTGCTGTAACAAAACAGTGAAGTAAAATTCAGACCGTGAATTCACAACAAATACGATGTTTTAATTGCAACACATGAAGACAAAATGGAAGAGAGAAACTCGATAAAAGAGAAAAGACAGCAATACAGACACAGGACACGTATTCGTGTGCGATTTTAAAAGTACGGACTGTACTAAATGTGAATACACGGCTCCGACGCAAAACTATCTCCACATTCATGGAGAAAAAAAGGGGACCCAGATAAAAAAACAATTAGACATAATTTGAACTCTAACAGGAGAATATAGACTACTTTGGAACGTTCAAGTCTAAACATCACGGTTAAGTTTGTTTAATTTATGTATAGACTTTGCTCGTTTTCGTTTAAGACAGGTTTGTATTCTCCAAACATAGTAAACAGTAGTCTTCCTGAAACCAATTTCGCATTAAAGAGTTCGCTATTAAGGAGAGAGTTAACAGTAACATTAAGGAATTACTTTTCTAGTCCGTCAGCTTTTACGAATGACGACCCCTTAATGAACACGGAAATCTACGCTGTACCCCCCCCCCCCCCCATCCAAGCTGCAGTTCTTGTAGATCCTTCATTACTGGCCGTCTAGGGTTTCCTGTACGCTGGCTTCTTTGGTAGGAATCCGTTTTCAATCATGCTGTAGGCCATTTCAATTAAGCTATCTTCATTTTTGATTGGTTTAATTCCAAGGACGTCTGTAAACTGGAGAGAGAATACAGACATGGTAAAAGTTATCAGTTAGAAAGGAGATAGTTAACTTTCTTTTAAAATTGAATAATTTAGGATCGGATTAAATTAAAACAAACACATTTCCCATTAGAAACATACACTCATATATATATATTGGATTTCACTTACATGTGATATCTATGCAACTGGACTAACACAATACACAGACGAAAGACAGACATACACTGACACACATATGAATACATGTATCTGCATACATAAATATATTCCTTTAGATAGATAGATAGATAGATAGATAGATAGATAGATAGATAGATAGATAGATAAATAGATAGATAGATAGATAGATAGATAGATAGACAGAGACGTTGACAGACAGACGCACGCACGCACACGCACACACACATACATACATACATACATACATACATACATACATACATACATACATACATACATACATACATACATACATATCTCAACAATGAAAGACAGATGGAGACTAAAGGATCACATACATGCAAGACTCACCCGTTTTTTGTCGAAAGAAGCAACAATTTCAAGGCTTGGTATCAGATACTTTAACGTTGGATCAAACAAAGATGCTATCTGCAGAGCTAACTTTGGGGCAATTAATGTCGGAATCTTGTAACCTGCATAAAGAAATGTTCAAATTTAACTTATTAGGTACACCTGCATAATTTAACGTAGAATAAGCCTCGAGGACAGTTTGTGAGAAACGGAATTAGTTACAATACTTTTCTGATCTACTGCCATAGTATGAAGTCATTTTGAAGTCATTTTGAAGTCATTTTGAAGCATGTTGAGTGAATGAAGTTTCGTTCTTGTGCTTTTGTGGAAATCGAAATTTAGTATTCAATGCCGTATATTGTAGTGGCCGGTGAACAGCAGATACTTTAAAACAATATAACAAAAATCTTGCTCAGGTGTCATATTTCATTCCTTTGTAGATTTCTAAAAACTACCGCTGTATGTCATCAAGGAGAGTATTAATCTTCATCAGACTTTTATGGACAATCCCTTGGTTGGTACATGTTACGATGTGTTTCTCTGCTCCAAAACTTTGCAAAGTAACATCATTTTTTTTCATGATTATGATAGAGTATAGTTTAAAGCTTCATGAGAAAAGTTTGATCGGAGTTTTAAAGATTTTCTATTTTGAGGCGTGTATTGATTTCAATTGACACAGTCACCCTTTTTACCTTTTGTAATATCAAAGTTATACGGAATACTTGCATAAAGACACTCCGTGTACAGAGGAATGGCAATGAACAACCTCAATAGTGTCGAAATTACTCTTTGCTAAATGTAAACAAATGATTTTGTTTCACACTTTTTAGACAAAACGAGTTTCTTATATCCGAGCTTGATTTCCCATGATGAAAAATACCACAATTGAAGGGCTAGCTACTACCCTTATACATAAAAGATAAATCAAGAACTAAAAAAATTGCATGAGATCCAAACTCTATGACAGTGTATATTTGTTCATACATTTTGAGAATCGTACATCAAATTTGACTTTACAATAGAGAACTTTTTCGAATGTTTAATCTTGTCTACAAAGCAGAGTAGAGGCGTAAAGCTGACCAATATTTCAGCGTGTTTCAAGTACTAGTCAAACTTCACAAACAACTTTTTTATTGATGTAGATCGCGCCTTGGGGACATAGAGTCGGACTCTAAAATTTCTACATTTTTTTGCTGATCTACCACTTATGGGGGCTCATTTTAGAGCTCGTGGTGTAAGAAAAACTTTCACGGTCTTATTTTTTTAAATCCAAAAATTTAATTTCCCCTATTTAGTTGACACTGGAATCTCAATAATCTCGCAAAGTGTTGGGTAATTTGTTTCGCCGCTTCAAAACTTTGCAAGGTGACCCCCGAGTTTTATTGTTGATTTGGTAAGAGAATGGTTGAAAGTTACATTAAGGTCTTAACAAAAGTTTAAGTCTTGAACTTTTGAGGCACATGCGACCTTAAACAAAATTCATTAAAAGAAATTTAAAAAAGAGCGACTTGGTCACGTTAATAGCTTAATTTGAGTTTTTTAATGTTCTAGACTACAGAATAAAGTTATACGTACCTTGAGATTTGAATTCCTTTTGTAGGACAAGAGCCATCTCTAGCATCCACATACTTCCACTAATCAACATGTGCCTCTGGCCTACAAAGAAATGTAACGTACGAGTGATAAAATCACAAAAAAGTGACAGACGAGACATTTTCTTTAGGAGAACGCGTAACAATAACGATGGAACCTGTCATCTTGTCATCCAAGAAACGCGATATCCGTGTAACCTTGAAGGAGTATTCCTTAAATAATTAATTATGTCATAATGACGTTACGCCATCATATCTCCGAATTGTTTTGGATTTGGTTTCAATTTCGCACTTGCGTCTTTCACTTTCACAAACCGGTCAGGCTAAGTTTATTAGCACTGCTTGGAAAAAGCTGCCATATTTCGATTATATTTCGCATTACGTCGCATTAATACTAAGGCCAGAGAGGAAAAAATAAATTGTTCATCGGAACCGCCGCTTCTACTTTGCCCAATTTGGATTTTTTCTGATTTCGGCAAATTCATACTCCTATACATTGCAAATACTTTAGTATCGCCGCTGGTGGCGCCCTACACTTCGTCGGGTTTCCGCGGGCATGTGGGATTCTGAATGAGACTTCCGACGTGTCTGCACTAGTACTGAGCTCTGTCAACACGTTGTTGCGACGTCTGAATTTTGCAAAATACGACACAAACTTCCTATGTCATTGTTAAAAAATATAGTGTTGAATTAAATAACCAGTATCAGTGTATCTTGTCTTAGATATTTCTGGTTAGCCCACAAGGGCAAAATATTATTTTGCTTTGTCTGCATCCAGGCCAAAAAATCCGAGGGACCGCGGTTACCTGTTACCTAAAATTAAAAAAAATTCGCTCGCCGCTCCTACTCTACACACTTTGGTCCAAAACATCCGACGAACAAGATTTTTCCCTCTGGCTTAATGTAATCATACAACGGAATCGAGTATTAAAACTGTGACAACAAGTTATGGACCATCACACATCGGAACATGTATACATCCGGTAATTCATTTATTCATTTTAGTCTCATGTGCATATCGCAATTTGCGCAAGAAAAGGAAAAAATGAGCCTACATAGAACGTAGCACGTTGATATACATCGTACAGGGACAGTTTAAGAAGATATCAGACTTACCGACGGCTTCAGGCAACGTCATAGCCCTGATGTGAGCTTCAGCTACATCTCTGACGTCAACGATTGGTAAAATTATCTTCGGAAGGGCTGGCATTTCTCGGAGCATTAGCCTTTTTGGGACTTCCATCGATGTACAGTAAGTACCTGACAGGATTGGACCGAGGACTAAACCTGGATTCATCACGGCCAACTCGAATTTGTTGATTCCTGAATACAAATGGATAGAAAAAGTAAAGAACCATATGAGGCCGCATGGGAAGTAAAACGCGCTTTATGGCAAACGGAACTCATAACGTATAGGTTGGGAGGCGATTGTGTGTGCCGCGATTGCGCCACTGAGACGTACCGCGTATATATGAATCACACTAAAACATGTTTCACATTTGTTTTTATGTTTTTTTCTTCATAGCCCCACTAACATTTTCAACTTCAAACAGCACCTGTAATTTCAGCTACTCTTACTCATCTGTACAATAAGAGCTTGGATCATGTTATTTTCCCGAGAGTCTTTACCGGTAAATGATTACGCACTGAGCTATCACAAAACTTTATTTATTTTTATGATAATTGACAGGAAATCGGAACAATAATGTAGAATTACTTTTTCTAAGATATTTGACCAGAAGTAACTAAAATACCTAATAGAAATGAAGAAATTAAAATGAAACTAATGAAGTTATAATACAGCAAGAGAAATTAAAAGTAAAGTAAGGGAAGGTGTAGTTTACACAGTCTTTTATTTCATACTTGACTAATTTCTATACTATCGAAATATTATACTGTCTTTGTACTGAATATTTAACCTGAACATAGACTGAGAATAAAAACTTACTTCCTCGTTACACCTACAGAGTAGGGCTTAAAGGGAAACAGAAGTCGGAACTGCGTCTGTGCGAGTTTCTTGTTTACAAACAATGTATTTCGTGCACGATATCTAGATGCACCTCATCATCATAGCTGCAACATTTAAATTAAACGATGTAGATTATGACAGACATGTTTTAACTTTCATCAATCACCATCGTACCTTGGATACAGTGTTTACATCGGTCGTATGGGTCCCATACAACCTTTGAGCGCAGTTCCGACGACTGTATCCCTTAATATTGAATGATTGTGTGTTAGGTTATGCAATCGTAGGGAGGTCAATGAAAATTACTTTACTGGCACAAACCTTTCATGTTTTTAACATAATCCCATCCTGCTTTTTCGGCGAGCAGCTTACTCTTTTCATATGGTAGCATTTTGTCTGGATCAGGCCAATCGTTCTCGGTGTAATGATAGTTTGGTGTTGTGCCTAAACCTCCTAATAAGGGAGAGAAAGGTTTATTTGGCCTATACTATAATTTTTAAACAGGGTAAATTAATATGGGTCATAAAATACAGCTTTTTAAAATCAAGATTCATATGATTAAATAATGTCAGCATTGTCTGAGATTGCGACTCAAACAAATAAACGCGTCAACTTTCACTGATTGCAATCTAATCTGCGAATGAATACAACATTTGCGGTCGAAAGAATTATCCAAAGAAAATGCGCGTTTCATTTTTGAAAGTCACCAACTACACATCGAGTGATTGTCAAAAACATCGTTATGGGTATCTGTGAAAGACTACATGCCTGAAACTGTCGCAAAAGAGCTGGTCAGTACCACTCTTTTAACGGTGCCAGCTTGCTCACACGCCTTGAAGACACTTGTAGTCCCTTCAACAGCTGGTTTACAAACACTATTTTCGTCTTTCGGTGGTGCGTTCGGAAACGGACTGGCAACATGAATCACGTGACTGCAGCCTTCAACAGCGCTACGAAAGTGAGACACATTGGTGGTAAAGTTAGTGAGAGAGCTAGCTTCTGTTGTTTTGTCGTTCATGTTGTGTGTTTAACAGCGTTTCATTCATTCACATTCCACTTTCTTTGAGACGTACACAACTCAAGACGTTCATTACCAATCCATCCGCGTACTGTTACAATTTTAATATTCCACACAGGAAAATATTGCTTACCTTTTCCAGCTATCCGGTTTGAGTAAATCAGCTTCGACAAGTTCAAGTTCGTGTTTGGCATCAGGACATAACTTTCGCAGAGGTTCAACTTTTGCTTCGTTCTGCAGGCTCCGTACGGTACCTCTGACACGATAGCCCGCCCTCAAGAGTTGCTGGGTGACGTGAGCTGCTATGAAACCGGATGCCCCGGTCACCAAGACCGCTGATTGAAAAAAGGAAATAAGCTGAAGCTGACGATATTAGAACACGCCTGTGTAGCCAGTCTGTCTAGTCCGTCTAGCTGGTTACATGTACATAAATGCAACCACTTTATTAATGTTAATAATCAGAAGTTCAAACAGTATTCCTTGGTCTGTGCTGTAATAATTACTCATACAGGATGTGAACTTAGCTCAGAACACAAAATCCTTCAACTTCCACCTGTTGTTAAGTGAAGCAGCTAGATCAAGTTTATGTCATTGCAATCAACAAACCATTACTGTCCATAAACTCATTAGGCCAAAAAAAAAAAAAAAAGCTGTTCAACGGGCGGGATGACTTCAAAGTTGGGTAGGTAGGTCGGATTTTTTTTTTTTTTTTTTTTGATTTTTTTTTTTTTGGTTTTTCTTAAACAGAACATATAATATAAACACTTTTTGTGTGTTTCATGCTTTTTCTTAGTCTCATAACATATACTGGATATGTTGTTTAGTACATTCATGATTTTTCAATTTTTTGTTGACATGGGTTGGTTGTCTCAGAACAGCTTCTTTGCCTTCACTTCTACAGGTCAATCTACAGGTGCCGCCAACTGGTAAATTTCATGAATTTCTCAAAATCATCACAAAACCTGTTTTGAAGGCTGATATACCGATTTTTCTTATTTTTGACCCTGACCTAAAATTTGGAGGGGAAAGTGAGAGCTGTTCGTAACTGCCCTCCCACTGGTATACACTGAAAATGTGCCCTCCCACTGAATTTTGATGCCCACTGCCCTCTGGTATCTACAGTCTGCCCGCTCCCCACTCCCCACAACAATTCAAGCTCCCCGCTGCCCTCTCCCTACTACTGAAATTCCCCCTTGCCAACTAGATGCCCACTATGCAACCTAGATCAACACAAAACCATGCAAGCAGTTAGCAGTATACCTTGGAACATTGCTCCCCTCTAAGTTAGGTTCTATTAAGCACGCCGCTTTCTCCTCCCTCTACGTATTTTCCGGTGCCCACTGTCAAGAATTTTCTCCCCGCCCGCTGAAAGTAATGAAATTTCTTCCCCGCCCACAGTAAATATCGATATTTTCTCCCCGCCCGCTGATTAGTTTTGAAATCTGCCTGCCCGCTGAAAAACTTAGCACGAACACCTTTTTGCTTCATTGGCGGCACCTGAATCTAACGGAGCTAATTTCTGTGTTGGTGTCACCAGCCATATGAGCACGGTGCATTCCAACCAAAACTCGCGACTCAGAAACTGACGGGTCAGCCCCGGGGATGTCCGGGGTGATGTCGTCGAGCGAGGGAGCGAAATTTAGACCATTTGTCATGTGTCCAAGTCAAACAAATGTCACAAGGTTGACTCCTTGTGCATTCTCGACAACGGAAACACAAATCATGTCCGTCCTGCAGTGAGAACTGCTGCTTACAACCACACATTCGATAGGAGAAAGCCATGACGAAAATCAGAACGAGTGATGACTCAAAGAACAATAAAGAATTTTCAAGGAACACTGAAAATAGGAACACTAGAAAATATAGACTGTACAACCACTCGGACGTGAAATAAACGCCGATGAAACAATACAGTACAGAGTGTCTAAGCTATACGGAACACGTTGCGCAATGGTTTATTTTCCACGGCGTATTAACCCTGCCCTTCACCTTGACCAAATGTTTGTGATGCGCTTCCACCTATACTCTTCAAATCATAACCTGTATCAATCTCACTCAAGTCAATGTCATCGAAAATGTGAAGGTCATTCATCTTACAGACAGATGTTCACTGAATAACATCTCGCGTTTCTTCAGAGTCGTAGAGATTTTGGAAAAAAAAAGAAAATGTGGAGTGGTCCAAATATGGGTCGGTCGGGCCCGTTGAACAGATATTTTTTTTTTTCCTCGCCTTAGTTGATATTTTTATGAAATAATAGAGATATTGTATGGACTAAAAGTACTGAAATAAAAATACGCCATTTTTTAAAATTTGGCAATCTGTATGAAGATGGATATTACATGTACAAAGGGTTAATTTTCACAACGTTCAGCCCACCGCGACTCTTCTATGTATTTAACCGTTTAAGATCAAAGATATCTCTAAATTGACGCGTTTTTGAGCCTTTCCACCTATTAATGAGCTCAAAGAAACTTTAAACTATACTCATTCGTCATCAAGAAGGGGGTCATCGTGCACATTTTCCATACTAACGGCAAATTACCCGCTTTTTCCTTAAAATGCATACCCTACTGTGTTTTCTCCATGGTAGTCAATTCTCTAATTTTCACCGTGACAACAGGTTTATTTCTCTATAGTTTTATCAAAACGAGTCCAAGTGACCTAGAGTAGTACACTTCAAGAAGAATTTGAATAATTTTGAGTCAGAAAATCGGTCGCTATCATCGAGCGTGGAACGCCATACCCCAATCTGATTAAAATCAGTGAGAGGCGACACTAGTGAGAGGCGACAGCAAGAGAAAACCGCACAAGTACAGAGACGTCGCCGTACTCTACATCTGATTTTAATCAGATTGGCCATACCCTTGCCGAAGGGCAACCTTGTGGGCTAGAGGCCGTGCTGCGATCTGTAGCCACTCCCGACATCACATGGCAAAAAAATTGATTTTGGAATTTCACCAAAATGTTGATTCACAATACAATGAATACTATGAAGAACTTTCTTTGAATACAAAACTAGCTAAATCTGTGTATTGACTCTTGACTAAGCTTGTGAATAGGCATGGTTACGTATCCGCAGCAGATCGTGTATTTACAGTGCTGTACTAGCACTAAGTTTATCATTCTTAGTGGTAATTCAAACTTCTAATGATTAGAGTCCAAGTATCATTTACGAGCAATGATCCGAACCTTATCTCGTTGGCGTCCTCGTTGTGTACGCGTCAATGTACCTTTCCCCTAATAAAATATCAAAAGCAGATCATCGAACGTTTGGTCCCCGCATGTAACCCCTGTAACCAATTTTAGGGGCTGTACCCGTCTTATTCATAATGTGGTAGATCTGCGAACCTAAAGAGCATACTTTATAACAATATACCTGATGACCCGAGAGGTATATTACTGTTATGTCATCAATATAATATATCTATTCGAACCGGTGGGCATACCATATATGGATACTTTGAAAAGCAACAAAGATTACTGAGATGAAAATACAGTTTATGGGTGAAGCCGTTTTATTTCACACCATATTAAAAACTGACATACGTCCGCAGATAGCTTAGCCTGACACGAATTTAATATTGATTCCTACCAGAACAATGCCAGCGACGGTTTCGTGAACATCATATATATTCCAAATATATCGTTTTACATGAAAACACTCTGTTTCTCCCTGGAATGACAAAATATATTGAGATCGCTGCCTTCTGCGTCGCAAACATGTCCGTGTTCCGGAAAAAGGGTCTACAGAACCATTCGACATGAAAGGACGCGAACAGGGAGTCAGGAGTGGGATTTCTCGCGGACACAGACAGAGATCAGTGTCAATGTCTACTTTGTATGGCCTGAGCTCTCTTGGTGAAAAACATGCAGTATCACAACACCTGCCCTCTGCACAATACTTAAGTCCAAACTGTAATCTTTTTGATCATACCTTCCTTCTCTCTCCGTCACAAACCTCACGAATCTATGCTTCCTGCCAATCCATTGGATCTCTGAGCAAACCAAAAATATACCTATCCACTGATCAAAAAAATTTGCCCGCTCGCCAAGAAACTCTTACAAACACTTTGTACCAACAGCTGTTTAATCGTCGAAGGTTTTCTTATTCACCAGTACGTGCACACAGAACCGCGACAGGAGAAGTCATGACCCGCTGCAGTTGAATATAGCTCGCAAAAGCACATACATTGTGGAGGTAATAGCCATATATTGTGGAGGGACCATTGTGAAATCGTCTGCAATGCACTGAGGCAAAGGGCATCACCTGAAACATGTCTTGTGATTCTTGTCAACCGTAGTCCAAAAGTGACATGTACTTATCATGGTGCAAAAAGTATTTGAAAATCAACACTCACGTGACACAAGATAATCTTCGTCATTTAGATCATCCTCGTGACTTGGCTGATAAGTTTAACTGACAAGAAGTCAATAGGTGATACACAATGATACAGTCTCCATTAATATTTTGCATGTGTTTTGTTGCAAAGGCACGTCTTAGACTCTACAATGGTTTACTGACGGAGGATTTATATCAAGGCACAAAAATCCATATAACAAGATTCGAACTAATTTTGGATTATTGGATAGCGTAGTATTATACAAGTAATGCTGATTTAATCTGCTACTGTGAGCTCATCTGCTGTTCTTTTTTTGCAATACACCTGTTTTTTATGGGTGATTTGTAATAGTGCAACTTTCAGCTGTTGTCAGACTTCAATGCGGGTAACATGGCCACGAAGCGGAAATAACGAAATCCTCAAGATGATATATGATATGTGTCGTTTCGAGAAAAAAAGACAAAACCGAACAAGAAATGGAAGAAATCTTACTTTGAGCTGCGCTTTTGCCGGCCATCTTTACAGCAAAATCTGTATTGGACTGACTATAGTGGTACTGTAACCCCACTACATACGACAATCAATCAATCAATCAAACTAAAGAGTAGGACCATGCAGGCCAGGGCAGCCTTAGCTGTGGATTGGCGGGGTTGACCTATTGATGACCCGCACAGCAGCAGCCTACCCACGCCATATACAGCTGTGTTTCCTCAGCTATAGGCAACCTCATTGGTTTATTGAGGTATGATATGTACTGACCAGCTGGGTAACCATGCGAGCACACCCCCGAGTCCCCAACCCACTTCAAAAATGATGGTTTAGGTAGAGGTTCTAAACTTACAAGTGTACATAATCCAAATCAAGTTTCTTACTTGCATGCCCATAGTATAGGCTTAAGTCAAATAACCTTGAGGATCTTGGTTTCTATTTGCAAAATATGGTTAAAATTATCATTATTGATCATTATTGATAAATGAATTATCATTTTACCTCCCTAATTGGTAAATTCTTAATTTCATCGAATTTTGTACCCAACATCCGTTCAAGGTTCTTTCTTTATAGCACAATATGGTACAATTATGTAAAGTTTCTAGTTTTCTGTATTCAAAATATGGGCTACCATATCAAATTTTAATCATTAATAATAATGAATAAGCTTATTATAGTTTACCTCCTAAAAGTATAAAGGTTCTTAAAGTACCGATTTTCATACCCCACCCATGGTTCCAACTTTCATCTCATCGAGGTTCTTATCCAGGATAAACTCGAGGTTCCTGGCTTCCAGGTTTAAAATATGGTGAATCTCAAGACTCCTTCAAACACAAAAGGAAACCTAGACGTCACTGTTTTCCCAAACTAATATGTAAAATCTGATTTTGTTTGAGGTGGAGAGTGTTTCATTGAAGGGCTCATATTCCACGTAACACTAAATGCTTCATCTTATGGTTTCAGGTGCAGCCAACGGAGCTATTCATCGATAAAGCTATTCCAGGAGCAATTTTTGAGGGCAGGGGAAATTTTAATTTTGCTAGGGCAGGGGACATCTTTTTAGGTGGTAGGGGAGCAAATTTTAGCTTTTTTTGTAGGGCAGGGCAGATATCGGTTGGTTGTCCTGGGGACAGGGCTTGGCGAAAAACTTTTTGAGGGGAATTGTATTCAGGGCAGGGGATATTGGCAAGTTTTATTTCGCCACAGGGCGAGGGAACTTCCAAAATTCACAGTGGGGAGGAGAAACAGGCAAAAATAAGTGGGGAGTGGGTAAAAATGAAGTTTGAGTGTGGGAGGGTAAGTTGAAAAATTTTCTGTGGGAGGGCAAATTATGAACAGCTAATTAATTACCCTCTTGATTTAAAATTAGTCAGTTCACATTATTTGTCATGCACAATATATCTTATCATAGTAAGGACATTTTTAAAAGTGCATTGTTCGTTGGCTGCACCTGCATGGTTTGGCCAAATCTCGTTATTATCATGAATGACAGTTAACTCGCGCCTTTTCCTACCCGCCTAGAACCAACTCAACCAATACCAACTCGCCCGGTACCAACTGCCCCGTTGTTTCAGATGTACAGTACAACATGTCTGGTGTTATAGATTCCGCGTACCTGGTGTTGTAAATTTTTACGGAGTGTCTATTGGCGGGAGTATTTTTGCCAAAATTCACCACATTTTAGCGAAAATAAACTGCTTTTCTTTCACTTAAAGGAAGAACACATATTTCTGCCATGTAAAATCAAAAATCAGTTCCAATACGTCACAAATTCAACATTTTTACGCAGTAGCCAAAGCTGTCATACCGTGGTATCGTACACTCGGGTTAGTATTGCATTATAGCCTCGGGCTTACACTAATTTGCGAAAGTGAATGAGGGGAACGGAATTGCCACACCAGATAAAAATTAGTTTCTCTTCTTTCTTTTTTTCGCCCACTGGATTTTGGAGCGGAAAAGAGTGGAATTTCAGATCTAAAACTGAAATTTGGAGTGGGGTCGGAGGCACGGAGGCTGTAAGCAGTGAATAGGGTCTAGGTTAGGTGATCGTGGACCTGTTATACATTGCATAGGGGTTTGGTGGGTGGGCGTAACAGGTTGAATCGTTGACCATCAAAATTTGGTTTGTCTCTATTGCTTAAAATAGGGTAGCTAGGTACATATGCAGGAAAAAAGGGGGGAAAGGATTGAATCAAAACGACAGAAAATGTATGAGATAGTAACAAAATTAGGAAAATGGAAATACCGTGTCAGAAAATGCCCAATGAAAGATGTTTGACAGCTGTTACCTCGATTCCTGTTCGGTAAACAGCAATATTCCCACACAGGGACCGATGCAATGTGAAAAAGCCTCAAAAACATCCAATAACATGCATTCCACTTTCCCTAATGAAGTCATTACAAGATGTTCTTTTCTGAACACAATGTTGGATTACATTTGTGAGATAATATTCCATGTAGAAGCTGAATGTGCTGGGGGAGCTTTGGGGAGAAAGTTACACGTCATTTGTGAAAACATGATTTGACATAGATGGAAAATACCGGCCAATGATACGGTGTCGCGCACATTTGATCGGAATTGGTACATACTAGTATGGGTACCAAAGATCAACAATGAATGTTGTATCTATATGTTCAGTGCAGAAAAATTCTACGTTGATTTTATGACAATGATTTCTGCACAGTACAATCAGAAAAACAAGAATGACAAAAGCAAATAAATTCTGCAACTTAGTACTGGAGGTCAACTTTGCACTGGGACAAGCAGATCCTACATACCTTAGCAATTGTCAATGAAACAAATCAACCAGAGAAGGCTTGACAAAAAGAAAAGGTGGGAGAGTGGGAGAAAAATAACGTACAAAAGATCAAGTAAAACAAAAATTAATGCTACCTCATCAATCTTCTCCACCCACCCACCCTCCGATATCAAATTTTCCACCCCTTGGTATTGACCTTATTTACATAGAGCTACAATGGCAAGGTGGCAGGAAATGTAATTCGGTGAGCTATTTACAAAGTTGGGGATTTTAAAATGCTATCAGTGCTGTCATTCGAATGTAAACAGCACTTACGCTAGTTACAGATAGTGAAATGCCTTCCACTGGGGGAGGGTCATTGCGACATCTGGAATTATCCCGGATCCAAATTTCTTATCAGTTCTTGTGTGTCTTACATGGAAAAACTGCAACAATTGGTCTGCAATGAAAAATTACACCTCAGCTTTGTTTTCTGGATCAAATTTCACCACACATTGATACCAAATAAGGTAAAATTATGTTCACAGCCTTAATCACAGTCTCACAACATATCCTGGGTTGGTATAGGTCATTTAAGGTCACAGACTGAAAACATTACCTAAATTATACAAAGTTGGGAGTTCCTTGAGCAGAAGATATATCTAACTGATAACTTCCTTTGAGACTTTTATAAAGCTATCAGACAAGTAGTTTTGGAGAACAAATTTACTTCACTAAAAATGACAAAATTGTCTTAAAAATAAGTTTTCTTGAACAAAAACGACAAAATTGTCTAAAAAATACAAATTTGCATATTTCAGGACAATTTCCACATATCCAACTATTGTCATCCCTGGGCATCTGTATACCAAATATAAAAGCTGTCTGTCCAGCAGTTTTAAAGACAAAAGATTTTTACGATTTTTTGGATTTTACAAAAAATAACAAAAATTGTCCCAGAGTGGTAATTTTGCCAATTTTGTCGTAATTTCAACAAATTACAAGGGTAACACCCTCGCAAATATCCAACCCAAATTTGAGAGCAATTGGGCCGGCAGTTGCAGAGAAGAATAATTTTTACTTTGCAGCCGGAAATTTCAGCAAAAATACAAATATCAAGATGTCTGGCCGATATACATAAAACTGTATAAGGTCCACCTAAGGTACTTGCACACTAATTTTCAGAGCAATCAAAAGAGCGGTTCTTGAGTTATTTATTTTTGACCATTTTCACATTTTTTAAGCTCATTTGCATAATTTAGGCAATGCAAACTTCATTTGAACAAAATTCCATCTATCGGATGCATCCATACACCAAATACCAAGCTAAAACGTGCAGCAGTTTGCGTTTTTCTGATTTTGACAGACATACTGTACGTACACAAACATACATACATACACATACACATGCAGACGCCACCGACTTATGTTTATATGATAACCTCACATTGGTATACCAAATGTGAGCTAAAAACAAATGGCAGAGATGCAAGTATTCCGGCTGTAAACTTACTGATGTTTTAATAAGCCAGTTGAATAAAATTGTTGCACATATTTACATCAGATTCAAATTTGAACTTGAAAAAAAACAGGCAAGTTGAGGTCACATGAAAGCTTGCCTCTCACATATTCAAGATTCACATCAGATACTTTTTGCAAAATGAACTGAAATTTAAAGGTGAAATAATTAGCAGTCCAGTTTTGTGAAATCATTTATCATGAATTACTGTTCGCAACTGGGACATTTTCTGGCAATGGTACTCTAGTTGATTGTTTTCAGCTATACTTAGCAAACTGAGATGTCGATGTAATCATGTTTGTGTACAGTGTGAAATACTGCATTTTTCACATACTGTACCCAGGTCCACATCCTGTGCTGATCACTCAGTTATTCATACAGAATTACATTTTAAGTACCCTGTTCCATTATTCTTTTTTAGAACTTCTTTTATTTGGCATTTTTCATTTCCAACTCATCCCTGCATTGTACATTACAGTTTTGCAGTTGACACATAAAATTTTATCCTATGAGATATTTACATGATGTTTGTCATCAAGCAATCTGAAATGCTCATTTATTTTGCTATCTGCCAATAGGGATTTATTGATTGGGCTCCAACATCGGTGTCAATTCTCAATATGGTTGCACTGAGCCAGTCATATGTACAGGTTACATAACAATGATGACACCAAAATGTTTGCCAAAGAACAAGTTGCTTAGCAGTGGCGTGAAAAGCCAGAAGGGTGTACACTATTTTATTGATTAAAACTTACATTAATTTGATGATAGGTTGAGCGCTCTCACACATACATGTCACAAAATACTTAGTTATCTTGATCGCAATGTGTGACATGTTAAAACACTGGATGAATTATGATGTTTCAGAAGGCGCCTCGGAGACACAAATTTGGACTCTCAAACTTTTACAATTCTCTTCTGATCTACCACTTGTGAGGATTCACTTTAAAGCTTTTGGTGTAAGAAATCTTTTCACTGGCTTAGTTTTTCAAAATTTGAAAATTTTATTTTTCTCCGTAGAGTTAACACAGAGATGGCAGCAATTTTGAATCTTAAATATCGGAAATCTTGAGTTATTTGTTTCCCTAGTACCAAAATTTGCACAGTGACCCCATATTTTTATTCTTGATTTTGAAAGAGAATGGTTGAAAGATTCAATGGGATTGCCTCAAGGAAAGTTTGAGCAAAAGTTTAAGTCTTTCACTTTTGAGGCGCGAACTACCTTATCATCAAGACATGTCAAAGATTCAATGGGATTGCCAGAAATACTCAATAAATTATAGAAAATCCTGAAAGATCAGTGAAGTTGTTATTCTCTTTCAGTGGCTTTCAATATAATGAAAAATAGATCTGTTGTCACTTTCAATAAAAATGTCACACATAACAATGTCTTGCAGAATCCCTTTCTTACCAATCTCAATAAAACAACAGTTTTACATAATTTCTGAATATTTTGAAATCAGAGAAGAATTTTCCTTTTTTGTTCTTCAGAATAGCTTTCAATTCACAGAGGATCACAATTGTGCACTTGTATGCAGTCTTCAAGTAAAAGCAGAGATTACGTTGATGAAAAATATACAGCATTTAAGGAAAATTAACTTTCTCCATTGTGCTAGCATCTTCTCCTCAGTTTCAACGGTATAACTGCAAAGTCTGCGGTTTTTAAAGTAAAACTGATGAAAAGTAACTTACATATTATGAAATAAAAATAGAAATCTGCCAGAAAATCATATCTTGCAAAAATAGTGCTTTGTGGCGTGTTATTTTTCAGTTTGTCACTTTACTGAAAAAATATTTTATTTGATTTCAGATATCAAATTATGCTACAATAAAATCACTAAAATCTGTTAGTTTTCGCCATCATCATCATCGTCATCATCGTCGTCATCATCATCGTCTTCAAGATCATCACCATCAAGATCATCATCGTCATCATCGACCTAGAGGAGAGAGATGATTGAGTTGAAATGTACATACTGGCATGTGTTAGGGTATTCATGTCCAAGGCTACATTGAAACTTAGCAAAAACAATTTTTTTCTGAGCAAACATTAAATGACAGCGTTTCTAACTTAAAAACTGCTAAAAGGAGACGCAAATGATGAGTATACTAAACAGACACATCATTGACATGTGCATGACAATATTATCATTGTTAATTTTTGCATCTTTGAGCAGACACGACTGAGTATTTGAGCTATCTTTCAATACGTCACCAAAGGTACCATTTCGAGATCTGATTGATATCTGTTACAGCCCCGATTGAGTTGTGTTTACTTCTGCTTTGATGCTACAAAACTGATAAATTTATTAAACATGCTAAAGGTTAAACTATGCCGAGAAATCAATAATGAATTTTGTAAATGAATGTTGTACTGGGACAATTGGAGTGATAACATTTCTACTTATTAATTATGAAAGGTACACTGGACAAACTATTTACTCGAACAAAGATACTTATTCCAGTATCTAAGCTTCACAGCTTCACAGACTAGCTTTCTTTCATTCAAGCTGGTAAGAATCTAGCTTAAAATTGCTATCTCACCTGTTGACCCAATTCTTTCAACTTCTTCTTATATTCACTTATTTTCATGTCTTGATCTGCTAATAAAACTAAAAGATCATCTTGTTCTTTTTTCGTTGATGCCATATCTTCAGAAATTTTGTTCTTCTCGTCCTCAACTTTCTCCTTTTCTTCTCTGAGCTGATTCATTTGTTCTCTAAGATTTGTAAGTTCTTCATCGTTTGTTTGAACTGAGCTCTGTTCTTTAAGAGTCTTATTTTCATCTTCCAATTCTTGTTTCCTTTTAATGACAGTTTCCATTTCCTTGGTCAGTCTTTCTGTTTCCTGATTGGCTTTGCCGACTTGACTCTCCAGCTCAGAGATCTTGGTTGCCATGGCTGCTTTCTCTGCAATTAGTGCAGCATTGTCAGATGCAGATTCTGATGACCCCTGACCCTGTAATATAATATTGGTAGCACTCATTCTAACTTGCAGCAATGAAATATACCACATTTTGCACCTTGATACAATTTTTTCTCAAAAAATAACCGTGTTAAATCAAGTTACTTATGGTCAAAATTAAACTCACAAGAAATATTTGCACAGAGACTTTTTTCAATTTCTGCAACCACAATGCATTTAGCTATTCACTGTAACGATTCCTATTAAAGATCACATTCACATGCTTTTCAAATAGAGATAAAGAAAGTGAATGTACAGGGTTAATAACTGATGGAAGGTCGAAAATTCTTAAACGATGCTTAACACGATTTTTTTCCAAAGGCAGAACACAGGTAATAAAGGTTGAACATAATTTGACTTCCTAAATATAATTTTGTTGATCTAACATTAGCACAGATTTTATGTAATCCTGTACTTCACAAAATAGACCAAGAGATTTCAGTATTAATCCTGGCAACCCTGATATAATGGCAATCTATTGATTATTTTCATGCTTGACCATGGCTACCTTACTCCATGTGGAGTAAGGTAGGGAAGACAAGTACTAACTTATTCACTCACCATTGACTGGATCTGATTCGTAAGTTCTTCAACTTGTGCCTGATATCTTTTGACTTCATTTTCTTGTTCTAAAATGACTGTTTTTAATTCTTCCAATTCTTGATTCTGTTCTGTGACTTTAGTTTCTAGCTCTGCCGTCCTTGGTGAATTGTCACTGCTGCTATCTGGCTGTGAGTCTTCGTGTAAGACAGTCTTAGCTTCTGATACGGTCAAGTCATTTTCCTGGTGGGGAGAATACAGAGGAATTACGTATTTTCTCAATGACTTCTCCTGAAGGATCAGTAACTCTAACTTTTGATGATTTTTTCATGATCTTTATTTTGTATGTTAGTTGCAAGTTATTGTTCTACTACAAAACGCATGTTGAAACATCCATTATTTAGTTGTCAACATGGTGTCTGTGTGTATATAATGCACTGTTATTGTTTACATTTGAATTCTAGTCCGGACCAGAATTAACATTTCAACAATAACAGTGCAGTTTGTACATGTACAGGCCCAGTTAAGGAGCTGAATACTGCATAACTCAACATGCTTGGGGGAGTAGAAAAAGAAATTACGGTTTGGTATTAAAAACATGGGGCCCGGGGGCACCGACGTCCTTTGTACCTCCTTACTGTTTATTAATTGCCATAAATGTGAAATTTGGCAAAAAGTCAAATTGTTTTGACATAAATGAAAGTTATTTGAACTGGTTGGTTACCGCTCCAGCATAAGTTCAAGTGTGGATTCTAAGTATCAACAACCTTGATATGAACCATTGACTAAAAAACATTTGCTTGTTACACTCACCACACTTGTACTTAGTATTTGGAGTGTACACCTATCTTCAATACAATGATAAAAAGTTTGGACTCTGTAGGTCAACAGTGCATCTTTAATGTATGAGACTAAATAAGCTTACCCCTCAAGTATGTATAGGCCAAAAACAATATTTAATTTTGAATATGTAGTGCAGGGAAGGACATACAATATGGTGAAAAGCAAACTAAATATAAAAACTGAATATACAATTATATGGAAATGTTGTTTTACAGTCATGAGTATCTGGTGTGTGCCGAGAGACAAATATTAAAATTGGACAGTATCATCCTGACCACAGTTTGTCTGACTGGTTGTTTCCTTCTGATTTTCTGACACGGTGATAGGTACAAAATATTATGCTATTCACGATAGTTATACAACATAGCTTGCATTTTGTTCACAGTAGAACTGAGTTTTACATGTAAGATAACTTTCTCGTAAACTGTAAATTCTGGCTTCTGGCAGCTCAAACGTCGCAATACTACATTTTTTGATATGATATGGAGTGATTTGCACACATGCAGTGACAGTCGATATATTCATAGTTTGAGAGTCTACTGTACATTAAAGCATAGTGATGTTGACAACTACATGCATGCCAGTGCACGATTTCAAAGTAGCCAGGAGGAAATTCTAATGGTCTTTTAGTGGAAATATAGGTATTAAACGACAGTGAAACAAACAACATTAGTTATCGTGACCTTGCTAAACTGCAATCTCGGATCATGTATGATCTAATGATCATGCCAAATTACCATGTCGGATTTAGCCCTGCGTACGATGCTGTGTGTTCCGCTACAGCTATTCGCCCCGCTCACCACAGCCCTGCAAAGACCCGTATGTAGGGTCGGTGACTTCAAATCCATTTTGGGACTTGACGTAAAAAGCCAAATTACTGCCGAAATTCAGCGTTCTTGGGCCCAAGTCGTATCCCTGCCCGCCTCAGCTACTCGATCGCTTCCAAAAATGCCAGTCTTTTATTCACTTTTCGTAAATAGCCGCCGATGTCGGCAACTCTCTCGCTAGCCCTGCGTACGTACGCAGTGTACGCAGTGCATTCCCTGTGTGCGTTCCTAACACACAGCATCGTACGCAGGGCTAGCGAGAGAGTTGCCGACATCGACGGTACCGGTTATTAAGTAAAAGATGATGTCAAAATCAATGCACAACTGTCGAAATTACCCAAAATAAGCAACAGAAAACTAAAAGTTATCGCTGTGTCGAAAGGACAGTATATCAACATAAAAAGACGCTAGTTTGTTATGACATGGAGGCCGGAGGTAGAAGGACAGAGCATTCCCTCGCTCTCACCCAGCTATCAGTACGGGCCGCCGGTGGGATTGCCTCGCTATTAAAAGCAATGGATTCGCCGGTACTGGGGAGTACGGAGGCCATCATTCTTCAGTCTATCGAAGGAGCGGTTCGTGCCAAAAAATACATGACAGCAATCAAATATACGCTAAAACCTTTAAAACGTCAAAATTCGCAACTGACCGAGAAACATGATGGTCGGTTCAAGTCCTGAAAAACAACGCTAACTTGTTATGTGCGCATGCGCATATTAAGGGGAGACCCATTTGATTTGGGGGGGGGTATGCAGGAAGTGGGTATGGGAACTTTTTTTGTTAGAGAGACAGCATTGTTTTATTTCTACAGTCAGACCTGCATCAATTTTTTTTTCAAATGGAATAGCAGTGCAATTTTTCAAATTTAAGCCAGTGTTTCACATATCACAGGATGTTTTTATTTATTCATTTTACATTCCAACAAATGACAAACAAAATGGAAAGTCTATTATATATACAACTTTAAATTATAGAACACTTTTTTGGCAAATCAACTGTGATCAGTACTACATGTATACCTGCTTTTCTTTAAAACAGTCAATTCCTTTTAAGTTCTCAGGGGAGATGTTATCTTTTGTGGTCAGAGAAACAAGGCTCACACATTGTATTTAATTATATTTGTTGTTCCTCAATTTTCATTGTCAACTTGTAATCTTTCTAACATATTTATATTGAGAGAATAATGTATTGGTTTTAACACTAATTTATTGACTCCTATCTTGTGTTTTAAATTTTCACGATTTAGAGAAGTCAAATAGTCCCATCTAGATATTGCCTACACCATTGAGATATTGCAACAGAAATCCTGAAACATGATTTCTTGGGTCAGAAAAGGGAAGGAAAACATCAAGTGCACCGAGGTGTACAGTAGTGAATGCTTATATCATAAGTGCTGGAAAAAAAACACATAAGAATTACTTGTGGTAAAAACATTTGCGTGCCTTTGGCAGCATGCCAGCAAAGAATACATGAGAATGAAGTTTCCAAAATTTTGCTCATTTCAACAGCATTGTGACAATTCCTTTTTTATTTCTGTCTGTTATGAGAATATTTTTTCTCAAGCCATTACAGGCTTAATTTTTTCTTTTATTTCACCTGGTGACAATTTTTTTTTCCTCGAAATCCTCCATACCCCCCCCCCAGAAATCAAGTGGTTCTCCCCTAAGTGAGCCCCTGACCTATACGGGCCAGTGGATTACTTCCTCAGTAGAACTGATATGCCTGCCAGTACAGGGCTCGCGTTAGCGCAAATTGTTTACGTTTTCACGCAAGACTGTGGTGATTGCACGCAAAAAAATACAAGTTTTTACGAGCACTGCACGCAAACATTTCCCCTATTGTGTCCGGTAGATTGGAATACCCCCAAAGGCGATGGTGACTATTGCCAGCTATAAATAGACATTGACAGTAGCTAGGCAACCATATATCTATATTGTGACTCCACTTGCGCCCCTGATTCTGAGGTAAAAGAAACAATATTGCAACAGGTCATGGGTAGTCAGTCTGTAAAAAGTTGCCTAAAATGTTGCAAAGTTGTCACTCGTTGTAAGCGTAGACGCGTGCATGATGTTAGCAATTATTTGATATGCAAATGACGGTACAAATTTGAAAAAAATGTAAAAATTTGGCCGTAATCAAAATAACGGTAAATCATTTGTACTAAATCATGGCAGGAAGACAACTTTCTCTGTTTGACTTTCACGTTTCTAAACGACGCAAAACAGGATCCCCAACAAGAGAACCTGAACAGAATCAGCAATCTCAGGAAAATAACCGACAAAGCAATGCAGGTGAGACGAGTCAGACAGGGGTTAATTCACGTGTTAAAGCGGTATCAGCGGGACTGGGAGAAGCAATTCGAATGGTTGACAGTAGATGATCCGTCAACAGCCACACCGAAAAATGAGTGCAGTGTATGCCTTCGCACAAAGAAAAAGAATAGATTTACATCGGGGATGCAGTAATTATCAGAGGTCAGCTCTCGTTTCCCACAATGAAAGTAAAGATCACACTGAGTCACTGAAAGAGCTCAAACTGAAACAGAATTTTGTGGTAGCGACAAAGAATGCCAGCAAATCTAGTGATGATACAGTGACAGCACAACTACGTACCGTGTACTGGCTTATGAAGGAAGAGCTTCCATCCCATTTATTTCCAAGTTTATTAAACTTACAGCGATTAAATGACTGCCCTGCGATAGTCGGTGCTAATGTTTACAGTCACCATGGAATTGTTTCGGAAATGCAAGATTGCATTGACACCGTCATTAAAGATGAAATCAGCGCGGAAATCGGACGGAGTAAATTTGTAGGCTTACAATTGGATGAAAGTATTGATATTGCCGTTTTCAAGAAATTGGATCTGTACATGAAATTAGTGTTAAATGGAAAATCCCAAACACGTTTCGCTGGGAATATAAATGTCACTGATGGGAGAGCTGAAACCATCTACCTTGCAGTTTGCCAATATTTTCGAGACAATAATATACCTCTGAATAAATTGGTCGGACTTGGTAGGTGCGATGGAGCAGCTGTTATGACAGGTCAGAGAAGTGGCGTTGGCGTGAGAATGAAAGCTGACGTTCCATATCTCATCCACATTCACTGCCTTGCTCACAGACTAGCATTGGTCAGTTCGCAAGCCGCGGCATCAGTAAAGCTGATTGAACAATATCAGGACACAGTCAATCAAGTGTTCCATTATTTTGATGCATCAGCCCAGCGTTACGAACGATTGCGAGCCATGCAAGATGTCATCGACAGTACGGAAGTGAAATTGAAAAAGCCGACGCCTGTCCGATGGTTGTCACTTGACGCTGCGGTTACGTCCATCGACAAGTGCTGGCCTGCTCTATGTGCCACGCTCGAAAACGACGCAACTAACAACGCGAAAGCTCACGGAATTCTTAACAAAGTGAAAGAATATTCATTCGTCGCTGTTACCTGCCTACTGTTAGACATACTTCCCGTAATCTCACGGGTCAGTAAGACTTTCCAGACTCAAAATCTCGATTTGGCCGTACCGCGAGTGATAATCAATACCGCGATCGACAGTTTGACGGCAATGCGGGATGACAACAATTTACTTGCGCATTTATCCCACTTCAAAAATAACATCGAACGGCCAGACGATGAGCATACTGCAGCTCGATTCAGAGATGTTGAGATGAGGGATTCAGGCAGAATACGGCAAACCCAATTTGATCACGCGGTACGCCAATTTATCGATAAACTTATCGAAAACATGAACACGAGGTTTCCAGCCGATACCCTGGACATTTTGACAGCGTTTGACATCGTGTTCAATCCTCGACGTTTGCCTGCCGTTCAAAGAGAGATAGGTCAGCATGGCATAGCAGCTCTCCAAACGATCATTGACCATTACGGGCAAGAGAACGATCTGTTTGATGCCGAAAGTCTCCGTACTGACTTTCTACAGTTCAAATACTTCGTGAACGCACATCGGAATCTCCAATTCCCAGAATTTTGTGAGGAGTTGATCACAAATCATAGTGACAACTTTCCAGAATTTGCAACGATCGCTGAGATTGCCCTAGCAGTTCCACTGACCAGTGTTGAGTGCGAACGCGGATTTTCCTGCCAAAACCGTATCAAGTCAAAGTTTCGAAGCCGTCTCGGTGAAATCCGTCTACAAACACTGATGCGGGTATCCATTGAAGGACCAGACATGGCAATATTTGACTTTCGTAGAGCCAGGGAAATATTCCTTTCCCGAAAACAAAGGCGTTAAATATTGATCATGTTACTGCTGCCGGATGTCTCATAGTCATCCTTCGGAATTGAAAAAGTACAGTCGCTAACTGCTCCAATTAATGACGTAAAATGAATTTGTCTTGTTACAGTTGAACCTTTGTTTTTGCTGCAGTCTATTTCTGAGCAGCGTTCTGAGCGGTGTTTTGTTCGAACTTCATTGCGTTGACGTTGTGCGTGACAAAGAGCAAACATTTTGATGATCAAAATAAGACAACGTAGACTGGTTGGAGACGTGACCTGTTGCACATTGTTTTATTGCGCACTTCTTGTGGGTTTTTCCTTGTGTTTCCTGTTCCCATCAGCTTTAAATTGAGAAAATTCGTGAAAATAAAAAGGTTGTTGAATGAATTGACTGTCTCACTATCTACCATTGCATGCTGATGCGAATGTACCGTCCGGTATGTGGTGAAGGTCATAAAAATGAGGCGATTCCACTTACGCTTTGGGGAGGGAGGCGGTAGTCAGTGTTTTTTATTGCACTCAAAGAAATTGCGTCTGCACGTAAAAAAAATGTATCCGTTGCGTGCATTGCACGTAAAAACTACAAAGCCTAGCGCCAACCCTGCAGTACCGGTGTTTATCGCCTGCGGAGGCCATCATTCTTCAGTCGATCAAAGGCGCCTTTCGTACCCAAAAATATACGACAGCTGCAAAAGTGCATCACTGTCAACTTCATAACTATAGAACATGTTGAAACACACAGTGAAACGTTCACAATGTAAAAAATGTGCCCATACCGAGAAACAAGATGGCGTCCGTTTCGATTCTTCAACTCAGATTTTTGTCCTACAGTTGTGCGCATGCGCAGACGGTAGCTTTAGCGAAAGTGAGGCAAAATCAAGTAAATATAAAATAAAATGGATAAAAATATTGTTTAAAAATAATGTAAGGCATGTATCACCAAATTTTGAACATTTCTGACGGTATTTCAACTATACGAACACCCATGCCAAACATCACAATAATCAAATCAGTGGTTTTGAGGAAAAAGTGAAAATAGTGGTTTTCAGAAAAAAGCTAAAAAAGTGACTTTAAAATGATTCAATCAAAAAAAGAAAAAAGACCGTTTGAGATACATGCCCAAGTGACCACCAGACCAAATTTCAGAAAAAGTTACTGAAGCGTTTCTGAGATACCTGCGTCCACAGCATACGGCCCACTATGTTGGCTGTATTGGGCCGCGCCATCACATTAGTACCTTGTGCCCACAGGGCACAAAGTACTAATAAAAACAGTGAAAAATCATCCAAAGTTAGTGTTACTGGCCCCTTTTAAACTAGAGCAATCATCATGAAAGCACCACAACTCAGTGTATGAGATAATGTACAATATAATTGGTAACCTAGGTATAAATACGTTTAGAAGTCCCTGACTCATTAATTGATGGTAGTCAACCAGTGTTTGGTAAGTCCATCAAGCCAAAAAGCTGGTTAGTTGACTGCACAGACTTGATCTGGCTGTTTTAGTAACAAAAGCTTTAAGTTAAAAGATCTTGTCCAGTTTATATCCAGGCCCCTGTAAACATGATTTTCACAGACTAAAGCTGCTAAAACGAACCAAGCCAAATTGGTGAAAATACATATGGTTTTTGCTCTATACCGTTTTTAACAGACTTAGCAGATGGGGAAGTGATAATGTCTGGCAGGAAATGTGTTAAGGTATTTAAATAAGCTGACTAACTTGCATTATAACTTACAAGTTTTTCTATAACTTCATCTTTTTCTTTTAATTGTTGATGTAAATTTTCTTGTTGTTTTTTCATTTCTTCGATTTCTTGTTGTAATTTGGATGTTTCTTCTGTATCTGCACTGATCCCGAATGAATCCATGATGGCCGCCTGTTGGGCATGTGGGACCTGCTGGGTTGCCACGTCGCCTTGCCCCATTGCATCTGTAGAAACAAAGTGAAAGTGGATAATGATAAATTTACTCAGTGTTCCTGTTGCTTATGTATCTATCTTTTGTATCATTGCTGGTCATATCAACCGCTCAACTTAACCCTGCCATCACCATTGGTTTTGCCCAAACTTGTTGTTATTAATGGTGATTTTGGACCTGTTTACACGGAATTAGGGGTGAACAAGGGTAAAACAGTGATCGGAAATGGCTGATCTACGGATATGTTGAATTTATTTGGTTAAATACATTTAACGAGGTACACATGCATAGGATGGGGAGAAGTTGAAATTCATGGACTTGGGGACAAAATTTGGTGAGTTATATAGTCTCCTGTGTGAACAGGGGACCTATCAGGTCTTCTCAATGAAATATATTATAGATGGTCACATTTGAATGAGATGATGGATGGAACCATATATACATGTAAAAGGGGTGAAAGAGATAAGAAATATACAGCTTGTAGTGTTCAAAGATTTAAACCGTTACCTTGTTGTCCCTTGAGAACTGCATATTGGTCTTTAAGCTGTTGTATCTGTGCCAGTTGATCTTCAATCTGCGTCTTGGCAGTCGTATGCTCTGATTCTAAAACCTTGTGCTTATTTTTCAGGTCTTGAAGCTCTTTGTCCTGGAGTGGAGGGCAGAGAATTTTGAATGGTTACGGATAAATGTGATGATGGGAGAAATCACTGTCTTTCTGATTCGTTACAGTGTATACGTAAGAAACAAAATTTAAACTTCTTTTCTCAAGACAATAGATTGCTTGACAATGTTTGCATTTAGTCTTCTATTTTGTGAATGCTGAGTTTCTTCTGAAAGTTTTGGAAAACTTTCAAATTTTACCCACCTGTTCTCGTATGAGTTCTTTGTACTGTGTTACAATGTTGTCATGGGCCTCTATTGTCTTCTGATGATTTTCTGTAGAATTTTCTGTGGTTGCTGATCCTTGCACAGACTTGACGATTAGTCCTGTGAAAAAATTATTAAAAATCTTCAAATCAAGATGTCTTTGAGTTACACTGGTTGTGAGAAATGTTGGGAAGTACCTTTGACAGCTCTTAAAACATACAGGAATAATTTTTAAGCCAAAACCTTAAAATTCTTGTACCTATTTATCTTATATTATCTGTAAGTTTATTCAGCATACTTTCCAGTATTGTACAGTGTAATTGCAAACAGCAACCCCTTTGCCAAAGAGGGTTGAAAATCTTGAAAACAAACCTAGGATGGTCAAAAATACCACATATGATAAGAAAAGTGGCAAAAACACATACCTTCAAGTTGCTTAAAGAGTGATGTAAATTCATAATCAAAGAGTAGTTGATCTGAGCTGTCGTACTTCATCTGTGGTTTCTTAGCGGCTTTGGTATAACATTCGTGTTTGGATACGGCGTCTAGTTTCTCAACAAATGATTCAACACCTATCCTCTTTGCAATCAGTTGTCTAAGATTCTCCCTGAAAATAAAGAAGTCATGTCAAGAATACATCAGTGATTTATTTTGAATCTTAACATACTTCATAGGTATGGCAATCGATCCCAGGGCCTAGGAGTGGCACATGTAAAGCAGTGTGTATCTTTGCGTCAGAGGCGGAATAAACTATGAGTGTATCTATTCATCCAGGAAATCTTAATCCCGACTGCTATGTTTGTACGCACATAGAGCCAGTCGACGTTAGGGACACAAAAAACAACACGAGGAATAAACAGGCAGTGGTTTTGAACAAAATCAATGTACCCGGTACTTCATCAGTGTCTGTAACTCAGCGCTCTGAACATAGCTCGTAACAAGGAACATTGGATAGCACGTTGGACGTGTAGACCTATAACAGCCACTCATGTAGTTTGTGCACAGTGAAGATTTTGCAGATCAACAACTTTGACGGAAAATGGACCGACTTTCTACCGTAATTTTTACCTCCTTCGATTTAGCACAAAATTTTCTTATGGACTATTGATGCAGGATTACACTCGTTACGTGGTGGCAAATCCTAGTCGTATTGACGACTATACTGCGTAAACAGTCACTGAATAAACTTTACACGCATTTACGAGCACTGAATATTTTTACCGTTTTTAATCTAAAGCCGTCCGTATACGCGTATGACGGTGACCAAAACAACACAAGGAATTTTGTCAAAAAAAATTTGAGTTAAAACACCCAAATGCCGTACGATGATCATACAGAACTTTGAAGGTTTCTGGACTAAACGACCCCAAACCGACCGGATCTCAGTCAACTGTACCGATGTCTACTCTATCAGCGTCAACTCAACCTTTCACTCCAGAAAACTTTACCATACAAACTTGGAATATACTAAATTTACCTTGAAAAAAATTCAGCTGTGTATCGTATGGAAAAGAGTTTACCGGGGCAACGGGGCAAATAAAAAACCAACAAACCCCAACAGAAACAATGGAATGATCATTAGTGTGCAAGGTCGCTGTATTATATGTCAGGGTAAAAATTTCTAGCTTTGAAATTACAAAAGACGAGGCAGAATGTGTTACTGCCGATACCACAGCTGACTCTATAACTTTCAGATGCGTACATTGGTACATAACGTAATGTTGATAGCAAAGTATACATTGTAGTTCTGTATACATTGTAGTTCTGTTCTGTAGTTCAGTGATAAACACGATTCCCGATATACCACGGCTGTTGATTTGAGCTGCTGCCTTCGATCGACAATTTTCAACACAAAGACATAATATCAATAATTTTGCGGGATTATAAGAGCCCGCTGTCTTCTGATACACAACGCGTAAAAATAGGTTATTCCTGTTGAGAAATTCGACAGCAAGTGAATTTCTTACTATTTTCCTCGCAATGATTTTTGCACCCGAGTCTATTTTATCACGGCCACTGAACCATTTCTGACGACAAAGAATCAGTTCACACTCATCGTGGGAACACATTGCAAAGACGTTCAAAAAATTTTCATCACAGGAAAGATTACCGTAATCCCCGTTTCAAAGATGTAGGAAATGTATAATGGGTCGTTTATCTTGAAAAATGCCGAGCTGCAGCCTCTAAATACCGGTACAAAATGCTTTTTCTTCTGATCAACTTCCCGACAACTTTACAAGCCCACTCCGGTCGTCACATGACGGTTGTAACCGTACATGTGCTGCCGCCAATGGAGAATCAAAAAGACTTCAAATCAAAAGTAAAAAAATATAGAAAAAATATCGATATTCAAGTAATGTAAAGAAGAGTAATTTTGATAGGTTCAATTTATTGTACATTATAAAAAATGCCCAGGTCACTCGGAACAGCGTAAGATTATACCTAAGTTGTTCGAATTAATACTACACTCACACTGTAGGGTAAAAAGATCGTGATATACTGCTTCCGCCAAGCGAACCCGCTTAGGCTAAAGACGGTAAAATGACCATACATGTAATTATTGTTGCTAGTCTCTGTAAATTTTGCCGAACATTCGTTAATAGTTGTCAAATTTCTTGAGTTTGTCCGAAAACTGTTTCAGTGAATGACGTAAGTTTCAAGACACGTGAGTGCGAACGCAATATCGATATCGGGATAGTAAAGTCAGTTACGGGCAATCGAGGAAGAACAGAAGAGTCTATTAATTAGCAAATTAATAATAAATGAACACCAGGTTACCGTGCATCTTGAAAGTAAAAAAAAGGTAATGTTGTGCCCTGGTTGGGAAAGAAACATTGATAAAGATTTCAAACAAACGTCAGATAATATGAGAGCAATTTAGTAAAAAAGACAAGCTCAGGAAAACGTATAGAGAAGGACGACATCACGGCGATCTTCAGACCTTTCATCATGTTTCAGTCTGAACGGTCAACATTTGATGCTATAGTCTGTAGCAAGTGTCTCTTTTTGGATAACTCCAACAGAGATGAATGGATCGCGATTTAGTTTCATCACCCCGACCCGACCGGAAATAATGCAGCTCATGGGCACCTGTATAATCGTCGCATGAACGTATCCAAAGGCCGGCCACTGCATGAGCCTTTGTCCGTGCATCGCAAGCAAACAACGGTTTTGGACACCACGAGAGCAATTTTTCGCTGTCTGTGAGCGGTTGAGTGATTTGGGTAGCCAATGGAGCTACTACTTTGGTAGCTCCATGTGTAGGCATAGATCGGAGTCGAGTTGATTTCGGCTGAAAGTAGTTAGAAAAGTAGCTTTTCGTGCTCAATCAAAAATGGGTCCGGTATAAATGTCCATGTAACCGTTGGTCAAGTATTTTGCTCAGTATATAGTAAGAATCGTTTATTCATTGTTGACATCGTAATCGATCCGATGTATACAACAAATGTTTGATCGTTTGCACCTTTGCGCGTACCCTCGTGATTGGCAGCTGTTTGAATGCTTTCATCTATTGTTCTTTGGACGCTTCGAACACAGCATCGAAGCAGTTTTGGCATCAAAAAGCAACTTAAAATGGAAAAAACTGAAAGAATTCGGCAACAAGGTGATTCCACAAGTATTCACAAAACGTAACATGTTGAAACAGTGCTTCGATTTACACCATGGTTGTTGAAAGCTCCAGATTTTCGGGAGCATTCGTTGACGCTGCTACCATGTGCCACTCATGTTGGATTATGAATGCCCAGGGAGATAGGGGGTATTTATAGCCTCCCCCTGCCTTTAACATACTTCATAGTGTTGAATTAGAAACAAAGATTTCTAAGTTCACAAATAATGAAAATACTACTATAGAAATAACGGACAACACGCTGACCATTAATATATTTATGTACAAGGGTGAGAGGAAAGCCAAAAATTAACAGGCAAGGCTTGCCAAGCCTATTAATATTGGCTTTGCTCAAGCCCGCGCCCATAAATTAACGTTAATGGTCAGCGCGGAGTCAGTTATTTCCACAATATTATCAACGAACCCCATAATCTGTCAAAATTTACGAAAATTTCCCGTGCGAACGACAACGGGGCCCCAGAACTGGTCAGTTTGTAGTGTGGGCACTGCAAAAATTTTGCAAATCCGGATATTTTTTTGGAAAAAAGTGTCTAAACTTGGCCCACAAGTGCTTTATTTTATTTTGTGATTGATTATGATCTTTGTACAAATCACAATTTTCGTTTTAGCTTTAAAGTTCCTATGTTTATGATTTTATTCATATTCACGGGCATGTAAACAAACCATTACTGTGTATTTGTGGGCAGTCACGCGGTTCAGCTTGACTAATTAAAATGTGTTGGACATGGCATGGTCATATAATACACAATATATAGCGTACAGTGTTCAGGTTAACAATAAGCTAGTATTCAACTTGAACTTTAGAGATGTAAACTTTTGCTCAAACTTTCAGTAAGGAAACTTTCAATCATTTCCTTTTGAAATCGAGAATAAAATAACAGTAACCGTACAAATTTTGGTACGAATGGAACATTAAACACTTACAATTTAAATTAAAAAAGCTGCCATACCTTAATCTCCATGGAGAAAAATAAAGTTGTCAATTTTCACAAAAGTAAGCTGATGGAAACGTTATTTATAAATGAGTTTCCAAATGAGCCCCCAAAGTGGCAGACCAAAAATGTATTGCAAAAATTGACAGTCCAAATTCTGTACCTGAGGAACATTCTACCTTATAGTGAATTTCAAAATAGCTTGGAATTACAACATGCTTGGCTGATTAGAAAAACGTTTCTGGTGATAGAAAATAATGCCAACTGCATCCATTGCAAACATTCTCCTTTGATAGATTTTGCAACAATTTAACCAATAAGACGTCCACTGGTCTCACTTACAGATCATGTTCAGTGTAGGAAATACCAATTATTGCCGTACACACTGTACCAGGAAAAACCTATCGTTAGCATTCTGTGCAGTTTTGTGATGGAGGCAATATACGAATGTTAAAGTGGTCAGTGTACATGTGAGTTTACAATGGGAGCGCAGTAACAATGATGATGTTGACTGTGGCACAGTGATTCCAATTATTAACTACATTCTAGACTAGATTCCAATTGTTAACAATGATAATAGACAATACACAAATACAGGCTGGGTTGAAAAAACTGAACAGTGGACATTTTGACATAACTTTGGAAGTAGATCAAGATACTCTATCTTACAAACACAATCAAGATACTTGAAAGTGCAACAAAAGTTACAGCTACATGTAATTGAGCCGTAACATGGACAAGGGATAAAATAGATTGTGGTTCAAAAATCTGATATGATACTCACTTATTAAATGCTGCTATAGAGTCATCATTGAAGTGAACGCAGATACCCAGTAAGAAAGCACACAGTCCCTGAATGACCTGGTCAGTTTCATCAACATTGTCAGCTACTTGAGAAGTTAACTGGTGAATTAGGCAGTCAAGGAAATCAACATCACAAGTCAAATATGTGCTGTATTCCAGAACCTACAATTACCAGAGTTAGTACATGAGGGTGTTCTCAAGCGAAAACAAAGTTGTACATTGTACTGGTATGGCAGTACTACTTTATAAGAAATGACACATGAGGGCGCTGTCTTGCAGCATGGGCAGCTTGCCATTCCAACCTGAATTGAATTTTCAAATGCATTAATTTACATCATATATATTCTGCTGTTAAAGAAAAATTTAAATTTCTTCTCAAAGTTTTAGTAATGAACTGTTGTCTTGGACGTATTCTACCACGTTCATTTGAACATACTGTTTGTAACCAGCAGTGAGGGACTTCAAATACAAATCTGTTACTGGAAATAACCATTGGTGGTCACTTCTCTTCTCTTCATTTCTAAATCTCAATGTCAGTCTATATATCTCTGTAAACAATCCCTGCTTGTCTACCTATCTGAGGCTTTACAATCTTTTTCACCACTGCCTTAGGCTTGAGTTTTTAATTTCTCAATCCTCTTTTTTAACCCACCTCCTCATCCCCTCACTCCAACATATTTGTGTACTGCTGTGTGTGTCTTTGATCAAAGGATACATATGGCACATTTGATGGGTTGTTTAAGAAGTGAGTCACAGCAATGGGACATGATGATGACCATGAACATAGCAGTATCAGCAATCCAACTTTACTCTGAAGCTTACTGGTTGGCTGTTCAAGAAAGAAAGTGAGTGGTTAATTTTACAGCTGATTATAGAAGGTTATCAAAACATCATTTCTGATTGAAACTGTATGATGATTTAGGTTCATCTGAAAGCATCATTAAGAATGATGATGATACAGTTTATATATATAATGTACATGTCTTGGGTCCATACAACTACATAGGATGTGTGCATGAATATATGGGTGTCTGTGTCTATGAATATATGGGTGTCTGTGTGTATGAGTACTTGGTTGTCCGTGTGTATGAGTATGTGGGTGTCAATGTGTATGAGTATATGGGTATCTGTGTGTAACGTTGAATGAATGAAGAATGTGGATGGTTTGAATTCTATATTGCTAAACTGAATATGGATTATACTTGGTCCTTGCTAAACAAAATGACATATAAACATAATCCTAGGGGGTCTGATATTTGTGAACTAAGGAATGGCTCGCAAAGATAATCTTATATATTTTGTGAAGAAAATTTGTCTGAGTTTTGTTCAGATGTGCCTAATGTATATCTGATTTGGTGCGTACAATAGGATGATCAGAATCTGACAAAGGAGAAATGCATAGGAGAACATGTAAAATGACTTCAAGAGGAAACAAAACATGCCTCGAAAATTTTACAGTATTTGTGTACATCATCTACAGTCTATCTACCTGTGCTAATATATTTGTACACTGTTGAAGTAACGACACTGGTGGCGTGCCAAGACTTGTCGCCAACTGCACACGAAGCAGCTGTTCCTTCTGATTGTTGTTGTCCTTCAGTGCATGTGCCAGTGCCACTGCAGCACACCAATTAGATAATGAATCTAAGCTGAACAAACCACCACACAGCAACTGACCCGCCGTCACTGCCCCAACTGTAACAGATACACAAATTATTGATAACATGAAATTCATATTTATTAGGGGGGAGGGGGCAGGGTAGAGGGGCTGGCAGAAGTAAAGCACATGTACAGAGTGTGTCATGCTCACAACTGTAACTTCTTCATATCACCATTGCCTGTAACCCGGACATAATTTGTTAATGACTTTATTGCACCCTTTATGTACATGTACACTATCAATGCTGAGCTGATCCTCAAAGGGATAATAAGTAGCAGTAACTTTTGTTAATTTTGACACTTTTTCTCTCATTCTACTTCTCAAAGCCTGTTGAAACACCCACAATCCAACTGTCAACATAGACTGTACACGCGTATAAAGGTGTAAAGCATATGTAATTGTTCATATTTGAATTCTAGTCCACACCAGAATTCACTTGTCAACAACATACATGTAGTAACGCAGTCTACACATGTACAGACTGAGTTGACAGGTTGAATATTGAATATTTCATGGTCTGGACAGTAGAACAAACAACTGCAGTAGACATACAAAAACATAAAAAGTGAAAAATCACCAAAAGTTACAGTTACTGGTCCTTTAATGATAGTAACACTACATGTATCTATCTATTCCATTTGAATCTACTTTGTACATACACAGACATTACTGCCATCGTAACATAACATCCATGAAATGTTCAACAAACCATAGCAGCAAGGAGTAAAGACCACTCAACGCTTTGTTCTACGTTTTATACAACCCAGTGGTGCTACTTTTTAATTTGTGACTCTCCACTTGTGTAATGCTACCCTTCATTGTGAGTTTCACTACTTGATAGTCAACTATTTGACCCTCATGCAGAGTTCTGATTTGGTATTGCAGAGTATTGCCTTTGTACCAAAATTTACCTGCAAAAGGTGCAGTAAGATACTACTGTTTTACAATTTTCATTTGATTTCTGTCATTTGCAGACACTTTCTTCACAAGATGCTCAGTTGCTGTGCTTGCTGTTGCTTGTCAATTCAGGGTCCATACAAGCAAAGTCACTTCAAATTCAAGGACTTTCAAGGACTTTTACAACAATTTTCTAGGACTTTTTGAAGTCCAAAATACCAATTTACAGATATCATTTTCCCAATTTATCATATTTTACATGTCATTTTACTTGTCACTTTTACAATATCATGATAATAATTTGCAGTTTAAGCAAACTGTAGGTGGCTTATTAAATTTTTAATGATTTAAATTTAGTTTCAAGGAATATTCTGCAGGCTTAAAGATTGTGTATGGAAGACAAGCTGCTGTTCAGCGTGTAAACATACAGATATGTGAGGATAAGAACAAGTAATAAATCGGTATTACAAGGCTTCCACGACGCTCAGATCAAGACTCCTACTTTTTTCAACCAATAAACATGAGATCAAATCAGATAAATTTGCATTTAGGTATTTGACATCATCACCGTACTGTTTTGTCACACTTGGTATATGTGTTAAATACAGCCTATCATAGCAATCGTTTGGGAACTGGTCAAAGGTCAGTCTATTGTTGTAACTGATTTTTTCATAAATGTGAAAATGAGGGATTATTACAGCCTTGACTCTTCTCATGCAAAATAACTTCTTAACATGTTTAAGAGCAATGGTGAGTTGTCAAATGTAATCTGAGATTTTTTCTGCATATAATATTTTGCTGAAAACTGCACAAAACAAAATTTCTTTGTCACTATCTAGGTTGCACCTTTCTGTATGGCAACACTTTGCTCTGAGAATGATAACGGACGATGCACCACATCTCAAAAGAACATAGCTTATTGGTTGGGTGACTATTATTGTCATGATGGAATCATTTCCAGACAGCCAATCAACAACACAATAGCCATAGTTAAGACTCTTTAAGTTGCTATAAAAAATTAAGCTCTATGAATCAGATATAACCTTCCGAGCCAGAGCACATCAGGAACTTGATAACATTTGTTATGATGGAGCTGGCTGACAGGTACATGTATTTGTACTTGTAAATGAAACACAATCTATTTCATTATCAGGCAGACATGCATACTACACCCTTACTGCTAAAAATATCAAAAAAAAGTTGGGCTGATGTGCAGCGTCTCAGAATCTTTTAGCCAATTGGTTGGATGAAGCTCATCGTTTTCTACTGTATTACATGTATTTCCAACCAGCCTATCAGATAAAGCGCCATCCTAGATTCAGACTCCTTAAGTTGCTGTGAATAATGACAATCTACCAATCAGATACAAACTTCTGAGCCACTGCACATTGCCAGAAAAAGTTAGTATGGTGACTGGATTCCCCTGAACTTTTCACCTTTAACCTTTAACCTCTATCTTTGCATACACTTTATTAAGTCTTGATGTTAGCATTGGGCTTACACCAAATAACAATGGTGAAAAAACATACACATATATGTATATGAGACACTGACATGAAAACATACATGTTACCATGAAAACACATTCCAGTGATGGACTTTTCCATGCAAAGTCATTTTCCCGAACAAGCACCCATTTTTTAACTTTCCTTCCAAAGTTGCTTCAAAAGTATTGCCACCGGACATGCAGTTTGATTAATCATCCATTATGCACATGCGGCCTCCCTGGCAATTTCAACCACACAAACTTTGATTTCTGAATGTGCTTCTCAAAATAACATTAATCCTCACATACTCTAGATAAAACAAAACTAATAATTTTGAAAATTGCACAAATTTCTAAATATCATGTAAATATTTTTAACTTTGTCAAAACAAAGTTTAAGTCTCCAAATAATTTACATAATTTGAATAATTACGATAATAAATTAACATTGATAAGTAAATAAATTGACAAAACAATTTGCATTCAGCAAAATGAATGTAAAAATTAGCTCTTGAAAATATTTCATCTACATTAAGATCCCTGTCAAACACAAGATTAAAGCATACATAGTTGACCCTCTCTCTACTGAAATAAACGATACACTATTACCGTTATTAATTTATTAATAACTTTCAACGAGAAAATTCAACATCCAGAAATCACAAGTTTGCTATAAAAACTGCAAGGTTGGCCTGGAGTTTGCTTTCAAAAAAGAATGAGACACATCTTCGTACCTTTCTCATAGAGCACTGTTTTACCGGAGAGAAAAAGACGACACCAGGTTTTAATTTTTCTGCAATCACGTTTTGGAACATTCTGATTATTGTTGTTTTGAAATGAAATAAGTGACCAGTGCCCGATGAGAGGAAACCACTTTCAGAGAGTGTTTTAGGAAAGATTTGAGATACAGCGATGTAACAAACTTGATGCAAAACACAGCCCCACAGCAGGATAAGGAAAGGTTGGGAAAGCCACACCAATGGAAAGTGTCACACCGGATAATGGTTGGATGGAGACATGGAAACACAATGACAATGGAAGTACATGTATTATCACACTAGGATTAACACACAAAAAGACGGTTTTTCAGGACAGGGACACACAGTATGAAAAACAGGAATGTTACTGGTTAACATAAAACATACATGTAGCACGTAGTAATTACAAGCTGACAAGGAGAAGACAGACATGGTTTGACTAAAATGAACGTTTACTAAAACAAACAAACAATATACAATTTATTTTCAGAAACATAAAAAGATTGAATATTTGCATGCTGCTGGCAGTAAACTCTGAGTAGTAAAACAGTCTCTTTCAAAAGTTCAAAACATCTATTTAATATTTAACAATAACAATTCATCTATTTAACAAATTGAATGTAGAATATGAGACTCAGTGTTTCTCTAGTTTCCCTCCATACTCCCTAAGTGACAAGTCTTTCAAACTCACTATTTAGGAGTGCTGTGTTCATGACAAAATGTATGCCATGACGTCTATTGTCAATAGATTTTGTGAATATCTCCAAGGGTAAACCTGGTCAATTTTTTTGCAATTTTTTGACTTTACTGCCATCAGCATGAACCTTTGGCTAGATCAAGTTCTATACTAGTACCGGTATATCCGATATGCTTGACGTAAAATTCAATTGGATTTACGTAGTAAAGCTGGTAAATATCTTTTAATCTGATATTCAGTTGCACTTCAACACAAACAATCGACAGAATATTGTGAAGTTGATGATAATGCTGTAAACTCTTTGTGGTCTTTTGGCAAAATGTGATCACATGAACTTGACTACAGGTTGCAAAACAGTACGAACATTTTTGACTTTAACTCATTGTAACTTTTCTCTGTCAAGCTTGTTCTTCCTTAAATTCGTATTTTCCCCCCGAAATAATTGCTTGATAAATTACACTGATTACATGTTGTAGTTCAGTTTGAAGATTGGCAGGTTGTTCTTTTCAGTTGTACTGAATTTACTCAGCATTACACTTCATCTAGTAAATGGTATAATCCAAGCTGAATCAAACCATTTTCAAGAACATGCAGGGGTGTTTGCAAAATCTTACCTTCAGCACTTGATGGGAGCAATGTAGAGACAATCTGAGCCTGTCCGTGTTCATTTTTAAACAGAAAGCATTGAAAGCAGTAGAGAACGGCACATCGTAAAACAAATGGCTGTTTTTCATTCACCATTGACATTAACAGAACAACTATGGCTGGCCTGCAAAAGATAAAAGTATATCAAAATACAGTCTGTATGATGTCATAATATTCCTCTTTTATAAGTCTTTTATCAAAGGTATTATAACTTTCTCATTTATCTGCTGGTTCCAGAGTTTAAATAAACAACATAAGAATTCCATTGAAATATTGTTACTTTAAGTTCAAAGATTATTGGCGCACCACAGAGGAGTATTTTATCATTTTACAAGCAACAGTGTCTGAGGAAAGCACGTTCCATTTTAAATTCAGATCATATTTTAAATTCAGAATTCCAACTGCTTCCTTCTGGAAGACGTTTTAAGTATCCAGTTTGCAAGACAAACCGACTCAAGAATTCTTTTATCCCTACCGCTGTGCGGTTTCTAAATGATGTATCTTAATGGTCGTTGTGTGTTGTTACTGTATTTTAGTTTTAGTCTAGTAATTGTTGTTTTGTTGTGTTATTTTGTGTGTTGTCCGCCAAACTGAATTGCCCTTAAGGTATGAATAAAGTTGAATTGAATTGAATTGAATAATTGCATCATTAGAATCATTATAAGTTTCGACGCCATTTTGTCACTATTTTGTATTTCAATTTCACCTTCAGTTTTGTGTTCTACTCCTAAAAGCATGTTGAGATTCACAGTATGTAGCTTAGACTGTCGACAGTCCCTCGTGCCTTCTTTGACCGGATTCACTTTATTAAAGTGCGGTAGCAATCCAACGTAGGTGATCGAGCGCTGAAGGCGCAAGGCCGAGTGCCGAAGGCACGAGATCGAGTGCCGAAGGCATGAGGACTGTTATACCTTGTATGCGCCCTCACAGAACCGTATGAAAAAGGTGACGGTGACAGTCACAACGAGTGACATGGGAACTGCAGCGCAATGATTGTTGACATAAAAACACAGCGCGGCTGTGGTAAAGGAAGGGCCCAGCTAGTGGGGATCATGGAATCAAAAAGTTGTTTTACTGACATAGAAACTTGTTGGGCTAGGTTTTCAGGCACAGTATCCCTGGATACATGTATATGACGGGCGAGAGCAATACACGGGCAACGAGATGATCGTGACAAGACGTTACAAACAACGGCAGTCTCAGAGAGGATAGAGTCCTCTTCATTAATTAGGTCTGTGATAAAAATACTTTGATACAGATGGCGCTCATTGGCCAAGAATGAGTTCCATGGTGATGAAAACATAAAACCAATGTAGGCCACCATCCTAAAGTTCAGAAAATGAGTCAAAGTCTACAAATTAATCAACAGGATGTTGCAAAACATTTTTGCATACAATTCTAACACTTGACAGATTATCACTGGTACCATATTTCATAAAGTTTGATGCAGTATTTACATTACTATGAGATCAACATCTGTATCAAGTTTCATCACATTTGACGTTGTATTAATTTGTGGCTATATCACCCTAATTAGGAAAGTTCATTACTTATGCAATTACAAATTAATTAAATGACACTGATAAATGTCTTTTTCAATGTTAAAGCAATGTGAGCTTAACATCAGTTAACATCTGTATAAAGTTTCATGAATTTGATGCAGCACGTATTTCTGGACATATCAGCCTACTTATGAAATTTCAATACTTGACATGTTACTGCTACATGACGTGAAACAAATTGACGAACATATGTATGAAATAGGTCAATGTCCTTGTACCAACTTGAATGATACTGGTGGAAATATGTCCGAGTTATGGCTCTGTACGTTTGAAAATTGTAACAAAATCACCGCCATGCAGCGATATTTGATCTTACTGTTTAAAAAATCAACATGTATATGTATGACGTAAGTCAATGTACATGTACCAACTTTGAATAAGATCAGTTGAGACTTGCCAGAGTTATGGCTCTCGACATGAAACAACCATAACAAACTTGCTACCATGTGGCCACATTGGACATCTCGTGAAACCAATCGACATACATGTATAAATAAGTCAATTTCCTTGTACCAACTTTGTATAAATTTGCTTGATACATGTCTGAGTTATGGTTCCGGACATGAAAAAATCGGAAAAAAATGGCCACACGGCGCCCATATTGGATTGTATCATAAAACAAATCAATGTGCATATGTATGACATAGGTCAATGTCCTTATACAATGAATAAAATCGGTGAATAAAATTAGTTGAGACATGCCCAAGTTTTGGCTAAGGACACAAAAAAATTGTAACAAAATGGCTGCTATGCAGCCATATTGGATCATATCATGAAACAAATTGACATACATATGTATGACATAGGTTAATGTCCTTGTACCAACTTTGAATAAAATCGGTTGAGATATGCCTGAGAGTATCATGGCTCTGTACATGAAAAAATCTTAACAAAATGGCCGCAATGCAGCCATATTGGATCGTATCACATAACAAATCGACGTACATATGTATGACATAGGTCAATGTCCTTGTACCAACTTTGAATAAAATCGGTTGAAACATGTCTGAGTTATGGCTCTGTACATGAAAAAATTGTAATAAAATGGCCGCCTGGCGGCCATATTGGATCGTATCACAAAACAAATCGACATGCATATCTATGACATTGGTCAATGTCCTTGTACCAACTTTGAATAAAATCGGTTGAAACATGTCTGAGTTATGGCTCTGTACATGAAAAAATACCGTCAAGGACAGTGTGCTCACATTCGGTTTGAATTGGTCCATTCGAGAAATATTTAAACCAGGAAAAACAAGAATAACAAAAGCAAATAAGGTCTCCAACTTAGGTACTGGAGGTCATCTTTAGGAACATGCATATCAACTTCTATAGCAATGGGACAAGCAGATCCTAAATACATAAGCAAATGTCAACCACAAAAAATAGACAGAGAAGGTTTGATAAGAAGAAAAGGTGGGAGTGGGTAAAAAAATGTACAAGGGATCTGGTAAAAAAGTAATGCTACCTCATCAATCTTCTAGACCCTACCCCCTCCTGAATATCAAATGTTCTATCCCTTGGTATTACATAACGCCAGATGACAGGAAATATATTTACAACCTTGGGATTTTTTAATTAATGCCATGAGTGTTATCATTCTAATGTAAACAGCACTTAAGTTAGTTACAGATGGTGAAATGCCTTCCACTGTGGATGGTGATTACAACATCTGGAATTATCCTGGATCCAAATTTCTCATCAGTTCTCAGTGTTCTCCTTAAATAAGGTAACAGGGGCGTGGTGCCCTCTTGTAAATTCCAAGCGCCCCCTTGCCAGAAATGAAAAAGATTTATTTTTTTGAAGAATAAAACAATAAAATGTACGGGGGGGGGGGGGGGGGGGGGGGGGGAGTTGACAGTGATTTACAAGCAAAATGCAAGCTTGAGCGTCGATCCTGCAGGCTGCAAACGTAATTCTCATCGATCTTGCAAATCTCGCAAGTTTGTGATGTCATCCGAGATCATAAGCCCATGTGCAACTCATTCATTGATGGCAGCCATATTTGCATGGCACAGGCCGTAACGTTAGCCACGGTCAGTCCCTCCATACGGGCCGTGCATTAGGTAACCGACTTAGCTGTATAAACATGCCTAGGAACTTGAGGGTAACCAAGGACAGCAGAGTACTCTGAAGTTTTTATAGGAGGTTAGAATTTCGCTTGTGTATTCCTTCCCAAAGCAAAACGACCTATTGTTAGACTCGGTCGGACGTGTACGTGTATCAGGCTGAGAACACATAAGCGTAAGTGTTATGGTGATAATTTTGACATCGATGAATAAATGTATGTCTGTCGCTATGTTTTCGTTTTCAAAAAATATAATCTTCATTGAAATCAGTGAACTGGAATAAAAGTTATGGAACACTGTCTCAGATTTCTTTTCCTTTGAGCTTTTTTATATGAAAAAAATCTGAAAAAATACTCCCCAAGTGCCACCAAATAACACTATTTTAATCTCTGTTTTCAAAAGCTCCAATGGCAGGAGGGGGACACCCCCTCCTGACCTCCCACCGCGACCACATTAGCGGTCGCTTATGGTGCTTCGCACCACGTCTTCGCCCTCTTTTAACAAAATCCTGGGGAGAACACTGAGTTCTGTATGTCTTACATAGAAAAGTTGCAAAAAATTGGTCCGCAATGAAAAAATTCACTAAGCTTTGTTTTCTGGATCAAATTTTCCTACATATTGATACCAAATATGACAAAATTATGTTCACAGCCTTCAAAACTGTCTCACAACATATCCTGGGTTGGTGTAGGTCATTTAAGGTCACAAACTGAGAAAATAAAATATACAAATTTGGGGGTTTCCTAACACTTTGAACAGAAAATGTATCTAATAACATCCCTCGGGACTTTATACCAAATTACAAAGCTTTTCAAACAAGTAATTTTGAGATCAAGTTTTTTTGACCAAAAATGACAATATTGTCTTAAAATACAAATTTGTATATTTCGGACAATTTCCACATATCTAACTATTGTCATCTCTGTACGTCTGTGTACCAAATACAAAAGCTGTCTGTCCGGGGTTTTAAAAAGAAGAAAGACTATTTAAGATTTTTTGACCAAAAATGACAAAATTGCTCCAAAATAGTAATTTTCCAAATTTTGTCATAATTTCAACAAATTAGAAGCATAACACCCTCGCAAAGATCCAACCCAAATTTGAGAGCAATTGGGCTGGCGGTTTCAGAGAAGAAGAATTTTTACTGAAAATGAGAAAAATCACCAAAAAATTCAGTAAAAGTACAAAATTAAGGATATCTTCACAATATTCATAAAACTGTATTAGGTTCACCTAAGGTACTTGCACACAAATTTTCAAAGCAATCAAAACAGCGGTTCTCGAGATATTAAATCTTGACCATTTTCACATTTTGTAAGCTCATTTGCATAATTTTGGCAATGCAGACTTTATTTGAACAAAATCCCATCTATAGCCCAGGATGCATCCACACACCAAATACCAAGCTGAAATGTGCAGCGGTTTGCGTGTTTTTGATGTTGACGGACATACTGTACATACATACATACATACATACATACATACATACATACATACACACATACATACAGACGCCATCGACTTCAGCCTATACGATAAACTCACATTGGTATAACCAAATGTGAGCTAAAAATCGTAATAAAATGGCCGCCTGGCGGCCATATTGGATCGTATCACAAAACAAATTGACGTGCATATCTATGACATTGGTCAATGTCCTTGTACCAACTTTGAATAAAATCGGTTGAAACATGTCTGAGTTATGGCTCTGTACATGAAAAAATCGTAATAAAATGGCTGCCTGGCGGCCATATTGGATCGTATCACAAAACAAATCGACGTGCATCTGTATGACATATGAAGTAATCCTTGTACCAAGTTTGAATGAAATCGCTTCTTGCATCTCTGAGATATCTGTGTGAACGGACGGACAGACGCACACACGCACGCACGCACAGACATGACCAAACCTATAAGTCCCCTCGGACGGTGTCCATGGGGACTAAAAAATAACAGGGCGAAAGTGCTAGTCCTTGGACAAATTCTTGCAGCTATTTCTTTCCATATCAAATTGATAATAATTATCTTCTGGTGTTGCCAAGAAACCAAAATTAAAATAGACTTCCAGACAACTACTTGCAACCTCATCTTACTTACCTTGGTGGATTAGAGGGCGCTGTTACAGATGCAAAATAATCTTGATTGGTGTTGTTCCCTCGGATGACCTCTGACACGGTATTGATAGTCTGTGGAGTTAAGCACACATTGTGCATCGGGTTAACAGTGTTTCATCTGGGCTGTTGGATTGTGGGATTCCTGTAGATTGGCAAGCCATGCCATGTCTGTCATGCACCGCAGGGACATTTACACCACTTTCTGATGATGGCTTAAATACACCAAGATGGTTCACATTCACAACCATGCAACAACGTACACAGAATATTCTGCTATATCTCATAACACTTTGGTGACTTCCTAAATATTTTGTTACATTATCATTGAATGTTTTTGCTAGGTTTTCATTTTTAAAGGGACAGTAGCTGTGGCATTTGATAATTTTTTTTGCTATTTATTGTATTGAATGTCAATTGCAAGTTCTTGCTCTTCTCCCTAAAGCATGTTGAAATGCTATTTATTGTAGCTTGTCAATGCAGCATCTATGTGACTGTGTAAAAAGCACTGGTGTTGATGATATTTGAATTGTAGTCTAGACAAGAATTCACTTGTCAACAATACTAACGCAGTCTGTACATGTACACACTTAGTTGACAAGCTGAACACTGTGTGGATCTAAATAAATAGAAAGTAAAACAAGAAACCTTATATGACATGCAAAACAAAAATGGCAAAAAATCAACAATGTTACAGCCACAGCCTCATTAAACTCTCTGAAGTCTGACTGAATTGATATGATGATCAATAGCGAACTAAGCTTTGATGTGAAACCAAGGTAAACATAAGCCCTGACAGAGTTAAAGTTTCAAAGTCTTTTCCAAAGCTGGTGAGTACTTTGAGCAGAACAATGTTACATCTCTGTACACTGTATCCTACCAACCTCAGTGAGTATATCAGCTGGTACTCCACTTGCCATGAGAATGACACACAACTGCTGCAATAAACCACACTGATGAACAACTTTCTGACAAGCTATCGTGGCCTGCTGCGGGTTGCTAGGGGAAACCATGGTCCTGATGACTTGGAGCATGAGATGGATGTTGGTGACTTTCTGAGCTGACCAGCCAGCTTCAGATGATTTGGGTTGATTTGCAGACTGTAGATCAAAGAATGGCGTCAACCTTTGGATAAAGCTGTATGAAGAAAATATGAACTGTAAATAATGAATTTCTACAACACACAAATGAAGTGTTTTTTTCACTATTTTCACATCATTTTCATTGCAGCCACATAAATTATGCTTCTTAATCATATTTCATTTTTACAGTCGATTTTGGATTACTGAGTAAGTGCACCAACATGGTAGTTTTTCCCATTTTTTTAACTCTAAAATTCATACAGTTTTAATGCAAAATGATTCTTGACTTAGGATATATCTTGAACTGTTTCTAAATGTCAACTTTACATGTGTCTTGTTCTATACATTAAAATGAATATTGACATTATCACGATTCAGTAGTTTGAATAATGCATTTATGTATTATTACTGACCAATGAATTCGCAGATGACCCATTAATTTGGAAGTTATTGGTCACAATTTGTGTCCGATGATTTGTACCACCTGGTTGCAAAACTATTACAAGAATCTACACAAGACATTGATGTTCACTAACCTTCCCTCTTTGAAGAAAGTCTGGTTGGAACTATTTTTCATGATTAAATTGAGCAGCAAGAGCAGACAATCTTCAACAACGATTCCACCGTCACTGTTGCCTTCTTCTGTTATGATTTCCAGTAATCTTTCAAATGCATTTTCAAAAGCGACAATTTTCTGGATGGCAGCATTACTCTTGGTTAACTGGATTAAAAGCAACAAACCCTGGGGAAAAATGAAAGTGTTTAGTATTCAACAGAGAACCACTATGCTTGTTGTATCTGTAAAGATAAATTTTGAATTTGACCAAATTGAAGCTGCAGCTGACTTGGTCAAATAATTGAATCAGTTACTTTTTCATAAGTTACATGTAGAGAATGTACATTTCAAATACAACAGTGGATTGCAGAAGGAAGATATCTGCAATTATTGCTGACGTGAAGACTGTACACAATGTATACAATGTGAATTTGACCAAAGCTCCCACCAACAAGTTCCCTATTTCTCTAAACAGTATTCTCTACGGCTGAGGACACAGTGTTTGAGAAATTTTACAAAAATCTGATCTCTTCTCTCAATCAAACATATGTTTTCAAATCACTCAAATGAGAATTGAAACGAATCGTGACCTTAAAAATACATTTTCTAAACTTTGAAAACTTGCTCATAAATTTGTCTATAGACTTCACCAAGTAATCTCTGACGGTACAAATCACAACAGATAATGGGATATCTCCAGTACACTATGTCATATGTACACAAGGGAGTAACACTGAAAATTGACTTACATCATTCCTGATGACTTCTCTGCTGTCAGACAGCAAATCAACAAGCTTGGACACTCCCATAGGACTCACTAGGATAGCTTGCTGCAGTTGGTTGCTTCTGTTCATTAGCAATGATGTCAGCAACTTTACTGTCGGTCTCCGGATATGGAAATCATATTCCTGATTCGGGAGGATAATGTCAGTATGTTATGGTGAGCAAGTCTGTTGGTAGTCTACAAATCTCATACTCACAGCAAAACCATTTATTCATTCAAAATGGTAAAAACTTGTACAACTTGTTGTAAAACTGATTAAAATACTGCCAATAGTAAGTGATAACTAGCAACTGTAATGTTACATCCTCATGACTACCACTCTAACTGTAAATTGACCAGCAAATACATGTTATCAACTGGAAAAATGGTCAGACTAACCCTTTAGCCATAATGGGTTGGCCTAAACCCATCTGTAACAATGATGAAGAGGAGCTGTTTACAGAAAAGTGGGGTGAACAGCTTCATAAGTGTAGCTAAATGAAGCTTGTATCTCTGATTCCATCAAATTTCAATTGAATTCATATTTCTGAATTCATATATTTGAATACACATACAGTATGTCAGAGTTCTCCACTGCCCGGAAAAACAGGGAAGACCAATTCACATAACAATAAATAATTTACATATTTGTTTATTGTCAAATGCGATGAAACCTGTACTTACGGACACCTCTCTTATCAGGAAACCTCTTTATAAAGGACAGATTCATCAAACCAAACGTTACACTTTGAATATATTTTCACCTGTCTATTAAGGACACCTCTATATTAAGGACACTTTTTCCATTTCTGAAGGTGTCATTAAACGGGAAGTTACAGGACCATGGGCGCACTATAGGGGATTACTGATGACGCAGCCATTTGCAAACACTGGGCAGGAATTTTGAATTCTCATAGCATCGCTTTGATTGTGTGATAAATTTGAATAATCATGATGGGCAATTTCATGACATATGCAAAGAGGGGTCAAATGGTCGTACTGGAAACAAATTTTGAAACATATGCATTCTCCAACAAAAAAATGGAACATTTGTTCAGTTTATTTTCAACTCAAGTTTAATTGCCATATATTCGCAGACATCATATGCAAGATACAATAACAGTGAATGCTGAAACAAGGCAAAATTATGGGATTCTGGGACCCAACACTTTTTTACATTTGCATAGATTTACGATTTTATAGGGGAAGTTCCTGTTTGATAGACATGTTTCACAGTACATTCTTTTGTATTGTAATTAACATATGAATAGATTATTCAAATACACAAAGGCAGCCCACTTTTCAAAATCCCATTGTGGAGAACCCTGTACATGTATGTGTGTAAGTAATTCTTACCTCCAATAAACCTAGAAGCAAGGAAACATTTTCTGTACTCTTGATGAATATTTCAGTAAATTGTCCGCTAAGATCCTCTGGATCCAAATTTCTTGGTGCTTCAGAAATAAATTCTTCATCTATGATAACGAAAAGAAAGGAAAAGAATTGGATTTATAAGGATTTAAACGCAATGAATTCCTCAATACCATTCTCTCATGCACTGTTATATTTGAAATGCTTTTTGCACGAAAATTGAAAAAAAATTCAATATTATGAAAGCTTCAAGAGCAGTTTCATATTTGTGAAGATACAATTTTTTCAATTCACACAACATCATTTAGCATCAGAGTATGAAGCCGTAAGGTCTTTGGAATATATGGTACAATGTGGAACAAAAGACTGCCAATTTGACAAGAAAAGCAAAAAAATAGTATTACAACTACAAATGTGCTTTTAATATCATATGGCATAGGACCACTAATTCACTTCCGGGTTTGTTACCCAAGAAGATAGGTTGGAAGAAAAATAGTGCAGACCTAGAAGTTTTGACACCTGCATGGATGGTTGTTTAGTCTGAACTTAAACTTGAAGTATTTTTGTAAAGATATTTTTCTGCTTGAATCAAAATGCAGACTGTTGTGAATAATAGCTGAAGCATACTGTAGTAATATGGTGAGTTCTAAGGCCCATAGAAATCATAACAATCAGCCTGAATTTTGTCAAAAACACCACTGAGGGCGCTATTTTCATCGCTATCTCAAAATTTCCGTGGACTTTCCCACACGAAGAATTCATCAGTAGTCAAGCTGACATTAATCTAACACCTGTTAAGAGGATTCGTGCCGCTGAATGTTTTAAAATAGGAAAATTGAGCTCAACGCTACTGTGGTGGCTATGGGAAATTAATTAGTGGTCTTATGCCATATAATTTTAATTTACAATACATGTAAAGGTTTTAGTGTGGGACACTAATCTTCACATCAGTAATCTTGACTTACTCTCAACTTCTGATGTAAAATTAGTTTCACTTTTAGACTACCCCATGTAAAACAATGTGCCAGAAGAATGTACACTTGATTAAAGCCACAAAAGATACAAATTTTATGCATTATTTTCATGATATTATTTTCTAAAGTTGGTTCCTGTAAATGTGCTAACTGAAGAACGTGCATGGAAGTATCAATGCTCACTGGTTTTAACTATACCTACACATTTTAACAGGTTAAATAATAAACGGGTGCTGCACTCATAAAATGGTGCCCTACAGAAAAGTACAAAACATACAGTATTTCCTGCACATATACATCATGACCATTTAAAGGCAGGGGGAGCCTATAAATACCCCCTATCTCCCTGGGGATTCATAATCCAACATGAGTGGCACATGGTAACAACGTCAACGAATGCTCCCGAAAATCTGGATCTTTCAACAACCATGGTGTAAATTAAAGCACTGTTCCAACATATTACGTTTTGTGAATACTTGTGGCATCACCCTGTTGGCGAAATTCTCTCATTTTTTCCATTTTAAGTTGATTTTTTATGCCAAAACTGCTTCGATGCTGTGTTCGAAGCGTCCAACAAAACAATAGATGAAAGCATTCAAACAGCTGCCAATCACGAGGGGACGCGAAAGGTGCAAACGATCAAACATTTGTTGTGTACATCGGATCGATTACGATGTCAACAATGAATAAACGATTCTTACTACTGAATGAAAAAACTTGACCAACGGTTACTGAACACGCGCCTCAATGAATTCAGACACAAACGGACTACTTCATGGTTTCAAGCAGATTGCCTCTCCCTTTTTGTTCGTTGATATGTGTACCTGTAGGCCTATGAATGGGTGATGTGTGTGTTGACCTGCAGTACGATATTTACGATAGATCGCTTTTGGAAGTATGTTGTGGCCTAGCCCTGCGTACGATGACGTGTATTCCCGGCGTTATACGGCCTCCCACCACAGCTCTGCTGATTACCATGGACAAAACCGGCAACATGTGGATCCAATTTGGACGGAGCACGAAAAACTACTTTCTAACTGTTTTCGGCCGAAATCAACTCGATTCCGATCTACATGTATGCAGCCTACCCAAACCACTCAACCGCTCACAGACTGCGAAAAAAAATGCTCTCGTGACGTCCAAAACCGTTGTTTGCTCGCGATGCACGGTCAATGGCTCATGCAGTGGACGGGCATTGTATACGTTCATGCCACGATTACATGTATACAGGTGCCCATGAGCTTCATTATTTCCTGTCGGGTCGGGGCGATGAAACTAAATCGTGATTGATTCATCTCTGTCGGATTTGACCAAAAAGAGACACTTGCCATAGATTATAGCATCAAATGTTGACCGTTCAGACTGAAACATGATAAAAGGTCTGAAGATCGCCGTGATCGGTGATGTCTTTCTTCTCTATACGTTTTTCTGAGCTAGTTTTTTACTAATTGTTCGAGTATTAGCTGACGTTTTTTTGAAAACTTAATCAATTTTCTTTCCCAACCAGGGCACAACATTACCTTTTTACTTTCATGGTAACCTAGGATGAATTAAATCGCAGATTAATAGACTCTTATGTTCTTCCTCGATTGTCTGTGACTGATTTTGCTATCCCAATATCGATATTGCGTTCGCACTCGGGTGTCTTGAAACTTACGTCATTCACTGAATAGTTTTCGAACAAACTCAAGAAATTCGACACTACTAACGAATAGTCGGCAAAATTTACAGAGATAAGCAATAATAATTATGGTCATTTTACCGTCTTTTTTACCATTTTTGCCGTCTTTAGCTAAGCGGACTCGTTTGACGGAAGCAGTATATAACGATCTGAGTTCCCATATTTTTACCCTACCGTACGAGTGTAGTATTCGAATGAGTGAGATCATAATCTTACGCTGTTCCGAGTGGTCTGGAGATTTTTATAATATACAATAAATTGACCTTATCAAAGTACTCTGTTTTACATTGCTTGGATATTGATATTTTTCCATACGTTTTGACTGTTGATTTGAAGTCTTTTGATTTTCCATTGGCAGCGGCACATGTACGGTTACAACCGCCATGTGATGACCAGAGTGTGATTGTAAAGTTGTCGGGAAGTTAAATAGAAGAAAAATCATTTTGTATTTAGAGGCTTCAGTTCGGGATTTTTCAAGATAAACAAATCATTATACATTTCCTACGTCTTTGAAACTGGGATTACGGTAATGTGATGAATGTGATGAAAATTTTGTGAACGTCTTTGCAATGTGTTCCACGATGAGTGTGAACTGATTCTTTGTTAGTAAAAATCGTCAGAAATGGTCCAGTGACCGTGATAAAATAAACACAGATGCAAAACCATTGCGAGGAAGATAGTAAGAAATTCACATTGCAATATTTGCTGTCGTATTTCTCAGCAGGAATAATAAGTTTTTACACGTTGTGTATAAGAACAGCAAGCAGGTGTTCGGCGGTCAATTGCTTCTATCATAATGATCTTGATCGCAGCTATTTGGCGAGAAGACAGCGGGTACTTATAATCTCGCAAAATTATTGATATCATGTCTTTGTGTTAAAAATTTTCGATTGGAGGCAGCTCAAATCAACAGCCGTGATATATTCGGAATCGTGTTCTCACTGGACACCGAACTGCCTGCTATCAACAGTACGTTATGTACCATCGGCGGTAACACATTGGTCGTAATCTTGTCTAATTCTGCCCCGACGTTTGTGCCGTCCAGAAATTTCAAAGCTAGATTTTTTCACCCTGACATATAATACAGCGACCTTGCACACTAATGATCATTCCACTGTTTCTGTTGTGGTTTGTTGGTTTTTTAATTTGCTCCGTGGCCCGGTAAGATTTTTTCAATACGATACACAGTTTGAAATTTTTTCAAGGTAAATTTAGTATATTCCCAGTTTGTGGGGTAAAGTTTTCTGGAGTGAAAGTTTGAGTTGACGCTGTTAGAGTAGACGTCGAGCCCGGCACAGCTGACTGGGACGCGGTCGGTTTAGGGTCGTTTAGTCCAGAAACCTGCAGCAGAGTTCTGTATGATCACCGTTCGGCATTTGGGTGATTTTTTGGTCAAAGTAATGCAGTAACAATGTACGCCAGATTCTTTGTGTTGTTTTTGTCACAACCGTCATACGCGTATACGGACGGTTTTCGATTAAAAACGGTTAGTAATATCCAGTGCTCGTAAATGCGTTCAAAATTTATTCAGTGACTGTTTACGCAGCAGTCGTAAATACGACTAGGATCTACCACCACGTAACAACTGTAAACACCGCATCAACAGTCCATACAAAATTTTGTGCTGAATCGAGGGAGAAACAATTGCGGTAGAAAAGGTCAGTCCATCATCCGTCAAAGTTGTTGATCGAAAAATCTTCACTGAGCGCCAACTACATGAGTGGCTGTTATAGTTGTACACGTAGTTTGTGGGCTTTCCACTTCCCTTGTTACGAGCTATGTTCCAAGTGCGTCAATCTACGAAGATTTTCATGTAATGAGTTACAGACATCGGTGAAGTACCGGGTACATTGATTTTGTTCAAAACCACTGCCTGTTTGTTCCTCGTGTTGTTTTTTTGTGTCCCTAACGTCGACTGGCTCTATGTGCGTACAAACATAGCAGTCGGGATTAAGATTTCCTGGATAAAAAGATTTATTCCGCCTCTGACGCAAAGATACACACTGTTTTACATGTGCCACTCCTAGGCCCTGGGATCGATTTCCATACCTTTAAAGGGATATAGTCGTCGGAACTGCGCTCAAAGGTCGTATGGGACCCATACGACCCATGGCAACAATGTATCCAAGGCACAATGGTGATTAATGACAGTTAAAACATGTCTGTCATAATCTATCATCGTATAATTTAAATGTTGCAGCTCTGATGATGAGGTGCATCTTGATATCGTGCACGAAATACATTGTTTGTAAACAAGAAACTCGCACAGGCGCAGTTCCGACAACTATATCCCTTTAAGAAACAAGCATGATACCATTTACTTGAATGCACAACACATGATGGCCAACATTTCGTAGTTGTAATCTTTATTTTTTCTGGCACATGATTAGGTTTTTTGAAAGTGGCAAGAAATCTAAAATGATGTCAATACATTTGAATTTACCTCAACACTTATGACAGTGTTATACACTTTTTCAGTCTTTAATGGGTCTTAACGGTATTCAAAGAAAACTAGGAAAACAGGATATTTTAAGATCGGTTTAATACACATATGCAACTATTGTGGCTTTACATTTGAAATTTTAGGTGGCCTGTGCAGGGTTATATATACACTGGACACTGAAAATTCTGCCTATAGTATGACATGAGATAGTCAGCAGCATAGTGTGAAACAAATAATAGCTGCAGGGAACATACATACCTTCTTCATCTGGTGGCTGTGTGGTAACAACATTGTAAAGTGTGTCTAATGCATAGCTGATTATCTCTCCATCACCACGGTCTGTCTGCAGCACATTGATCAAGACATCCATACCCTGAGTTCCCACTTCAAGGCGAAATTTCTACAAAATCATGGAAGTAATATGGATAAAGCAAAAACTCTGAACATTTTAACCTTTTGAGTGCTGTAATTGTTCCCACCAAAATTTCAGAGCCAAAGTTTTACCAATTTTTATAAATTTTTCTGCAATTTTTTGATAATTTTGGACCAAATGGACATCACATTTTATTGGCTACTGTGTGATATCAAAATTTTAACAAAAATCTGAAAAAAAATGACTGGAGTATATTTTCTAAACGTGACAAAAATTGACTTCGGTGCTCAAAGTGTTAATATTTTTGTTCTATGAAGAGTTTCTTGGTAAATAGCATAAAAAAACATTCATTGTGAAAGCTTGCTCTGCAAATGTAAGATGCATTATTGTTGACAGTTTCCAGTTTGTGGAAAAACAAAAGTCAGACTTTTGCCACTAAGTCATCTATACCTTGAAAGATGCTACTAAAAAGTGTTAACAGCATAGGGACATTATTGTCTTGAAACTGACATACTGTGATGCACCTCACAATACCATAATATGCAAGGTGTTGACACGCTGAATATTTGTTGCTGAAGAATGCCTGGTCAGTGGTTGGACTCATTTGGTCAGTCAATGTGTGAGTCTTGTAAGTTGAATAACAGAATTTGAATTCCTGTAACATTACAGTGCACGAATATGACATCATGAACCCTTTGAGTGCTGATTTTTCCCACCAAAATTGTAGTGCAACATTTTACCAATTTTTATGAACTTTTCTGTAATTTTTGTGATAATTTTGGACCAAATGAACTCAACACTTCATTGGCAAGTTTTTATCAAAATTTTGCCAAAAAAGTAACAAACATTGACCTAGGCATATTTTTTAAGGGTGACAAAAATTGACTTTGATGCTAAAAGGATTAACTAGATTTCTGGCCATACACAAAGAAACCAATTACTTGCATTAGGAGCAGTGCGCCCTCTAGGCCAATTTGATTTGCCACTGTCTCAAGAAAATTTTAGACATGATGTGCATTATAAGTTTGGGGTTATTTGGAGAAATTTCAATTCGGCAATATGGCTTTGTACGGCCCGATAAGTTCACGTTTCTGTTGTCAAAGTTGCCTGATACACCTCTGGTCAAATCACTTGACCAGATAACTGTGTTCATCATGTAAAATATGCTTTACTTTAACCTCAATCTTGCCTGGTCTCTAAATACCCAATCTGCAAAGTCAGTAAAAGCTGTATTATTTTGACATGATATTTTGGTATGGTGGAGAAGGGTAAGTCAGCAAAAGTCATGACAATGGTTACAGTATTTTTCAGGGGCCTTCAAATGTTCAAGTCTTTGTTAAAAATGCAACATACAGGATACATTATGCCTCATTGTTTTTATCCAACTTGACTTGATGGTGACATATGAACTACAGTATGCAGGATAAGGGTTACTGTAAAGTTCCTTTGTTACCAATAGCGTTTCACATGGATCAGGTATATGTTCTATAGGGTGTCACAATTACATGACTGGCAAGGTAGTTCTAATGATGAAAGTCATTACTTTGAATTATCACTGGATAAGTGGATTACAATACAAAGTTTCAGCGTTACTGGATAAAGTATAAAAGTTGTTACCTTGGACAGAGACTTAAGAGCTCTGACCGCGTCTCTTCTGTCATCTAGAAGAGTTGATGTCTGGACCCTCTCTACCAGTCGAGCCACCTGGTAACAATAGCAAAGACATTGTTTCAATGTCAGACCTTGCAAGCAATAATTAAGTAATAAACACACCCAGCAACGGTATACCATGAGATTTTGACCAGTTCATGACATATATGCACAAGTGATAGTGAGTGCATATATGGAGTGAACTGGTCAAAATCGAATGGTATAGCGTTGCTGGGTGTGATTTATTGTTATTATATTATAACAGTATATTGAAATTCTGGCAAGTAAAGCCAAAAAAACCTGGATATTTGCTCAAGCTGAGAGCTTGTGTGTATGCCAGCCGTGGTATATCGCCAATATAACATGTCACGTCGCGACCAATCAGATTGCTGTATTTGCACCATCAATATAATAATTGTCATACCACACTAACTCCTGCACAGCTTCAAGTAGCATCATGGTTAGACCCCAACCTATTTTCACAACCGCTGTGAGCCACCTCATTGACTTTTTTGGTAGTTTACTCTGATACCGACTGATATTGCTGATTTAGCTCACAAAATAATGAAAATGCAACCTGTACCAACTTCATCACTGACTATCAACAACTCATCTCCTACTTGTGCCAACTTTTTTTGACAGTGACTACATGTACTTTCAACTGTTTTTTGGTGAGCCATAAACAGTTTCAGCTGCAAATGGCACATATAAATTGTTGACAGCTTATGGGAAAATGGTTGAAAATACATGTTCTTATCGTCAAGGTAGCTAGCAGGAGTAGAGAATGCATCATAAATAGTCAATGACAAAGTAGGTAAATGTACAAGTTGATTTATTTTGCAAGCTAAGTCAGCAACACCTATCAGTATTGTAGTAAACTACCAAAAAGGTCTATGGGGTTGCTCGTAGCGGTTCTGTGGTGATGACCCTGGACCCAAGTGCAATGGATAAGCCACAGCACAACTGCGATATTAAGCTACATGTATATATAAGTCCTACCAAGTGGAATGCAGTTACGTCCATACTGAATTATTGTTCTCTGGACTGGTTACAGTTAACAACTACATATACCAGAATTTACTTGACAGTCAGCTCCTTTTCAGAGAACTTTCATGCCAAACTATCTTCCATAAATTCTATTTATGATGACATAACTGGGTTTTTTTAATACCTACATGTATCTCATAACAGTGTGAATGCAGTTTGTTGTTTCGCAAGATTATCATAAGAGTTTTGGCACAGTTCTAAAGTCCAAATTTTTTATACTTCATATTTGGAGATGTCTGATGATGAGCTGAGAGGTAGGTCACACTAATAATGGTATACAATCATTAGAATGGGTAGAAAAACTACTACAATATTTAAAAGCATTAACAATACTAGTTTGTTGGTGTCCTGAAAGACTGTGGGGTTATAAATGGAACATGTAAAATTGAGAGTTTTAAACATCTGTTTGGCGCTGTTTTGGATTCTTTAACCTTTAGGACAAGACTGTCCTGTCGAGGGTATTGCTAACCATTGAACCATATATAACATTTGGCAGTAAATTCATGTTTGGCATAGAAGTTCACTTTCTCTATAAAATAAGCGGGAGTAGTAGTCTGGGTTGGGATGTCTTGCCACAAAATGAAGTGGGATGGGCCGTGACGTGGGCGAATCAGCTGGCCTCGGGTATATCCTCTTCACCCCCACGATTCAAACGGAACTTTTCCCTTCTGATAGCACGAATAAATAATTAGTATTGCAACTTATGTTTAGGAAGGAAACTTGGCAGCATCTCTCTTCCATATTGTGACAGTAGCACTCACTAATAATACGTGTCATTTAGCTGCAGTACGCCACACAACAGTCATGGGCCATTATCCGTGTGTACAGCCTTCATTGCTACATGTACTCTTTTCTGATCCAAGCTGGTAACAGTGTTCACCAGTAGTTTCATCGCGGACTGAATTCCGACATGATATGCGACCATAATGGAAAGTACAGCCTGTTTGGCATTATAACTTACCGTGTCGGCTCCAGTCGGCTGAGAACTCGGACTTTGCGACCCTAAAATACCACGGAAATACTTGGCCATGTTTTATTTCGATGTTGTATACTGGCACTATGTGCGCACGCGTGGAGACGTGGCCTAAGCCCACAATGCTTCACGGTTTCCGATCAATTACTGAGAGAGGGCGCGCCTTTCGCAACAGTGCCAACACACTTCTGCATCCAGAATCAGGATACGAGGGAAGGCAGAGCAGACGACAACATGATTACTTGGGTGCCACAGGTTTAATGTAATACGGAGTTTCTCGCGCTTTGACCTGCAATCGAGTGGAGCAAGATTTCACTTTTACCACGTTTTGAACTGTGTGTGGAGAGGTCACCAAAATATACAATACGGAAGGTAATATTGGCAGGGTAGGTGCGTAGCCCTGCGTACCGTGCTGTGTGTATTCCCGGCGTTGCATAAGACCTCCCCACCACATACCGCCGGGAATACACAGCACGGTTCACAGGGCTAGTTGGGTGCGGTGCACATATTCGTTTGTGAATCGATACACGACGCTGTAATGCATACCACACAGCGGTCGTACCGTCGTGCATTGATTCACATGTGGCTGTGGTATGGATACATGTATGATGGTAGTTGTTGCACGATAGGTGCAGCCAGTCTCAACGTTGATCAACCGTGCCGTGTCAAGTATAAAGCTTCTGTACAACAATCATGCATATATATATATATATATATATATATATAAATTAACAGATGTCCTCGTGGGAAATTACAGTGCCCAATGTGGAAAGCTAAGCGTTATTAATAATGACACAAATTACTTCATGTACAAAGCAGGGTTCTCAAAAATTTTTGAAGTTGGCGGAAAATTCAGAAAGTAGGCGGTTAGCTAATGTGTGCAACCAGGTTCCCTGGGCGGGGGAGATAGTTCTAAGCAATTTCAAGCATTCTTATACAGTGTATAAAAGGCTATTCCAACATACACACAGGAGGGAGGGTTTCAAGGAGGGGGTCCCCTCCCTGAAAGCAAGAAATTTTTAAAATTTGAAGACATTTTGGAATAATTTCATGCATTATTGTACTGTATGAAAAACCATTTCAGCATGAGAGTGTTAAGGATTATTTTTAAATTTGAAGACATTTCTGAGCAATTTCATGCATTCTTATACAGTGTATAAAAGGCTATTTCAACATACACAAAGGGGGAGGGTTTCAGGGACGGGGGTGGGCAAGAAATTTTTAAATTTTGAAGACATTTTGGAGTAATTTTATGCATTCTTGTACAGTATTAAAGACCGTTTCAGCATACAGAATAATCATTATCATTGCCAATTACAACATGTTTTCAAGGGATAAAGTTTTAAAAAAAGTCAGAAAAATTAATTTGATATCACTTGGGCCTGTCAACTACATTCAGTTGACAAGGATAATAGCAAAATTTCACCAGACTGTTGTGTAGAATTATGTTTAGCTCATGACTTGAACAAACATTTTGAAATACATCATAGAATGGGGCCTAGGGTTTTCACAACCCAGGTAACGATCCGCTAGAATCCTGACCAGCCTGGCTGTACAAAGTGTTTTACTGATTTAAATAAACTTGATTGAAGATACAGTAAAATCAAAGAGTTTATTCAATTCAATGAATTATAGGAACACAATTTTCAGTGATTTTAATTCACTGTACTAATTTCACAATAAAACGAATCCGCGAGCTGATTATTGATTTTTTGCTGATGTTGAATATAATTGAAAAAGAGAGCTAAATTTCAGTGTTCATGTTTGATAAAACCTCAAACTATAAACGACACTGAACGCCAGCCTGTACTACACAGTACACACAACGCGATATCGGTCGACCTGAAATTTGACACTGTGATCGACGTAGCGTTTCAAAAGTACGAAAAGTGAGACTAAGTAATTTTAACCTCCCATAACCAACAGACAAAGTCACAAAATCAAAGTTTTCAAGCGTCGACTTTCTCTTCCGCGATGCACACAACCACAGCCCCTCCACAAAGCGCGATGTCGATCGACTTGAGTTGAATATTGACATCGTGATCGACCATGGATAGATTGACGTGGCGTTTCGAAAGTATGAACACTGAGACTCAGTAACTTGTGGTCGCTTTAGATTTTATCAAAAACCTACCAAACCCATCAGACTAGGCCCTACTCTTACGCAGAAAACCAAAGCTCTCAAGCGTCGACTTTCTCTTCCGCGTTTGAGCGAAACAAAAGTCGGCTTCATTCGGAAATGGTCGGCTATTCGCGGGCATAACGTAATTGTATGTTAGTCCAATTTTCGGCTATACCCGATGTGAACGTCGGAATAATTCGGGCTGTGATCGGGCGAGCGAGGTTGACCTCGAGAGCGATGCCCAGTGTATAGTACAACACGTTCGCTGATCGCGGTACTACAGTGATAGCAACAAGTTCACCGCGTAAATTGCTACCACATCGGCACTTCTGAAATATTATCTGCGGCTTGCAAGACCACCAAAAAAATCTAATTATTGTTATCAAAACCAGAATTTCCGGGCCAGAGAGCGAAACAGTGCTGTAAAGTAGCCGGCCAAAATACGAAAGTAGCCGGTCAATTTGGCCGGCATCCGGCTAAAAATGAACACGCTGACAAAGTAATAATATGTTAGGCCAAAAAAAATAATAGGTTTGTTTCTGGTCATTGATATGTGGAAAAAATGATGCGGCGACGCGATATTTTGTTTTTCAATTTTTTTTTATTTTTGGTGGAATTTGATACATTTTCCCCTTTTTTCCATCGGGGTAAATGAAAAACAGGAAAAAAAAAGAGTTGACGGGCACACTTTGAAGTGATGCGCGCGCTGACCGGAAACAAATCAATTTTCTTCATTGGCCTTACTGAAGTTTCATGCATCCTGCAATCTTCATACAGATCTCCTGCAGTCGTCTGTCTGAAGATTGCAGGATACATGAAACTTCCTCTACAGAGATTATTTCTTTGTACTTGTAGTAATTTGTGTGTATATATATATATATATATATATATATATATATATATATATATATATATATATATATATATATATATATATATATATATATATATATATATATATATAACGTTATTCACAAAATAAGGCCCTGTATGGACGAGGGCTCAGTGAGTGACGTATTCCAATACGTCATTCACTGAGCCCTCGTCCATACAGGGCTGTATTTTGTGTATAACCCTATTATTAAACACCTCCCTCCATTAATCGTCCGTATAAACTAATTCTATGGTAAATTTTGAGGGATGCGGCATGCACGATAGGAGTGGAATGCGCGCGATCTACTGCTCCGTAGTACAAGTCCCTTGCGTTGGCATGAAACCAATTAATTTTCAGTGCAGTAGAAGCAAACTTCGCTGAATGTTTTCAATTGAATTAGTTTTTTAAAATAAAAATCAATTGCATTTATAGACTCAGTTTTGTGTTTCGTGTGTTTTAAACCTTATACTACGAATACATTTTGGTTGAAGTTGTTATTATGTCTATAACTCACCATAAAATAGTTTGTTTACATCTGATAATCACTAGGTCAAAGGTCCCCGTATTTGGGACTCCGCGTACTATACAAAATACGGAAAGTTATTGGACGGTCAAACTCCCATAGGTTACGGCAGTAGGTGTATAATAAATATATGGTATATACATACATACATACAATATATTATAGTCGCGCCAGCGGCTTACTGACTACGCATGCGCAGATTCATAATATACTATACGAGTAACCGGAAGTGTACCCTACTTTCATGGGGGCCGCCATGTTTATTTGAGTACTCGTAAATAAACAAATACGAAATGTGCAAATTATTATTTTATAACACGCCATTTATAAAATATATTCTTTTATTAGCCAGTAAGTGTTATTATACATCTTGTCGCTAATATCACGCATAAAAAATTAAAAAAGGGAGAAAACTCGTGCATATGAGTGGGGCATACGCAAAGAATGCTGGGATTGAAGATTAGAAAAGCGCCCCTATGTCAATAATTAGATTCAAAAATTGCCAGTTTTTAGACGGTACGCTCGCTATAGTTTCAGCTTGCAAGTGAAAGGTGGGCAGTGCGGTTACCATTGCTATGATAATGATTGCATAATACGTCCCTTGTTTAAAGCAAGAGGCTGTTATCATGGAAAAAATTGTCAATTATTGTCCAACGTTTTTACACATTACAGAAAACCTATAAGCTTACCTGCATTGCTTTTAAGGTTTGACGTCGTACGTACGTGAAATGCTTTCATCAGAGGGAAAGTGGGCATAGTTGTCATATAAACATTTATGAAGTAACAATTAATTATATTATCATGAATCAATACAAATAACATTGCCAATCTTGACCCCTGGCGCGACACCAAGGGCTGAGCCCTATATAATATTATATGTGTGTGTGTGTTTGTGTGTGTGCGCACACCATCTATCTACCCCATATGTACATTATCTATATCCAAAATGTAACACAATCAAAGTGTTTCAATCATTTTATAGGCCAGTCTCTGAATACTGTATTATCAATGCTATGTGCTTCCTAATGCAAATACTTTATTGATTGATCAATCAACAGAATAATATTTAAGATTTATAATTGTACAAGGCAGAGTTACATGAAATGTTAACACTGATTTAATGTAACAATCTGTCTGTTATCACACTCTTTTTTCTTCTTCCATGATATCTACCTGAATAATCTCCTATTTAAATTTTACTTAAAGATATTATTCCAAGACGAATGAATCCAACTTGTCAAAATATTGTCATTTACATGATAATCATAGTTAGAGACATTTGCATGAATGCGGAGTTAAGACACTTTTGATAAGATGCATCATTGATTAATGGCTTTTGCAACATATTGACATCTATAACAATAGTGGGCTCTTCTTTAAAAAAATCAAGATTTGTTTATAAGTAATGAAGATTTAATTGTTCAAAAATATCAAAGTATCTGTGAGCCTTGTATAAATATTTCAATCAATGCTATAGATATTTCCTGTGTTTCTTCACCTTGAGTCAAAGGCTGTAGCTTTACTTGTATGTAACCCAGAATAGTTTAGTTTGCAAGCATATTCCAGATTCTGATCAACACTCGTGATCATTCTGTTTGAGGTAAAACTGACCCTCCATGCACACTGGTAATTATTTTATCCACAGCTTGAATGAGTATTTTGTTGCCAAGGTTACACGCCTTTGATGGATTAACTATCTGCCCACCAGTTCATTACAGTACCTATAGAGATTGAGTTTCCCCTTTAACCCTTTAGGCGCCAAAGTCAATTTTTGTCGCTTTTAAAAATATACGAAATCAAATTTTCAGATTTTAGGCAAAATTTTGATAAAAAACTGTAGCCGATGAAATGTGATATCCATTTGGTTCAAAATTATCAAAAACATTTCAGAAAAATTCACAAAAATTAGTAAAATGTTGCACTAAACTTTTGGTGGGTAAAATTACAGCACTCAAAAGGGTTAATATAGTGGGGTCTTATCTGCTTCTCTAGACTCTAGTCCTTTTGCATTTCTGCTTGTCCAGTGTACATGTAGCTTTCCATTTCAACGTTACAATCTGAAGCCAATATATACTCCTTCTATCGTACAGTCATTTTCTTTTGTATTCACCATTGCTTCAGGTGCGATTTTTTTCAAACTGGTTTTATTTAGCCAACTTCTCAGCTCCCGCCCATGATATGAAATTGATTGACAGCATGCCATAGTGAGGTTTATTACATTGTTGATGAAGTGGCAGACACATTGTCTCGTGATTTAATCTACATATTTCTACCTGTGAGATACATGTATCTCAGTCATGTTCATGCAGACTCCATATTACCCTTGAAAATTTCACATAATTGCAGCTGGTAATTTGTCCAGGCAACTTAATGAAATGAAATCCAGGCAAATGTACACTTTGAATTTTCTCTTTCTAATTTGCATTTACATTCTCACCTAGACATAGAAGTTTATTTAATTATGCTAGGATCATTTACAATGATCTTTTCAATTGTTTTCCAGCGTCTTGTAATCAAAGTCAGAATAAATGTATTTCCTGCAGTGCGGAAATATGGTTGCTTGGTTTTGAAAGATTTTTTTTGGCAGCAATCCAAATACAATAAAGAAAAGGCGAGAATCACTTCAAGTCTGAAAATGGGAAAAAAATACTTCAGGGGTCAGTTTTTTTATACAATTGGTCAGGCTGAACAAAAAAAATTGTGCTGTTCCATTAACCCGACCTGCTCTATTTTTTACCTGCCGACCCAAAACTTTTTTGAGCTACATAAACACGGGAGTAAAAAAAAGGACAGAAAAAAACCGTAAAATCACGCGTTTGTTACTTGGCATTTGATTATTGCTTGAATGAGGATGTCTTTTATGTTGTTTTTTCCTTTTATATGTATGATACATTTTTCTGGAAATGTTGTAGCCAGTGTTTAACTGCCCTGAACCCCTAAAAAATGCATATTTAAAAATAAAAATATTTTGGAAAAAAAAATCCCTGCCAACCTACCTACCCTATTTTTGAAAACCATGTTATCGGAACAGCACAATTTATTTTTCTTTTGCCTCATATAACTAGAAAACTATATAAATTTAGCTGTATGAATGTAATTTTATTTATATCATATAGAGGGTGGATGAAGAAATTCATCTACAATAATTAAAGTCCACAAATTCTGTTAGAATTTGATTTTGTGCAAGGAGGTAATATAGTTTCCTCGCAAATGTCTTTTTTTCCATTTGTCAATAATAAGATTGAACAATTTTACATCCCTTCCATGTATTTAATACTAACAACCACAAGAGTGGCTTTTGTATCTGTAGGGAGTATTGTTCACAGCAAATAAATCATTTCCATTGAATATTTAAATATCAAATATTACAACTTTATAAACTTTATGAATCTCAACTTACTATTTCCCAATTGGATATCCAGAGGGTGGCTAGATATATGTCATATTTCTGTCAATGTGTCCATTTTCCCAACTGGGATCACATACTTTTTATTCTGTAATGGTTTACTCCAATCTAGTCGTCCCTTTCTGTGTGCGCATTTACATTCTAATTTTCATGTGCACAATGGAAAAGCTTGAACAAGCTGTTAATGAGACCTCTTTCAAAGAAATTAACAGTGGAACCCATACATGTTAAATTGAGACTTGTATATGTTGAATATCAGCTAGACCTTTTCACAGAGAAAGAGAGAGAAATTTAGAGTGGGGGAGAGGAAGCCAGGTGTGTATGATATATGTATCTATATATCTAGATAGATAGATAGATTTTTATGTGTATGGGGTATATGTATATACAATATACAACTGTAAGCTACATCATATAACTTTTGGGTTTTATTACAATCAAGTATGTTTTGTCATTTACAACTGTTATTCAAATGGTAATAAAAATTGCTTTTTTGCTTTGTTGTTCCATATTTTCTGATTGCAGTCCGGTGAATTTCTATCACCATGGCTCGGTTCACAACTCATCAAGTTATAGTCACATTCCTAGGTTTGAAATCAGCTCCGCTTATGATGATATATCTTCTGATGGTGTTGTTGTCAAAGTACTATCATAGGTATACATCGCCACTGTCACTCAAACCAGTAAGTTTCATTAACAATTTTTCATCCATTGTCTTGTGAGAGCGCACAGCTCATTTCAACAATCTTTAATTTAGTTAGGGGAGAAACACTGATTTCTCGAGGTGGAGGATTCTTTGACAAAAAAAAATTGACAGGTGAAGGAGAAGAAACCCATAATTTTATCCTTTAATGGCTTAAGAAAAAAAGTTCCAGCAGATTTGCATTGCCTCTGCATACAGAAGTATTGATAAATTATAATAATTAATGAACTAAAATAGACAAAAATATTGCTGTCATAGTGACAAAAAATTTCTTACCTTAACGATTTCCTTCACTCCCTCCCCTCAGAAATCAAATGGTTCTCCCCTTAACACAGTGCCACTCTTTTCTTGAATTGACAACACAAACTACAGGTATCTCCAATGAGTCATTTTTGATTTGATAGCTCATCAGTGGAATGCCCTTCCATTGTGTGAATGTTGGTATTTATTTTTCAAATACCATCATTATACTCAATTTGAATTCAAATTAACAGCAGTATATGTGATTGTACCATATTTGATACTTTTGGAAGTAAATTTGTGATATTTTTGAAGTTGTTGGTTGCAAAAATAGAGAGACATATTCAAGTTAGTAAAGGCACATTTCCATGGACTTTGTTTCTTTGTTTCTCTGATACTTCTCACTGCCAGTCTTTCAATCATGACCATGTTAAGTATATATCTTTGGCTATCATTTGATTGTTGAATGTAATTGAAACATCATTTTAGTGAAGAATCAAGTGGTTTTTTTGGTGAGATTTCTCATTGATACTGGGTCAAATTACTAGCATTCTTCATTGTACAACAGTGCATTCAGAATAAACAATTGTCTGTTATTGTTCTGTATTGTGTATCATGTGCTATAACACTGATGTAATCTACATACTGTAATTGCATTTTGATCTATTCAGTTTTTAGATGTATGAAGTTAACAAATTCTTTTGGCGTATTTTTCTTCTCCATTTACAGAAAGTATAGTCAAATTTCACTGTTTGCTGTTATTGGTTCAAATTCAAATTTTTATGAGTTAGTGACAGAATCACCTCTGAATCTGTTTTATCAAACTTTCTACTCTGCTTTTCAGAACAAAAAATTGTATGTAGAGAGAGGACAGCCTGAATGTTTAGTATAAATTGACTTGAAGTTTGTACCATTGGTTTCTTGTTCCATGATAAAAACACCAAAACACCTGATATTACCAAATTAAAAGTGATCTTGTGCTCAAATAAGGCTTTTTATTGTACCAAACGTTTATCTGTAGAAATAAATTTGCTGGCATTTTACTAATACAGTGATCAAAATTCAACAGGAGCCCTTGGTCCCAGGACAACCAAACATTGCCTTTAGACTGCTAACTTCTAAAAGTGGTTGTCCCTTGTGGCTACCATTTGTCCAAATCATGAAATGTGTCATGAATTAAACTGCAGTAAATGTGTGTGTTTGTTCCAAGCTTGCTAGTAAACTTTATCAAACAACAGTCAGTGAATGAATGTCATGTCTAAACCTGTTAAAATTTGAACAATTGATCATCAGCTAAAATTTATTCATGTGAAACTGTCTTTGATCATTCAGCATTATAACAAAAGAAGGGATCTGGAGTATAGTGTAGCATTTTGTCTTTTGTTTATTTGTTTTAGTCTGTTTGATTAGCTAATATAAGGAAAAATTCAGTATTTTGTGATATAGTATTATATTACAATGCCTTGCCCATCACATTTTGATTGGTCGAGCTGAACCACGTGACTGACCACAAATACACAGTAATGGTTTGTTCACATGCCCGTGAATATGAATAATAAGATTAAAAACTCAAAGTATCATAACTTTACAGCTGAAATGTAAATCATAATCAATCACAAAATAAAATGGAGCACTTGTAGGTCAAGTTGAGATACTTTTTTCTGAAAACATCTCCGGATTTGCCAAATTTTTAAAGCACGCATGACAGCGTCGCATATTGCTCAGTTCTGGGGCCCAGTTGTCGTTCACTTGGAAAATTTTTGCAAATTTTGACGGTTTTCTTGCGTTAGTTGATAATATAATGGAAATAACCGACTCTGCCCTGTCCATTAACGTTTATTTATGGGTGCGGGCTTGAGGAAAGCCAAAATTAAAGGGCTCAGCAAGCCTTGCCCGTTAATTTTTGGCTTTCCTCTCGCCCTTGCCCATAAATAAACGTTAATGATCAGCACATCGCCAGTTATTTCTATATTATACAGTGACTGTATAAAACTACATGACAAAATACTGAGTATACAACATTTTAGCTGGGAAATGCTTTCATTCACTGTCACTGTGTTACTTTGCTGACTGCATTAAAGTTGAACTAATGATAGATGATGTTGGAGTATGATATTCATTTGTTCATAAGATTGTCAGAAATAGTAATTATATAATTTCAAATTAGCCATGTGGCTAGGGTTAAAGAGGATTTACCGGATCTCTTCTTTGGACAACTAGTATTTGTAAAGTGTTGTCCACTTTGACTACCATGTGAAAAAAGTTCATTATAAGCCCTGCTTATACTTTGCTTTTCACCTTTGCAGATACTGATCCTGTACAATCTAACATGCAGTCTTGTAAGTCTCTACACATTATGTGGCTTCATCTATGGTATGTATGAATCCAACTCAGTGTTTCAAAAACAAGCGACGCCAACCTTGGAGCATTTCTTCTTTATCTATTTCTGTACAAAAACTCTGGAACTTCTGGATACTGTTTTCATGATTCTACGTCACAGAAGTCGTCAGATATCTTTCCTCCATGTTTATCATCACGCTAGCATGCTCCTATTGAGCGACTTTAGCTACAACTATTGTCCCTGGCCTGCTATCGCCTTTGGACTCTCCATAAACTCGTTTGTCCACGTTTGCCTCTACCTATACTACGCACAGACCGCCTACGACTCGACACAAGCACCATCATGGAAGAAAAACATGACACAGCTTCAGATTGCACAGTTTCTGGGCGGATTGGTTCACAACACCATGGGGTATTTGTACCATGGATTCTGCGTATACAGCTTCTTCTACGCATTCACTATGCTCTACCTCTTTTCAAACTTTTATTACCATGCATTTATAAAAACACCCAGCAAAAGAAAGAACAAAGTAGATATGAATTATGAGTCAAAAAATGGTAAACTTGAATAATGTTTCATTAGATTGGACAGCGTAGCATCTGTCTCTCTTTATTTACAACTCAAGAATAAGAGGAAACATTTTCTGAACACACTGAAACTGATCTGAAATTTGAATTGTTTGTAAAGCTTGGAAGAAATTAACAAGTAAGGCCAAAAAAGACAAGGATTTGTTTCTCATCCTCATGATATTACCTTGATAGTGTGAGCTCAAAAACTAAGGATACAACAATGAAAATAATTTGTCACTCTATCATTTTTGCCAGTCATTTTATAGAATGAGAAACAAGCCCATAAAAGCTTTTGGCCTTATGCATATTTTTATGTTAACATGATATTAATTAATATAAGAGATGGACATATAATAAAAACACTATTGATTGAAAATAACTCAACATCAGTACTATGAATTGTGGTATTTCTTGTTTTACCTTCATGATGTTGTAACCGACCTGAAATTTCTTTTCATAATTTTTTGTAAGTCAGCCACTAGAGGGCAGCAGTCTACTGGGAGTGAAACACCAGTCAGGAGATTGTGCTCTAAGAATGCTCATTTGTTGTTCATAGTTAATTTCTATCTTTTGTCATGAGATACAAGTTGTGTCCTTGCCAGCAAGTGTTTTGTGTGTTTCACAACACAATACTTGCAGTACAAGTATTAACCTTCTAATTGTAAACATTCTTATTCATGCTATTATTCTTTTGTATCAAGAAATATACCTCTGAGTGTATGTGGATTTGCTCACCATTGAAATATATATATAGATACATACATGTAGAATTCTATACGCACAACAAGCATACAACTCCAAAATACATTAGCCTTTCTTGTAAATGTCAATTATGGCTTTCAATCTTGAATATATAATTGGTCTTTCATTGTGGCTTCAAATAAAGTTTAAAAAAATTTAGTTAGCATGTATGCAAATATGTTTAGAATAATAGTCTTTAATTTAATGTTGGTTATTGGTTTTACACAGATTTTGGACTTCAAGAGTGGGTGTTTATGTGTAACTTTAATTTAATTGTCTCTATATTATGCAATTGAATGCTTTTATGCAAATTTCAATGTATCACGATTATCTGTTCGGTAAACTATTACCGGGTAGTAACTGTTGATTTGCCTGTACATGTTTTTTTTCAAATCATCTTGAGTTGGTGTTCTGAGTTAGTGTGTTTAAGTTTTCAAAAATAATATTGTGGATTATTATATTATGAAACAACTCTCTCTGGTATAGAAGTGTGCCTTTTATGTATTTTAGTTTGGTTTTTGTCAGTGCGACTTTTGTCAGCCAGATGTTCTTATATTCTAGCAGTGTGTTTTCAACCAATCAGTAACAAGTTTACAAAGTGCCAACCAATCAGCTGCAAGTTTACAAAGTGCCATCTATTTCCTATGAATCAACAGCTTCATATGTAATCTCAATATTATATTGAGTGTTCAATTTTTTTGCAAATATGCCATTTCAACTGAAACGTCTAATTTCATGTGCATTTATCCCTACATACTGTTCAAGATAAAGCTATTATAAATGGTACTTTTGGCTGTTCTTCTTTTTCCAAGGGTCAGAAAGCAGCCAGCTAGATTCAGGACTTCATAATCTAGACTATATCAACTCAGTGTACCAATCAAAAGATTTGTTTGGTTTGAAAACTGAATGTTTTGAGATCGATGGATTGACTCCTTCAAAATTTTAGCTGATATATTTTTTCTCAGGTATTTCCAAATTCTTTGGGATAAAAATCTGATGAGTTGATACAGTAAGTTTGATTAAGATTTGGTTATTAGTTTTAGGACGAAAATTTGTACTTTTGTGTTGACCCTCAATTTTTGTATGTCAAAACCAGTGTAGTAAGTGTTATGTACCACATTCAGTTTATAAAACACAATGTATTTGAATACAGTAAGAATGTTATGCACTTTGCAAACATGCTCTTCAACAGTAAGTGATAATCATCCCAGTTTTTTTTTCTATCTGAGTGTACTACAATATATAGCTGCAATAATTGTAGCCTTGGTAGGCTTGGCCGTGTAGCTTGCGTGATCCTTGGTTGGGCATTGCACGCATGACAGAAGCCCAAGCCGCACGGCCCACCCTACCAAGGCTACAATTATTGCAGCTATACAATATAATGCCCATCAGATAAGCTTTGGTTGTACTTGTATTGTACAGCCTGAGACATGTACACCATAAAAGAGTTGGTCAGCTCGGATGTTATGTTGTCAGAGGCTACAGTATTGTCCATTATTTGAATTCTGCAAACTCTGTTTCTTTCAAAAAATGCAAAGACACTGAAGTAAGTTTTATTTAGCTTGCCATCAACCATCAAAGTTTGGAAACATTGTGTATGAAATGAATCCATTGTATTTGTTTATCAATATTATCTTCATATGCATATAGAGGATTCTACGGTTGTCCTCATTTTAAAATTGTGTTTTAAGTTTTCATCAGTGGCATTCAGTATTTAATATTATGTAAAAACTTCATCCACACTTTCACAGCTAAAGTATGAACTTTTTGTATCATCATTATAAAGGATGTTCACCCTTCAAGTGCCGTTATTTTTCGTACCAGAATTTTAGTGCAACATACTGATTTTCAATCAATTTTTCACTAAAATTTTTTATAATTTCAGACCAAATGGTCATCACTTTTCATTGAGAACAGTTTTTGATCAAAACTTTGGGGAAATCTGGAAAAAAATTATGTTGATCTGAAAAAAATTGTGGGGGTTATATTTAACAAAGGCGACAAAAATTGACTTGGCACTCTAAGGGTTACAGCTACAATGTCTCCACATATTCAGACAACCCATTCCAAAATGTTGGGCATACATCCCTTGGACCAACAAATTTTCACTGGTTCAGTCTTTCTACTTTAACCGTACATGAATTAACTCTCAGGCAAACTAAGCAAGTGTTAAATCTGTTGATTGTTCCCTCAGATACCATTGAAGTTGATTTCAATAGTCTCTGGATTAAAAGACTGTCTCAGAAGATTGTCACAGGAGTTTATTGATTGAAATACTTTCTTTTAAAAGAATTGCACCTCGAAAATGAAAGACTTAAACTTTTGCTCAAACTTTCCTCAATGAAACTTTTGACCATTCTCTTACCAAAGCAAGAATAAAAATCAGGGGTCATCGTGCAAAATTTGGTACTAGAGAGACAAATTAGCTTAGATTTCCCCATATTTAAATTAAAAATGGCTGCCATCCCTGTGTAAACTCTATGAAAAATAAAATTTTAGTTTTGAAAAACTATGACGGTGAAAAGTTTTCTTACACCAAGAGCTTTAACATGTCCCCCCTCCCACAAGTGGTAGATAAGAAGAGAATTGAGAAAATTTGAAAGTCCAAGTTATGTCCCTCACTGAGTGGGGATTTTAAGGTCTGTTCGATCAGTCAACCTTCTGATATTTGTTACCGAAAAAAAATTTCTTAAGTTAAACAGAAAGACAGCAAAATACTGAAAATAGTGAAATACTAATAGCATTATATGCCGTTACTCAAAAGAATAGCTCAGTTAATATTCAGCATAAGGTTTCATAACGTGAATATGACGTAAAGTATACAATTTTATATTTTGTTGTGTCTGCATGTATTCCACCTAGCTATATCAATTTCAGTAACAATGCCTGTTCAAAAAAACACTCAGACTGTAAGGAGTGTTGAAGGTATTCTCTGTAAAACATTAATGAGAGCCTTAGAGAAGAAAAATAAGGCAAGGGAAACTATAAAATCCCGTGTTGTGAAACATTTTTATCGATCAACCCAAAAGAATGCAAATTGAATGAGTCCTTGACATTTTCTGTGTGTTTAATATTGCTTCTTTGTAAAATTTCATCCAGAATATTGTTACTACGACATCCAGCAGTTACATTTTTGATAGCGATAGCTAGACTGTCACACATTGGATTCCCAGTCTGCAGATACTATCACGTCACACTTTTAATTATTTTTATTTTGAGGGACGAAGAGAGTGGTTTTGTTCTGAAAAGAATGTTTGTTTGATGAGTTCAAGTTTATGCAACAAGCTTACAGTCTTTGTCCCTTATAGTTCTCACAATGATCATATAAACACCGGGAGACATTTCAGCTTTGAAAAGATTGAATTAGGTGGCAGTGTCTTTGTCACAATGTAATTTGCTGCGACAATGAGGTTTAGATATTGTCAAAGGTATTTTATTTTTCAGTAGTTTATCGGCAAGCACTGTTCCAACTCTGGTAAAGTTCATGTGGTTGTGCAATTCTCTCTGTATCTTCAGTACTTCACAGATCTCGTGAATTTTAATTTATTGCAAGTTATAGTTGGCACAAATTTATTGATATACCCTTTGCAAGTGGTACAAAAATGGAAAATTGGCAACTGAAATTGTTTGCATTATTTGACGAAATAGATTTAATGGAAAATTGTTGAAATTATTCAATGATAAGAATCGGACAAAGGACCTTTGATCATAAGCATCCCCCACCTTAAGGTAACATCTGTCTGAGTATCATCCATTATACATACATAATGACAACAACTTAAAAAGTTCGGAGATTTTTTTATTGCTATTCATATTTTTTCCCAAGCTACTATGCAAAGTAAAACGCTCACTGAGATTTGTGTTTGATAAAATTATTTCAAGGAATTGACGATAGATTTAATCTTATATAGACTGTATAGCTTCTGTACGGCAGTGGTGACCCTAAAAAATTGAGGTCATACATTTGTCAGACCATATTATAATCATGCTAGATTGTAATCTAAATCCTTTTTTTAAACTATGACATTAGCTTATAACTGTACCAGAGTAGGTACGCCTTTTTTAATATCAAAAGGAAATCATTGAATTGTATTAGTAGTTAATGTTAACCCTGGCTGTTTAGATTTGAATTTCTTATTGCTCTTTGAACATGTGCTACTTTTTACCTGACATAATGTAAGTGTGTCAAGTGGCCCCCCCCCCCCGTGTGAGGTCAAAGGTCTTGATCTTTGACCTTCAAATCATGCATCACAGATTGCTATGAGTTTAGTAATGTGAGATGAAATTACTTGACATATCTCAAAATTTAGAGTATATATAGTACATAAAATGGCATGATATTAATATGAAGTTTTTTTCTGCATTTCCAAAACTCATACAAATTCTTAGATGGAAAGCTTGTCCTGTTGACCTCAGTTCAATTAATTGAACTTTACTTTTGCACAATTTAATGCAGTGACTATTTTCATTGTGTACATAAAACAGAAAACTGCACACTATTAACAATGAATTTAACATACTTTGTAAAAAACAAAACAGGGTTTCCCACTCGCTTATGTTTTACTCAACTGCTTCTTTAGTGGGAATAAATAAAATAACTAAATTTCCCTTCAACTTGTGAAGAAAGTCATGAAATTTTACATTTGACTCTGTGGATAACATCAACACTTTGCATTTGAGAAATTTCAGTCAGGTGAGGGCATTTTGATCTACGCTGAAAAATTTTGTTTGTTGAATTCATTGATCATTCTTTAACCCTTTATGTTCTATAATTTTTCCCACCAAAATTTTAGTGCAACATTTTTATGAATTTTTCAGTTATTTTTTTAGAATGTTTGATCAAACGGACAACACATTTCATTGGCTACACTGTTTTATCTAAAGTTTGGCAAAAATCTTAAAAAATTAACTGAGGTACATTTTATGAAGGTGAAATTGACTTTGGCCCTCACAGTGTTAATGGTCCTTAGATACTGCGCAGTTCATCGAAGTGTTCAATGCGTGAAAAGATAAGCATCCCCGTCAGCACGTCTGACGTGATCAAGTGATCAAGGGGTATGAAAATTAAGGCGCCGCTTTGTATCATGTAAACCAATAAAGGGAAACAGGGGATCGTACCCGCAGCTTAAAGATGGTGACATTGAACTGGTTGAAACATTAAAACGCTCTCGGCCATCTATAACGTACAGGGCTATTCAAGTAAAGATAGCGGAGTATGGTGATATCTCCATCAGTACGATTGGACGAGCTGTGAGAACACGTCTATCGGGTGGGCCCTGGACGTTCAAAAAATTGAGGCCAGTTGCTTATGAAAATTCACTGATGCGAATATTGCCTACTGCAATGAATTCGTGAACTTTCTGCACGAACTAGACCCGCACAAAATCCAGTTCTTTGATGAGGCTGGTATAAAATTGACCAATTAGATCTCAACCCCAGATCTAGTCATGCTTTGCGTGGCAAAAGAGCAGTTGAAATACGGCGGTATATGAGATCTGCAGTAACTTTGCATTTGATGGTCAGTCTTGAGTACAACAAATACCACATTTCTCGAAAAAAAATGATACATTTGGAGGCGTGGTTTTTTGTTTGGCGAGTGGATGTTTTTGGTTTCGCGCCACAATGTTTTGAGTTTGGCCCGTTAAACTTTTCATGTGACAAGTTGCCTGACAGCTCATAAAAAGTTGCAGTCAGACGCGCTGACGGGGATGCTTATCTTTTCATGCATTGAACACTTCGGTGAACTGTGCAGTATGTCATGATGGCTTGTATACGGTACATGGGGAAAGGTTCTTGGTTACTGTTATTGAAATTATTGAATAATGTTCCAAATGTCACGCTTGCAATGACCATGTGTTTAATGTCCCCTAAAGAAACACAATATTTTCAAAACTGATTTGCACCATTCAGTTTTCTCAGCGAAATCATGCTGTTTCCCTGTATTTCACATGCGTAACCATATGTAGCAGATTTGTTCAGAAATTTGTTCTGAAATTACGGACCAAAAGTGAGTACATAATTTCAAAGTCAAGGTACAGAGCTTCACTGGTATGTGTAGGCTTGTACACACTTCATTACAAATTTCAATGCTTATCATCACCTGTACAATTGCTGTGTAGAGTAATTAATGTGTAATTTTGAAATACAATAAACCTGAATTTTGGTCAACAAAATAATGGACACTGTGCACTGCTGTTATATTTTACTGCAGTTATTGACATTTTTTCTCATTTTCTTTGCAGAGATGAAATTTTTTGCTAATTATCCAGTGATACCGAGATATCTTTGGTTTCTATAACCATTGTGCTCAATTGGACAAATTTGTGGTTCAAATCAGTTCAGTAAATGCAGTGTTTTATCAAGTTAAAGCAAATTTTATGTTGTGAACCACTTACAAGAAATTTCCTTAAATCAAATTTGAGCCAATGCTATATACCTAAGCATTGTAGGACAGTGCATTCTGTATGGAAATATTTTCTCGGTCACTTCAGCATTCCCTTAAATAGATAGCTGATAATCCAGCATTTTTTTTCTCTTCCTAAAATACTTCATTTTCCACATCACATTGGTAAAACTAGGGCAGGGTGATTCAAAGATACAAGCCCATAACTTATACAGAGTCCAACGCAAATCAATCAAGCATATTTACATTCATGTTTACATAAAGACAAAGGGATGACACAGGTATCCACTGATATGACCTGACAATGTCATCCGGTGCCTGGTCCCTGTCATACAACACTTCCCCACTCTTTATTCCTTTGCATTTTTTACCACAAGGCCATCACCAAGGTGCTTCACAGTTTTAGCTGATCAAGAGTATTTTGTATTTCACAAATTCTAACTTTGAATTTTTTCCTAGGGTACATGTATATACTCAATGACGCTTACACAATGTTCATAAGCAATATCAGTAAATTCATCGTTTGTTATTTCACTGCGACTGTTTTATATCAAATTGCAGTAATTATTTAGATGCTGATTTAGATGTTTAAGTTAGTTAATTTCCATCAGTACAGTATTAATGAGAATTTAATTTTATCCATCACTTATTCAAGATGTATTTTTATTCCTTGTTGTCAGAATCTCTGATTTGCTTGGACTGGTATCTGCCGCAAGACAAGATTTTTGCCTCCTGCAAGCTTTGTCTATTATTTCTGTCTTAGTGGACACAAAATCACTTCTGTGTCAAAATAATGTTACGAATATAAATGCCCTTTGAGTTCACATGAAAGGTGCATTAATTATCAGTGGAGAGAACGTGTCATCTTCACCGTGAATATCAGTGGAGAGAGTTAACCCTTCGAGTGCTGTAATTTTTCCCACCAAAACTTTGCTGCCACATTTTACCAATTTTTATGGATTTTTCTGAAATTGTTTTATAATTTTAGACCAAATTGATATCGTATTTCATTGGCTACAGTTTTTTATCAAAATTTTGACAAAAATCTGAGAAAAATTGAGAAGGATATATTTTATAAAGGCGACAAAAATTGACGTTGGCACTCAAAGGGTTAATAAGATGCATGGCTCCCAAGATGGCAGCTCATAAACCAGATGTGAGGTGGACCGTACAAAAGATTTTCAGAAGAAGAAATGTCTCTAATCTGACTAATCTTCAACTCTGTAGATAGAATGATTTGTAATTTGTATGGAATAATATGCCAAACTGGAGAGAAAGTAAGTATTTTTTGGCAAAAATTTGTCATTTGAATTTTTTGGGTTGAGTTTACATGGACAATGGTAACATTTCAGTTTCAAACAAGAATTAATGGGTTAGTTCCATCATGTAAAAATTTGTGAAATACGTGGCAAAAAAATTTTCACTAGTGTAACATTGACTCAAAATGTACATTGTCTAGCACATGATGAAGAAACTGAAAATTATAGTGGTTTGTGGTTTGAAGGGTTTGTAACCTCATTTTCACTTACTGTCTGCCCATGAGCATCTTTGCCATATATAATTAATAATGCAGTGAAATGTATGTCAGTTTTCAGTGACTTGAATATAAACGCAGCTATCATTGCCAACCAGCACTATATGTTCCACTATTGTAAGAATATTGTTCAAGGAACATACACTATGCATGGCTTGAGTATTCTATCAGTGTGTTAAAAATTCATGAAATGTTTTATCATTTAATATCAAACATCTGCCGGTATCTTTGTTCACAGTTCCTTTCAGGATTCATGTAATGTATGTGTAACCACTTCCTCAGAGACATTCTGATAAAAATATTGTAAACTTCAATGAGTATCAATTACATTTTAATCATTTGGATTTGAGGAGAAAATATTGAGTTTTATATTCTTAATTTTTTCAGTAATTATGGCAATTCAGCTGAAAGAGCCACTGATATATAATTCTTGAAAGTCAAGCTTTATGACGATGATAAAAATTTTTGAAGAAGTATTTACAAACCTAAAACCAGGCTGTGCAGTTTTCAAAAATGAGGAAATATCTCATGGGTGCACTTTGACACTTTGACAACCTTGATTTTTGATAAGAATGTGATAACCAAGATAGTTAGACGTCAATCTTCACTCTGTCAGAAAATGTCCGATTGTTTACGTTTTTGAAAAATTTCTCACTTCTGCCTTTTCAGGCTTGTATTAATAACAGTGAGAAAGGTTTATAAAAAAGACAAAAGTAGAAGTACTCCTGGTTATTATCACTGTTCGCTGATCACTGCGTCTCACGTGACTTGACTGGACGCAACTCGTAGTAAGACACAGATACCGGCAAACCGCCATTTTGAAATGAGACAGTTTTTGGTCTCCTGGAAGTTGTTGATTGCGCATGCCCGCACATAGTGCATCATTTTTTATCGCGGGCTTTTTAGTCTAGTCTGGTACCTGCCAATATTTCAAAACTTGTAAGAATGTTAATTAAATCCTCGATTAAATTCTAGCCATGTTCGCTGTGATAATTTTAGCTTTACTTCAAAGTAAAATTGAACAGCCAATGACAGTGCCCCATGATTCAACCAATCAGATTTCGTAATTCGATACATGGCGGTTTCCCGTTACCTGCCTCTTTGTGCTTGTCACTGAGGCGGGGACCAGTCAATTATCACTGCAAACAAACTTTTGAAAACTTTGGTAAACCTAAGGAGTATTTCAAGTTAGTATCATCCTAGGGGGTATGTTTGTACTTTTCCATTGTAAAGTCATTCCAGGTCAAGCAGAGGCAATGGGCCCAGTGGTGTGCTAGCATAACTGTATGTAATTCTCCACAACTTTTCTGTCATTCAACCACAGTCTTTTGGTCTACTTATGACTCCATGTGAAAATATGTGAACACAGCAGCGTATAATCTCTTCAGTGCATCATTTATTGTTGACAATTGAACTACTGCCCAAATTTGAAATCAATTAGGCCATTTAAAGAAAATTCTTTGTTTGCCGTTTTTTGATTTTTGAAAAACCTACCAGCCAGCCGGGGAAAAAACCAAACCCAGACAAAAAACACAAGTGTAATAACACAAGCTCATTTTTTATTTGTTTCCTTTGGAAAAAGAATATTTTTATTTGTAATATTGTTAACATTGTGTTTGTTTTCTTAATTTTTTCTGAAAACCTACAAGCACTGGGGCGGCAAACAAAGAATTATAAGAGCCTCATCAGGGCTTCACATATATGTAAAGTGTAATTAAGCCAAGTATTTGATGATTTGATATTTGGTAGGTAGTATGCCAAGAAAACTTGGCATATTGAATAAAAAATATCTACAGGTATGAAACTATATTTTTTACTCAAACGTGGATAATTTTGTATTATTATGTCAAGAGCAACTCTGTTTTGTGTCAACTTGCCTCGATTGAATAGCATTTCTTTTGGCTGAATTAAAGAAAGGTACACTAAGGTACATTAAGTACCTTTCTTTTATTCACACATGACACTGCAATCAGTGCCGGGAAAATGACAGTCGTACAGTATGTACAGAGGTCACCAATCTTGTATGATATACGTTACTGTGATAGTGCCAAATCTGTTTGCTGTCAGTCTAGATGACCTTTGACCTTTCAGATTTCTTTCACTTTAGCACAAAAGGAAGTCAGACACCAAGAATTGATCAATCTAATACGAACTTTTCATTCAAATGTAAAATGTCTCACAAGAAGTGGCATGTGTGCCACAAATGTTTTTGATATACTGTTTATACAGATCCCCTATTCATGGTGAAACTACAATAAATGGGTGCTTCAGGAAAAAAAATTAGCTGCCGACACGGATTACACCCAAATGCACATTTACATTTCTAATTTTTCTAAGTTTACATACCATACATACATATGTATCTATTACCAGGTATGTGTTCCTTCCTATAGATGCAAGTCACATTTCTGCCAGCCAGTGCAGACAATTAATAGTACAAGGATGAATTATCTATGATGCGGTATCCTCAGTCCTATTTAACATTCATCGATTATCTCTCTATCCTCATAATCTCCCCATCTTAATTATCAATTCCAGTCACATCCTCAACATGGCAACTGAAGCATGAGCACAAGGACGAATTACTGATTCAATATCCTGAGTATTGAAATTCATCCATAATACGCTATCTCAGGATTCTCTTTATGTGACATAAATATAGAAACACTGAATATTGCTAGTCTGACTTTGCTTTCAGTATTTCTTTGCTACTGCCAGGGTTAATTAATAGACTCCTCCTCAGAGCTGCAGTTTATACTTTTGCTAATCATTTTTAGCTACTATAGACTATAGTCTATAGAAGCTATTGGGATGGGTATCCGTCCGGCGTCCGGCATCAGTCTGTATGTATGTATGTATGTATGTATGTATGTATGTATGTATGTCCGTTTGTGAGGCGTCCGTCCACTCAAATATCTTGAGAACCGCAGTACTTACTGATTTGATATTTGTCGTGTAGATGAAAAATATGATTTTGAGAAATTTTTTTTTTTATTTTTTGATATTGTTGAAAATAGGCAAATTAATGCCAAAAAAGGCGTTTTTGGTAAAAAATCTTATCTTCTTCTTCATAACCGCTGGTCAGACAGCTTTGTTATTTGGTATACAGGTCCCTAGGGATAACCCAACTTAGATTTGTTAAAATTGTGATGAAATATGCAAATCTGTATTTTTAAGGAATTTTTTTGGTCATTTTTGATCAAAATTTGACTTACTTTGTATGTAATTCTTGTACTGTATAAACCCTATCAATTCACCCAGAAAAAGATAATGAATATGATTTTAAATAATTGAATTAATTAGGAAATCATCAAAGCTAAAATAATTTTAGTGTAGAATTATCAGAAAGTTCAACGTTTTTTGACAGTTCATAGTGAAATGCCTACCACCTTGGAGGATTAAAACATGCAAAGGCAACTTTCCTGAATCCCAACTTGACATATTCTGAACCGTCATTTATTGTGCCCTGTATGATATCTAAAAGAAATTGCTCAAAATAGTTTGTCATGATAGGGTGGTCAAATAAATAGAGATAGAGAAAGTTCTAATTTCCATTTATGGTTGACTTGGTAAGGATAAAATAAAATTACTTTTTGAGGAAAAAAATAGAGTGGTCAATTAAAAGAGTGGTCAAAGTGATAGGGTTTTTATGGTAAAGCTGGGCTGTAAGATTCGTCATCTATTTCTAGCAATTATGCAATCTGTGTAAACAGTGCAATGAAAGTGTTACATGATGCATTTGATGACCTTGAACTTCTTAAGTTTCAAACATTTGTCTCTTCAGTGTGCTTTCTCTGAGTACGTACAGTTTCAACTTATTCAACAGAACTTACAATGTTAAGGTGGTTGGAAAGGCTATTTTTGCAACAATTCTTTTCACAGAGTTAATGTCAAATTTCAAGTGTTAGAATCAAGATATTTAGTTCAAATTTTCAGGATAACTCCCTTAGTTAATATTTTCTCCAAAGAATATAGAAATTGTATATTTGCAGCCATGATTTTGAAATATGACACCAGTAAATATTAAAATTTAATTTTTCATGTTTTTTTAAATATTTTTTAATTTAATAATAATTGGATAGTATTAATATTACCAAATTATTTATAAATATGTTGACACTATTTATTGTAAGATTTGTACGGCAGGATTTGTAAATAAAATTTGTTTTTATGATTTTACATGGGTTTATATATCAAAAAATTATTAAAAATTCTTTCAAATTTCAAAATGTGATTTTTCAAAAAGTACTTCAAATACAGGAAAATTGTGCCGTACAAATCTTATCTGTAACCTTGTTAATAGGCTGTAAAAATTCCATGTCCATATCTCATTTCAAAGTTGGATTAAATTGGTATACAATTATGTAGGAAAGCTGTTATTCTGTCAAAAATGTTGAAAACAACCCAAAAAAGTTAAAATGTGCTTCGTTAATAGGATGAAAATACTGATAAAAAGATAACCAGCTTAAGATTCTTTATAACCTGACAGATATGCTGTTTTTTTATGATGAAAATCTTGATCTAAGCAAGTCTTGTTTACTTTAGTTAGAATGTAATTAACTCTCGTTTATTAGCTACTATAGACTAATATAGTCTATAGAAGCTATTGGGATGGGTATCTGTCTGGCGTGCACTGTCAGTATGTATGTATGTATGTATGTATGTATGTCCGTTTGTGAGGCGTCTGTCCACTCAAAAGGCGTTTTTGGTAAAAAATCTTCTTCTTCATGACCACTGGTCAGACAGCTTTGTTATTTGGTATACAGGTCCCTAGGGATAACCCAACTTAGATTTGTTAAAATTGTGATGAAATATGCAAATCTGTATTTTTACGGAATTTTTTTTTCCATTTTTGGTTGGGCCATCCTGAAATGAGCTATCAAAGATATCCACCTTCTTCATCAATACATGTGTCACAAAAGGTTATTCTTTACATAACACAGCAGAGCTCTGTCAACTGTTGAGACACTTGTTTTTTCAAAACCGCTGGTCAGACAGCTTCAATATTTGGTTTACAGGTCCCTAGGATGACCTTAGTGAGATAATTTCATACAGTCAGGAAATACTTAATTTTGTATCCATGTCTATAGTAGCTTCAGGGACTTTGGCCCTCTGTTTTTAAATATCACTAAATACCACCCCAAGTACTTCTGCAATGTAATATTTCAGTGTGTTTTATTTATTTTGAAAAATATCATTTTCATATCAATGAAATGATGTTCATGCAGAAAATCTATAATGATGATAGTGTGATCTAAAATCACTTTTTACTGTCTTTGACAAAAAAGTCAGTGTCGTCATGGTTACCAAGATTATATCGAAAACGGCAATATCACTATTTACAAAAGTGACAATAATAAATGACATCAGCTTGAAACTGCTCAGATCCTTATCACATGAAGAAAATCTTTCATTATTGACAACCTTTACGTTTCAAGTCAAAATGTGATTTGTGCATATGTTCATTAACAAAAACCAGCGGTTGAAAGTGTACATTTTCTGATAATTAATGCAAATAAATTAATTGTAATCATAAGTGAGGCCTATATGATCAAGAAATCAGCATTGGTTTAGAATTAAGATGAATTATTTATCATACATGAAATTCTAAATTACTACTTCTGAATCAGATTATGAAGTTTTATCAATTTCTTTGAAATTTGTGTTTAATTTTAAAACAAAAGATACTCAATTCCCATACTATTGATAATTTCCCAGTGAGATTGCACATCATGCAGTTTGTTCAGTATGATATTTTATGAGTGATTTTATAGAATATGTTGAAATTATTCCACAAATATACCTTTTTAATGGAAAATTAAAGACTACCATATGTCAAATTTCATAACGTGAAATCATCCTACATTGGGATTTTTCTATACTCTGTGACCGTCTTATTTTGTTTTCTTTACATAATGCAATCAACTATTGGAACAACGCTTTAAGTGTTTATATTGTCCCATGATAGATAAATTTGTTAGGTGATATGAGAGCAACTCTACAATGCTTGAATTTATCTTAAATTTCATCCTGGTTTAAAGTTTGAAGGTTGACTATTCTAATCACAATCTGGCTTCTGTAAAGCAAGTCTTTTTAGCTACCAATTTTATAGCTAATTTAGCTGAGTGTTGAAATTCAACAATTTAACATGCCACTTTTCTCTATATTCACTATGGTCAAGATGGTCTTTTCAGCTGAATTAAAACCCCGCTGATTGCAATGAGAGTCCAAAATTGCTAAAAAGCATGGAGCAGTATATTGTATTGGCCTATTTTTGGTTCCATTGCTGTAAAATGTCAAGTATTCATCGCAAGCTTAAAAAAAGCAATTATTTGCTCTATAAAACCATAGTTCAAGTCCAACTGATGGAGGGAATACAAAAACAATGGGATGATGACAACAGGTGAACATGATGATTACCAATCTGAGACAATCACGAGTCCACTTAAAATGACCTACTTCATAATCAAAATACCCACCTTGAAACCTTGAAACTGTTAGAACAATAGAAAGCTCAATAGGGCAACCTGGTTAAGATAACTGACAACAAAATCAATTACCAGACAAGTAGTAGCATGTCATGTCATTTATGCAGGACATGTCATGTAATGTCAGTGCCATCTTGCAGCAAAAGTAGAACACCTTATTTGCATATGAATAGGATTGTCCAATAGTATTGGTCATGCCATTTCCCATGTGATCTAATCAGCAATTTGATTTCACAATCAGCTCAAGCTTGCTGGAAGATTGCAGGTGTCTGGTCAATCTGTCTGGTCAATCTCCGGACAGAGATTGTAGCAGCGTGGAAAAGTATTACCTAGCTAGGGAGTCTCAGCAGTAGTCACACTTGGTGGGGGCGCAGTCAACGACTCGGAGACCCTCTAGCTTGGTTCGAATAATCCACGCCGCGCTGCTGTGGTGCCCCACTGGGCTTCAATCTCTGTGAGGAGATTGGTGTCTGGTATGCTGATGTTTTGATGTTTAAGGTAGAATGCGCCTCAGGGACAGATATTCAGACTCACTCACTTTTACAATTCTTTTCTGATCTACCACTTGTGGGTGTTCATTTTAAAGCTCTTGGTGTAGGAAAACTTTTCACTGTCTTAGTTTTTTGAAAATTGAAAATCATATTTTTCTCCATTGAATTAGCAAGGGTTAGTGGCCATTTTGTATTTCAAATATCAGTAAAGCTAGGGTAGCTTGTATCTATAGTACAAAAATTTGCAAGGTGACCCCTGATTTTTATTCTTGATTTTGAAAGAGAACAGCTGAAATATTCCTTAAGTAAAATATGAGCAAAAGTTTAAGTCTTTCACTGTCAAGGAACGTACTACCTTAAAGCTGCATTAATGTATATTGTGTTATTGGTCTGCCCCTCTCTATTCCCAAAATGCTGTCAAAATGCAGAGTCACTGGAGTGCTAAACTTGCAAACTTTGCCTGTATGAGTGTAAATGTCTGATGTTAATGTTGACAGTTGGACTGTCATCTTGCAATCTACATGACTGAGCCTGGTCAGACTGGTACAGATTTCCTGACCTACATAGGAACTCTGCCGGAATAAAAACTGCTTTGTCAGCGACAATGGATGGCAAGCAAAAATGCTGAATTGTTGTCAAGTGTGGAGTTCATTGAATATTTTACGTGATGCGTTTTGGCAGAGCATTTTGTTTCAGCATTCTTTAGGAAGAAGACGAAGAGAAAATTCAGCTTTTAAGGAAAAAAAATATATCATCAAAAGTTATAGCTGTTATGCAGTTAAAAAATAAATCCATATATTCTTCTTTTGACTGATGTCTTAAGGTAGTATGAGTCTCAAAACTGCAAGACTTAAAATTGTTGTGCCAAATCCCAAAATCTCCTAAAAATCAGATTAGAAATCCTAGGTTACATTGCAAATTTTGGTACTAGGAAATACAGACTACCTAACATTTATGGACACATGAAATTCAAACTGACCGCCACTCTGTGCAACGCTACGGGGAAAAATTTATGGAAATACTGACAATTATGGGTACCTCAGCACCTTTACACTGTACATTGACTTTGTCTTTAAATAATTCAGGATCTCAGACAAATGATTTATAAAATAGCATGATTTGCATTAGGAAATGTGAGAGATACCTTGTTTCAGAGATCCACATAATATTTATTTCAATTCCTGTATTGAATTTCAAGAAGCATAGACGTGTACTGACAGTAATTATTGAAAAGCAGTGGGCACCCCCGTACCAGAATGGAAAAGGCCAATGAAAGAGCAGCCAATCTAAACCATCTTTATTGCCACCTTAGTGATTAGGGGAGGAAAACTTGTTGAACAAGCTATTGAGAAATCCATTGTCCCAAATTTGCTCTAACAATAGATCAACAAATTAAGCCATAAACCTGTTGTAATCTAAGTATCTTACCACGCAATTTGACAAGTTGTTCTTTTAAAGGACTTCCATATCAACTTCTGGCCAATAATATTCCATTGTCCAGCATCATCATGATGAAATTGCTGTGTGTTTGAAATACAGGGATTGTTATCATTTCAACAGTTCTTGCTTGGTATTTTCTCATGAATCTATCAAAATCTGTATCATTACATATGAACAAAACACAGAACAACCGTTTTAACAAAAGAATCAAGCATCTTTATTCATCCAATCATATCCAGTTATCTTGATTGGTGATGCATTACAGAGAAACAAAGCAGCGATCCTTATCTCACAACGATACATTTTTGCTGGTTATTCTATCTCCTATACATAATTATACCTTGAAATGCTTGAGCCAATCACAGTCGGTGATAGAGCGACCATGAGCCAACCTTGGTCTTATCAGGAACCAGGTGCAAAGATTATTTGACAGCACTGCATTTCAAAGTGTTAAAGTACACCTATGGCTGTCAATGACCCTCGAAGACTGATTTTTGGGTGACATTTGAGGCAAGTGACATCTGCAGCATGGTTTAAGTGACCTTGTTCACCTCTTCCGGTGTTGTCATGACTACATAAAAAGAGGACATACTCTTAAGCATGGTGTGATCAGATCAAATATCTTGAGTTATGACTGAATGTACATTTCCTACTTGTACATTGGAACCCAGTCAACACACAATGAATGGAAATCCACATTGTCTCAAGTATACTAGATAATATCTCAAAGTTTTGCACCATTTCTTAGCTTTTCACATCACAAAGACGAACAACACACTCTCTGCATATCCAAAAGTACATTAAAGTAGGTATGCTTGAAAAAGTACAATTCTAAGTGATAAATGAAGCATGACAGGTAAACCTTAACACGTCTATATATTGCATTGACATTTTGGATGAAATTTCCTGAATGATGGAAAGACTTCTAGTACAAACTGGTCAATTCCAGAAATAAATTTAATCAGTAATATTTAAAGTCTATGAATAATTTATGTCGCCACAATAATTTATTTGTGCTTCACTCAAATTATTTTGAACAATGATGATCTCTAATTACCAGAAATTCTAATTCTCCCAAATATTTACACAATGGCTACATTCACCACAATAATTACCTGTGACCGATGTCAAAAAGATGCCTTAATTTCCATACTCCTGATTATACCAAGAGTACAATGTAAATTGTGATGTACACTTTTTTTACGGTAAGTATTTTTACCTTATGTTACAGAACAGTTTTATTCTTAGAAAGTGGTCCAACTCAACAGAAGTCTCACAAAATAGACATCGCATCATCTTTTCATTTCGCAGAAAGCTACATTCAGCTTCAAAGATACAAAAGTCAAGATGTTGGTCATTATCTAAAATTTTTACACTTTCTTACTGAGACAGGACCTGATTAATAAACCCAAACTACTCGGTCTATGTCCTCTTATACAGAAAGTACAAAGGATTGCAATTCCTTGACCTTTCACCTCACTTCTTTCCTCCAATTAATTCAAGCAGATTTTTAATCATGTTCCTTTTTTAACTTACTTTTTTGGGGGAAATTTTCTGAACTATTATTTTTTGATATTTTATATTAAGAAAGAAATAAAATGAGTGAGGTTTTACATTTAGCGAACTTGCAAAAATCTCAATTATTATATTGGTCTTCGCCATATTGCACAAATAATCATTTGATTTCAGTTCCATAATTTTGCACGTTTTAATTATGCCTGAAAAAGTGTAAAGCTTCAATTTGCATACAGACAGGTCCAATTCTCTGTATGCTGGTTCACTGAGGTTTCTTGTTAAAATTATTTTCTTGTTTGTTTTTGGTATTGTGCTGTCAGTATTTTCTTGGCTGACACTTGGCTAATAATGCAGCATCGCTCTGAAACTACTAGTACAAAATGTTAAGAAAAACAACGTCTATTTGTCAAAGACGGCAGAACATATCTTGAAAATTCTAAGATCTGTTTAAATGATCAAAAACATTTCAATATTGCATGATCATAGAGAGCTACTTCCTGTTATCAAGGGGATGTAATGTAAGTTTACAAGTGGTAGGCCTATCCTAACATTAGTCGAAAGGAATTATGAACAATTCATGTCGTGAACTATATGACTCTAATTGCTGAAAAATACTGGATCTTTCCCTATGAAACACATCTAACACACGATATCATGGATACTGGAAAGTCCTCCCCCCCCAAAAAAAAAACAAAAAAAAAAACAAAAAAAAAACAAGGAAGTTTTAACATTTAAATATAAAAATACCGTTGTATCGGGGTTTTGCCGAAAACGATGTGACCAACCAAGTGAGCATTCGCACGTCAACACCGAATTTTTATTTTGGTTACTGTCACACGGTTACTACACACAGTTGATAGTATCAGAGTTGTACAGACAGCGGAATTAAAACTATCGGTGCCAGGCTTGGATAATTGAGCGGGAAGTCGAAACGTTACTGATATTTTGGTAACCGTACCAGGTGACGAGATATCTTTTGAGACCGATATCAATAACGCAATTGTTACCATGATACAAACGCCCTCCTAGGATAAAATGATACTATACATAATCAACCGCATTTGCTTTTTGGGTGTGGATAAAGTATGTTGATAAATCAAGGGATATCACTCCTGGCCGGGTGCGTCCTAAATGCAGTTGTCATGGTGACATGAACGCGCTTGTACCACAATCTAACGGGTTTGTCAGAGTCAGGTTGGAAGATTTGCATTAGAGAAGCTGTTATGTAATACAACAGTTATGTGTTAACAATTACTATTGAAGCTCAAATTTGAATAATAATAAGAGTGGGGAAACAGTTACGTGTAATCACTGGCCCCTCCATGTGGTTCTGATCACGTGTGGGAGCTCAAGTTCTTCTGGAGCGAGAAGTTGCCACCATTTCACAAGTCTTCGTTGTAAATTGCAAGGGAACGGAATTATTTGGTCTTGAACTCATCAACTGCTTTGAGTTTCCTTTTTCCAGCGACGTAGGTTTGATAGAAAAAGTTGGAAAACAGCGCAAAATAGCTGAAGTACAGAAACGTAGATATATAAGTGTGAACATCGGTTGTAGAGCAGTAGTCACCACGTTGTCTATATACGTGAGCCATAATATTAACTACACACGCTACGACCATTTGGAACACCTGCATGACAGTTAGGCTGATATTGACATATCCGGGAATTTTCACCATACCTGAGGCGCGCAGGGCGTAATAGAAATACATGCATGCGTGCACGGTGTAGTTCATGGTCAGAAAATAGCGCCCAAGTGCGATGAGATGAGCATAACTGTACCAGGCATACAGCAGAACCGTGACGTGGTGGTACCAGTGTAAAAATATCAATCGCTGTTTCCGCAGTACAATGAACAAGGTATCTCCAAGTTCAGGAAGCTTGCTAACGATGAACGCCCATGCCCAGAATCCGCTTATGCCCTTGTAAAACACTGGGTCGCAGATTGAGGCTTTCCATCCGTACTTGGCAACGAAGTACACGAATTCCTGCCAAAGTCGTACGGCGCCCATCATGCTGAATACGGCCAGGCTGAAGGACCATAGTGTCAACGGGGTCCGTAGGTTAAACTTGGGACGTGACTGCATGTAAAGCTGACCGGCAAAGATAAAGAGCAGGTAAACGGCTCCATAGATTATCGAGTTGGTCCAATTCTTCTCAAACCAGGCAATTTTTTCTGCATAGTCGAAACCCTGTTCAAATTCGAACACCCGGTGGTTGTTGTATTGGAAGGTAACACGTGAAGTGTTCATCTCTACTTCGGTTGACGATTCTTTGAAGCTTTTTACCTCCCTCGCCGAAATTTGTTTTAGTCTCTTGGATAATTAATTTGCCGGGAACTTCTCCCTTCGACAACCTCGCCGTGGGTGCACCGCTATAGTGGTGACGGTACACTTCGACTAATAATTATGTAAATAAGTAACAGATAACCCTCGTCCTGGAAATCGGGCGATCCTGCAGCTGTTCCATGCAATATTTGTGCTCCCCATTACGGAGGAGTAACGGCGTTGGCAACATCACCTTATGAAATTGTAAAATTGTTTTGTAGGACCTGATACAAGATTTACTATCGTTCTTTGGTAGGAAAGTACTCTTTTATATAAAAAGCACAATGTTATTGCGCCATTACAAAAAACACATTAAAAATGAAGGGAATACGAATAGATCATAAACTCTGCAGTCGCTTGCATCAGGTGCCTGGCATTGACCAATCATAGAAGACCCGCTTTGTCACAGCAATTACATTTGAAAGCGCAAAACGTGTATCGATTCATAAGTAATTTGTAGATTCCATCGATTAAACGATAATTAGTTTCTCTGGCAGGCTGAAACTCAAACTGATTGAGCAGTCAGCGGTAAACACGACGCAGGACTTGCTCTTTCGAATTCCAAATCATATGAGGAGTTAGAAGCCGATCATGAATGACATACACTCTAAAGTCATGTGTTCAGTTATTGAACACATATTAGAACGCTTAACTGTAACACTTTTTGAACGCAGTTTAAGTGTTCAGTAAGAAAACTAGAATGCATGTGTTCAGGTTTAGAACATATAGTGTCTTTATTTTTGAACGCATTTCATATGTTCAAAATTACATGAAATAGAACACTGTTTACGCATCAGAACACTGTAACACTTTTTGAACACAATGTAAGTGTGCAGAGTAAGTAAATAGAATACATGTGTTCTGGAAAGCACTGAGACCACCATGTGTTCACCTAACAATGTACACATAGAAATGTTGTGACTGACAAATATTGTAATGTGGCAAAATGGCATGTTAACTGGCCTGAAATGCATTTGAAATGTAACAACAGACTATAACGTTTGGGTTACAGTTATATTAGAAAAAATGTTGCATGGTCAATGCTGAGCATTACCGAACACTAGCATTCTATTTGTGATTTACAAAATTTGTGTTTGGACTAACGAATATGGCCCGAAAATTTGCAACTGTCTAGTAGTATAAACACAAAACGAGATAATTATTAAAATTAGACCGTAAGTGACTCACAATATTGCGAGAGAGGGTACTCTACGGCAAAAATACACTTCTGAGGTTTCCCATATGCTTATCGCCTGGCCACAGTTCACACTTGGTGCCTATTCAGTGCCATTTTGCCACGATATACAATACTTACCGTAGCAGTCAAACTCTCTGTGTAAACAGCTATCACACCGTCACAAAATACTGGCAGAACTCAATCGCTAAAATCATAGAATATGAAAATACCGCCGGCAACAAAATGTGTCGTCTGCAGCAGCAGCGCGGCTTGCATCTAATGTGCGCATGTTCAGAGGGGCCCTCGTGTGACCCGAGGAAGCCCGATTATCCGTGACGTCATACTCGGGACACCCAGGAACACAAGTGTTAATTTAGTTTGTAACACTAGTGTTCTCTGTTTGGCGTTCTGTTAGAATACGAATATTCACAAATTGAACACCAGTGTTCCGGAAGATTTTTGTCTTCACGATTTTATCGAAATAAAGGTTTAAAGACATTTACCTCCTTTTATTATAAGCAATTAATAAACTTGAAAACATTTTCGGAACTACCAACATGTGCCTTTGATTTCAAAAAGTGTTCACTGACTCGAATTCACATATATACGAGTCAAACAAAATATTTTGTTCGTTTTTTGTTTCAGAGGAGTTTACTGGAGCAGAAAACAAATTAAAGATATCGTGATGTGTGTCTCTCACTAAAAATAATATTGTCTGGATAAAAACACACGACAAACACTGTTGTCAGTTGGTGTTAGAATGGCAGCGATCTATGGCTGACCACATCCATTCTATTTCTGAACACAAATGTTCAATACTTGAACACACATAACACTTAACTGAACGCATCCGACGCGTCATAAGCGTCCAAACGTTTAGAGTGTATTTGAGGTGTCACGTGATTGCTGGGGTATCCCTAATTCGGAAATCACACACAGCTGCCAAACTGCTGAACCAACTGTACCATGCCACCAATCAATGTACAGTCGATTTAGCGCCCGGGAACCATGCCCCATGCGGATGTAGATTTTTAATTTTTGACTTTTTGACTTTTTTGCAAATGTACTTATCCATGAGGGATATAGATTTTGATATTTTATTATTCTTTTATGTAAAGTACGAAAGAAACCAACTAGCAGTGAAATCGGCATAACCACTACTTGATCACTTTATCTATTTCAACACCAAACAGTGTGTAATTTGTTTGAATATGTTTGGAATACTCGGCTGCTGTTCCTCCTCTAAGTTGGTCGCGTATTTCGATCCATGGAGAAGTGATATAGAGAGAATCTATGCACAGCTAATCATGAGATTAACTGCACATTTCGGATGAATTCGGGAAAAATACCAATAATCATTAATTAGCCCACAGCAACATAAAAAATACTCAACATCAAATTTCTACGTTTGTGAGAATGTATGTTTCGGTGCACGATATTTTTCCAGGGCAGCCATATATCGAATACACCATGTGTGGAGTCACTCAGGCTGTCGGGCATGCACTAGCTTTGAACCTTTAACTACAAAAATTAAAACCTATAACTTATCTTTATCTTTCGACGTATTTTTCACTAATTTTGTTCTTTTTGTAAATTTTTTGTAAATATGTTCTACTTGCAAAATCATGAAGAAATGCTTAGTTTTCAGTTTGTTAAAACTACCTTTCTGAACGTAAAGCTTAATGTTATAGATGACTGCATCTTGGTCGGGACTAGAATTCAATTACCCACAATGATATTGCTTGTACAGCTTTGTATTTCAACATAATTGAGGTAGACACTTGAAAACCATAAACTAGTTTTTTAAACAAAAATTAAGAAAATATTAACAAAATTTAAGGCCTTTGTCCTTGTAAATCTATGAAGACATTCTTAGTAATGTTGTTGGTTTTGCTTTTAATAGAGAACAATAAAATTCGAAATAGGAACACTTGCAGCACCGTTGACTCACGGTACGCATGATTGCGATTGAATACGCCAGGCAGGCCTTACACTCGGCCCCTTGGGATACATACACATAGACAGAGCTTGGGAGAGCGCGTCCACAAAGCGTTAATTGCATATACAGTCAAAAGAATAGAGGCCCTGATCGTCTGATTTTAAGTGTCCATGTTCACACACGAAAAGGTTTACAAACCGGCATCAACTTGTATCTAGATCTCGCTATATACTCACTACAGATAATGATCAGAGAAATTGATATGAATCATTAATATCTCGTAATATTACTGTCAGCGTAAAATTCTTGCTCTTGGATCTAGATGCTTTCACCATAAATGCAAATGCAACGGCAGCATTGAAAGTGAAACACGACAAAGGTACGTGCATAGACTTGATAAAAGCAGGGGTTAACAAACTTTCACCGCCCTTCTTCTGAGCGGAAGGTCAGGGCACTTCCTGCAGGTCTGGAACGCCCCTCCGTTAAGTGCGCCACCTACGTTATAAATTTAGTATCCTTCCCCGACTCAGGGAGCGGGCGTGTTGGAAACATTTGCGAGGCTTCTAAGGCCGTAGTATTTTACATGTATCATTGGCCAGACTGACTTCAAATTGTAAGTATGCTTTGAATCGAAATGAAATGTATGTACTTACTTTGATTAAATTTTTCTTCATGTCACGTATTGCATTCCACGCCAAGTTGTCATGTCATGTCATGTAAGTTATCCGTGTCATATCATATCATATCATATCATATCATATCATATCATATCATATCACATCATATCATATCATATCATATCATATCATATCATATCATATCATATCATATCATATCACATCATATCTCGTATCATACACAGTTAGTACTGGCTGGAGTTAGTCTCACTACGAGTCGGCTTGGGTCGTGCTGGTTAGTTGGCCAGAGTTTCTTGTGAGTCTGTTTAAAAGATGATTTGCGAACATATTTATTGATTTCAGCGGACGTATAATACTCACACAAATTCAATTGATTCGACTTGGCTGTAGCCTGCGCGATAATTACTAGGATTGTAACGGCATTTCGTGATCTACCACTGGTGACGGGGGCTCATTTTACCACTCGTAGAATGAGAAAAAAAATTCCACACCATAGTTTTTCGAAAATAGAGAACTTTATTCCCCTAGCCTTAATACAGGGATGGCGGCCATAAATTGTCAGGTAATTTGCATGCTTCTCTAGTACTAAAATTTGCGCGGGGATCCCCATTTATTGATTTCAATTGGTAATAGTATGGCTGAAATTGTCAAGTTAATTGAGGAAAGATTGAGCAAAAGTTTAAGTCTTCCCTTTTCAAGGTGCATACATCCTTAATTTCGATACGGATATGAGACAGTTTATGCCAAAGCATTTTGCATCCGATGAAATACAGCGAAGAGATGCACTTTGGTACTTCCTGGAACACTAAATAGTTTATCTTAATTTTTTTGTTATGCATGACTAAAATCATACCATTGAAATAGAAAATAAAGCTTCTAAATGTATATATTTCAATACCAACATTACTATTAAAATGTGTGAAATTGTAATCAGACGAGGTGGAAAACTTTAGGATAAGAGCGCTGTAAATGTGTACATACTAATATATGTTGGCGTAAATCGCTTGTTTCTTCTTTATTCAAAATTCAAAAATAATCTCTCCTTTTAAAGGGACATTATGGTGCGTAAGTCAGACAGAATATTCTTTAAATTGTGATTAATATGACAGGGAAAACCAGCAAAGCGTGAAAGATTCATTGTGTTTTCCATCGTTTCTCGCTACCTCAGTTCTTGTCTTGTGCTAGGGGGTCAAACTACATAATGAAATGCACCATGGGTAAAAAGTCAACTTCTCACCACAGCAAGAGATTGAGACAGTGATCTCATACACTTTTAACACAAATGTAATCGCTGTCATTGCAAAAATTCTGTTTGATAGTGAAACTTAGCAAACCATTTGCATTATTTCAACTTTTTAGGCATGGAACTCCTGTACCACTAAAAATTTACTCGGGCATCTGTAGTTTCATGTCAATACCCATAGAAAAGAAAGTACGGAGTATCGACTTAAACATTTACGGCTTAATGTGGCGGCAAAATCGTATTTAACGGATCAGTGATGCTAACTTTTGATGATTTTATCATTATTTTTATTTTGTGAGTCAATTCCAAAATCTTATTTTGAAACACCCTCTACGTAGCTTGTCAACACAGCGTATAGGCCTGTAAGCTTATGTTCAAAATGCACTGTTATTGTTTACATTTGAATAACGAATTCTAGTCAGGACAAGAATTCACTTGTCAATTATAACAACGCACTTTATTCATATCATATACAGGCTGAGTTGACAAGCTGAATACTGTGTATCTCAACATACTTTTGTGAGTAGAGCAAGAAATTATGCTTGACATTCAAAAAGAAAAAAATCATCAAAAATTAGCGATACTAGCCCTAGTTCACATCATCATAATGGATGCAATGGTAGTCTACTTACCCTCGGTCACTTCGTTCCATGACATCGATGTGTCTGTCCATACCGCCAGCGGCGCACTTTACTTTGCGTCAGCGAAGCGAACAAGGTCTTGAAAGCGAAACTACGATAATTCGAACTCGCATCCTATATAGATAGGCAAACAGGTCGGTGATCAAGAAGACACGACCACTTTCCAAACTTTGATCATAGCAAATTTCGAGTCATTCTGTTTTAGTTTTGTCGACAATATATGAAGGTCCGTATCCGTATAGACCCCATCGCCGCCTGAACTTTCGACGCACAGAGTACTTGTACTTTCTAGCTGCAATAACGGCCTGTGGGCTACAATTATTGCAGCTACAGTACTTTCATTCAGTAGACATGCAGTTTTCACTGCAACTAAGGGAGTAAAGTGCTCATCCAGGTCGCACGCTGAGCCTCAAAAAGTCGTGTAGTGAAATAATTATTTTCATAGAGTATACCAATAATAATGCGAACCACGAAAACTCAGACTTGTGTATTTCACGTGAACAATTTTCGGAAACAACAAGCTCGAATCTGGTCGCATTACCGTGGGTTCCGTGAGCATTGCAGCCATCAGGGTACGGTCGGGAGCGACGTTACACAGTGTTCGAGCCCTTGAGATTCAGTCGGTTTTTGTCCTCGAAAAATAACATAACTTTGCCTGGGTTAAATTTCTAGGCCTACGCTATATTTGAAATCGTGTACAACTTCGCGGAAGGAACGCAGTGTGTTAGGTCATCTGGCATTTGCTCCTTACACAAACATAAGAATGGCATTGTTGAGGAAAACTACTTTCATTTCGCAAAAAGTAATTAATTCTTGGCTTGTGTATATGATAAATATATTACTCTCTTATCTTTTTCTTCGTTTAGCTCGGAAAATACTCCGAGTCGTGATTTAATAACCGTGTCACAACTCGTCTTCGACTCGTGGTGACACGGTCATTACGTCACTTGTATTTTCGTTCGCCGAACAAAGAAAAAATATAACAAAATAATGTCTACGGATCTTCTCCAACCATCTGTTATTTCCCCCTTGGATAGTCCCTATTTTTACCTCAAACACAGACTAGACAAACTTTTCCGGCTGTGTTTTTTGACCGACCAAGTAAAAATAATTCTCTTTGATTTTGTGTTTTGTTTTTTTTTGTTTTTTTTTTTGCGCGCGCTTACGCAGCTTGATATTTACGACATATTTTAGTAACACCAAATGGTTCTCCGCAAACAGAGACTTGTCAATTCCCTACCGTAATTTTTACAGAGAAAACGTCAACATCTTTCAAAAGCAAAACTATGTAATATGTTGGAAGGATATTCACTATAAGACACTATGATGCAAAACTGATACCAGTTTTGTTGATTCTTGTACTTGAATTTCAGTATTCGCGGCCAACATCTCATGCCAGAAGTTACTCTACTGAACCCTGCCTGGTTGTCCGAAGAATGTCGATGTCATAAACTTAATTCCTTTTATACCTAAGTTGTTGATTTTGTCAATTTAAGAAAAACTATCTAAACGTAGGCTTTCCTCCAATGTTCCGACTGAGCATATCGAAGCTTAAAGAGAAGTTCAGGGACATCTTAAAAAAAGAATAAAAAACATGAAGAGCTTCTCACAGCACCGACTGAGGGCGTCCCTATTTGCAGCAAGCAATGGGATCTCTATTCAAAATGATAATAATGCAACATCTGGCATTATTTACTGTATTACTTCCTTGTAAAATATACAGTTTAGAATATTCGAAATTCGGTTACTCGAGTCTTGATGGGATTAAAGTTTCCGTTCAATACTATGTTATGCAATTAAAATGTTATCTTTCTTCATGGATGAATACATTATATGTCACTTATAAGATGATGAACAAAGCTGAGGATTTTATCGCAATGTTTTCAAGCCTTGTAAGACTTGAAGGAGAAGAATGCATCCTGAATGCATTCATATGATGATCTTAAGTTTGTAATTAAACAGCTTATTATTTGTTTTTGTTTTCCAGACAAGTTTTCATTGTAATTTTAATGCATTCACAGTTATGTAGATTTGTTTTGTTTGCCACTATGTTGAAATAAATTTATCTTTTTCAAAAAAAAAAAAGATCTCTATTCAAGAGATGATAGTACACGTGAGAAATTTTATAAATATTTTATTGTAAAGCGATGACAGTTAAATCGTCGGCATTGTTGTCTGAAATGAAATACGTTATAGTTTTTATTATTTTGCACAGATTGAAGATTCTTTAAAGTAAGTTATAATACTTAAAAACCGCATACATTAAACAGTTACTGGTTATTTATCCCTCTCAATGATTGCCGGATGGTCGTCAGGCTTAAAATCACCGTTGAAATAGATAGCGCCCTCATCTAGAGAATTAGGTTTTTGTTGTTTTTTTGTTCGCTTGTTTTTTTGTGACGAGGGTCTGCACACAAGCACAATTTATTTTCGAACTTTATAGTTGCTGTTTTATTTGCATGTGCTTGAAAATTGATATATTTTAATCACTGATCAAAAAGCTATATACAAATTTGACTAAACTTTTCACAACTGAAAGCAGGGTCCGAAATATTTGTAGCGCATGGACCATTGACAGCTCTTCGGCCGTGCAAAGGAGCTGTGTTGAGGTAAAACATACTATTATTGCACTGAACCGGGATTTAAAGACGGGTGTTTGACAGTTTCAAGGTTGTTTTGACCGCTAGAATTGATGACAAAACCTCAGCTTTATTTCTGTCTTACCATTGTTTATCTGTGCAACATTCAGTCAGTTAGTGTGCCAATGGTAGTAGAAAAATTGACTTCACACATTAAATTGATTAAAAACAACATACTTTAGTTCTGTTAATCGCTCCCTACGATTTATGAGCAGTGAAGACATGTATACTTGAGAAGAATAAAGGGAATCTGACTTACGCGAGTTGTACGCAATCTTGGAAGGGACAATACAATTCGCTTGGAAGCATTGGGCCAGCAATTTGATTTCATCGATGGCTCGATATGGTATGGTATGGTTCATTTATTATAGTGACATTTGCACTTACAGGGATAGAAAACATTGTACCCAAGACTGACAATTTCACGGTAGAATCATCAAATTGCAGTTTCCTTTGATGAACCTGAACTTTACAATAAAACAGAAAGTGTGTTTCTGTTTCTGGAAAACACATATCACAAAACTCACAGATTCGGTCTTCAATATCAAGCCCTAGGTAACCACCTGTTTCAATATGAAGGTGGGGGAGTACCTGACTGCGACTGAGATTAACTTTCAAGAACTGTTCAACCGCACAACTCTGCTTGAATGTAATATGTAGAAAGCTTTGGCTTGTTTAGAATAATATTTGCCCACTCATTTTTGTGTGGTTATGTAACAGATCTTTGCTGTAGATAGATCGCATGGTGAAACTAGAAAAAATGTTTGCCCATCCTATTTCATCAAAAATTTGATACGTTTCAAATGACCAAGGCTTAATCCAATTTGAAAATCTTCTTTGTCAGCCTGTAGCTTGACATTGAGACTAACCTATTCCACATTATCGTCATATTTAGTTTCTGTCTTTTCCTTGGTGAGGCCGACCACATATCTCCAGGAGCTGCATTAGTAGAAGCTTAGCGATCGGCTCCTCGGTAGAATTGTATCGCTCTATTCTGAACGAAATAATAGCACTGAAATTTCTTATAACCCCACGCACCACGCACTGCAGTAATCAATAGTGGGCACTACGCCATCAATTAAGATGTGATAATGAAGACAAATTGCGCATTTATTGACATTTTATGGGATAGTTTAACGAGTGCAGCGATAAAATACGATCACGATTCGCGTTAACAAGCAATATATTTGTAATAGTCTACAGTAGAATCTGAGTTGTAATAGGAGTGGCACTGTGACAAAAAACCGTGTCGATCTAACACGGTTTTCAAGGAGATCGTTGAAGGGACTCTTCTGAGAAAAGAAAGTGATTGAAGCAGTTACCCAGTTTTTATCCAGGTTTCTGGGTAATGTAACCCGTATGTTTACTTACATCACAGGCGACCCAAGTATTACTGAGTTTTTCACACTGTTTTCTCTATCATTTTCTCTTCTTTCTTCATGCTCTGAATGATCGGAATAAATGAAATAAATGGTTTATATAACCTAACCTAACCTGTGACTCTTTATTTATTTTACACTCCATTACAAGGACATATATCTCTCATACACACATGCTGTAATTAATTAGTCAACACAACTAATTATGCTAATCCGTGGACTTATCAGAGGTTGGTCAACATCGGAAAGATAGTGATGTTAATGAAAAAGTGACCATTCCTATCTTTAGCGATGTTGACCAACCCGTAAAATCCCTGATAAGTCCACGGATTAGCATAATTAGTTGTGTTGACTAATTAATTACAGCATGTGTGTATGAGAGATATACGTCCTTGTAATGGAGTGTAAAATAAATACAGGTTAGGTTAGGTTATATAAACCATTTATTTTATTTATTCCGATCATTCAGAGCATGAAGAAAGAAGAGAAAATGATAGAGAAAACAGTGTGAAAAACTCAGTAATACTTGGGTCGCCTGTGGTTACATGAGGATATTTTGGCTGAGGTAGTCACCCTATGGAACCGTGGTACGTACAGACACTGTCGGCCATATTTGTCACAGAGATTTGTTTACGTTAAAGGAGGCGGCTGTAGACTCCATAAATGTAACATTAACCACAATTGTAATAAAATCAACCACAAATTTAATAAAACAGTCAACTATTAATGTAACAGCCCAGAACCACAAATGTAATAAACAAATTATATTAACCATAGATGTAATGAACTTGAACTTGTATATATGATCATTTGTTTATCAATGCCCTGAGTAAAAAATCGTTAATAAGACTAGTGTAATTTTGTTGCATACTTTCCTGGGGTTTCCTTTCCGAAACACAGATAGTACATTGAGAACGCTATTAGAAAACGGAGAGAGATACTAATCATACCGTTAGATAAAGTGGAACAACGGACGACTAAGAATTCAATTGAGAAAAAACCTCATAACAGAAACGTACGATACAAAACATTTTGACGAGAACATATCTATATTTCAATCCGGTAAACATAATACGAACACTACCTTGAACACAATAGAACAAAATTAGACATCCTGGCTTCCCCCATGAAAGACCAAACTTCAAGTGGGACAACATAGTAATATAATCTGTCAATTATTTCACACAATTTATTTATTGATGTTGAGTTTTAGGCGACTGGTGAAGACAAGTATGGTAAATCTTCGAAGCGTAGCATTAGAGGATCGTCTACAGTCGTTCCACTCTGGAGTAGGGACTGCACTGACACGCATATTACAGCTGTGTCTAGCCATGGCAAATCAGTTCTATACACAAAACAGCGAAACGTAAAATTTACAAAATACACAAAATACACCGAACGCGAACAACCAAGATATGAACGATGTACAGAGTTGCTCCCCCTTTATTACATAGATAAACATTTATGGGCTGATTCATCAATTGCGATGATAATATATATTTACTTCATTTATGGTTAGTATTATATTTATGGTTGCCATTTATTGCAATTATGGTCGGTGTCTTTATTACATTTATGGTCGATTTTTGTTACAGATATTACATTTATGGGTGCATTTTATTACAATTATGGTTGATGTTACATTTATGGAGATTATTATGGAGGTTACAGCGGCAACTTGAAAGAGATCATACAACAGATATATATGAAAGCTAACACCGGCGGTGGCAGTACACCACATTTCCGTATAGACAGGAAGTTTACAGGCTATGAATGAAACGCCGTATCGTTGCCAGAAACATTGAAACCTACCCAAAAAGTACCGAACAAGGAAGTACGGGAAACAACACGCACGTATATAGACTGAGGAGAAATGTTCGGGCTTTTAAAAGAGATGTGGTTAGGTAGTGAAGCGTTAATTTGGCGCCTCAGGATGCTAGGGGGATATCGAAATATAATGAGAAAAACGTTCTTCAAGGGTAGAAAACGAAAGTAGCTGGCGGAGAAGAGTAACATCGCTGCTGTCACAATTGGAACTTCCTAGTTTTCAATGGAGAATAAATTGTTCCAGGATTGTTCAGCTCGATGTATAAATATTAATGCTCATTTATTCTAGACTCTGCTGCTTGTTGGCTTATTTACTAAACGAATTCTGCCATTCAAATTCACTTGCTTTAAAATGACGTTAAATGCTTAGCATTCAGAGCAAATTTTCACAGTACCAAATAGGGCTTAAACGCCGTAGTTCCCATACGAGTGCACGGGTGACGCCATAGATTAAGCTGACAATGTAACAGCTATCTTCCTCAATGTGCACTGTTGCTGATCCTATGTGTCATAAAATAATTACGCATGTTCATTCAATTTTGAATCAAAATTGCAAAGTTTATCTTTTTGTCCACTCTATTTTCTCCAGATTTTGAAACAACTACAATGGGCTACATCGCGCCTTGGATATTGCTTTCCACGACGACTTTTGCAACGCACAATACCAAAGTAATGAATATAGAGTGGGAAATGCTCTACAATGGGAAATCTGACAATATTTGTGGCGAATTATTCAGTTTTAAGACAGATAAAAGTCAATCGATCAATATATCGTCAGCAAAACAAATATTATATATATATATATATATATATATATATATATATATATATATATATATATATATATATATATATATATATATATATATATTGCTAAGGTTACCTCAGAAACCTGTATATTAAATTAAAAGGGGAAAAAACTGCCCCCAAAAACAAATATGCAAATTTAACTATCAGTTAAAGAAACTTAGCTCAGGTCACCCTTTGGAACCTGTATTTTAAATTTCAAAGCAATCGGAGAGATTTTAGTGATTTATATTTTGTGATTTAAACTAAGCCAATTGGCAGCGGTTGGCAGCGGTATACGATTCACGTGACCAAGGAGGCGGATTGATCTGTTACCATCTACTGGTGAAACACGACCTTGCTTGCAACATGGTAGCTCTTTTCCCGTGTAAATAAAATACTATCCATACCAGGTTCTCCATTGATTAATATTCCAGGCTTTCGTTTTGAAACGTTAAACATTTTCTGAAACAACTCCTTGGCATCTGTTATAACGGTATCAAGACCGACACTCTGGACATTTCCCATCACAGTTGGCGCTACTAGGGAAAGTGTCCGCGACCTGGCGGGAAAGTGTCAGGGGTCACCTATCCCAGGACCGTTTCTGCCCGAGTACCGGGGAAAATGTGAGATGAATTTCAAACCGCACCGCCTTCGATAAGAAAAAAAATAAATCAACATCTTGAGACTACTTGAATCTGGATCCATCACAAGTTGATCCCCTTTTTAATGCTGTACTTCAGGGAGGAGTAACCTATCTTCGACTCGTTCGCTCGGGTTGAAACAAACAGAACTATAGAAAGTCATTTCCAATACTTTGTTTTCTAGAGACCAGGGGAATTGTTGGCAATTGCCTTTCAGAAGGTCAAATAATCTGGTTAAATAATGGCAGACAGAGCTCTCACGACAGCGCCTTTCAAGGCTTCGAGTCTATTCATATACATTGCGATATGTCGAAGACACGCTTTGCGATCGCTTGCTGAAGAAAGAGGCAGGTTTCTTGGGAATCGGTGGAAAGGTGCTAGAACAACAAAGCATAGCACAGCATCCACGACCTTGGAGCCAGCCCGTGTTAACGCCCAAAATGCAACACTAACACTAATGCTTTTTTTGGGGACTTGTCCAACTAATCCCCTGTATTACACTATGGCAGCATTTGTACAACAGTTTATGATTTCACTGGTTACTTAAGGTAAAGATATGGAAACAAAGATTAACTTCATAGTGCCTCACCGCCCGCAGATCAATCTAGAGTTCTGACTGGCAGCACGAATAGAAGAGCTCAAGAAAATATTGGATTACAGCTTTATGTATTTTAACCAAGCCTGCAAACATTGATTGTTCGTGACATTATCAAAGCAGAAAGCTGCATAAACCTATAATCCACATGGCATGAATAGAGAATTCAACCCATACATACATCTGCCAATGTATTGTAGGCTATTTCTTTCTTAACTTATTTTTGTGAACATCGCCTGTGTGTTCAACTTCGTGAATACATGTAATTTTATCGGTTTGAACAATTCAAAGACAAGCTAAATTGATATTTGAAGAAAAAATCATGCTTCCGTGGTTACAATCATTTTCTGATGTACCGTTTGCCTAGACTCATTTTGAAGCTTTTGGGGTAAATACAATGCTCAGCCTTTATTTTTGTGAAAATCTAAAATTTAATAGTCCGCTCGGCTTAACAAAGGAATTGATGTCACTTTGAAAATATCATTAAATTTATAGGTAATTTGTTTCCATAGTACCAAATTTCCACTATGACACCCCCACCCAAATTTTATTCTTGATTTTGAAAGACAATAATAGAATGCTTCCATACGGAAAGTTTTAGCATAAGTTTTATCAATTTAATTTGCCAAGGAGGCGTGTACTAGCTTAACAAGAACTGTATACAGTATGTCTGCTATTGTCAGTGAACACTGTCGCAGTATGCAGTCTATCAACTGCAATTAAGAAAACCCAAGACACGTATCTGGCATGATTCTAAAATATTAGCTTACCCTTCATTTGACTTTAATTGCTATTTGATGTTGTTTTGGACTGGATTCGCACAATTAATCAGCGAATGAATATGTTTGGCGCTTAATCGTTTTGAAAGAAATTGGGCTACTTTCTCGAAAGTGGATTGCAAGTTGAAGCATACTGATTCTCTGAAAAAAGACCAATTTGTGTGACCGAAATAAGGGAGACTTAAAAATATCTTGAAAACTACTTATCATGTAAACCAATAAAACGTTGAGGGCACCGTCCATAGATGTGCACTCAGCTGTGCACTTAAATTACTGATCAATTTGCCACACATGATAGGATTTCATTGTCCGCTCTAAATTCTGTAATGGAACTTGGAACCATTTACAGATACGTTTGTAAAACACGCAATTTCCTTAAAGTATTCTTATGTAGGAAAATAGTTCAGATGAGTGGTTTTTTCACCGCACATGTTCAACTCACCATACCTTCCTTCTCCTTAACAGCCTAATCGATATGGAGTAGACCGTTTCTTGCATTCCTACCAACTGAAATTTCTCCCGTCATTTTGTGAATGCTCTGATAATGATTAGGCTTCGATCGTCTCGACGTTTCATGGTCAAAATATGCTTGATGAAAATATATAACCGAATGTTACTGTAATTACTTTTGCGGGAGGATACCAGCTACTTTCATGTCGAGCTTGTACTGCCGAGAATGCGTTTGATGTATTACGTTTTACTGAGAAAATCCATAGGTTTCACGTAAGCATGACCAGTTTAGGAAAGAAACGGACACAGACAGACAACTTAACAAGCTTCTTCGGCTATGAGATTTGATGAGCATTTTTCTTGTGTTTCTACAAATTTTCCTATTTTTGTCGCACAAATTGGTCCCCAGAGAATAATTTCTACTAATTTAGACTCTGCCATCGACAAATAAGCTTGTTTGCTCGCAAAACTGAATGTCAAAACGTGTCAAATGTATTCATTTGCTAATCCCGTGTCCAACGAAGTGAATTAAATGACGCTTTAAATTACATTTAATAAGCACTATATTATATTTGACATGGTGTCTTTGGCTGAACACGGCTTTTCGACTTTCCCTGTGTGTCAGGGGAACAGACATTGCTCCGCAGGAGGGAGAACACGTGCTTTGTTGTGAATGCAAAGCTGCGGTGGGGGGGGGGGGGTTCTACTTGACTCAAGAATTAAGGTTGCATTTCCCGTGTATTTACCCCTCCCCCTCAATGGCAAATTAAATCTATCTGAAATTGCAGTAAGCTCTTATTGGTAAAATACGCAGTTTCATATATTTTCTGGGATTTTTATTGCAAAAACAGTCTCACATTTTGCCGTGATTCAGTCGACTGACGTAATTCTGTACAGAATCATGACTTAGAAGGAAGCAGGCAATATTTGAACACACATGCGCAATAAAAATTGACATGATGATGAGATAATTGAGGTATAATTTAGCAAACGTGTCACCATCAGACTTTTCCAAAGTCTTTGGTGTTTGGCATTGAAGTTTTAAATTTCAGCTCAACTCAGTTCTCCATTCGTGAAGTTTAGATTGTGTGAAAGCGTTCGGTTTTTATGATATCAATCTTTGCATGCTGAATTAAGATTCTCCTCGGGAACAAATATTCGGAATCTGAAACTCTTACAATTTTGTTAGGTCTAGCGCTTCGCGGGGCTTCATTTTGATTCCACTGAGTTACCATAGTTTTCAGTTGCTTAATTAATTTGTACCCATAGAATTGGGTTGGCGGCCATTTTGAATTTCAGAGTCGGTAAATATTGGGTAGTTTGTTGCTCTAGTAGCACGTTTTGCACGGTGACTCCAATGCTTTATTCTTGATTTCAAAGGAGAGCGATTTAAAATTTGCGTACAGAAAGTTTAAGAAAAGTTAAAGTCTGTCAATTTCCAGGCACGTACCACCTTAACATAAACCAGATATAAGCAAGTCTCGTCGGGAGCAGGTCTACTTATGTTGCAAGTCGGATTTTCAAAAAGATCTTCTGGAGATGGGGGAGGGGGTATTGTTTAAATCTTTATTTCTGGTAACTTTGAAATCGTAAACCAATTATACGGTCTCCAGGCCATCACATATTTTTGCGCTTAGGCCATTTTCCAATAATTCCTTCGAAAATGTTTTATTCAGAAAGTGAGAGAATGAAATAAGCTGAACTACGATGGCAACTCTGACTCGCCGATAATGTACATTAATAGAACTTAAGCCTAGAAGTATTAGAGCACCGTAGTGTGTGCGTGTCCGATTATGCTTACGAACATATTCTTGTTCGGTCTTATGTAGTATTGATTATCCAGCAGTGTTGGGTCGCTCTGACAAACAACGTGCCATCATATTTTGTATCCATCATTGGCGAACACAGATAAGCTGGGTGATGCTATTATGAAATAAGAGAGTACAGACATGACTTGTTTTTCAGTCGATCATGATTTTCGTCTTGAGCTATAAACTATTTGCTTTCAATGGATCAATGTAATTCGTGTTTAATTCAAATTATCTCTGCCTGTTGGTAGTAAGTCGTAGCATTTTGAAATATTTTTCTCTTTTCTGCGAGATCTAAGGTGCCCGCTTCAGGACGAGTCATTGTTATTATTGACGACGTCCGTTTGCTGGCGGGAAACCAAAGACAGCCTGGTTCAGTGTCAAAATCACTTGAAGTAATTCAGTTACCTCCCTGTGTTCTTTTTTTCTTAGACAACTTGAGTGGCACCCACAGCAACTATATTCAGTGACGCATGACGTTCCATAAGTGAATATGAAAGACACGCATCTTCCGCCACTCATGGATATACCAGTACTCAAATATCAGAGTACGGAAGCCATCATAATTTTGGGCGAGGGGTCGTCGGAGTACGGTGGCCCCTACACGCCACGGAACTCTATTACTTTTGAATATAAACTCTAATTTCTCTTGACAATATCTTTAATATTTGTAAGAGATTTTGTTTCTCCAACGCAAACTTTTAATTTTGTATGGGCAACTTTATCTTAACATTATCTTAACTTTAACTTCTCGAAAGTAGTTTTAGTTTTAACCATAAACAAAATATGTTTCTCAAAAGTATTTTTTATTTTGTAAAACAAAAGTAAAAATTTTTCAAGATGACAAACTCCCCTACACGTCATGGAAATTTATTACTTTTGAACATAAACTCATATTTCTCGACAATATATTTAATATTTGTAAGAAATTTTATTTCTTCACAGCAAACTTTTATTTCTGAACGCGGAAACTTTATTTTTGGGGTAAACTGTTTTTAAAAACTTTTAACAAAAAACACTTTAACTTTTAAAAGATAACTTTAACTTTGAACAAAATATTTGTTTCTCAAAAGCGTTTTTTATTCGAAAAGAAGTAAAAATTGTTCACAGCAAGAGTTAAAGATTTTTGCTGAGCGCGAACTGAGTTACTTAAATGACATAACCTTATGTCTTTAGAGTAGAAAACTTAAATTCTTAAAGAAAAGTTTTGTTTTTCAAAGAGTAAAATTAATTTCTTTATGGAAAAAAGATTTTCTCAGAGCAGCAAATTGAAATACAGAGAATAAAACTATTTTCTCAATGGCGAGAAATTATTTTCTGACGACAACAAAACTAATTCTTTCAAGATATATTTTCCACATATGAGTGTGGTTTAAGAATTTGGTAAAACTGAACTGAGAAAGAACGAAAAAGGAAGGATGAAAAAGTCAAACTTACTTTTCTTCAGAGCGAAATTTATTTCTGAGAGGAGAAATATTTCATGTGAGGGCGCAATTACCTATAATGCATAGCAAACTCTTTCTAGAGAGAGTAAACATATTTTTGGGAAGAGTAAAACATTTTTCCGACGAGCAAAACTTTATTTTAACGGCGGCGGAAGTTAAAGTATCCCACCATGCAACACCCAAGTTTGATGACCCAGAGTCTCCGAGACAACCATGACTGACTTCATCGGCGATACAGGCACGCTAGCCCGGCCCAGCTGCAGTACAGTACCTCGAGGTTTTACCTAGGTATTTGGGTCGGACGGTTTGCCGTACTGTACTGCAGCTAGCCTGGCCCTACCCTGCCTGCGTACGATGCTGTGTGTTGGGGCCGTATAACGCCGGGAACACACAGCATCGTACGCAGGGCTATGGGCACGGGCACGCAAACGAGTCAGTTCAACAGTTGCCACTTGTCTGAGTCCCTGAAGAACGGTTTTGTGTTTGAGTGATTCGTTGTGCGACGGGATGGACCGCATTGGATTCCTTCATTAGCTGTGCATGGGCTGTGTGTTACCGGCGTTATACGGCCTTCCACCACATAACGCCGGTAACACACAGCCCTGCCATCCAGAGCTATTCCTCATCAGTTGCTGTGTTGTGAAATGTTATGTTGTGTGATAGTCATCTTTTCTATAAGCCAGATTCGTAATTGATAGAGTCTTCGACTGAAACTGAACCTGTCCCGCCAGATTTGACCACAGTCGAGCGTGGTTCAAAACAGTAGTTGTGGGTCCACAGCTGTGGTGTTTTCGGATGGGATATGCCTTTTACGGGCTGGTAGACTTTCACGTTTTTGACCCCGCAAACCACACGTACGTGAAAGTCAAAACCAGTCCGCGACTGTGGTCAAATCTGGCGGGCTCGGTTCAATTTCAGTTTCTATAAATTACGAATCTGGCTTCTCCTCTTAGAAAAGATGAATATCACACACATTGGCTGTGTGTGCTGTGTGTTACCGGTGTTATGTGGTGGGAGACTGTATAACGCCGGTAACACACAGCCCTGTCATGCATAGCCCTGCGTACAGGTCTGTGTGTTCCCGGCGTATAGTAGAGAGGTTTAGTTACACGTAATTACGTGTAAGGGGAGAACCATTTGATTTCTGGGGGGGGGTATGGAGGAAGAGGGTATGGCAGCAAATTTTTTTTTCCTGTCAGAGTGACAGCAATTTTTTTTTCTACTGTCAGACCTGCATCAATTTTTTTTTCCAAATGGAGTAGCAGTGCAAATTTTTTTTTTTTTGGTCATCAAGTTTGTAATGCGTTGTATATAAGGGGGCCGTCATTATTGACGGCCTGAAACTCCGAAATTTCGAGTGACCTTCCCCCCTTCACCAACCATGATGAATTTGAGTAACCTTCCTCTCTAACTCTGAAATTTTGACCATTCCCCACTTAGAAAAGTTAAATACCAATACATGTAATTGTAAAATTTACAAAATACAGCAACAGTAAAGACTCTTCAAATCCTGATGTACCTTGCTAGACTATCATCAGTTATCTCATGATGGTTCAAAAAAGGTGAACATATCAAAATGAAATTCAAAGTCACAATAAAATAAAGATATAAAAGATCACGCAGTATCTAATCATATAGTATATTGTTTAATTTGGATGGATATTATGACAGGGTTTTCACTAGGATATCTGACCGGGCATAATTTGAAAGTACAGGGGGAGAACATGAGAGAGGCTTAGGGGGAAAGTGTCACAGGGGCTTTCCCCTATCTTGCATGGAAATTTTTAAGATATTGATGTGAGCAATGGTGCAGTCTGGTGCAATCTGAGAGGTTTTTAATTTGTTTACTAAGTGAAACTGTTAGAATACCCATAGGGGGAGAGCACGAGAGGGGGTTCCCCCTCTCGTATTGGAAATTTTGAGAAATTGATGTGTTTAATGGTGCAATCTGAGAGGAGTTTCAGTTTATTTTGCACTCGGTAAAACTGTTTGAAAATGACATTGAACACTGATATTTTTTACATTTTTTGCATGATCAGTTTTTGAGTCACAATATTCAACAACCAAACAATGACAATACAATTTGTGAAAAACAGTTCTGTTTGCCAGAGACTGAAGACAAATGAATATACAGGAACGGAAAATCTGTGACCTTCTTGTGTCATTTCTACAGCTGCCAGCTTCTAATGAAAAGCCTGAATATGGTATGTTTGCGATCCGGTGTTTGTGGTCAGAAAAACAAGGCTCACACATTGTATTTCATTATATTTTGTTTTTCCTCAATTTTTCTTTGTCAAGGTACATCTTTCTAACAAATTTATATTGAGAAAATAATATATTGGCTTTAACACTAGTTGATTGACTCCTGTCTTGTGTTTTAAATTTTCACAATTTACAGAAGTCAAATAGTCCCCTTTAGATAGTGCCTATGCCATTGAGATATTGCAACAGAAATCGTGAAAATGATTTCTTGGGTCAGAAAATGGAAGGAAAACATTGAGTGTACTGAGGTGTAAAGTAGACCTATGTAACTTGCATGCTTATATCATAAGTGCTGGGAAAAGAAACATAAGAATTGCTTGTGGTAAAACATTTGCGCCGCCTATGGCGGCGCGCCGGCAAAGAATACATGAGAATAAGGTTTCCAAATTTTGCTTATTTCTGGTGCATTGTGACAATTTTTTTTTCTCTTCTGTCTGTTATGACAATTTTTTTTTCTCAGGCCATGACAGGATCAATTTTTTTTTTTCTTCTCTCTCACCTGGTGACAAATTTTTTTTCTCAAAATCCTCCATACCCCCCCCAGAAATCAAATGGTTCTCCCCTAACTAAACCTCTCTAATAACGTATAATAACGCCGGGAACACACAGACCTGTTCGCAGGGCTATGTCATGCAGAGCTAATGAAGAACCCCAATGCGGTCCAGTTGCACACCGTCTGCCGTCAGGATGAATCACTCAAACATAAAACCGTTCTTCGGGGACTCAGACAAGTGGCAACTGACCCGCTTGCTGCGGATCCGTAGCCCTACCACTCCCTGTGCTGGTTAACATAACCAGCACAGGGAATGGTAGGGCTATGGATCCGCAGCAACTGACCCGCGTGCCCGTAGCCCTGTGTACGATGTTGTGAGTTCCCGGCGTTATACGGCCCCAACACACAGCATCGTACGCAGGCAGGGTAGGGCGGGCAGGCGTGCCCGTATCGCCGATGAAGTCAGTCATGGTTGTCTCGGAGAGCAGATCGTCCATGTAGCCGACATGAACACGAACTGTCCGATACCGGCTACCAACTCGGAGACTCTGGGTCATCAAACTTGGGTGTTGCATGGTGGGATACTTTAACTTCCGCCGCCGTTAAAATAGTTTTGCTCGTCGGAAAAATTGTTTTACTCTTCCCAAAAATATGTTTACTCTCGCTAGAAAGAGTTTGCTATGCATTATAGGTAATTGCGCCCTCACATGAAATATTTCTCCTCTCAGAAATAAATTTCGCTCTGAAGAAAAGTAAGTTTGACTTTTTCATCCCTTTTTCGTAAAGGACATAAGGTTATGTCATTTAAGTAACTCTGTTTGCGCTCAGCAAATATCTTCAACTCTTGCTGTGAACAATTTTTACTTCTTTTCGAATAAAAAACGTTTTTGAGAAACAAATATTTTGTTCAAAGTTAATGTTATTTTTTAAAAGTTAAAGTGTTTTTGTTAAAAGTTTTTAAAAACAGTTTACCCCAAAAATAAAGTTTCTGCGTTCAGAAATAAAAGTTTGCTGTGGAGAAATAAAATTTCTTACAAATATTAAATATATTGCCAAGAAATATGAGTTTATGTTCAAAAGTAATAAATTTCCATGACGTGTAGGGGAGTCTGTTATCTTGAAAAAATTTACGTTTGTTTTACAAAATAAAAAATACTTTTGAGAAACATATTTTCTTTATTGTTAAAACTAAAGCTACTTTCGAGAAGTTAAAGTTAAGATAATGTTAAGATAAAGTTGCCCGTACAAAATTAAAAGTTTGCGTTGGAGAAATAAAATCTCTCACAAATATTAAAGATATTGTCAAGAAAAATTAGAGTTTATATTCAAAAGTAATAGAGTTCCGTGGCGTGTAGTGGCCACCGTATCGGAGGAATTATATTTGAAACTCCGAAGTTTCGAGTAACCCCCCTCCATCCCGCTCGCCAACCATGATGAATTTGAGATTAAATTTATATTATATTGAAAGATACAAGGATTTTTTTCGCTCTGAATTTTTTTGACAATGACAAATTATTTTCTTGCAATAAAAGATGTTTGTCATCGAGGCAGTCCACTTTTTTGTATACTTTGTATAATTAGTTTGCTTTCACATATCTCCCAAATAATCAGTACCCTATAAAAAAGAGAGTATATATTTCCTATGCTTGATCAGGCAAGTATGTAATTTTTTTTATTAGGAAATACTGAAAAATTACTCATTTAATAATAACAGTCAATATACTTGGTGTATATATATATATATATATATATATATATATATATATATATATATATATATATATATATGATTGTATCATTTTTAATCTACAGTGACTTTAATTATTTCTTTTTTTTGTATCATTTCATAACTGCACTAAATGCATCAGTATCTTTTCCAAAAAAGTCAGTAGCTTTCTTCCTCTCCACATTTTGAACAACCCCTAGCTGTAGCTTTAAACTTTTGAATGACCCCCACTCTTATTCCTCCGACCTCTGGCCGTAATATAATGAAGGCTCCCTAAGTTCAACACGATACACAAATTTCATATCTTGGTACAGTGGGATTTCGCTGTCGACATGTCACTGTACCGTTATAAACAGATCGACGTAACTACCTCTGATGCAACTGCTATTCCGAAGAATGAAAGTACGTTCAAGTAAAGACGCTCATATGAAATAAATAGCAATCGGTAGAAATAGATTATTGTTTGTATTGCAATTGTGGCGGGTACGGTCATAATATCAAAAGAAATCGACAATGGAGGAAGGCTATCGACACGCCTATGACGTCAATCATGTCTATTCACTTGTCGAACACGATAGTTGAATATCCTTTATAGTGCCCACCTGTAATAAGCTGTAAAATTCAACGATACAAACAGTGAAAACTTCAGAGGGAAGCCAAGAGAACAATGTCCAAGAAGATAATATGGATGACGGGTATTCATTCAATGATGTTAAGAGTATGATGCTGGACCTCGTCTATACATAATTGAAAGTACGCCTGCGCAGTGGCAGACCGACACGTGTTGGTAGTGTATCGAAATATGAAAACCGGAATGAAAAAACATGCGTGCCAATGGTATACCGACCTGTCTGCTACGCGTGATTTGACATCAGTCGAGAAAAGTAATAATCCCTTAAGTTTCCATTTAAGTAATGATTGACGTTTTACAAAGCAAGCAGTATAGTTTTCAAAATGTAAGTTATAGATTTAAAATATACAAAATTCAAAATTCTTTCTTTCCCATGAATCAAAGGCTTATAAATATTGCACGTTGACATTTTATTGTCGTATGACACTCACAGGTTATAACCTGTGGTCCATTCCATATAATTATATAACCTTCTCTCGGGTTCTCCCGCCTTCTAATCATCTTGGAGTCGATTGTATTCAAAATTTAGTCGTGCACTGGGTGGATATATTCTTCTACTGTGTCGAGATTCAATCCAGTCTTCACCTTAACCCTGCAGTTTGACCGAATTTCGGCAATGTGCACACACAACAGTCGTATAGCTGTGGACTGGCGATTTATTTAATAATAAAACTGCGGTTCCTCTCCAAGATAGTTTCTCACTCAACCGGAAAATCATTGACAAGGTCAAAATCCAAAATAGCAACGGAAAGACTCCCGATTAGTTACAGCCCCTTTGAAGCAAAGACAGGAAGTGTTTGCAGGAAGTGTCACCAGTCGTGATGGGAATTAGGGTTAATGTTCACTCGTCATTACAAGATAAAGTAGTCAGCGAGCAGGCATCCCTTTAATTCCTTAAAGGTCTTTGATGCCCCGAAGCAAATAGACAACATAATGAGAAAAGAACATTTTCAAGGAGTTGAAGAAATAAGATCCTGTAAGTAGTGAGTTCAGACGTCACAAGCATTCTTTGGCTGAAACAAGTGCCCCGCATCCTTTCATTGTGACTTTTTTACATATTTTTCGCAGGAAATTGTACTTCTTTCAAATAAAAATAGCATGGAATAATCTTGAGTACCATCGGTATTTCCAAGATCGTTTGCCCCTGAAACTACTTCTAGTATTCCAGATGAATCCATTGATAGAGATATCAAGAAGTAATCATTTACTGGAGGTCCAGCCTTTGACGAAAGAGGGTCAGTCGTGTTATTGTTAGTGAAGGTTACTGATAACCGTAAATCACGTAAAATTCAATGACGTCGTGGCAAATAAAACCAACATTATCATGACTATCTGCAATTCCTGTGTGCTTGATGATGCTCATGATTTCACTGAAACACAATCATGTGGAATAAAAAGTAAAATGCTTGGAAATCCCTGGCGGATATATCGTGCCGTGAGTTGACGTAAGCGTATTTTGCATTGAAAAGGACGGGACCAGAATAGGAAAGGCTACTGCGAGTAATATTATGTTTTGTATTTATTATGACATATTTGTATTGTAGCCAAAATAATAACAGCTTTTTGCGTCTGTGTTCAAGTAATCGTAGCGACACAAGTCTCTTTCATGGATAACGCGCTGATGGGTTTTGGTATTTGAGAAGTAAGCTACGCTGTTCGCAATTTTGTAAATTAAGCCCAAAAAAGTGATCAACAAATTAAATAAACACGCTTAAAGCACTCGCTTACAAAGCAAATATGCAAGGGCTAATATTATGACCGGAATAGACCAGAAACATATACTGCTAGTACATTATTGAATCTCCGGACAATTTTTTTGTGTAAAATTAAGTCACCTTATGATCAAACTTAAATTCAAGAGAGATATTTGCAGAGTAAACTAATGTTTGATCTAACAAATCATAAAACTGCAAAGTGCAGTTCGGTAAGTATATAGTCTACATTCATTATATCATGCACAAAAATATTTTTAGTTTATGATTACTTTAATCGGGCATTATTTTTTCTTCACAGTAAAGATCATCCAGGAAGAGCATTTTATTCCTTATGTTGAAATGACTGAAGCAATGTGTACGTTTGTCTTCTCTAGATTTGTTGAGTCTAGATACTCTATCTGCAGAGTGTTCCATGTGTGATCATTTGTAGTCACTTTATATGTGTCAGGTGCATGCCATGGCAGCAATAATAATGTTAACCCCAAAACATTCTCAAGATCCCTCAAAAGGGGCGTCTCGTTTAAAATGCCGGTTATTGTCACACTTTGGACTAATGCGCTGAAAAGCAATAGAACCTAAACATTTACATTTAAAACTGTGAATTGCAACTCAACCGTTGAGACATCCGTCATGTTGAAGACATGGCGCCTTTTTGTGCCTTCGATTCGGTGACGCTCACTTACGATTTTGTAACTGATGGTATATATACGCTCGATGGAACAGCATTTCTTATACCAATAAAGAATTTCACACCCCTAAGTTATTTCTTCAAAGTAGCTATCTTCTCTTTGAAGCAGAAACTGTTGGTTTACTGCTACAGTTGCCCTCACCCTCTACACAGCTATGCATTCCACTTCGTCGTCTCCTCCTGTACAAAATATATCGCTGTAGCTATTGGCCTATAATTCCTACTCTCTTACTGGTAGTGTTATTGTATATGGCAATCAACACACATCGGCATCGCAGATCTAAAGGGCCTCCATGTGGTTTAACCTTAGACAACTTGACCAAAATTTTAAAAAATAAATATACACGACCTGTCTGACAATGACAAATATATTGATCAAATCACCATGCAAGTTCAGTATGTTTAAGCTCATAAAATACTTTAATTTCGTGAAGGAGTGGTTTTATCAATCCCATTAACGAGAAAATGCCTCCCATCGAAAGGTATGAGAATTTTATCACCTTTTTTACAATCTGAATCCCGCTGTGGATTATTAAGAGGATTGCTCATTTTCGCGACTCGCGATCAGTTGTATCCCACGTTCTCGTTAAACTATTCAATAGAAAGTCAATTTAACTGCAGCTTGCTTTCATTACTTTTTAATTCTTCTTCTCATTTATCTTTTCATGGAATCAAATTCGTGATGACGGCGCAGCGTTTCCCGATGAGTCGCATTTTACTTCTCAAGGTTACACTTAAAGTCTTCGAGCGCAACCTGTAGTAGATATTTCAGAGTGTCTGTAACCATAACGACAACGCGAAATAAGGAATATCCTCCTCGTGTAACGGTCACAGATCCTTTGTCATCAAGGGAAGATTTTTTGTTGACAATGTGTCAACCCTTTATCGAGATCCAAAATGCCAATAAATCGGTCCTTTGCAATATCTCATTGGAAATAATAGAAAATCCTGAAATATTACAATGACAGGCTTGGATAAACATAATATTCATAAATTATGCGCCATATTCGATTTGACGTATCATACTGACATTTTTATTGTAGTATTCAGATAGATAATATTACCACCTTTATTGCTTTTCAATTGATGCACATTCTGTATGTATGTATGTATGTATGTATGTATGTATGTATGTATGTATGTATGTATGTATGTATGTATGTATGTATGTATGTATGTATGTATGTATGTATGTATGTATGTATGTACGTACGTACGTATGTATGTACGTACGTATGTATGTATGTATGTATGTATGTATGTATGTATGTATGTATGTATGTATGTATGTATGTATGTATCTATCTATCTATCTATCTATCTATCTATCTATCTATCTATCTATCTATCACAGTGTGTAATTAAGTTTGTTAGTTTTTTACTCATCTATATGCAACAGTGGTGTTCGCAAGAGACAAGACGTAGGCAGATCGAAAAAGCAGGAGTACCAAGGTTCCATGGTTGTTGTATATTACAGATAATATACGAAATCAATGTAACAGAGGCGTACATTATGTTGAGTGTGAATTCAGTTTGAGCGTCGACAGTTTCTCAGTTCTAGTCGGAGTTTATGTGTTCAAAACGCCAATTGTATCGATATTGAGAGAAGGATAACTATGGATGGATTTTCACGAGCCGGCCATCTCCTGACCTGGACAAATATCCTTTTTGCGGTTTTGTATTTGCGTACAGAGCAGACAAGCAAAAGTCAATGTTGATGAGAGATGTTCAAGTGCTGACGTTCTAGCTGGCATGATGCCTTTGAACAATTTCATTGATTCGTCTCCCATGGACGTTAAGTGATGATTTTCTACATTTTAAATCTTTTGTCACTGTTAATATTTGCTTTTAAATAGCAACACCCCTCCGAAGTTATTGAAATACTAATACGAAAAAAACGTAATGAGAAAAGCTTATGTGCGTTTACACTAGGGTAAACAATGTATTTATATTTTCCGCGCATAAATTGATAAATAAAAACAAAACATTGAATGTCAATAATTTGCGTAAGTCATGCTCAACTATCACGTATTATCGTAAATGAAAGTTTCAAGTTTGATTATTTATTAATCGAACAAATCCTTCAACAGAATTGAATTTTACACAAGACATTGAGGGCGCCGTCCTGTATTTTGCACTTGTAAAGTATGTGTCACTATTCGGGGTTGCCATTCAAAGCTGACTTTCATTATCCACTCTCGATTGAGTAAAGAGACCTTTAAGTCCTTTCTTTGCTACATGTATAAAAGAACGCAATTTCTGAGAGTACGTATAAGCAGAAGAGGTTGTTGACTTTCGAGGTACAGATTTGAGATGAATTCTGGGAATATTTTCACATTTCAGACCACTTTGACTACGGTCATCATTATTTGCCTTAAGAAAAAACACCATAAGTATGAAGGAGAGGAAACTGGAGGATGTGCACTGCTCCTCAATGACCGGCAGGATGCTTCCGTTAGATCGACCCAGGCTGCTAGATGGAAACTACCATTTGGAATTAGAGTGGCACGTGCCATCTTATCTAATACGGAGGTTTTAAAGACTGCCTGATATTTTTCAAATTTCAAAAATTAGCCTGAAAACGTTATATCAACACTGAACCCCAATATCTCCCCTCTTCAATTTACTGACTGTTTCGGCATCATGTCTGTATAGTCGCCGCTATGCTTCCATATTCTCCTGTACAAAGTATGGAAATTGTACTTTTTCGCGTGCTCTATATGCATTGGAAATACGTCAATGCCGACATGTAAAACTAATGAGTTCAATTATAAAATGGTACTGCAATAAACATTGGTAACATTTTACGTTGCAAAATGTTATTCAACAGGGACGATTGAAAAAAAGTATAGACTTCAGATTCTTCGCTCATAATATTCAGATTACAATTAAAAGTCAGCTCATATAATTTCGTGAGGTGTCAATGTTTGCACGTTGGATTGACAAAAAGAGGATGCAATCTAAACACATCAATTTGACTTTCGCTGATGATAATTGTGCAAATTATACGTAATACCGGCTCATATCGAATACAGTTGTTCTTTTTGTAAAGCGCGGGCATATTTCATCGGCTAACTTGATAAGATGTTGAAAGTGTCGATAAAAATCAATGCACTCTTTGCAATATTCATAAATGACAATAACTCAGCGGAAGAGTTGACGAACATCTGTGACTTGAAAGTATGCCACATGGGAAATATTCGTATAGTATTAAACATCGAATAACTTTAGGTATTCGAATGTGTCGAAACATGAACATGCTCATCTTGCATTTTTCAGACGATTTTCATTATTTTCAACGGCAAAAATTAAGTAAAAAGTTGCATTCAAGTGCTACAGCTCTGTAATTTACATTTTGTCGCTGGAATTTATCTATTACTGGCCATGATGTATCAGCTTGTCTCCTATAATCATGTTTTTAAATCACTTGGCACAAAGTGATAAAGGCTTTCATATTGTCAAAGAACTTATGACCTTTCCACCACATTTGTTTCTTGAAGAGCAATGAGTTACGCATGCCGGTATATTTAGGCTCAGAGGTAGATTTCTGACATTTATACAATAGCCCCTTCCAGCAACGGGTATACCAGAAGAAATTTGACCAGTTCATGACATATGTGTAAGATGGCGAATGTATAGACAGAGTGAACTGGTCAGAACAGAAAGGTATACCGGGCATGCCCGTTGCTAAGTTTGTTTATTGTTGTCATATTACAAGAGCAGTATATTGACATTCTGGCGTGAGACATTAACTGTAGGGATATTCCTCGGTAGTTCCAAGTTTGCTACATAGGAATATAGTAGTTACATGTTCCCTCACATATAATATAATTCAAAATAGATGGGTTGCAATCTATATCTTGTATTGTTGTTGGTTTACTATGGTTTACGATGTGGCGATAAGCTTAAATGCGAACTCCAGTCTTCCCTCCGTGTCTATAGGTCAAAGACCGCGTCAATGACTCCGTATCGTGTCGATATTTGATAGTTGCATCGTATTCATTGTCGGTGCTGTCTCGTCGCAGTCCACTCCATGCAATCATCGAAACTCCCTTCGAGGTCTGTAACGACTAATCGACGAAGAGAAAATCGGATTTCAAATTACCTATCTACTTAAGGATTATGCCCGATCGCTGTGTTGAGGAGCAACTTATAATAAATCTCTGTTCAACAGAACGTGTATGGACAGCTGACAGAGATTCGAAGTGCAGATTCCAAGACAACAAACTTTCAGCACAGCATGCAGCTCTCGGACAGATCTTCTCACTTGACTGGAAAATCAGTGAAATTCAAATGAAAAGATGGTTGGAAAACTACTCCCAATCAGTTATCGGTCCCACGAAGCAAAGGACGGAAGCGTTTCCAGGAAATGTCTCAAGTCGTGATGGGAATTAGAGCTTCTGTTTACTCTTTATCACCGGATAAATTTGGTCATTGAGCAGACATCCTTCTTATACGTTCAACGTTTCTTGTCCTAATGTCCCTCCGAACTTAATTGATTACATTAGTCTAAATGAGAAGATATATGGAAAACATGGAGAATAAGATTTAATGACCTTGAAGTAGATGATTCAGCAAGCAGGCGTTGCTACTGTTCCTTGACTAAACACTCACTTTGCTTCCTGCTCAGTCTGTGTTCGCCACCATCAAAGACGTAATGCGAATTATGCACTGTTGAAGAGGTAGCTCTATTCAAAACATGCACACATCTTCTCTTTAAAAAGTAAGCCAGTTTGAAATCAATACATTTTATCTGTCGCGACGAGACCATTCATAACCATGCTTTGAGTTAACATTTTGAATGATCAGCACATAACGGTGAAGAGGCCGTGTTTCTATAGTTGTTTTCAGTATTTAGATCTTGTCCTGTCGATTTAGAGTTTTTGTCCCTAGTTTTCATGTTTATCTTTACAAGAACATTATATTACCATTTTACATGTGTGTCTAGTTTTTTCCTTTGTATTGTGTATACATTCATAACAGTAGGGAACATTTTTGTTCGTACCAATTGGAGTGATAAAATCACCGTGCCAGGACCAAATATTGTATTACCACACTGTAATACGAAAGGTGGAATACTGTTGAGGCATTATGAAACAATGAGCAATGCTGATTGGCAAACTATACCTTCGTGTACAGACAAGATAGAGAAAGCTGTGTCATGAAGTCTATGATTTCCCAGAAATACATGCTGATCAACTGCGGATAGTACAAGAACTTAAAATATTGTTTTAAAGTGTGGCGATTACATCAGTGACATTGATGTATCAACCATATGTGAGACAATGATGTGATTTCCATTTGGTATCTAAGTACTTGAAATAAAACTACCAGTTTGAATCAGAAAAATTATTACGCGATTAGAACTAATTTGGATCTTTATATTTTTCAAATTTCTCAAAAGTGTTGCGTGCCCTATAGCTGAATGTTGCGATATTACATACTAATCATAAAAATGGGTGGAACTTATAAAGAAAAGCAGATGAGGTTACATTCGCAGATTAAATCGACATTTCTTCACCATCCAGTTATCCCAGATATCCCACATTAGTTCCAATTGTGTTTTATGTCACTTTCCCTCAGGTGGACAGTATCGGAATAGTTTGTCTTTCAGTCTTTGTACGAGTCTGTGTAGTTTGAAGACATTTGCTACATCGTTGTCAAGAAAAGTGTAAGATATATATGTACGTCATATCTTTGCAAACCTCACGGATAGTTTGCATTTCATCATGACATTACTAAAACACAAAGGCGTGAAATCAGATGTAGGTGCATGAAGGCAATCATTGTGGTCAAGATGTATCTCAGGTTTCCTGTCTGTCTATCTGTCTGTTCTCTTTCTTTCTCTCTGTCTCTGTCTCTGTCTGTCTGTCTGTCTGTCTGTCTGTCTGTCTGTCTGTCTGTCTGTCTCTCGTGACTTTGGCATGTTTCACTTTAGTGCAAGTTATCTTGTCCGAGTGCCACATGCCTGACACTTGAAAACGAGCAAAACGGCTATGTGACACTACCAATAAATTGTCCGTTGAAAGCAAGGCTAATAAGAAGATATTCATATTTACATAAGGATTCCGATTTTCCCTTTTTATATAAATGTATACAAAGCCAAAACTTCTAAACATTTTGCATAAGGAATTATTGTTATATTGAAATTGCAGGTTTTCATTGCGTTGGCGATATGATGGTGGTCGGGAATCCACGTGATATGAAACCTTAGGTGTTGTCAGAATGAAGATAAACATTGTCTTGGCTCGAAAAATATCAATGTCTTTAAAAATAAATGACAATGTGCAATATTCATAAACCTTCACAACTTCACTCGGGTTGAACGCATACTTCCTAGTCATCGCTTTCACTCTTAACTTTTGATCTGTCCTTCTAGAGACTGATGGCTCATGACTTATCTATTATTAAGCATGTTCAATAGACATATTTTTAATCTAAGATTTACACATGTTTTCTATCCTTAGGCTAAGTGTTTGAATTTTAAAAGTGTTCTTGGGTTAATTTGTAAAGCTACAAATCTACTCTGCAAACCACACAAAGATACAGTAAAGTTCCTCAAGGGTGGATGAGTGACAAGGACAATAAAGCTGATAACAAACCTCCCACGATATTTCTCCAATATGTCTCGTTTAAAATCTACTGTGTAGTCGCTTTCTATCATCAGGCATGCAGACCGCAAAGGACAGCAATAATTCTACAATTGGGAATATGTAAATTACACGGTAATTATATTGTATTGGCTTTTCTGAATTTTACCACTCAACTTGAGATATAATTATTTTCTGGTCCACGATCTTTATGATGACCCAAATTTTACTATTTCGAAACAAAATGAGGTCATCCATGCGTTCAATGGAACGAAATGCGTGCAAGTGAAGAGCTTTCACTTTGAATCGGCGATGTTATTTCGGAATTTTTCCTGCGAGATCTGATTGAAAGTCAATAGATCGTAAACAACCTCTCGCACACGTACAGCCAAAGGCTAGATTGCCATACTTTGATCTTCATAAAAATGAAATGTTCCCATAGAAACATGTTGTACCTACGTCAATTGCCATGGCAACGATGGGAGGTGCCCCTAAATTTCATTGGAGACTAAATGGCAAAATACCGAAAATAATGTATAAATACGTAAGAAGTGGTAAATAAAATGTAACTGCTATATAATTAATTTGTCCGAAATGTTTTGCCTTTTTACTTTAAGAAATTTCGATAGGTCAAGGTACTGCGAGCGAAAACTTAAACATGTTTATAGTGTCATTTATTGATTGATTGATTGATTGATTTATTTATTGTAGTAATAGCCCCGCCAAAGTCTGATGAAAACAAGAAGTGAGTACAGTGTACCACATACAGCATATACGAATTAAACTGCACAAAAAAACGAATGCATACTGCCTTCACAGAGGGTTACTGCTATTAGATTACTTGAATCGATGTGTTTCTGGCATTTTACAGGGTGAGCGCTTGAAGGGGCAAAGTAGATTTCCAGCTAACAGTGTTTTCTGTGACACTGATCACTCTTTTGAGTATATGTAGTAACTTAAAGGTAGAAATCGTATCGTTTGAGAAAGGAGAGCAGACCTCGCATTGACATTAGCCTTCACCTGTATCCAATGTGAGAGGGACTGTTACTCCCGCATTGTCTTGTTCAGCCACACCTGACCTTGTACAAGAATCACCTTCCAGAACACAGCTCTACGGTCTTCCGGGACTTATACATGTTAAGAAATGAAGTCACAGTCCTGTAATAACTTCATATCACAGTCGTCTATGCACAACCCATTTTTTATAAGTAGGGAAATGGATTTTGCAGTTTTTTCGACACTTGAAAAGCATTCCTTTTTTATTGTTCTCAACAAGACTTTAACTATTCATAAGTTATTATTCAATATTACCTGTTCCAGTGTCGTATCAGCATGAATAGCATTATGGGAGTCACCATATTATTTCTTTGTTAAGCTACCCAAGTATCCTTTCAGAGCACTTCACATATTGATGTCTGCGAGATTACATCGTAGGTGGAGAGTGAAAATCGTTTGGTTTTGTATACTTCCAAACATATACATGTACAACAAAGTGCAAGTGTAGTTCTGCAACACCAACATATATCATAGCTGATATTTATGGTAAACATCACCACGATGGAGTGATATTGGTAAGTTTATATGAAAATTGTTATACTGTGCCTAAGGACTGTCATCGCTAGCGACAACTGCCCTAGGCTAAAAGATAGCCAACTCACATCGGTACCCCAGATCTGGAGAATTTCATACATTGTAATGTTTGAAACGTGACTTATTTATAGGCCTTTGGAAAGTCAAAAATACACTTCTGGTCTGAGTAAATGACAATCTTATTGGCAAAATTGCCTTGAAGCTAAGTAAAAGAATATTGAAGTCTATAAATCGTTTTCGCAAGAACGGTTTAACAACAACTTTAACGAGAAAGAGTGCTTCATAGAATGGTGTTTTACAGACGTCTTTTACAACCTGAATCCCACAGCAGATTATCACAACGATTGCTCGTTTGTGCGATTCATGATCAATTGTATCGCCTTTGCTCGTTAAACTATTCAATAAGATGTCGATTGAGCTGCAGCTAGTCTTCATTACTTTTTTATTCAGTCGTCCATGAAATCAAAATTGGATTACTGGCCAAATGCTTCCCAGCGAAATGCATTTTCCCTTCCAAGGTTACACGACAGTGCAGTTTAGAGTGTAGCCATTACTTGTCGATATCTGAACTGCGTTTAAAATATCTGCCGAGCGTAATCGTAGACGTACCGCTGAGACCCACATACACGTATGTATGTATGTATGTATGTATGTATGTGTGTGTGTCTATGTATGTATTTATGTATGTATGTTTATGATGATGTATATGTTACAGTTCTTCAAGTTCTTCAAGGCTACATGTAGGCTTATTGACATCGATGTATAAGCGCCATTGTGTCACTTGACAATCCTTATTAGTTTCCGGTTTCATGTTAATGATTGAGGGGATTAGAGGGACCTGTATAAACAGAGATCTTACAAAAGTAACGCCATTTACCTAATGACTCATATAAAACGTAACGATGAAAGACATTTTACAAAAATAGCCATTTACTTCTGATCGGATATCAATGATATGGTCAATGGCGACTGGATACCTGAAAGGCTGATAAGACTTGTTTGGAGTAGTTGCTGAGGACATCTTCAAGTTCCGCTTTTACTAGTAAATGACTAATAGAGAGTTGTGTATACTTCTTATGAAGCAATTAATCATGTCGATAACGTCATAAAAAAGGCTTACAGATGCCTTAACGGAACGGTCAAAAACCACTCTTTGGTCAAGTAACAATTCTGAGAGGTCGCTGCTACAGCTTCGCCTTAGTAGCTTGATATTTACCGACTAATTCTCCTGTCAAATGATTTGACTCATACTTTTTAATCCTCAGTCTTTATTGAATAAGGGTGTGTGATTCTCGATTTAACAATCTATACATATAGCTTCACTCAATCTAAAGTTAAATAGCTAATACTTAATCATCTGCTTTGGGAAGACACATTTGCGCCTCTCGCCAGCAAGTTGTAAAATATTTGCTCAGTCGAGGTTTTTAATTAGGATGAGTCATGCACAACTGTCTTCATCGTTGGGTTTTCATCGGATCAATATTGAATTAAAATACACTTGCTCATTTATGGATGACCTTGAACCAAGCATGGTGAAAATAAGACGCTTGAATTGAAAAATACGTCATTTAGTTCAACGGAGATGGCTGCTTGGAAATGACCCCTATAAATGCGCTACACATGACGCGAAATATTACTTTCTGTAGGAATATTTCCTTCACAAACAAATTCACCAGATGCGCTCATGATTTAGTGACCTGCCGTCTCGACGCTGATGAGGATTTATCTTTCGTCTTCTTAGGCCCCCGTAGTGATTACAAAGATTAAAGTTTAATTTCCTTCTAATATCTGGTATTAGTACCATGGATAAGATCACCCTGGTCAAATGTGGACAATAATTACAATAAAACTACTCTTGTCTGGAAAACTAACTTTGTTGTTGAGAAGATTGTACAGGGGGGTTTGTATTTTTGCTGAAACATGCAATTTTCTTTTTTATCAAATAGATTTAAGAACAAATTGTTTTATGATTTTTTTTGAGTGGACACATACAGAGAACGTGAATAAATCAATTTGAATATAACAGTCAACGAATGGAGCGAAGGTCACGCATTTAGCCACAGGGGCTCATAAGTGGCTATTTAAGTCAATATTACAGAGTTTTTCTTTCTTTTTAAATGTTACAAATGGCAGCTGAAGAGCACAACAGTTGTGTAGCTGTCTTTTGTGTAGCTTGTATTGGCATGTATAGTGCGTCCTCAATGGGGAATGTGATCATATGTAAATACGACCTTTAGTTCCGTGACCTCTAGCCAATTCCTCTGGCCATGCGTACAGACGTCGCCGTGTTTACTGTACTAAATATTAGTACAGTAAGCATAGCGAGGGCAGGGCAGGAAATAGGCATGGCTAGAGGTCACAGAACTAAAGGTCACATTTACGAGGACGCACTATACATGCCAATACAAGCTACACAAAAGACAGCTACACAAGTGTTGTGCTCTTCAGCTGGTTTATTTGTAACATTGAAAAAGAAAGAAAAACGCTGTAATATTGACTTAAATAGCCATTTATGAGCCCCTGTGATTTAGCTTTATCAGACTTTGGCGGCTTCATTTTGTAAATATGGACTTGAACACGCTCCGGAAAATGTTCCTTGACTTTTGAAAACCGCTTTCCACTCATGGGAATCATGTTTTTATTTAGCCTGATATTCATGATCGTGCGTTTAAATCTTACGGAATGACTATGGGCGTATCTTGCAAAGATTTTGCAAAAAACACGAACCTCTGTTGATAACTTCGAAAAAGAATGTCCTGTCCAAGATTACAAGAGGAAAACGACCTCGCCCTGTAGACACTGGAAAGAAACATAATCAAGAACCTTCTGGCATCTCGTATCACATTTCTGTCCAACCTGCAAGTACATATATTGTATGACATCGTATTTTGTTTTATTTCCTCGAGTCATCTGGGCATTATGTGAAAATGGCAGATTATTTCATTATCCAACGTGTCTATCCGTAGGCCAAATTCTTTGAAATGAATAAGCTGTCCTTCACATTTTCCTTGTATAAGACTAAAACATGGCTTCTCTAGCAACAATTATGAGCGGTATGAACAGACTTCACAATATAATGAGATTTTTAAACATGTTTGGTTTTCTTTATGTACTCGTATAGCATTCGATATCACTCTGTCAGTATAGAAAACGATCTTTTTCTTGAGATTACTTTGCCCAACAAAGTTCTAGCTAAAGAACATATCTTGCCAACGATGTTCATTACAATGTTTCATAAAGATAAAAAACTAAAAATAATAAAAACTTAACAATGAATAACGCCTGTTTCATAAAAATAACAATATTGAAACCTTCATCACAATTATTCCAATCTTCATGAGATTGATCAGAGAAGCTACAGCCCAAACTCAAACGCTACTAGATGAGTGATTTCATATAGGCCTAGAAGGACATTTTTACTGAAAATGAGGAGTAAATGCGAATACTGAAATTTCATCAAATTCGAAGACTCCTACACCCAATCTCAATATATTCGAAATGCCATTCAATTACAAGGATGGTTTGTTGACAAAAGACTTAAAAGTACAGTCCATTCTATTTTAATGTATGGATTTAATCAAAATAGATACATATGTACCTCCAAGACCGAAATCCCAGTATTATACAAGTAATTTACACAAGCATGAAATATTATTTTTCCTTTTCAACTTTTTAATGATATCTTATTAACAATAACATTGTCTGTGTTTTCGCTATAGATCCATAGGGCTCCAACGCAGACACCTATCTTCGTTGAACGAGGCAATCCATGCAATGAAAAGAAATTCATGCAAAAGAGCGCATTCAAATGGGTTTTATTAGACCACAAAAGGGAATATTTTCATTGATCTCTTAGGTTGGCTCAGGACTTTAAACAAAATTAATGCGAGTGACTGAGAGGTATGGTATTAGCCAAAGAGGATATCGCAAAACACATATGTCAATCAGTTTTCATAGACTAACCCCGCACCCAAACCCCTCCGATATGGAATGCTCTACCCTGATAGCACTCGAACTTTGGAAAGATAATGATACACGCATATTCAAACAAAACAAGTTATTGACATTTAAGATAGTATGCACCTTAGGGACAGATATTCAGACTCTCAAAAAGTTACAATACTATTTCGGTCTTCCTTTTATGAGATTTCACTCTCAACTATAAAATATATACGAAACACAAATAAGTAGACCTTTCTGTGTCGATCACTAAAGTGCTCGAGTACAAAAACTCGTTTCAATTGAGACAGCAGGCCATCTGAACATCCTTGATTGAAATCAAGATAATCCGAGCCTTCATCTGTACTGACCTGTATAAGTCATTATCATACATTTGTACAGTACTTTCCATCGCTTTATTCGAACACGTGACACAGAAAAGATATATAATGGGTTTGCTGTAATGATATCAAATGTACACAAAAGTGTAATGTTTACAAATTGACCAAGACTGCTTCTTGGTCCCGGCGGCGGGGACTGCGTGACTTTGAAATTGTCTTCCTGGCTTATGTATAGACTTTGACGTCAATGCAGTTTCTAATCATTTGTTTACAACAAATTGTTGAGGTCACATCCACTTTTCGAAAAACAACGTATTTCGACTTCACCTTCGGAAATGACTTCCCTTCTGAATAGGTTCGTCGCTGGAGGATTTTAAGGGCAGACCACAGCTCTGCTTTTATGAACAACCCGTGTATGCTAATATCCACACAAAATGAAACGTTTTCATAAAAAAAGAATATACAATTATTGTTATGTAAATTTATCTTTCATCTCTCTGGTTTTTAAGGCTGTGGAGAATGATGCTTGCTCCGCAGTGTTCTGAAAGGAGGTTCACCACAAATGTTTGCAATCCATCTCACTTCCCAAATCATTCTCAAAATCGAAGCCATCTCCTTGGTAACCAATATATATTGATGACTTGCATCATATCCTTTTACTGTCATGCAGCTGGTCTAATCGAAAATTGAAACCTGTAAAAGCACAGTCACACACGGTTTGGACGTACCGGCTTCACTTTGCTGACAATCAACATTCAGAATCCAAACAAAATTAATGTCCAAACCAACCGCAATTACGGTACATATGTGGAATACCGACTGACTCATTTCCCGGAGAAGTCAAATGCATTGAAGTCCAGTATAATATAATTCTAATTTGCTGTGGTTTTCTTTACTGCCAATGTGCACGCGTCTGATTGCATGTACATCCGATCAAATCCCGAGAAGCTAGAGCTAACAGACGTAACCCTACGATCACTGACGTACACTGCAAGCTTTCTGGTAATAACCTGTTGTCCCATTTCCTGCATGGAGGAAAATAATTATGCATGGGATCAAAATAGAGTTCAGATTTTCAGGCTATCGCATGTCTGTTTCACCGTGAAATAGAATCCACATACCCCTTGAAGATATTTCGATTGAACGCTGTATTGAATTGACTTTAGATACTCAAGGGGATTAATTATAATCGCGTAGGTGCGCAATTTACGTGGAAGTAGATTGGGCTGTTTTCTGTCGTGAACGCACAGCGACAGAGACGCTTTCATTCTTTTCTCGTACCATTCCATTCTGTCTTATTATTCTGGCAAATTTTATAAAACAATTTAACCTCGCTAGATGTGATCCACATCCGGTTATTTATACTAGTTTCTGTGTCATCTCACCATGAAAAAAACAGTCACAATAAGTGCCTTTTACGCAATAACAAAAAATAGAAATGGTAGATGTTGAAAAAACTATCATTTTCTTCAATACGAGAAATTGCAATTCGGCTTATGATTCAGTGACGTTTACTGTACAGCTTCACGAAGAAGTATAAGTGACTCTAGACATTATATAGGGAGCGTCCCTGAATAGATATATTGTAAATTTTTAGGCATTCTGACATCCATTGACCCGCTATCTGGCCTCAATCTTTAAAAGTTTTTGCAAATATACCCTTGAATGTAATCCATTTTAGGACACGAGATCTCCTTGTACGGTGAACTAAAGACCCAGAACGCTAAGACGAAGATGTATGCAATAACCGTTATGTCAAAGGTTTAGGAAATGTATCTTTCCAATGTGCTCCTGGCCAAAAGAATAATGGATGAATTTCAAATTATGTTTTCGCAGTGATGTTCTAACCCTTGGGTGCCTTTCTTAACAATTAAATAACAATATTCCCAGGATAATTTTGCATCGTAATATGGCACAACGATGTACAACAGTTTGCAGCTGCAGTGCCTTTCCAATTTTACAGTCACGGGTTTTCTTATTTTATGGAAATCTTTCTGATTTATAATCCGTCGACGTCAAGCCTTCCCTTGAGATTTCAATCATAAAACAAACAAACGAACCCTGGCAACACGCATCTATGAATCATGACACGGGAGCAAGCCCTCAATAAAAATGGATGTGACTCAATAAACGTCTCGGCGTGACTTGACAGGACACAAAGCCTGATAGCGTGACATTGTGCAATTTTCTGCCAGCTTGGTTCCTGGTACATTAACGACAGACGGAACACTTCGATACAAAACAGTATTCGTTCTTGAAGTCATAGTCGTCGATCAAACAGTGTAATGGCTACACATCTACTGCAAATTGATGTTTAACGATCCATGTTAGGAAATAGCTTTACATAGAGGAAATGACGGAATAATACTTAAAGGTAGTTAACTATATTTGTGCTGCAGATCATAAAAAATGTCCATTGCTCATTCAAGGATCAGAGGAGAAGTTTCTTTTTCATCTGCATAATTTAAACTACAATATGACCTTCTGCAAGCATGTGCCGGCAATTCGGCGTTTCAAGTACATTTTACTTAATTTGTATATGGATTTGTCGGCAGAAAAGCTACACGGTAAAGTCCTATAATTACAGTCATATTTCAATGTACTGGTTTTTCTTTCATGAAAAACTCCAAAAACCTAAGGCTACGCAAAACAAAGAATGTTTCTACTTCGATCTAACTTTTTACAGGAGAAGAAGGAATACTAATCTTGACCCATCCACGAATTGAGCCATTTTGGCGCCACAAAAATGTCCTTGCGCAGTGTGCAAGTAAACGTATGTAATTGTCATGTACCACATGGAATGAGGTATTAAATAAGCAGTACGGACTGCGCTATATACTATAGGACTGTCCGTATAGAGTATCTGAAAGGTTTGAGACATTGAGTACATTAAACACGATAGATGTTGAAACTCTGATTGAAAGTAAACCCTGTATGTATCTTTTATCCAGAAAAAGGTTTCGATGTAGTTGGAGATGCATGTAAAAGCGCACACCTACCCCGTGATTACAACAATTATTCTTAGGGGATCTAGTCGGGTCGGAAGGTAGGGTTCCATGCACCCCATGGATGTATTTTTTTAACCTACATTTTTGTAATCCTTAGGGTCTATATTTAATGAATTTTGATGTTCCCAAAATCAAATCGTGTCCCATGGGGTTCATTTGGCGCCATCTTTGCCGCCATCTTGGCCGCCATCTTGGATTTCAACGATGGGGTGGGGGTCACGTATCTACCGCTCGACGGAAACAGAAACAATAAAATACTATAAACGTTACATTTTTAGAAAGCCAAGATCATGGCCTTTTCATTGATATATAATTTAATAGTGATTAATTAATAATCGAACGTCGATTAGACTTTATATCGGCCATTGGCCGTAAATCGTAAAATTTGCTAAATTTCACACCCAATAATTAAGTTCCCGTTCCTCCAAACAATTTTTCATAATGTATTTATATATTTTTGGAAGAACTCAGTGCAATAAACAAGAAAAACAACATTAAAAGTATGTGTCTTGAGATTTAGTGGGTGTATGAGCTTGTTTTCTTATTACGCGGTATGCCACATATCCGTGTGTAACATAAGGGGTAGGGGTAATGTTTCCCTTTCTGTTTCGAATCATGAATGATGAAACCATAAAAATGTTACATTTTTTGGAAGTGCTGTATCAGACCTTTCTAAAAATATATAGATTTATGGGGAAAAGTTGCATAATTTAAAGTTACAAAGCTTAAACCTTTCGGTTTGTGTCGATTTTAAGTGATTTTTTAAGAACGAAATTACAACATATGGGGTAGGGGTAATGTTTCCCTTTCTGCCTCGAACCATGAATTACGAAACCATATAAATGTTACACTGTTTAAAAGCTCTGAAATTGGTCTTTCCAAACAAGTATAGTTTTATTGGGAAAAGTCCATATTTTAAAGTTACAAAGCTTATGCCTTTCAGTTTGTGTCAATTTTAAGTGATTTTTTAAGGACGAAATTACAACATATGGGATAGGGGTAGTGTTTCCCGTTCTGCCTCGAACCATGAATTACGAAACCATATAAATGTTATACTGTTTAAAAGCTTTGAAATTTGCCTTTCCAAACATGTATAGTTTTATTGGGAAAAGTCCATATTTTAAAGTTACAAAGCTTAAACCTTTCGGTTTGTGTCAATTTTAAGTGATTTTTTAAACAAAATTATAATATAAGGGGTAGGGGTAATGTTTCCCGTTCTGCCTTGAACCGTGAATTATGAAACCATATAAATGTTATGCCGTTTGAAAGCTCTGAAATTGGCCTTTTCAAACATGTATAGTTTTACTGGGAAAAGTCCATATTTTAAAGTTACAAAGCTTATGCCTTTCAGTTTGTGTCAATTTTAAGTGATTTTTTAAACAAAATTATAATATAAGGGGTAGGGGTAATATTTCCCGTTCTGCCTTGAACCATGAATTATGAAACCATATAAATGTTATACTGTTTGAAAGCTCTGAAATTGGCCTTTTCAAACATGTATAGTTTTATTAAAGAAAGTTGCATATTTGAAAGTTACAAAGCTTAAGTCGTCCAGTTTGTGTCAATTTAAAGTGATTTTTTTGAACAATATGCACAAAACAGTTAGTCTGTTGGCCAGGTATCGAAATCATCCCCTATAAGGCATTTTACCCACTATCATTTTCTGTTAGCTAGTATTCTCAGCTGTCATAATCTGCTTATTTCCATTTAACTGATAGTGTGTGAGAGTGTAACGACTTGTTTGTGAAGGGCTGTCACGCCCTCGGTAGTAAAATAGGAATGGGTTAGGGGTAACATATTAACCGCTAGTCGGAAACAAAAACAAAAAGTACCATAAACAATACATTCTTAGAAAGTCCAGATATAAGCTTTTTACTTTTTTTGATAATTATTCGACTTTAGATGGCGCCAATATACCGTATGTACATGGCGGTCAGCAGCTGAATCATTCACATAACGAACGTTGATATGGCCTGAAACTTCGGTAAATCATTCAAGCAAACTCTTCTTTGATTAAGTTGATAGTTTTCCTTTCTTTTTTATTTCGAGTATTTGCCATGGCATGACTGAAACGAACCTTGAAACGAAGGCTGTACGTATCTATATTAGTCTGAGCCTGAGCGTGATCTGAGAGCAAACAGATCCGCAGATAATGCGAACGATCGCAACCGTTACCAACAGACTCATTATGCAGAGCCATACTTGGCACTAATCATGATCCCAGTCCATTTCGAGCCGCGCTTTAAGGTAAGTGCAGTGGCCTTGAAAGACCCTTTGGTTTGGTTTTGTACTGTAGTATAGGAAAAAACCCGACCTGTCGTCGTTGCTGTGAATGTTTGTGTTGTTTTTAGCCTCTTTTTTTGCCTATTTGAAGAATCGTCTTTGCAGCCTTCCATCCTGCGTTCTGTGTAGCGAGTGTCTTCGATCGCTCTCTCAAGTTTGTGATGTACAACTGTCTTGAGTCCCGGTGCTTTATTGGGTGTAGAGGTAAATAGTTAGAGATCAGGGTGATAAATTGGTTGCCGCAGTGTCTTTCCAGGTGTTGCCACTTTTGAAGGAATTCAACACTCGGTATTTTGGCCTGGTAAGTATTCTTTAAGGTGTACCTGTAGGCTACGTGGTACTGAATAGGGGCCACTTAGGTTTCAAACACATTCGATACTCTTGGCTTTCGCTTATACCCCGTTGTATGAGTAACTGGGATCGGAAATGGGAAAGGCTTAATTAATATCCATCTTTGCTAATATTAATTCTCGTTTGGCTTACAGATGGCCACCTCTATTTGTTTCGGTGAAAATTTGACTTTCAATTGGACAAAACATTGAGTATGACTTTCTTCTGTGTGTTATTTAGGCCTATGAAAAATATGAAAATTGCATATATATTGTTGTCAAATATCTCAAATCTTAGATTGTAAGAGATAGGCTTAAGCTTCCCTGTAATCATACAATGAGTTAAATGGGAATTTATTGGAGTAGATTACAGTAATCGAAGAGAATGGTTGACACTATAGAAAGACTTATCTCGGATTGCGGGGACCTAACTATAAAAGAACAGCACAGAATACTTGCCGGATGTATTGACTGTTCATGTATAGTAACAGACTAGTACAACATGGAATGTAAAACATACAAATCAAAGAAGTGGCAAATTTTCTCAACTTTTCACAAAGTTTATATTCCATCACTACTATCAGGATTAGGATTTTCCAAATCTATAAATAAGCTATTACTTGATTACACCTTGATTCAGCATGACCAACATTTTGCATTTGCCACGCAACCAGCCATGCCCGTCCCTGGGATCGCGAACATTGCCTTTATCGAAGCTTTTGAACGCTTTTTGTGAATTGTGTAAGAATGTCCTCTCTGTGGAGTATAATGTGTGAAGCCGTTGTCTAGCTCGCTTGACTCTAATGATTATGTTGACTTGTTTTTTCTCAGCTGCTGGTGGCTGATCTAGCTCGAAAGTTAGATCAATCTAGTCTCTCTGATTCGATCATGCTGGTGGGAATGGTATCTTCAAGCATTGACCCTAAAACGTCCGTTTGTAGGGTCTTTGCTTCAAAGACGTCAGGGTCTGACATTGCTTAAATGTCATCCATGATAAGAAACTAATGATAGATTAACTCACAAGGCATTTTAAACATTGAGGTGTCAATGGGAATATAAGCCTTTTAGTCATTTTCTGAGGTTTGTCTCGCCTTCTTATTGCTTGGTGTAGAGAGTGTTTGTTCGCCTTCTGTTTACTATTTAGTTGCGTAATTTGAATGCGTTCTGTGACATTTGGCTTTTCGGGTTTTAGTTCCAGAATTATTTTGCTATTGAATCTCAGTACCTAGTCGAAAATGTAATCCTCATTGGGAGTATATAGTGTTCTGCGTTGTAAAATAATTTCGAAAAATTGGTTATGATCTCTTGTTTTCTGGTAAGGAAGGTAAAGTGTTGTCGATCCATCTTATCTTATTATGGAGAAGCTATATTGTGGATTAATGGTGATTGGTTTTCAGCGATAAAAGATTCTCTCGTGTTCCCGTGTGTATTAAAAGTAACACTATTAATAGTGAGCTCTGATTTGCCCAGACGGTCACGTGACTGTGCATGTATTTACGATATACTGTAAAGTTGGCCATTCCTATCTCCAAAGTGGGTTTCTTTCACATTGTTTGTATTTTCATCACAAGTTTCAATATACTGATATAATATAGCGATAAATAACCCCTATAAGTTGGGTACACCACTCGAGCTCGGTTTTGACCATTTCACTCCTTATACACACGACTGAAGTTCGTGCGTATATGTTGTTTACCGGTCGAAACCGTGTGGTATCCTTTCAAAGTGGTGCTTTATTGCTTATATATCTCTCGCGATACAATTAAAGAAAAGGGATTGATTGTTGCTGCTGTCATATTAACTTTTCATGACGACTATGACATCCAAATTAGTGTTTGTGGGTTTGGAATATATAATTTTTGACATATTATAGCTGTTAACTTTCTTTCCCTAATTTGAGTTATTGAAATGAGTAAAACGTCTTTTATTAACCACCATTTTAGCTTTTTAGTGCTATTCAATGCCTATAGAAAGAGTATTTTTTTATGTTCCTTTTAACAAGTAAATGTCAGTAAAGTAACACAAACTTTTGAGTTTAGGCATTTTCACTGCATAATTTTTGAGTTTACCCCATCAAGCCATATCTTGTTGGAAAAGCAACTGCGTTAGTGTTTCAGAGATATGATATTTATGTGGCTTCCTTATTCGCTGCGTTTGGTAGGAGAGGAAACAGTACCCATACCCCTATCCCTTAAATGTATATTATAGAGGGATGTACGGCATACCATATATTAGGTAAACAATCGACGCACCCCATAAGTCTCAAGAAGATACACTCTTTTAATGTTTTTTACTTCTCTACTGCATTAAGTTCTTTCAAATGATGTATAAATACCTTGTAAAAATTGTTTGGAGGAACATGAACTTAATTATTGGGTTTGAAATTAAGCAAATTTTACAATTTACATTTCATGTCCGATATAAAATCTAATCGATTTTTGAATATCGATTTATCCCCATTTAGTTGTATACCAATGGTAAGGGGAATATCCGGGCTTTCTAAGAATGTATTGTTTATGGTACTTTTTTGTTTTTGTTTCCGACTAGCGGTAAATATGTTACCCCTAACCCATTCCTATTTTACTACGGAGGGCGTGACAGCCCTTCACAAACAAGTCGTTACACTCTCACACACTATCAGTTAAATGGAAATAAGCAGATTATGACAGCTGAGAATACTAGCTAACAGAAAATCATAGTGGGTAAAATGCCTTATAGGGGATGATTTCGATACCTGGCCAACGGACTAACTGTTTTGTGTATATTGTTAAAAAAACACTTAAAATTGACACAAACTGGACGGCTTAAGCTTTGTAACTTTCAAATATGCAACTTTCTCCAATGAAACTATACATGTTTGGAAAGGCCAATTTCAGAGCTTTCAAACGGTATAACATTTATATGGTTTCATAATTCATGGTTCAAGGCAGAACGGGAAACATTACCCCTACCCCTTATATTATAATTTTGTTTAAAAAATCACTTAAAATTGACACAAACTGAAAGGCATAAGCTTTGTAACTTTAAAATATGGACTTTTCCTAATAAGACTATACATGTTTGGAAAGGCCCAATTCAGAGCTTTCAAACAATATAACATTTATATGGTTTCATAATTCATAATTCGAGGCAGAACGGGAAACATTACCCCTACCCCATATGTTGTAATTTCGTTCTTAAAAATGACTTAAAATTGACACAAACTGAAAGGTTTAAGCTTTGTAACTTTAAAATATGGACTTTTCCCAATAAAACTATACATGTTTGGAAAGGCAAATTTCAGAGCTTTCAAATAGTATAAAATTTATATGGTTTCATAATTCATGGTTCGAGGCAGAAAGGGAAACATTACCCCTACCCCATATGTTGTAATTTCGTTCTTAAAAAATCACTTAAAATTGACACAAGCTGAAAGGCATAAGCTTTGTAAGTTTAAAATATTGACTTTTACCTATAAAACTATACTTGTTTGGAAAGGCCAATTTCAGAGCTTTCAAAGAGTGTAACATTTATATGGTTTCGTAATTCATGATTCGAGGCAGAAAGGGAAACATTACCCCTACCCCATATGTTGTAATTTCGTTCTTAAACAATTACTTGAAATCGACACAAACCGAAAGGTTTAAGCTTTGTAACTTTAAATTATGCAACTTTTCCCCATAAATCTATATATTTTTAGAAAGGTCTGATACAGCACTTCCAAAAAATGTAACATTTTTATGGTTTCATCATTCATGATTCGAAACAGAAAGGGAAACATTACCCCTACCCCTTATGTTACACACGGATATGTGGCATACCGCGTAATAAGAAAACAAGCTCATGCACCCACTAAATCTCAAGACACATACTTTTAATGTTGTTTTCTTGTTTATTGCACTGAGTTCTTCCAAAAAATATATAAATACATTATGAAAAATTGTTTGGAGGAACGGGAACTTATGGTGAACCCCATGGGACACGATTTGATTTTGGGAACATCAAAATTCATTAAATATAGACCCTAAGGATTACAAAAATGTAGGTTAAAAAATACATCCATGGGGTGCATGGGAACCCTACCTTCCGACTAGACTAATCTAGGAATACGTAACCAGGGACCACAAAAGATTTACTCCTAGTCAGTCAAAATACCCCAAAACATAAAGAAAACAAACAAACAAAACAGAGCGTAATAGTCTTCTTATTGTGTACAAGTATCTGATAGTAGATAACGCTTTACCGTCAAAAAACCCAAATGAGCTTCAATGAATTATTAATGTACTAGGATCATCAGTACAACTCACTCCTGCAACCTAGAATCTATCAAAGTCATCGCTCACTGAGAGAACAAGGCCGAAAAGAGTGTAGTTATACTTCTAAATGCAATGGAAATCCCTCTTAGCCGGCGTAAAGCTAAGGAGTCAAGTTCTCCTAAAGCTCTTCGATAGAAATCTTCGAGTAAGTTTCCTGTTTTGGCCCCTGACAGTGCTTGATGCCAAGAAATCGTCCTTTTTCTAGATATCATTTTCTAATACTTATTTCCCTTTTGGCGCAGAGTAAGGACCATTATGAAATTGCCATGGCATTTAAGGTTTGCATAGGCATAAAATTGTAAGATTTACATTCATCTGGTACATTTTGCCGATACTCGGTCATCACGACAGTCCCCTACTTGACCTAAAAATGTAACTTTCTTCCTCACCTAATTTCTATGTCTCGTCATTTCACCGCCTGTTGCCGTAAGACTGTCTTACAAAGTATTCCAACATCAGCGTGTCGACGTGAAAACCGAAATGTTTGAGTTTCGGATGTATTTTAGTGAAAACTGAAAGATAATAAAGGGGTTAAAACTACCTTGAAGCTTAAAGGAATATACTGTCCAAATTGAACGGAGCCGTTATTATTAGCAATAGCATTTTGCACACATCATTATCATCGTTGGCTCTTTACGACAGAAAATAGTTCTATGGTTTATTCATTCGCATTGACTGTCTTAAATATGTGATTATGTGATCTTTCCAGAAAATTAGAAGTCAGTCCTCATCGAATAATGAAGTAATGAAGGCAGGGGAATGAAACATTAGCGCCACTTACACGGAAAACATCAAATAGCTGTGTGTGATAGGTACGTTATGTTCCGCTCCAAATCAACATCTAATGGCGAGTAACTGGAAGTCTATAAGATGAAATCTGTTTTCATTTTGGGCGGGAAAATATTCCTGAAGGGCTTGCACCTTTCACAAAGGGTAAAAGTATTGATAAATCAGCTAAAAAATGTAGTTCTCCAACTTTCTTTCCTGTGGTCGTGTAACGTTTGCTTGGTCATGTTCACGATTAGAGGTTCGCTGACTAATTATGCCATGCTCAAATCAATTTCTACAGCATCAATATATTGCCTTTAGCGTAAATCCTTGGAAGGTATTAGTTATAACAAAACGTGTAGAATTCTTTTTTCCTCTTACTAATGGCGCGGAGATACTGTTTGCACAACTTGTACACCATTAGTGCGAACATCACTGAGTTCCGATAAAATGTTTTCGGTATAGCTGTTTTGTATCGTATGTCTCTGTAATTTTGTCCGTGAGAAAAACATCGACAATTTACCAAAACATCTTACGAAAACCCAACTTTTAACTGTCATTTTCAATTTCAAATGTCAGTTTGTTGTTCCCTATGGAAAAGAAATTCAACCATAAAACGATTTTAATTAGGTTCATTCGTTTTTTGTATGTTGTTATCTCCCCTGGAGATCTGATCCACGTCATTGTTCTGGAAAGAAAACACATAATTCCAAATTTCGTCATGCATTTGCCCATGATCTGGAACGTGGCATCATTTTCGCCACAGACGATATCACGACATTCGTTCAAAATTTTTATTCGGTAGTCTCTTTGCAAAATGAAGCGAATTGTATGTGATCAATTCAGCGCTATCATTGCTTTATGAAAAGGAGCAGTATGATCGTGTATGCGTCACTTTTGAACAGATACGATGACGTGCATTATGAACTAGATTCAACTAAAAGCTTTTATAGCGACCCAGCAAGGTATTACACGAAGTCGGAGCACCATTTGTGTTCCCAAGATTCCAACCTACGTATTTTCTATACATATTTGACAGGGCTTGCAATGATTCCGTCAGGCAATTCAACAGTCTGGTAAATACTCTCACATTTTTGAGATAATAGTGAGTGTTCTTACCTTCGTCTCAGTGCCCTAAAATTACTTTTGAATCAACTATATTAAATGTAAGTGTTATCTACCTACACATACTGCAGGCCTTTGCGCATTCGCGACTAAAGCCACAAAGTAAGAGAAATACTATAAAAAATTCTGAACTCGGAAAACAAGTATATGTCATGTACCCTGAAAATCTTTGCCCTTGGTCGGTTTTCCCATTTGGAATAAATCAACTTCGCCAATTTTGAATATTCTTGCAAATCATGCATTTTGTTTGATTGTATATTAGCCTTTACGATTCATCGTTCACCCTTGCTATCAGCGTCCCACTTATCTACAGAGCACAGCCAGGAATGCGTGGGCAACTTCTAGGCCTGAATCAACGGAATCAACGTTGACCGTGGTATTCCTTTTCTTGTTGCCTGCTTCTGATAAGTGTTGACGTGATTCTGATTTCACACAACATGTAAACATATGAGCCACGTTGTTGTAACATTTCAAATTGTTTTCGTTGGTGAGCAGAATTATTACTTACATCTGCTGAAGGACGTGACCACAATGTAGACTTGTTGAAATTCAATGTACTTTTATAAAGATGAAGAGCAATAACAGACACTGAAAGAGTGTAATTAATAACACTTCGTTTATCTAACCGATGGCGAAATCAGTATGATTCCGTGTTATAGGAGGTATATCTAAACAATAGAGAAATAAATGTGATTCCGGTTTATAGGGGGAGAGGTTACTATGGGGGATTGCTTATTAAAACATCCTTACTGTTGGAGCTTAATGCTTGTGATATTCTCCTTATTGTAAACAGGGTACTCACCTCGTCTCCCTTGTGTTTGCCAGTTGAAATATGCAATCAGAGTAAGATTTAAGGGTCCGTAGGTTTAACACACACACTCTCACTCTCTCTCTCTCTCTCTCTCTCTCTCTCTCTCTCTCTCTCTCTCTCTCTCTCTCTTCTTTCAATCTTCCCATAAGACAGTGCCAAGGTGACATGAGAAATGTATCAGTACCAGACTTGGTTGAGTGTAGAGCACAGGACCTGTCAAGAATTGTCGATCTCGAGAAAATGCAGCATTCCATTGGCTTAGCAGAGTTGTTCAAATCTATTGGAACATAGGCATTACAGTTGGTGTACCGACACGCTATAACCTGCACACGACACTGTCACTTGGAATTTAACATGTCAGTGATATCAAATCAATAGTTATACGACCCTTTAACAAGTGCAGCTACCAAGGGAAACAGAACTGAATAAGAAACAGCTTCTTCATAGTTGTAGCTCGCCTATGAGCACAGAGACGTGATAGCGAGTTATACTCTTTACAACACACCAATAAATAATGGGATCATAATCAAAACATGTAAGTATGTATGTATGTATATGTATGTATGTATGTATGTATGTATGTATGTATGCATGCATGCGTGCGTGCGTGCGTGCGTGCATGCATGCATGCATGCATGCATGTATGTATGTATGTATGTATGTATGTATGTATGTATGTATGTATGTATGTATGTATGTATGTATGTATGTATGTATGTATGTGTTTGTGTGTTTGTGTGTTTTTGTGTAAGTTTTGGCACGTACGCTGTGTGCCTGAGGGCACGTGACCATTTGCCCCCAGTAGTTTTTAAAGTTGAAAATCATTGTTTCGGGTCACTTACACGCAGTTGATGACCATTCCGAAAGCACGCTAAGTTCACCAGATTCCCGGAGTGGTTAGTAAATCTGAAGACTACGTGATATCAGAACGAGGACCGAGTGGGTTATTGCTGTCCTAAACAGATGCTTTTCTAATAGATATTCGCCGGAAACAACAACTTGAGAATATCCCGGTCTCCTGGTTGATTCATCGTTTAAGTCCTTGCTCGCTGATACAAGTACTATCCTGTTCACTAATCTCTTCAAAAGTCGCAGGTTTAGCTCTCGGCAAAACCGAGACGGGAGAAACACCGTCTCGCGTCTTTAAATATTTGATCAGTCAGCTTCACGGAAGCGTCAGTCCAAAGGCGCCCCCGAGACGCACTTATGGAAAATTATAACTGGTCATAAGATATTCATGATTCGGTTCCAGCTCAAGATAACTATGTGAAGCAGAGGGGTGAACTTATAACTTAATAAGCAGCACTCTTTCTTCTGAAATAAATACAAGTGAAGAAAGCCCATTCGAGATTCTTTGATTATCCTTATGACATTTTCTTCATCGTCGAAACCCATCGATCACCAACAATTTGTAGCTTAGGGTTTATAGATTACAGCCCAAACAAGGGACCATGTACCCAAGGGCAAATGGTCTCCTACCGCGAGGATACACAGACCCTTGTTTGGGCTACAACATTTTAAAATAGTACATGTCTCTCGTACATACTTTTCTCTCCAACGTTTAGTATTTATTTGCCAAAGACAATCCTATGCTCTATTTAAATGAAGACGAAAATTCGCTAAAACGAACGTCTTTGATCATCAAATGTCGTCCTGATATCTTTAAGTACACTCGTGCCGCTTTTCGATTTTTTAAACAGACTTTTCTAAATATTCCTTATGTCAAACATTTAATTTGATCATTTTAAATCCTGAAGTTTTCAAGTTGAAAACAGTTCAGGTTCGCTTCCAGTCAAATGATGACTATGAAGCATGCTTCGTCATCAACAATTTACCATTGAATCCTTTATGGGGCCGGCTACGTTCGATATATGAGGCACGTAATATTCACAATTATATGAGCGGAGCGTTCATCAATTTATGTGGTACATTTGTCCATGTCAGTCTCTTGGCATTTGTCGTTGTATGAAAGGGTCATTCATGTGGTGGTCATACGCTTGCTGTTGAATGACTTTCATCTCACGTTGTAGAGTTCTACAGCACTCACGCTCGTACACTCACTATCACACATCGCACACAAACTTTAACGAAGCGGGCTAAAGACAGCCTCGGGGACAATTCTGTCCACCAGCAAAGCTATCGAAGCAAAGTACGAAGTACAGTTATGTCAAGTATACAAGATTTATGTGCACAAGTTTAGTAAGTTTTGTATTGGGAAAAATATTCGTTTAGTCATAGATTCCCTATATAGTGGATCAACATTTTGGGCGAAATTCCAATATATATATATTTCTCATAGACTCCGATGTACATCAATGTGAATCAACATTTTAAGTAAAATTTTCAAAATCAAATTTCTTGTACACATATGCACTTGTAACCGCCCTATTCTATCTTAAGTACATTTATATCAATTATCCAACGTCTATAAATGCAAGGTAATTGCTTGTTTTATGTTGGAAAAGTTAATTCACAGTTTTCATAGAATACTATGTGTAGTGAATCGACATTTTCGGTGAAATTCAAAAATTAAATTTCTTGTCCACATGTACACTTGCAACCACCATATGCGAATCAAGTACATTTATATTATTTATCAAACGTCTATAAATGCATAGATATTATTAGCTTTATCATAGAGAGTAGAGAAACTCTGGTTTTATACTGGAAAAAATGTTCATAGTCTTCTCATAAACTACCATGTATGGTGAACCAACATTATCGATGAAGTCCAAAATAAGTGTTTTTGTACACACGTGCACCTTTTACCTGCCACTTAAAGCAAAGAACATTTACATGAATTATCAAATACATATAAATTTAGAGATATAGTTTGATATTTTTGAACGAAGCACTATATCGGCCACATTTTGCCTTCCTTTGATTTGGGGGTGGAGGTGGGCTTCAAAATAATAGCAAGTCAGAAGGGTTGCTTGACTTGAACGCATTGTTTGTTAGAGGGCATTTGAAAAATTCTAACTTTTTTAGAATCCCCCGCCAGAGTTGTTTGTTGATGCAGCCTTATAGTGGGACCTTTTCACTGCTAAATTTGTTAAATCCATTCTATTCGTTTATGTTTAGCTAGCATAGGAACAGTGGAAATGTTGTAAATCCATTCATGATACTGCGTAGCTTTTTTGAAAAAAACGTATTTCATTTTCCGCTTCGAGATATCAAATTAGCAATAGAGTTAAGTTATTGTGTTGGCGCAATGCTTTCCCCGAGTGTTGACCTAACTGCTACCACTCACAAAATGTGGACGAAGTAAAAGTAAAGACATCTTTCACACAAACGCTCCGCACCATCACTATGGAATGATGCTTGCTGATTTTGCATGAACTCATAGCATGGCCAATTTATGTGGTGGCAAATTGGGTAAAATCATTTTTCTATTGACCGATCGTATTTCATACTTCAAGATGTTCTGATGAACATACATGCAGTAGCCATATCTTCAAAAGCATGGGGAAAATGAGTTCAAATTTGGAAAATGCATGATGACATTTAAAATAGATGATGGCGATTACTCAGCTAAAACGGCATCAATAATTTATCGTTCTTCCAAGAAATGCCTTCCGGAAGAACGAATAATATATATGATAGAAGGTCAATGATTGTCGTGTTGTCAGTCAAACTACAAAGAAACTAACTCAATCAAAGATACACCTACAGAGTATTTCCCTGACGTAACTTTAACAATCATCGCATCGACATATTGCATTCTTCAATTTTAGTCCACTTGTTCACACATGGGAGCTAATGTCACACCGGTGGCTGTGTCTGTGTCTGTCTGTTGGCGAGATATCTGAAGAACAGCTGATAGGCTTGGAATAAAATCTGGTTCTTGATTTGTTTAGGAATGGCAAGAACTGATTAGTTTTGGTGGGATTGGCTTATATATTTTGTGCTTAATCGCGCAATTCATGATTTAAGATTATAAACGGATATAAATGGAGAACTACTGCACAAAATTTAATGACTTTTGATTCAAATGATGATAACATTAGGATACATCAGCCATGGAAGGGGTGACATGAAAGTTAATATCAAATTTGCATATTTACTGAACTTTTATAATTAGAGATATATGTGAATTGACTGGATCAAAGCTGATAAAACTTGCTACAAACATTGAAGATACTATGATATAACATTTTTGAAAGTCATTTAGCATTTTTACGTCAGCTACATATTAATTTGCATTTTAAAGAACGTTTCTAATAAAGGATATACAGTGGATCCTCGCCAGTTTGCCTCTTCGGCTAAGACGCAGCACGGACAAGCAGTCTTGTCTGTGGTCACCGTTTACGTTATGACTCCTATTATTTTCTTTGTATTATTTACAAACTGTTACTCTGCCCGCCGCAATAAATCATTTCAAGCATTTTGTATTTCATGCGGCTCGTATGGGGCGTCTGAAGATTCCAATATGTGTCAACGTGTTGCGTGTTGTGTATCTGACTTGACTTGATCAAAATTATATAATGGTATAGAAACACATTCTGCATTTTTGCGTCAGTTAATTATAACTTGCATATTTAATGAGATTTCACAGTTTGGCATTTGCAGCTCAAAGATCTTGACCGAAAGTAATTTAACTTGTTACATAAAGTGATGATTAAATGATATGACAGCAGTGAAAGAAATTTAGCATTTCCATCTCTGTTAATTTCTAATTCATATACCTAACGATTTTCCTCATGAAAGGTATTCGTGATGAATATTACTAGTGATGCTGATTACAACAATTGTAATGAGGTTATAAACTCATGCTAATAATGTCGGAGAAAAATAAATTTACAGACAACTGCAACATATAATGAAACACGGGATTTTCAGTTCACATCCGGTTATTTTTTGAACTTCAATATTTATTTAGGATGTCATCAAGTCACTGTTGTTGTGGTGGTTTTTCGATGAGATTTCAAATTGCGCGATGCTTTCTTTTCAGATATATATAAAGATTCCTTGTGTTCGAGCTGCAAAACATCCCATTTACCATCGATACAGCACCATTGAAGGTCAAAAGACACCGTGTCTAACAACAAGGGCTATTTGTAAGTAATCGTATTATACGCGAGTATATCGAGGAATGTAGTACCATTACTCAAGTTTGTGCTATTATCGACTTTTACAAGGAGAGGAGAGTTGTGCAAATAACTGCACCTATCATAAACTTTGAGAGCTCTAATTTTTTTCCCGCCCAAATTTTAGTCCAACATTTTACCAATTTTTATGAATTTTTCTGTACTTTTTTATAATTTTGGACCAAATGGGTATCGCCTTTCATTGGCTAGTTTCTTTTTCTCAAAATTCTGGCAAAAATCTGAAAAACTTGACTGCGGTTTATTTTATAAAGGGGACAAAAAATTGGCTCTCAAAGGTTAAGCTCTTAGACTTTGATGAAATTCAACTTTGTACCTGGACTGTTGTACAACATAAGAACGGGCAGTCATCTGGTGAATAGGATTTGCGCCCTTCACTATGTCGACATCCGAAAACGATATTTTGACATAGATGTGACAATATCTGCCCTTATTGTCATCGACCAGATGTCGAGCAAAGGTCAGTTGAGCATGGAATCTCCTGATCGAAAGGGTTTCATACTCTGAAGAGCACGTCCTACATCACTTTACTAATGGGCTTTTCACCTTCATCATTCTTCGATATCCTCGCAGTCCAGAAGCCAAACAAAGTTGCATGCCAGTTGAGGTTGTAGGCATTTATCCAATATTAAAGACATCCTACACTGGTGTGTAAATTAAATTTCCCTATTCAATATTGTTCATAAACACAAATCTTTGGCCTGTAGTGTTAGTATTTACAGCAGGAAAGTAGGCCGTTAGTGTCCGATATGAGTGACTATTCGAATTGCCTGATATCAATCACATTAAGACGAGGATTCCGGGGAGCCCTTCTATAATTATGATTCAGGTCTGCTCGTGATATCTTTATTATATATTATGCACTGTTTTATCAAAGTATTATTATGACAGTTGGCTGAACTCCTAGAAAAGACTTTGAGCTGCTGTAGTTTTGGAAAACGACTTCTCTGTTTCTGTGAAATATGATGGTTGAGAAAGTATCGTTGCAACGTCAGTGAATTCACCGTTGAGGGAAAGTCCGCGTCTGTTTTCCAAAGCAACATTAACAACATCACGCATATATTATCAGCAAACAAGCATAGATTTTATGTCGTCAAAGCATATTTCAAAAAAATACAAAAACCGTAGCGAGCACGGACGAAACTTAGGCCTGATTTCTAAATGCGCATGTGTTTGACAATTCAAAACGTACAAGTTGAATATGGGCCTTCTGCATCTTTATTATCAACCAAATTGACCAATGTTTCCCTTTCATCACCATAGTTCGACCTAATCCCATTGTTTTCAATGGTAAAATTGGATCTTTATACGGGAAAACAAGGATCCAACGAAATTGTCGAACTAATTACACATAAACGGAAGATTTCAAATAACTTTGTAGCTGTAAATTATCTCACATACAGTATTTACGTGTTTCATACATTACTCTATGCCAAACAAAATAATCGTTGACGCAATGAGAAAACAAAACAATATCACTGTACAATATCACTATACATTGACAATGAACAGACGTCCCCTATGCCGACCACTGTACCCTAATAGGCAAACAAGACGTTCCATATATCTCTTTATTGTTTTATCTCTAGGTCTCTGACGGGAAAGTGTCGAATCACGGGAAATTGCGGTTGTTGGTATGACAGAACACATCAAAATCTTTCACAAAATATTTTGGGAACCTATATCATATCATATCATATCATATCATATCATATCATATCATATCATATCATATCATATCATATCATATCAACGCTATGTCGCGTTTGGTGAAACAACAGATACAAACTATATGGTAAATAATAACCCAAAGCATATCTACGTGTTTCAACATTCTTTTCTTGTTGCCACCTCACAATAAGGTATATTCAAATAGAAAGGATACTCAGAATATGCACAGAAATAGATGAAAATTTGTAGAAAATGTATTATTCAAGAAATGTGACCATACATTCAAACTATATGCAGAAAATCGTAAGTTCAAAGTACGGTGTTTGGAGTCACGGTGACTGATAACTAGAGTGAATGCCTTAAAATTGACTATGCCTCCATCTACTAAAGTCACATTTGCTTGGTGTCGTCGTCATGCGCCATTATTGCAATATATCTTTTGTAGTATACGTTTGACACTTATCGTGTCTATTTACATTAACGGGCCAGTAGCTGTAACTTCTTAAGATATTTTGACTATTTTTGTTTTCAATGTCAACTACAGTGTTTCTTGTTCTACTCCCAAAACCATTTTGAGGTACACAGTATTCAGGTTGTAACTCAGCTTGTACATGTGTAGACTGTATTGTTATTGTTGACAAGTGAATTCTGGTCAGGACTAGAATTCAAATGTAAACAGTAACTGTGCATTCAGCGCATATAGACACCGTGTTTGGTATGAGAGCTAACTAGTCGGTCTTTCAACATCCTTTGGGGAGTAAAAGAAAAACTTTCGATTGACATACAAAACAAATAGAGCGAAATATCATCAAAAGTTGCAGTTACTGGCCCTCTAAAGTGACACTCCAACTTGGTAACTTTTAAAACACATTTTTTTTTAGTGCCAACGGTCGATATTTGACGTGGCGACTGCGCCCGGATCGCGAGATATCGATAAAAACATGTCATTTCCCGAGCGTATTTTTCATATCCCTGAAGTTTTACGATCGTTTCTGATTATGACCCGAAATCCCCCGAAGGTTTGTTGTGCCGATTGACGATATTCTAGGGAGTCCATAATAAGTTGGAACAACGCAATTACTAGTAATTTACCTCCCACTGCGAGGACTTTATATACAGCATTATGCCTTTACCTCAGATAAGTTTTTTTAAAACCTCTCCTTAGTTTTTGTCGTTTTCATTATTCTCAATCAGTTCTATTATATTTTTAACCAGTACCACACAGATATCAGTTTATAAGTGTAAAATATTAGCCGCCTCTGATGACTACTTTTTGTCGTCTGCTAGTGCTGAGACAGCCTGTCGGCCGAAACTTAACCTCCGTTTCGTAAAAATGTTTCCAATTTGAATATGCAAGAAAATGTACAGTTCAGATTTATATCTCTGATATCATCTCCTACCGCGTCAGGGTAGTTTTAGCCATATTCAGTTTCAAAATGTTGAAATCCTGTCAATGTCCATTGCCACTGTATTGTATTGCATTGTCGACTCGGGTCGGCTATCCGTGCAGTGTGAAGATGTGTTATACTTAGGTGTGCCGACCGCTATTATCCAGGGTGTTTCCGTGATGAAATGTTGTTTATTTTCAAGTTAAATGTACTCCAAATATTTTGACAGTTTTCCTGTAGAAAGGGTTAATCTGTGTGCGACTAGAATTGAGTCACAGACGATAGATGCATCGATTATCAATGGGTAAAGAATGCCGAGGCGCTCCCGATAGTTTTCCCAGCGGCTATACTATTCACCTATGCGAATTCTGGTGGAATCAGCAAACTTTCTTTTTCGCTTTTTTGCCTAGTCAGTAAGACTCGTCTCGGGAATGACCTATCACCAACGCGAGTGGTACTATGGCGTACACCAGCGTCAGCGTAGACTCGTACTCCCTAGCGTAGTTGACAATGTCCCCAGTGCCGAACGTTCGATGTTCGGAAGCTGAATTTAGGCGGGCCACCTGAATTCGAACTTTTACTTTTTTGAGGACATGTTTTTATCGATATCTCGCGATCCGCGCGCAGTCGCAACGTCAAATATCGACAGTTGACATTTAAAAAATGTGTTTAAAATGTTACCAAGTGGGAGTGCCACTATAAGGTAGAACGCGCCTCGGGGACAGATGTTTGGACCCTCAAACTTTGACAATTCTTTTCTGATATGCCACTTGTGGGGGTTCATTTTAAAGCTCTCGGTGTATGAAAACTTTTCACAGTCTTATTTTTTCGAAAAACGAAAATTTTATTTTTCTCCATGGAGTTTACACAGAGATGGCGGCCATTTTGAATTTCAGATATCGGTAAATCTTGAGTAATTTGTGTCCGTAGAACCAAAGTTTGCACGGTGACCCCCGATTTTTATTCTTGATTTTGAAAGAGAATAGTTGAAATATTCCTTGAGGAAATTTTGGGCAAAAGTTTAAGTCTTTCACTTTCGAGGCGCATACTACATTAAGCATTCCTTTTTGGCGATGTAAAGTTCCCATAACTTCCCCAAGTTTCTTCTTTGGCAGCATTAGGGACTTCTTTTCATTAATCTTCGAATCCAATTCTTGCTTAGAAGACCCAAATCGCCATGATTTCTAGGTTGTACGAGTTTTGCTGTTTGATTATTACTTCCTTACAAGGAAGCATAGCGTTCGCCATTATTTGTTCATTAAGACCTTGTTCAGTGTCCCTTCATCAATTCTTGAAAGGCGGTGTTCAAAAGCCGTGTAACCTGCAGCAGTTGTTTAATTAGCTTCAGGAACAGAAATTCACTTTCAGGTCGATAATCCGTCCGAGTGCATTTCCACTGCTATCTTCAAATTACATTGAGTATGTTCACCTCCCTGGCATTGACTCTCAGGGTCAGATCAACCTCACATCCAGCAGCGAAAATGAAAATAATCCATCTCTCATTTAGAAGACAACGATGTCTACATTGGCGATAGAGCATCTCACCCAAGGAGATCAGTTGTGCTGGTGTTGATACAGCGCATATCATTGCCATCTCTTGCATCGTTGCAATGACGTCATAGGAAACTTAAATTTCCACTCTTGTCTTTCTTCACAAATACAGCAGTGAGGTAAGAGAAGTTAACTCCAAAAATGATAGGTACATTAATACGCCTCTCAATTACGAACATGCGCATGCACTTATAGGTGACTTCAATGGGAAGGCAGGTGCAGGGTGCAAACTAAGCGTGTGGTAAACAACCCACTGCTTTAAAGTGTCAGTCACAACATATGTTTAAATGCACACAGTATTCTGTAAATTGGGTGCAAGGATCGAAAATTTGCCGATACGTGTGACGTTGAGAAATGATAAAACACCAAAATAATCGCATTTCATGGTAAAATGTTGAAAACAACGAAACAACGAAATGGTAAAGTATATCTGTTGTAGTCATAATTGACCAATAATAAGTGTTCGATATTCAAACCTCGTACACAGTGATTCCACCTGCCAAAAACTCATGGACCACAATTAATAAAATCGTGAATGTCGTGCTGTATTCATCTGCAGTGAGTCTCACAAAATTGGCTGCACGCAGTGAGTGAAGACGAACAGTCTGGCAGCCGGCAATAACCACACATCACTGGTGGTGGCGTAGATTCATTTCCATGGTTGTCGACGATCGTCGGCGTCGGTCCGATGGTTGGCACTTCCTGAAGAGTTGCGATATCTTCCTTTTCGTAGTCAGCAGTCGAGAGTGCGGGGCCCTTGTCCCTGTCTATATTCAATGCTTTCTCACCTCCCAGTTTGTCGGTGATGAAGTTCGGTGAAAGTCGGAGCGGAAATGCAAAGGCTGATGTCACTGTTGTCATAACTACCACAGCGACGACGAAAACCTCAGCATTTGCCATCTTTGGCGATCTACAATATTCAAAGCATTCAGAGAAACACTTGTCAGAATTAGGTTAATTTTTTTTCTCGATCTATAAAGCGTAATACCTTGAAACCGTTTGGGACTAAGCATTACAAGCAGAAATTATGGACTCCCAAGGCAGTATAATATTATCATAAATACAGCGATTTTATTATCTTGGCTGGGAGATAATCTTTGTATGGACAAAAATAATCCATCTATCACAATCCATTCATTGGAACACATGGCATTCTAAAACCCTTGCCCTAAGAAACTTGATATTTGCTCAGACCACGGGGGATAATGTATGCGTTGTTACACTAAGGGAGGCGATACAACATAATATATTTATGATCTGAAGTGATCTTGTAACCCGATGACTGTTGTCAGCCTCTATCCGAAGGTTTCTTGGTCTCAGTCTATCTCATCTTGTCTAGCTATCTATCTCATCTTATCTATCTATCTATCTATCTATCTATCTATCTATCTATCTATCTATCTATCTCTCTCTGTCTGTCTGACTGTCTATCTCTATCTATCTATCTATCTATCTATCTATCTACTATCTATCTATCTATCTATCTATCTATTCATCTATCTATCATCTATCTATCTATCTATCTATCTCTATCTATCTCTGTCTATCGGACTGTCTATCGGACTGTCTATCTGACTGTCTATCTATCTATCTATCTATCTAGATCTATCTACCATCTATCTATCCATCTATCTATCCATCTATCTATTCATCTATCTATTCATCTATCTATGTATGTATGTATGTATCTATCTATCTATCTGTCTGTCTGTCTGTCTGTCTGTCTGTCTGTCTGTCTGTCTATCTGTCTGTCTGTCTGTCTGTCTATCTATCTATCTATCTATCTATCTATCTATCTATCTATCTATCTATCTATCTGTCTATCGATCTATCTGTCTCTGTCTATCTGACTGTCTATCTCTGTTTATCTATTCATCCATCGATATAATATCTATCTTATCTAGCTTTATACATGTATCTATCTATACCTATCAGCTCAATGTGTATCTATCTCTAGCCATCCAATATGTATGTATCCAATTATTTATCTATTTAAATTATCTATCAATCTATCTATTATCTATCTATCTATCTATGTAATGTTTATGTCATACATCTATCAATATCTAGATGCATCTATCTAGATCGATCAATATGGATGCTTATGGGAGTGATTATTCTCATGAAAGATCGGTAACAGATTTAGGAAACTTGTAAATATGTGTCCAAATAAAATGAACACAATACAACAGTTACTGTATGAACTTAACGTATACACTGCAATACGTTAAGGTTATCCCTATTTGCTAGTTTTCCTGCATTGTTATCAGCTTTCACTGCCAACACTTTGTGAGAGAACCATACATGAATATGACAGTACTGTAAACTAATTTAGCTGGTGAACATTATTCACCAGATACATGCGACTTTTATTACACAGTACTTAGTTATTCATCTAAAACGAGTGGATGCAAACATGACTAATCTCTCAGACAAACGCTAAACAAAATATGCATGTGAGAAGAAAGTTTTAGTGAGAATAATTAGTCAATATTTTATAAACCATTTTATTTAAATTCTGACGACGATTTGAAGAAAAACAACGTCGACTTTTCTCATCACCACATAGGATGCACACCCTTCATTATAGGTGAAGTTGTTCATTTGAATAATCTAGTTGACGTTTTTGTTCAATTTCCTCGGTAACTAGACCGTTGTTTCCATCTGTCCCTTTCACAATCTTGCTTGTAGCGTCGAGGTATCAGTAAGTGATCCATCGGGTTTAGCGATGCATAATCAAAAACTTCGCCTCAAACACTACTCTGCATGCTGATATTTGTAACATATGTGTGAAGTCAATGCCCTTTATTGTATGTGCCAGTGTCATTTGCATATTGATAGGTCAGGCGTTTTCTTCCAGCAATGGGGATACACCAGTCGGAATGACAAAGCTGTAGAAGATACATGTGCTTCATGCGCGTCGGTTTTGAATCACAATCTAGATTCTTGTTACGGCTCTGCATGTGATGTCGAGCCGGCAGCACTCTGTTGGACTCCGCTTTTTCTCGCCACGTTCTTTCAAAAAGAGCTATACAGCAATATTAGTGCTTGGAGAGAAAGACTTCAAATTTTCAAATCTGGTTATATTACCTTGTTTGGCGTACAAAATGATTCATGGAATATGACAAAAAACCCGAAAGTCCTTGACTGTGACGGTCTTGACTATGTATATCTAAAAGCATAACTAACTTCAGCCCATATTCACAATTTTGTAGTTTTCAACAAATTTACCCTGGGCGAGATTTACCACACAGGTGACGTTTCTTAAAAAATGTGTATCAGTGGTGTCTAATCACAGATCTTCATTTAGTAGCCGCCAAAAAAAATGTACTGACAATATTAAATGGTGCTGCGGTAGTTTTGTGAGTAAACTTGAATGATATGGCAGTTTTATCATGAACTGATATATGCCACTTTTCGTTCAGTATTTTAATGGAACACTGCACAATTGAATGGGTATAGTTCCTTCAAAAGTCAATAACCGAGTAAGATTTAACCTTTATTGAAGAGAGATATTTGAACTGAAACCAATTCCTGATATTAAAGATGCCCACCCGACATGAATACTGTATGTGGTATCCATTATGACTTTCAATATGTTTAGTGCATTCAACATTTTAAGTCCGTCACTAAGATTGATCTGATAACGAACAAGATCTAGTACAAAGTCACATTCTAAAACTGCACATGCATATCAGTCTGCGAAAAAGGGCCATACACTCACCATCTTGTATTATTGATGACCAAACGACATAGCCATTAATGTGTGAATTGTTATTTTCAGATAACGAACACCTCTCCGCTTTCACAGGCGTACATATATAAACCAAGACGTACATTTTATGCGTAGATGCATGCATATTGCATACATGCGTACATACATACGCACATTATACTGTACACATTTGTCAGTCCGCTTGTCTGTCTGTCTCCCACACTGTTTCTTTCTGTCTTTCTGTCTCTGTATCTCTCTATACTTGTTGCCGTCGCGCACAATGCAAATTTCATCTATTTATTATAACGCGGCATTTTACTGTTAAAGATGTAGTCATGCTTATATTGTCGAAAACTCTGTAAACGTTGCTTCGTCATAATGTGTGGAATCTATACTTTTTTCCCGCCATCAAAGTTCGACATTGCAGGTAGCATGTTATATTTCATAGCCGGCATAGAAACTTTGAATAATGACAGAATACCTCAATACTCATCGAAGTCTTCATCGAATCTTTTACAAAAATATAAAACTGTACTAATATGTATTTTTCAAAAGACATAGCGCACCAAACGATTGTTAATGTATTCCGACTGATTTTCTAAAAGAGACAACCCCATCTCAGTCAAGCTTGTTCAGAATTATTTGAATGGTGAATTCTTAGAGCAATACGCTCACTATGATATTATAATAAGGTCCATTCAAACACAACACCAGATTTTAAATGGAGTAACTCTTAGCGAAACATCAACAAAAAGTTTCGTCGTATTGTGTATCACCTGCAAGACGATAGTACAGACTAAAATACCTGGCTCGCAGTACCCATTTCTATAACTCTATTAAATTTTACCTGTACGCTGACACGAAGAGCTTTACGCGCTTTCCTTATTTATGTATTTAAAAACTTTGCTACCCTTACCGCAGAATGTGCATGAAAAAAGTTAATGATAATATCTTCCAAGTGTTCGATGTTAAGCGCGCGGTTTGGCGTTACGTATTTCAAGCAATTACCAGTAATGGCTATCACTGAGATTTCTTATACAAAAAGCACAACAAAAGGCAATTAAATCCATTGCCAAGTTGTGAGTATAAAGATGGGCTTACCTTTGACCTTTTTGCATGGAAGTACGATGACAAGGCACTCGATTGTATTTTCAGATCGGACAACTGAGAACTGTGTGCAGTAATTCTTGAAGTTTGCGTTGTCGTGTACACAATCTGTCACTGTTGTTTATCGGCGGCGCCAGAGAGATACTAACTCAAGCTGTTTCATTTGCACGGTTTCTTTATCTGCACTACGTTGGTCTTGAAGGCTAAATACAGAATAAGTCCTAATTGGCGGACACTTAGAGGGCCTCAGTGTCTCTCGGTGACTCTAAAAGCAACGATGCCACACACAAACACTTCGTGATATTTCAAAGTTTAATCAAACGCTGCTTGCCGTCATGAATTAGTCTTGGAGAAAGACTTCGCCTAGCGATTAGCGTTTTGCCGCGGCACCAATCCCAGCGTGCTACCGTTATTCATAACTTCGCAAAAGCTGGTTTTCCATTCATCAGTAGTTCTTGTTCGCGCCTCCAGGCATCTAGAGTTTTCCAAGTAGCGGCCACAGAAACAGCTTCTTGTTTTGTGACACGGGTTCTCATTAAACGAGTCTGTTTTTTATGGTTGGCGATTGTTACCAAAGTTATATCCTCATAATTATCGGCATATCACAACGCACATGTGCCATGAACGGTAAAGTTTAGACAGAAAATTCCTTGCAGTTGAATCAATGTTCTCATATCACAGACGTCTAATAACTCAACAACGAATCCAGGCTTCGTGGTAATATCTGCAACAAAAATGGAGAAAATATACATAAGTCATGGTGCTTCAGGGGCCGTGAAATGTATTTCTCTAAGACTTACAAAGGCGAATAAGGATTGTGCTGTCTGAGCCCATATTTGAATGTAATTTCAATATACAAATGTAAAAATGTTTCTTTTCGATGGAATAAACAGTTGCATAGAATCCTAAACACTGGAGTCACTAAAGTTAATTATTTATCACTCCGATCTTGTTTCTCTATGTTGCGTATTTTTTTCAGAAAATATCTTACATTTTGAGGTATTCTTCAATAACAAAGCGGGGTCGAAACTACGGTATAGTTAAAGTAGTTTCCGATCCCTGTAGGCAAGCTTTTGGCTGGGTTTTTCCTTGGCGTTTCGATTGTGAAAGACTGAAGAAAATAGCAAGTCATTCGTGAAATAATTTAGCTCTTGGAGTAATAACCATCCACCTTGATAACTATTTGATGATATGTAAATCTTAATTGGATTGATACATGACTGGGCTAAACCAGGGAATTAATACACGGCTTCGTCATCCATCTAACTACTCAACCATTCGAATGAGAGCGATGCGCTTCGGGTGTCTTCACGTACGTGCTCAGATACCGAACGTAGACATATTCACGCGTTGGGCAAAGCAGAATCGAAGGACAGCGCCTCTGGTCGTAACATAGCATGCGATAACTTTCATTTTCAAAATAAATATTACACAAAAATCTACGTACACAGGATTCAAGTTTACACCGAGTATAACTGTTATGCAATTATCCTAAAGCTTTTTTGAATAAGATCGCAGTATTTTAGAATAGTTCAGGTAGTTTTTTGAGCGGGAAAATAGAGTAATTCTCAAAACTATACAAATGGTGTGTATTGCGTTTTTTTATTTTGTTTAAAATGTTTCCGCCATTTACTTTACCATGTGGATCCTTATAGCGCATCCATTCAGCCAACCTGGTACTTTGGTTAACCTCTCTTCGATCACTTTGGACTTATATAGCATCTCCAGCTTACATGTATGTGATTGTGGCCTCTATCCCTTTATTGTGACCTTTTTATGACACTTGATCAAACGCTACATCAATTGTTATCATTGTATTTTCCGACATTTTCTCCGACTCGCTTCTCGTCACTACTATAAACCATGTGTATTCTTTGCAAATGTACGATTCATCTCACTGTTAAATAGAATTCAGATTTTCAGGACCTCGATCTCAAATCTCATATCACGACAAGACTCGAAGAATATGAACTGTTATTAACCCACAAGGTAAGGCATAGTTAGGGGATAACAGTGTCGGCTTTCTTTTGTTTAAAAATGCGCCGCGCATAAAATGACACCAGCCGCCCGCCAGCACGGAGTCTACGGTTCCGTTCCCCGATTCAGAATGAACAACCAGCAGAGTCTTTAGCACATCCTACTGAGTGTAACCGATAGGACGGCTTAGAAAAGCGGAGCATATTGTAAAAGGCGAGTTTATCCGTCGATACAGGGTCACGCGCTCCCATTTTCAATCTTCCATGGCCACAAGACTTGCGCGCGCGCTTAGCATAGCAGGATCCCTCCATTTTCCACATACTATACTGCCATCACAATTGACTGACACGGTGAGAGTATAAAGAGGGACACGAAACTCTGACGTGGTTCAATGCCATGCATTTACTCCGAAACTTGAGCTAAAAACCACTCTATCAAAGAAAAATATCTTATGAAGTGATGCCTAAGATTTTCATATTCAAGGATACACCTCATCCAGTCAATTACGTCAGCAGTTTGATATGCAGCAACTTCCAGCACACAGCACATTCAATGTCCGTTAGTGATTTTGTTTTCAAAATTTGCAGTTTCTTTTATGTTGGTATCACCGTTGTCTTTGGGGTCTCGAGGCTCGACACATGCAGGTGAAAGTGAAAATGCTGCTACAAGTAGAGTCTCAAAAGTTAATTGGAGACAGACGCTACGCTATGTAAGCGCACAATATCCCAACGCTGAAATCGAAAGCCGTACTACACAGAGTATATAAGTTTAGCGATACCTATATATATATATATATATATATATATATATATATATATATATATATATATATATATATATATATATATATATATATATATATATATATATATATATATATATATACAAGGGATGCTGGAGAATTGATTTTACAATGTCATCTCTACAACGTTGTTTCGTGAGTCGCGAAACTCACTCATCAGGAGACTAGACTGGAGTGAATCTACATGGGCTAAACATCGCTGGTTACACAGGTGGTGGAATTTTGGTTGAGATTGACAGTTGTTGCATAACAATATATTGCTGCTGCTATGAATATTCATGTATACGGAGAGGACTGATTTACTTCGATGGATATACCGGGAGTTACTAGTTATTGCATAACAATGTCTTGCTTCTGTGACGGCATGATGACACAAGTTCATTTCTTTTATTGAGTGTGGAACATTCTGGATGGCGGATGATAATAAATTTTTCTGTTAAACAAAGGTTGCCCGCTTGTTAGTACTGTCATATGGCTTGGCTTTGGCTAGGACCTTCCATGAGATAGTGTGCGTGATATTGTTGTTCTTTAGCGTCTAAATGTGTTTACTGAGTTCGGTGGAGTTTCTGGAGCGTTCATGTCGGAATGATGTGATGTGGTTTCTGTATCTTGTCTTGAAGTTGTTCTCTGTAAGCCCAACGTACGTTTTTGCAGTTTCTTTTATATTGGTATCACCGTTGTCTTTGGGGTCTCGAGGCTCAACACATGCAGGTGAAAGTGAAAATGCTGCTGCAAGTAGAGTCTCAAAAGTTAATTGGAGACAGACGCTACGTTATGTAAGCGCACAATATCCCAACGCTGAAACCGAAAGCCGTACTACACAGAGTATAAGTTTAGCGATACCTATATATATATATATATATATATATATATTATATATATATATATATATATATATATATATATATATATATATATATATATATATATATATATAGGGATGCTGGAGAATTGATTTTACAATGTCATCTCTACAACGTTGTTTCGTGAGTCGCGAAACTCACTCATCAGGAGACTAGACTGGAGTGAATCTACATGGGCTAAACATCGCTGGTTACACAGGTGGTGGAATTTTGGTTGAGATTGACAGTTGTTGCATAACAATATATTGCTGCTGCTATGAATATTCATGTTTACGGAGAGGACTGATTTACTTCGATGGATATACCGGAGTTACTAGTTATTGCATAACAATGTCTTGCTTCTGTGACGGCATGATGACACAAGTTCATTTCTTTTATTGAGTGTGGAACATTCTGGATGGCGGATGATAATAAATTTTTCTGTTAAACAAAGGTTGCACCGCTTGTTAGTACTTGGCTTGGCTTTGGCTAGGACCTTCCATGAGATAGTGTGCGTGATATTGTTGTTCTTTAGCGTCCAAATGTGTTTACTGAGTTCGGTGGAGTTTCTGGAGCGTTCATGTCGGAATGATGTGATGTGGTTTCTGTATCTTGTCTTGAAGTTGTTCTCTGTAAGCCCAACGTACGTTTCGGAGGTGTTGTTGTCTGACCGTGTGACTGTGGCTTGGTAGACGATGGAGGCTTGAAGGCAGTTACCGTCGAGTGGGCATGTGTCTTTTTGCCGGCAGTTGCATGTCTTGCTGTTATTGGTCTCAGTGGTATTGTTGTTGCTTTGAGGCCTCAAAATGCGTTTGTTGTGGCTGTCGATAATCTGCTTCGTGTTGTTCATGGTGCTGTAGCTGATCTTTATGGTGTTTCTGTTGAATATTTTTCTGAGCTTGTGATTTACCGGAAAACATTTGTCTACTAAGGAAAGGAATCTCTGTCCGATGTTGGTGCTTACATTTTTGCTAAATGGTGGGTTGTACCAGATGATGTTGTTTCTTTGCCTGTTTCTTCTTTTGTTTGTGGTTGTCGGTTCGTATCGTAGAGTGTATTGGTATCCACTCTCGTCAAGTGCTTTTTGATATGGTGGGGTAGATTGGTCGAAGGAGGCTTGGTCGGATGATAGGTTGGAGAGGCGTTTGTTGATTCCGGCTGGTATATTCCTTATAGTGCTAATAGGATGGTTGCTTTCACGGTGAACGTACTGGAGTGTGGTATTAGGCTTCGTGTAGGGTTGATATGTATTTGCGGCTAAGTTGAATGTGACATCGAGGAAGTTGATAACTTGTTTGTTAGCTTCGATTGTGATTTTCAGCCCGTTGTTTTTGAAGATGCGGCAGATTTCTTTTTTGATGTTTTCTGTTTTTCTCGGGTTGGCGTCTGAAATGGCTAGTCCGTCGTCTCTGTAAAGTCCTATGTTGTTGCCGAATTTAGTATGTAGCTGGGAAAGAAGCAAGCTGCCTACCAATTCGCATGTTTCTGCACCGTCAAAACTGCCCATAGTTACGTCAAATGCTGTAGTGTTTTTCTTCTGCCATGATTGTTGTTTATGTATCAGGAGGGCGTTTTTGGCGTGGATGATGATGTTTCGTTCATCGGTGGTGATCTTGTCGTAGGTAGAGGCGAAGTCAAGTGCTTTGTTGAGGAGGTCTTTGCTGATGGATGGGTAGAATTCCTCGATGTCGAAGCAGATAAAGTTGTATTTTGCCTTGTTTTTGATAAGCTTGAACCATTCAACTACAGCTGAGGTGTTTTTCCATTGGTTTATTTTGGTTGCTGCAGTGATTTTCATGTTTATTCGGTCGAGGATCTCTTTGCTGATTTTGCCTATTTCGGATTTGGTGGGGTTGATCAATCTGCAGGTCGGTTTGTTTGCAAAGTTCGGTTTGTGGTCTTTTAGCGTAATAAATGCGTCTTTGTTGGCTGTAACGTCTATCCTGTCGTCGATATCTAGTTTCGATGCGATGCGCTTGTTCTCTATATGGATGGCTTCGGTAGTGGCGTGGTGGGCTTTTTTGTAGGATTTGGTTATGTTTTGTTCTAACAGATCGTTGTACGTTGAGGGATCTATCTTGTAGAAGTTCGTGGTTTTGTCGGCGGCGATCAGTAGTTTGCTTTCGTTCTTGATACGTTGGGCATCGTCTTTAAGCTTGTTTAGAAAGGGGTTCCTTACTTGTTTGAATTTCGTCGTCTGTATTATATTCAGCATGCCGTCTTCAAATTCTTTTAGCTCGTCGATCGGGGTGGGTTCTTTGTGGACTTGAAACCGTACGTCTGTTTGCAAGATGAAGTTGAAATGGGATGGAGGAAAAGTGTGCTATCCATCGTATTCTGCGTAGAAACTGTTCAGTCTTTTCGATGAGGCGGTGTAGATAATCTTTCCTTGATGGGAGAGGAATGTTCTTGGTGGAGTAGCCGATGGTGAATTTCTCCATGTCGGGTAATCGTAGAGTGCTCGACAAGTATTTAAACTGGAGCGTAGTATACGAAGTATGCGGTTCGACTTGTCCGATACAAAGTGCTCAATACAAAAGTAGAGCGAGATATACAAGGGATGCTGGAGAATTGATTTTACAATGTCATCTCTACAACGTTGTTTCGTGAGTCGCGAAACTCACTCATCAGGAGACTAGACTGGAGTGAATCTACATGGGCTAAACATCGCTGGTTACACAGGTGGTGGAATTTTGGTTGAGATTGACAGTTGTTGCATAACATATATTGCTGCTGCTATGAATATTCATGTATACGGAGAGGACTGATTTACTTCGATGGATATACCGGGAGTTACTAGTTATTGCATAACAATGTCTTGCTTCTGTGACGGCATGATGACACAAGTTCATTTCTTTTATTGAGTGTGGAACATTCTGGATGGCGGATGATAATAAATTTTTCTGTTAAACAAAGGTTGCACCGCTTGTTAGTACTGTCATATGGCTTGGCTTTGGCTAGGACCTTCCATGAGATAGTGTGCGTGATATTGTTGTTCTTTAGCGTCCAAATGTGTTTACTGAGTTCGGTGGAGTTTCTGGAGCGTTCATGTCGGAATGATGTGATGTGGTTTCTGTATCTTGTCTTGAAGTTGTTCTCTGTAAGCCCAACGTACGTTTCGGAGGTGTTGTTGTCTGACCGTGTGACTGTGGCTTGGTAGACGATGGAGGCTTGAAGGTCATCATGCCGTCACAGAAGCAAGACATTGTTATGCAATAACTAGTAACTCCCGGTATATCCATCGAAGTAAATCAGTCCTCTCCGTATACATGAATATTCATAGCAGCAGCAATATATTGTTATGCAACAACTGTCAATCTCAACCAAAATTCCACCACCTGTGTAACCAGCGATGTTTAGCCCATGTAGATTCACTCCAGTCTAGTCTCCTGATGAGTGAGTTTCGCGACTCACGAAACAACGTTGTAGAGATGACATTGTAAAATCAATTCTCCAGCATCCCTTGTATATCTTGCTCTACTTTTGTATTGAGCACTTTGTATCGGACAAGTCAAACCGCATACTTCGTATATATATATATATATATATATATATATATATATATTATATATATATATATATATATATATATATATATATAAAACTGTCAGCGATAGATCGGATGACAGTTGTCATCTTGTAAGAGAAAGACACCATTGGACATGATGCGAACCTGCACGCAGATATATAATTATGCAACTTATTTTACCACTATTGGCCACGTGATATTCTATTGTCATTCGTTTAATCCAGTAAAAACCAACGCCCTCCTTTTCTTTTCATGCAAATTAACAAACCACCACTTTGTAAATCAGTTAACATAACACTTTTATCAATATTATTTATGTAGTAATTCATTGGTATACAAATAGTGTAATTTCACTAATTCAATTACAAATAGATGTATTGCGGTTTAGTAATCCGTATATGATTGCGACAAGAATTACAACATGCTTGCTTAGTATAGGGTGACCGGACGATTTTTAAAACTGAAATTTTTTGCCAAAATTTTGATGGCACCTGTTGAAAGTGTTGATACAAAGTCCAAATCTGAAAAAATAATTTGGCTAATTAGGATAATCACAATTTGGCAGCCTCTGGAAAATCAAAGTTTCCAAATTCTTTCCCTGACAATATTGTAACTAGGAATTATGAGACAGTGTGACCAAAATCGGATCAAATATTGTTAAAATGGCTCAAAGATGGCTAACTGTACAATAATGAGTCAGGTGAAAGGTGCATTGATAGTTTCCCAATTATTTCCGTGAGAATATTGCATTGGTTGATAAGTCCAGTGAAAGAAAATGGATACAAGCCATTGTTTGTGGTCAGAGACAGGTGCGCACGGGTGAAAAAGCACGTTGTTCAAGTACGGCACTATTGCGAACTTTTCTTCCTGCTTTGGGAAAACCGTGGGCGCTAAGTTGCGCTGCATAGCTGAGCCTTTTTAGAGCACAAAACAAGTAGAAAAATAACTAAGGTACAATTTGCCCGTATGGCCATTCCTTCCCTTCTTGGAAAATGATGCCAAAAGACATAGTCGTTTCAAAGTAAAACTTTCGTCAGCAGCAGGTTCTCGGATGAAAAACACCTTTTTAGGAAATGTTTGCACTCATCTTGACTTCCTAGTCTTCACAACATTCAATGTGAAATGCAACGGTTTCCGTGCACGCGATCTCGCATAACGACCGTTCGCGTGCGAGTAGACAACTTTCAAAATGGCGTCCCCTCTAACATTTGTTGACAAAATGTGTTCATAAGGGACTGGACATAAATTACAGGGGGGGGGGCGATTTTTTTCGAAACACCGCTGCATCAAAAATAGTGACCCTTCAAAAGTTCAAGCACAAAAATTAGTGATCCTTCCCCTTATCCGTGCATGAAAATAAGTGACCCTCCCCTGTTACTCAATACCCCTCCCAACAAACCCGCAATGTGTTCAAGACCTCCTTCTGACTTGCTATACTTTTGAAGTCCTCTCCCAAAAGGAAGGCAAAATGTGGCCGATATAACGCTTTGTCCAAAAAATATCAAATCATATGTGTGTGATAATTCATGTAAATGTACTTTGCTTGAAGTGGCAGGTAAAAAGTGCATGCGTGTACAAAAAATGTAATTTTTAGATTTCATCGATAATGGTGATTCACTATACATGGTAGTCGACAATAAGAAAACTATGAACGTGTATTTTCCAATATGAAACTAGCAATATCTGTTCATCCATAGATGTTTAATAACTGATATAAATATACTTGATTTGCATGGGTTGTTTACAGGTGCTCATGTGAACAAGATATTTGATTTTGGAATTTCGCTCAAAATGTTGATCAACTATACATGGGAGTCCATGACAAAACTGTAAAAATTTTTTTCACAATTACAAATATGCTCTATTTGTGCATATATGGACCCTGAATAATTGATATAATTGTACTTGATTAGAAGAGGGTGGTAACACGTGCATCTTTGTACAAGAAATTTGTTTTTGAAATTTTGCATAAAATGTTGATCCATTATGCATTGTTGACTATGACGAAAGTATAATTTTTTAAAAAAACAAAACTTGGCAAATCTGTGTATTTATGTATGCTTGATCATTGATATTTATGTTCTTGATTAGACTAGAGTAGTTACAAGTCAATGGTTGTGCAAGAAATTTGATTTTGGAATTTCACCGTAATGTTGATTCATTATTCATGGCAGTCTATGATGTAACCCTATGAATAATTTTTATCAAATATAAAAACAGGAAAATCTGTGCATTTATTTACACTCGATTATTGGTATTAATGTTAATGATTAGACTAGAGTGGTTTCAAGTCAATGGTTGTGCAAGAAATTTGATTTTGGAATTTCACAGAAATGTTTATTCGCTATGCATGGCAGCCTATGATGAAACTATGAATATTTTTTTCCAATACAAAACTAGGTAAATCTGTGTATTTATATACACCTAATTGTTAGTATTAATGTTCATGATTAGACTAGAGTGGTTTCAACTCAATGGTTGTGCAAGAAATTTTTTTTTGGAATTTCACTGAAATATCGATTCGCTATGCATGGCAACCTATGATGAAACTATGAATATTTTTTTCCAATACAAAACTAGGTAAATCTGTGTATTTATGTACACCTAATTATTAGTATTAATATTAATGATTAGACTAGAGTGGTTTCAAGTCCATGGTTGTGCAAGAAATTTGATTTTGGAATTTCACCGAAATGTTGTTTCACTATACATTGTAGGCTATGAGGAAACTACAAACACTTGATAGGTTATCTGATCTTAAATTGTTATTCAAAAGTTTTTCGACCTGAAGCTTCCAGTTGTTATTGATGACATTTTGCACTATTCTGAATAGTTTGTATTCTGTCAATGTCCTCAAAAAATATAAAAATGTACATACAGCTTCATGAACATTTGACACCGACCTATACCCAATGTATTGTCAATGGGAGAATGATATCAAATAAGTGATCTCCCAAATTGTTATTGGAAGCGTCGTCATAGGGGACAGTTTATATGCACAATAGAGGAGTTGGATAAGTAGAAATCATGACAACTTAAATCAATGTGGCTTCTTGGATCATCAATATATTGTTTATTATACCCTTAAACTTGCGCCCGAAGGGCGCGCCGAAATGGAAATGGCAGGAATTGAAAGTGCCAGGAGGAATTTTTCCTTTTTTCAGTATTCCATATTCTTCAATACGTGCACATGAAATTTCAGGTTTGATGCATGAAAAAAGGTGACCCTCCCCCATAGGCTTGCACAAAATTTTATGACCCTTCAAAAATGCTTGCGCGAAAAATGGCGACCCCCTGTAATGTGTGTCCAGTCCCTAAACTTCAAGATTTTCACATTATTACCTTGTTCACAGACATAAATGTGCACAACTGTTGCATACTTTAGGTGAATTTGTACAATTTATCACTACCTGGGTCCCCCTTTAAGCCTTCGATTTCGAGCATTCAATCTCAGAAAACTCGTGTAAGCCCCATTGTAGGGAATAGGAGGGCCTCTCGTCACCCTACTTAGTAGAGAGACACAAAACAATTTTGTATATATATGAGATCCCATTGCGTGTGCATTCGTTATAGACTTTCGAAACTCAAACTTCCAGTTGTACAACATAATACACCAAATTGTACAACATAATACACCAAAAATTGTGATTCGCTTGCTTCAATGTCTGCAGTAAGATTACGTACCAGTGTACATATTTCATCACTTCTCACTAATAATAATACACCAAATTGTACAACATAATACACCAAAAATTGTGATTCGCTTGCTTCAATGTCTGCAGTAAGATTACGTACCAGTGTACATATTTCATCACTTCTCACTACCTTATTAGTCATACGGTGATTTCTGTCGTGACCCTGGGAATCCCCCACACAGTGACGCCCCAATTGATGTATAGTATTTCTTGGTACAAACGACATGCTCATTGAATTTCAAATAATCTCCCTACGCTCCAAGACAGGGTTTCGTAAAAAAATCACGGGTTTAAAATCTTCGGACAAGTTTTGTTCTATGGAGAGTATCAAACTAGGAAAATATAAATTAGGAAACCTACCGCCCAAGGTCGCTCTCAAATTCGCTTTCCGACATGAGAGAAGTACATCATGTGCATCCTTCACAAGAGCTTCGACCCAAATGAAATGGAGAACTGTTCACGTGTACAGATAATTAGTATAGCACGTGTGAATCTTCTAATGGACCAATCAGATCAAAGCATTGCTTATAATGCAGATGTTTTCTTCTCAAGCCAACACTGATTAGTATCGATCGTCTGTCACCACATTGTCATTTACTGGGATTAATCAGGAAGATCAATTTGATACTACAATTGATTATAATCGAGGTAAAACTCGGAAATACAACTCAACTCGTGGTATTTCCTATACCACAGTCCCTCCTTTCGGGGAACACTGTGTCCATATTAAAAGTTTGTGTACACGTTCCTTGACCGGCAATGTTATCGAATCGGCTTGTAAAGCATGGCGTAATTTACATACGCGCCACCCTAAAGAGTTATTATATCTTATGTGTATAGATTCCTCAGATTTGCTCATATGCTGATAATGTCAAATAAACTCAATTATGACCAGTTTACGTCTTTTAAATTCAAGCATAGAGACACAGAAATGGAGATAGTACAGGAGTCATACAGGGCATCTTATTTCCCTATTTTTAGTCCCTAGTGTAGATACTGACGTAAACAGCCTTTATGAACCGAAGAAAACGCATGAATTCCAATAAAGTTTGCTTTATTCTTATCTCTCGAATCAACTCTGATACTTTCCGCTACCATATTGACTGAAACGCGTTCACTTTATGATCAGAAGTTGTCTTCCCTTGTTGTAGTCTGGTTTCCTGTCCTGTCCTACCACTAGGCCGCTGTGCTAATGAAAAGGGTCAGGTATGCGCCATTCTATCCACGGCTGTGATTGGACAACACTATTTAACATGTTGATTAGCTAACAAAGCTTCATGGGTGTATGTAGTCTGCTTCTGTGTCTGCTGCATTGTCAGTATGTTGTTAGAAAAACCCCTCGATTTTGTCACTTTGGAATACGCACTTTCAGAAGTCAATCATGCACCGACGCAGTTCACCTTATATGTTCTACAAACCGAAACAGATTAATTGTTTGAAGGGTTGTGTTTGTGGTGACGGCCCTGCCTTGTTGCTGACTTACTGTCAAGGACGTTCCAGACTGACATTTTGCCCAAAATCTAGCCGTAGAAAGGGGCAGGGAACCAGCCTATCCTTGTTGCGGTCTCAGATGAGCTTGTACAAGCCTCGTTGTGGACACAGACGTTTTTGTACAACCCTCTTTGTGGTCTCAGACGAGCTTGCGCAAGCCTCTTTATATAGTCTCTGACAAGCTTGGACAAGCCTCATGGTGGCATATTATGTCCAAAGTCTGAGGGTATATAAATATCAAACTAAGTAAATTGAAGGAATGAACTTCATCAGACTGTCACTTGCTAATGAGGGCATTGCAAATTAAAAGTTTCGAGTCGGCAAGAGGGGTTGTTGAAAACTTGCACGTGCGGAACGGGCTAATCAAAAATTGTGAATGCCCACAGCAGTTCTGCGGCCGCCCCTCCGCCGGCCACGGCCCTAAGCATGGCAAGATGACAAACAAATAGTCGAGATGTGAAGCCTAGTTGCTGATGAACAAATATCGTGAAAACATTTTCTTCAGCGACGACTTGCATAAATGCACACTTTGAAATATTCGAGCCCTAAACTAGTAACACAAGATCAGTAATACCGACTCAAAGTCAATTGCATGGTTCTCTCAATGACTGCAGAACATTCCGTAAGAGCCATCAACACTTTACTTCAACAATACCCGTATACGTTGAAATGGCGCATCTTCACCTATAATTGGTGCTAAGCTAGTCTAAAACACGGTCCTTTTGTGGAGGGACCGTGTCTAAAAATATGAAGTGTGCGATACTCAGTGCATGAGCTCCTTGAAATGTAACGGTCATAGGAAACGATCGCCGTCACGGATGCGATAACTCTTGTTCGCCATTTAGGACCGCACATCATTGTGAAACAACTTTTCAAAAATCTCATTTTTAGTTTTGTCCAAAAAACTGACTCATCCACTGCAACGATGAAAACAGGCCATTTGAGACTGAACATCTGCCAAGCATTGGTTTCAAGTAATACGTTATTCTGGTCAAAAGTTATGTAACTGTCACGCGATCAGAAATCTACATTCCTAAGCTGTGCAATTTCGCACTCGAGGCGACTTCTTTTGGTGTTAAGCGACGTTAAATACTTTATAAATCTATCAAAAACGCTGTAAGCCATGTCCATTCTGTTCAAAAGATTTTTTGTTTTAGAATATGTTCGTAGACGATGTTCCTACATACCCTATTATCTTGTTAGAATTTTCCGAAATATTTTGGCAAATGTGCAGCGTCTCGGAAAGTTTTATCGAATTGGGTGGCTGAATCTTACCGTTATAATTGAATAATACAAATAACCTTCAAGGCACGCTGCACACGAGCAGAAATATTAACGAGATTTCCTTCTGTGCCTCTGTGTGGAAGATGCAATACCATGCTGTTATCGTACACATCTTCCTTTGGCGTCTTATTCAGAGTAAAAGTTGATCGATCAAAGGAAGACAATTTGCAAAACATGATACTTGGAGTTTGGAGGCAATGAACTGCAGCGAGTATCATTTTGCAGACCTATACTAATTCAGAGACCTTATTATACGTAAATAGAGACCCAGTGGTCCTCACTTGCGCAAGTGAATTCGCCCTGTTTGTCTTATACCGAGGGGATTAATCCTTCAAGTCACTTTAATTTGAAAACCTTGAAGGTGATTCAATCTAATTCCAAATTATGGCAAGGTTTTTCCCCCTGATTCTTAGTCCATATGTAATCAAGCTGATACTCTCTGTTTCTGTCCTGCTTCCAATCACGTCTGCATTGTGACTGTATATCAGTGAGGTCATGATTGTCGACAATCTACTGCATATAAGAAGAAACTGAAACTGAAAATCCCATGTGAATGGTTTGATTCCTAGCCTAAACCCTCTACACTTCATGACTTATGTATTTTGATTCAAATGAAATCTTGGTTGATTTAATATATCTAAAGCGAGTCAGAATCAAAAGAGACTTCTTCTATATGTATACCGACACACAGACTCCACACCGGTGCTCTATTGAAGCAATTGCTTGCGTCGTTTTCTCCATTTTCAAATTAATTAGCGTGCAAGGGAACACATTGGACATAAACAAGGAAAGACTTCTCGACGTTTGTTGTTGGAAAAGCTATTGTAACCATGAAAATACAAGCATTTGATCAGTTGCCTTATTTTTTGTTTTGTTTGTTTGTTTGTTTATGTGAGTTTACTCACTCATGTGATTTGAGTTTGTGCACACTGTTAGTGCTTATCTGACAGACTTCTCCTTCGAATGTAGACACTGCATGGACAATTATCACCGATAAAACGAAGTAGAGTCGTCGTTCCTAATTCTCATAAAATCTCACAAAATACTGCTATTCATCACCTAATTTTCTGTACCGATTGTTTGATCGATGATAGAGATTTACACAAAAGTTTTTCCTTCATTATCTAATCACTTCTGACAATTTTGTAAAACTGATACACATTTAGTAGCTTTATGTCAACAGCTAATTGCCATTTCGTTTCATTAAAGCTTTACAAAACTCTCTGAGCCTGCTGCGGATTTTTTTTATTATTATGAATTCAGTAGGAGGCAACACGTTAACATATTTCTAATTACCTTATCTGGGTAACGGAATGCCATCTATTACTATGCGTTTTTTCGAAGCGTAACAGACCATTCTTTATAGTTGACGTCGGTCTGTTCAAAAGAGAATATATAATCTTTTCAATTAATTCAATACCGCCGCGTGAAGTTCTCTCACACTTACAAAAGCTGCCGCCGCCATCACTATGACAAATGTGTCATTGATAATTTTTGTGATAAAATCTACTTTATTGAAATTAGGTGTTTAACACTGGTTTTAATGAGCCCTGTACAATATTTTAGGCTTTCAAGAACTAATAAATAAATACCATTCACTTGTGTGTCACTAAGGTCAATTTATTCAACGTTTTTAATGCAACGCCGAGCAATTTTAACGGGTACTTAAAAACATAGACTCAAAGCTCTTTGAGTCGAAGCAGAGAACTAGAATCATTATAAAACATTTGACAAATCTAAGCCGACTTGTATGTAGCGTTTGTGTCGCATTGTTTAGTGTATTGATTATATTCATACAGAAAGACATGTACTATCCGCCGTGCCGATTATTATCACTCAATTTATCTCCCGCTTTAATGACTGCTTCAGTCTGTAAAACGCAGATAATTTGAATTTTTCAAAGCAAGAATGGATACACTGGAAGACAGTGTGTTGTAAATTTAGGGCACTGAGACAAAATTTACTGTGTCGTTTTGAACAAGTAGGAATGAGCATTATTTGTACCCGCTGTGCACATCCAAGAGAAGATTCCTTGCCTTCTTTTAAGCAAAAAAGAAATCTCTATCCTAAAGTTTAGTGAGAACAAATTTTGACACTATGACCCCCTTCGAGTTTTGCGTTGAATGATTCCCTTCCGACAGACAAATTGTTTTTGTCATCTTCTTCATGGCCCTGCGTTGATGTTTGAATACAATTCAAGTAGACATACCTTCAGGGATAGAAGCTTTCGATAGAAAATTGCACAATCAACCGACGATACGGTTTCTGTAAACCAATTATGATTTACTCGGAGCAATGGCATACTATCTTTATGTTACCTTCTGTCAGTACACACTTGGATCCGAGTCGATGCCCTTCTACGTCAAAATGAGTCGCGAGGAAAACCTTCAGTGTGCCTGACCAAGCTCGTCTAGATTGTTCTAAGTGGTTCTTGTGAACAAACTCGGTAAATTTCCAGCTTGCGTTCTATTTCTATCATCACCGAAAGTCACAATCGATAACAAAATCACCAATGGTAATTATTTATAAGTGATTATTAATAAGTTATCACAATTAATATATAGGCCAACTGGGTACATAGAGTTTATAAGTGTTACAGTAGTGTTTATGCTGGCTCCACATTTCAGAAATGTTAATTCAATATTCATAGCACGAAGATCAGATAGATATGTTCATTTCGGTCATCGAGTAACAAAGACTGACACCCATATATATATATATATATATATATATATATATATATATATATATATATATATATATATATATATATATATATATATATATATATATATTATATGTAGAATTATGATTTACTCGGAGCAATGGCATAGTGTTTATGCCGGCTCCACATTTCAGAAATGTTAATTAAATATTCAGCACGAAGATCAGATAGATATGTTCACTTCGGTCATCGAGTAACAAAGACAGACACGCATATATAAATATATATATATATATATATATATATATATATATATATATATATATATATATATATATATATGTGTGTGTGTGTGTGTGTAGGTGTGTGTAGGTGTGTGTGTGTGTATATTACATATATTTTACATATAGAACATTCAACACTCTTGAATGTTCTATATGTAAAAAAAGACTAAGAATGACTGCTCGGCAGCAATCTAAACTTGCGTCTTGAAAATTGACATATTATATGTAGGTCAATGCATAATGTCATTTGCCAAGTTTAAAAGCAGTCAGTCAAACAATGGCTGTGTAATGGCGATAGATATGAAATGTTTCATGACAAAATGACCGCATGATAAGTTCACATGACGAAAGTCGAACTGCAGTTTGTTTATTAGTCAAAGCAGCCATACGTCAGAGGGATAAAAAGTAGGTGGATTAGAATTCAATTTTACTCCATAAAAAGTAACAATTGTGAACAGTTTCCTGTTCGTTGAGTTAGTCCACTTTCGATAATACCATTCCTAGGTATAACACACCATAGGCAGTAAAGTACATGGCATACAACGGGAAAGTACATAATGATTTAGCTATCTCATCAGCGAGATTGACTCTTCGAACTGAGACTGAAATCCAAACATGTTTCATCCATTTGCGGAGACGATAATGGCCACACTGTAAGGTGAAAATGCCAGTCACTCTCTGAGAAGTCACGCTCCCCCGTTAAAAAATCCTCAAAAATGGATAAGCTCTTTAACATCAAACACATCTTTTCTCGGGGCATTGCTGCCTGTGCATTTACTTCACGTTAGGTTGTCAGTCTAAATTACCTTAAATGCAGACATGATCTGCTCTGAACATGGTTTTTTAATCTTTTAGGCGTTCTCGCGAGAATTAACTCACACACCTAGAACTCGGTTATGACTGTTGTGAGAACACTGCAATCTGTCTTACTGTATATTTTAGACCTGAGCCATGGTTTTGAGGATGTCTTTCATTGGGTGTTCGTTGCATGCAGTTTCAAAATGAATCTGACGGCCCTTTTTCTGGATATTCTGTCACTCATCTATTCTTGTCGTTTTTTGTGTATCGTACAAATCATAGCTTGCTTTTTCTCTGCTTGTATAAGCTTCTTTCTCTAAGTGTCTGTTATTTGCCTGTTTGCATTATATATGATATATGTGTATAACGTCTTTTTGTTAGATAACATTTGGTCAGTCTCCTTGTCTGTGTTCTTCTGTGTCTGATATCTGCCTACAGAACTGCCTCTATATTCCTTTGACAGAAATAATTATCATGATATAACAAGGGATCTGATATAGTTACGTTTCTTTATGTCGATAGAAAAGTACACGTGATTTTTACACATAAATATTCTAAGAAAACCAATAAAACCGTGTTGTTTGACAAAGGAGCATATATCATGCAGGAGCGAATATTATGAGTGAATAGTTCATTGGAGATGCTACTTCCAACGAAAGGAATAAAATACCCGATATATGTTTATTGTCGTCTGCCCTCAAACCCTTTAACTGAGAACAATTAGCAGGACTCTTTTAACGAGAACGCGGGACAATTCACTACGCCTAGATTGAATCTGATAAAAGTTACGCTCTAAAGACTAAGCCAAGCCTAAACCTTCATAATATTTGCAAGACGAGATAATCTCCGCTGAAAGAAGAATAAATGACCTTCACTGAGCTGTAAAATTGTTAAAAGTTCTGTGACCTGTATTTATCGGATTAAAGCTACTTCATCTTCCCATCAAAGTTGGCAATCAGCGACATTTGACTTATTTGTGAGACTTTAATGCTGTTATGTGGCATTCAAATTTTACCCAAAACGTCAAAACGTCTGATTTAATTGTATACAGAGAAAACTTTGAAATACCATCTCAACGCACACAAATATAAAATCCTTTACTGGGAAATATTATTCATCAAATTGACGCTTGTTTCCTGTAATTTCTATATTGCTTGTATTTCACCAGTAAATGAAAGTGAAAGAAGCAGTATGCTTTGCATCGAATGACATACTATTGTCGTTTAGTGAAGTATGTTTGCTGGAGTATGCTTGGCGTGAACCTATCAAACATTCCTGTTGTGTTCCCCGACGGCGTAGCAAACAATACTCAAGTCATATTATCCTATATCTATAGTTAAATGCATGGACACCGGGCACAACACGCCCCAATATTATTAGCAAACATGAGCTCGAGGGATATTTACTCAAAATAAAAATGATTCGGTATGATTCTTGTAAACACAAAAGCTTGAAACTACTTCACATTAAGAGCAAAATGACCGAAATAATTAGAGACTGACGGCTTAACTACGGGCAAATACGGAGTTCACAGACCAATTAAAGAACGATACAATTGTAAATTTGCACCTTTTGCAGTTTGTAATAATGTTCTTTGCTAATTAATAGGAAGTCCTTTAAGTCACTCTTAGGATAAGTCACCTTTACCAAATACTCATCGCATGAATCCTTCTGTGAAACAGGGAAAGGTAAACACATAAGTAAGATGGAAAAATCACCAATGAATCGACAGATGCAGAAAGGCAGCGACCGATGGAAGGACAGTTCACATCATTTTTCGCGCCAAATGACTACGTGCATCATTAAAACAAGAATAAAAGGATTTCTGGATATTCATATTTGCTGCCAAGCTGTCGATGTCATATCAGAGGTGTATAAATACGTGTCGTTGTAATTAGGAGCCGCGATTAAATAGTTGTCAATTTTATGCGTCTTCTAGACCTAATACCCCTTTCTTTGATGAAGTGTACGATAATGCACTGGAACACATCACATGCGTGTTCTATCGCCACATCGTTCGGCTATGTCGTCTCAATCTTTAAAAAGTACTTTGAAAAATCAGCTTGTTTTATAGTCGCGTTAGGCCTACAGTCAACATACAGGAAAAGTTAAAATCTGAGTCAGGCATTAACGGGCCAATAGCAGTAACTGTTGATGATTTTTTTCACAGTTTGTTTTGTATGTCAACTGCAAATTCTTCTTATACACCCCAAAAGCATATTTAAACATGAACTATTTAGCTCGTCAAGGAAGTGTCTATACGTATAAACTGTACCGTAATTACTTACATTAGTATTGCTGTCCGGACCAAAATTCACTTGTCAACAATAACAACTCAGTATAAAAATGTAGAGGCTGAGTTAACAAGCGAAAAACTGTGTATCTCAACATGCTTTTCGTAGTAGAACAAGAAACTGTAGTTAGCATTAGAGAAAAAATAGTGGAAAATTATCATTAAAATCAGAGCTACTGGGCTTTTAATTAATCAGGGCATTGATTTACTGAAATGTTGAACTTCAAGGTTTGCAGAGAAAGAATCATCTATATTGTACAAATGGAAAGGGACTTCAAGCTAGAAGAAGGCGAGATGTTTAACAAGCTTGAATCTTGAATAACTTTTGACTGTAGGGTTCAGTAGCTTTTGTGAGCGGTCCTAATTTGCTGAGGTGTGTCAATTTTCATAGAATGCTCTAATTTAACATCAAGAGGTCCGCGTACCTATTATGACGGTCTTTCAAAGGAACGAGCGTTCTTGCTACAGAGTTATCGTCGATAAAGAGACATGACCCATTTTGGTAATTTTATAGGAAGATCTTATGTCAGGGCATTACTCTACTTTGACGATAAATTGCTGGTTTAAATTCCGTTTAAAGCGAAAACGCCGCTCTCACGTTTCGTGCTGTGTAAACACACGGCAGGAACTGAAGAAACATAATCATCCCATGACATGAGACTTAAGATTTCTTTTCATTTCATTTCTTTTCAGGCCAATTGCAATATTTTTGAAATTAAATGCAACCTTGATGTGAAAACAGAGATGCAGATTATAAGTTACAGAGCCCGTGTACTCTTGATTAAAACACTTCTCAGTTATTAGGTACACGTATAGGCTAGTAGACGCTGTATCTGCATTGTGTAAAGAATTGTAAAAGATACTCGTACATGGCTACCAGTAACAGCCATCATCGCCTAACTGTCTGAATTAGTCATTGTAACTAAAGTGAGAAACACCAAAGAGTCGGAAGAGAGTCGCGATTCGCCATTTGAATATATAGAACTGTAAGATCTGGTGAAGTAGAATTGTATTTGGCGATAAGTGTTAATTCTGTAAGCTGTAAATACTATATCGGACAAAGAGAGATCCACAGTCAGTCAGCAGTAAATTAGTCATCGTTCTAGATCACCTATAAGAAGGAACCTTACACTCTTGAATTCACAAGGACACTGTACAAGGATACCTTGACTGTTTCTCGAAGGTGATCACTTTTCTTCTCCGCAGAGAGGATTTTCTCGCAATGAAGTGAATTAAATAGCTAAATCTTACCTGTAATCGACGGTTAGCGACTTGGAATCATTCAAGGTGTGTCTGTATGATTGAATCCAGACGTGATAGTGAACATTTGATAGAGGTTAAACATTTCTGTTTCGTTCGCTGCGAGCAGATTACAGTGAATAATAGCCGTCCACAGCGATGGATAGCGTGCTGGCTTCAACGGCGCAGTGTTGGTCGATCCGCGGTGTCAGACTCGTTTAAACTCGCACAGTACCTCTGAAATCTCGCGAGAGTGTGCTTAAACGCGCAAGAGTAAGGTAAGCCTGTGGCGACCTTTTATTCCAACAAACGGAATAACAACTGCTTCGTGGTTTATTGTGTAAAATTATGAAGAGTTTTATCTCTCTTTTCTAATATGAATATAGATGAATATGAGTGAAAACAATTTCTGTGAATTCGCCAAAGAAAGTATCGACTGCCAAACATTTTAAGAAAAAGAAAAGATCACACAGCTAACGTACAAACGGTACACTGTCAGCTTGCATTCGACCCTTAAGTGTCTTCAAATTATCTATCATTAGATCCAAACCTTCTCCATCGCTTCTGAGGAAGTCTCAGTTCCTTTCCCCTCAGCGTGTTTCCTTTGGCTTGACACAAACAAGCTCACACATTGCCATTGCAGCGAGTTTGTTGAAAGGAACAGAGTTAATACCTTGTCGTTTTGTGTGACGAACCTTGGGCAAAGGTGCTTTCAGCCTTTCATGATCGGCCTCCATGCATATTTGAAAACTCTCATTTCATATTTTTCCTCGAGAAAAGTAGATTGAAAATTAATTGAGAGCTATTGACTGAGACCTTACTGCTCGCAGTTTGTGTGTTTTGTATGATCTTCAGAATTTCCCATTAGCTTCGTTTCAACGCCTGAAAATTTTCCCAGATAATTTACATCAAATACGTGTTTCTTCAATCCCTAGTGACAGACCTGTCGTGTGTCTGATAATGAACCGCATTGGTTTTCTATAGTCCAGCTGTATCGAGACCACGGATATTATGTTGCAGATTTTAAATGCGTGCAAGAGACAATACTGCTTACGTCTACTAACCTGACTGTCAAAATCAAAGTTCAACAAACACACAAAGCTTTTTAAGCTGTCAGAGCGCTGTAGTGAACGACAGAACTATTCACATCTGAAGTAATCAACATTCCCTCGCCATGGTTGTCATAGTAACCACCGTAATACACAATCCCTTTTATTGTGATGCGAGCAGGGATGTTTGATACTGTCAAAGACGTGACTGAAAAATGAGTTGCAACAATGATGTTGTGCTGTAGGCCTTTGCCATGGGTAAAATGCCAATTCTAACTAATTCAGGAGGGAATTTGTTCGCGTTTGTTGTAGTTTCTGTCAAATCGACACAGCTCAAAACAAAATACGCTTTCTTTTGTTAAAATCTAACAAGCCCTTGCATATTGACGAGAGCATTTTGCTCTCCTGTCTACAAGCCTTTTCTGTGGATAACATATGGAACATACACCATTGAAGGAAATATCTCGATTTCAATACGCACCACTTTACCAGCTTTGTAAGCTGTGTAAGTATGCTTGCAAAAATCGGAAAGCAACATACGGAAATAACAACAACGCAAACACATGCTCTCTCTCTCTCTCTCTCTCTCTCTCTCTCTCTCTCTCTCTCTCTCTCTCTCTCTCTCTCTCTCTCTCTCTCTCTCTCTCTCTCTCTCGTCCACGTGAACACAAGAACGCCAAAGACATTTAATTTATATATTATAACTTCCTCCGTAACGTCTGTTATAAAATGATTGATAATTTGCCTGATTTGTGTACAATGTGTAAATTGATTAGACCAGACCGCTAAATTATTGAGAGATAATGGTTAATGGATGGCAGTATGCGATAGATAAATAAAGTATATTCGTAAGCACGTTTTCGTAAGTGTATTCGTAAGTATGGTTAATGGACGGCAGTATGGGGTAGATATTCGTGTACATGTTTTCATGAGAGCACTGCTATACTTATGTGATGATACAGAAAGGCGTGACGTAATAATATTGCATATATCGTTCTGTTTTGATCCTGATTTCACGTTCCAGGCGGCAAACAGACATGTTTGTGGTTTGATGGGTCCTCTAGCGTGTTGAAATCACACAGTCAAGCGTAGACTCTCCACAGTCGCTGTGCCTTGTTTTGTTCGCGCCAACAATGGGCCTGCATTCGAAGGCTACGCTGTGCTAGCTGTGAGAACGTGCTGCCAGACACAGCGACTGTCGGTTTTTGCAAGTATATGAATATTCATAAGGGTAGTGTCGTCAAAAGAAACACCTAATTGGGCGGAGAAAATTTTTACTTGTAGCTGGTAGACTTATATACGCAGTATGTTTTTATTTTTCATTTTTAACTCATTTGGCTATGGTACTTGTCATTTTTTTTGATTAACGGATGCGTGGAGTTCTATAAAGTATCCGGATCAGGCAGAAATCCGACCGGTCGCTTGCAAGAACGTCCAGACCCTGGGATTCGCGTCGCGTCTCTGAAGGGCGCGCGCGTGTTCCAACAGCTGGGGAAGAACGCGAATCGCAGGGTCTCTGCCAGACTAAGTCAAGCGTAGCTCTTTTTTTTTTTTACAACTACATGTATTACATGTTTTCTATTATTCTTCTTTACAGATAATACGTGGAAATCGAGTCTGTGCATACGATGATATCTTTCCGTATCTCTGCATGCATGCATCTAGTGTATATACAGTACATACAGCTACCTTTGTACACAAATAGAAGGGCACATTTCGGTTTGGTTTGTCACGTGACAACAAAAATTCAAATATTTTCAAAATTGCGATTACCACTTTTGGCAATCAACTGGTTTCAAGTGTTCATTCTACAGTACCTCTTGATACCGTCTGGTTAACCCCGTTTGGTGCTGAATTCTTTGAATATGATTAAAAAGGGAAAATGGATTCAATTAAGGACTAATTAGAGAGGATTCCGAAATATCAGCAAGATATATTGCAAACCATCGATATCATAGTCTAACAGGTTCGGAACTTTTTGTATTATACAGGCTTTCCAAAGATTAACATCGAGTACAGTCCTCAAACACTCTCCGTGTTACAGTCAGAGGAATGCTAAAGATTTTCAGCCACTCGCAACTGAAGATTGGTTAAATCAATTCTGAAGGACCGTTGTAATTCGCGGTTTCAGTGTCTCGGGTATTAAATAGCTCGCCGGTCTTCTCTCATGTAGAATGGAAGTAAGGTTTTCGAGCTGTGATAAGTGGTAAAGCCGTCAAAGATTTAAGTTGGATGAAATGAATTTGAAGCTGACCGAGCACCTATCAATTCGAAGGTTTAGTCATGTATGTCGAATAATTTGCATATCGTACGTGGTGTTCCACGCATGCGTCCTTTTTACTCGGTACTTTCACTTTTTTGCTTGCGTTTTCTTCATAAGACTGCTGTTGAAGTGTTGTGGAAGTAAATCATAGCTTCATAGTAATACCGGATTATTATAATGTGACAACAGTAGTCCATATATAGCAGAACTGCTGAGATATTTTTTCAGAAAAAAAGGTGGCTGCAGTGTTTTAAGAACAAGTTATTTTTGTCACGTTTTCCTGTGCTGTCCAATCAGTTGCTCATCTTCTAACCCGTGACTGCACAAAATTGAAAGCTGTATTGAGAGCGTATGATAGGACACTGAAACACAATATTGCTAGATTGAAACGAAAAACATACGAAGAGAATTTCGTTGTATGATAAAACATCACCTAGTCACCATTGAACCTTACGGTGAAAGTACTTCCAAGTCTCAAATATGAAATAGCTCATACATGTATTATGAAAGTATTCGAGTTTTCCTCTTCGTTCGTTTGGTAACGAGCGCTGGTGGTCATATGTACCGTATCCAGGCTACCAAAATATAATAGCAGGCAGGCTTGAGTTCAGCTATCAATGGAAATATCCTCTTATCTCAACGGAGTTTATTTCGTTCCTTTCATCAAGTTCTTATGACTTTACAACTCCAATATAGAGGCAATTCTTCATGCCATGGATGTGAATTTAGGGCTTTAATGGAATTGTCATTGATACAGTTTTGACTGTTGCCAAGCATTTTCATCAGTCGACCACTGGCTTTTGAGTAACACAACTTATTTCGAGAACTTCCTTTTTCTGTTTTAACATAAAATGACGCGCTAGGGTTTCGATACGCAGTCTCTTGTATACGATGTATAACAGTATCACCTCAGGTGGCAGCGGAAATACATTCGGGCGATTTCTACGAATTACACTGGATGCGAATAAAAATATGCTCGTATACTTGTGAACCACGGGCATCATTTAAACATTTTATAAATGAGATGTTGCCCGTCAGACATAAAAAATCTATCACAATAGCCCACAGGAATATCCATAAACGTATATAGATTGAATAGTACAGCAGTACAATGTGTTTGATGCTTCCGCTCCCCTTCTTGTACGATAGAAATCATCACCTTTGATGCTTCAACACATAAAATAGGAAAATTTTATGTCACAGCGGTTTCATGACAACGTGTTTACGAAATCGCAGACGATAAATGGAATAATTACTAGCCATTTTCACCATGTACACCAAACTGCATGTCGATCCAGGGCCGAACCGTTATTCTGGCATGTTGAATCAAAATGTAGATGGATAGACAGTCACATACGTACAGACAGAAAACACGAACATCGAATCTACATCACCTCTTGCGTTACTTCGGACATTGGAATTAGTAAAAATTGTATCTGGAAAATGTTCTTCCCGGATATATTTATTGATGATCACTGGGAATGCGCCACAGAGCTAAAGAAGCAGGTGGCTCTTTTTAAAATGTCGTTGAAAATGGTCCCCGGTCGACATGATTTATGAAATGCTTGGCAACACAATTTATAGAAATTGTTAAAATTGGTAAGGGAACGTGTTCCAGTGTGCAGAATAAAAGAGGCTTTTGAACTCTTTGAGAAGCAAAATGAGACCCCGTAATGTATTCGACGGGTTCTTAATAAGAACGAACTTCGGTCAGACATTATAAAGACGATATTCGCTCATCATCTCACCGCCACTTGAAAAGGTAAATGCCCTTTACAGATACTGGGAAGTAATCTTTTTTCCCATAAACGAGCGATTTCCGCGATATTTTTCCTTGGCAAGATATCTCATTGCCGCTGTATAGTGTCCGGGAAATAAGCCGGGTAACGGATGACAAAAAGGTCGCGATGGGTTTAAAATTTGTTAACGTGATAAAGTAAGAACATGAAGGGTATTTTTCCAAAGGAATTAGCAAAGGTCAAATCTGTGAACAGTAAGCTTCGCTGTAGGTCGTGTGAGATGCCAAATACAGCTGCCAGCGTGGTAATGAATTGTGAAAATGATTTCAGTATATTATTGTCATCGCCAGGCCGCTTTAAAATGTGTGTGTGTACACGCTTAGCTTAGTGTTGAATATAAGATGTAATGATCGATAGTTTCGTTCAAAGACAAACCCATACAGCAGTTGATAACTCACACTTTGGGTCAGAGATGTCGTTTTAGGCATTTGTGTCTCTGTACTTGAAAAACACTATAGTGCGATGACAGAGCGAGGGATATTATGCAATGAACCACACACAGCAACGGTATATCATAAGATTTTGACCAGTTCATGACATAGATAGCGTGTGCATGTATGTCGCGAACTGGTCAAATTGAGTGGTATACCCATTGCCGAGGTGGTATATTGCTGTTATATATATATAAAAGATTATTGAAATTCCAGGTGAAACGTCCAAAAACAATTTTTCTCTAGCTTAGAGGTCGAGCGTGTTCTAACCGTGCAATATCGCAAATACAGCATGATTATTTCTGTCTCGACCAATTACACCACTTCATTTCCGTCTTTAATATACTGGTACACAGCAAGTGAGGCTACCCACAATTCCCCTTGATTTGTTCACTCAGACATTTTTGCTAAAGGCTTTTTCAATTTTATCAGTTTCTTAACAATTTTTAACTTACAATTTAAGTTCAGGATTATTTGTCAAGACTATGTTCCAAAATTATTGATTATGTTTACAATTCAAGTGCAAATTGAATGAGAAGTCGATGTTTGGAGGTGCTAAAAATTGCACACTTGTCAAGATAAAGTTATCAGCAACTAAGATGGTCTCATCATACCACCTGTCAGACATGCAAATTTTCTTGATACGAACATTAAAAAAAAATCAATACCCTTTATTTTGCCAACACAAATGCAACTTATTCCCTTAGTTTCCTTGCAAATATTGTGTATGGCTGTCAAAATCTATGTCGACAAAATTACAAAATTGCTATCTCCTCCGCGGAAAAGGGGTTGATCTTCTCATTATTCACAGTGAGAAATCAGAAAATTATGATGATCAGAACTATGTTGCCCGAATTTCGAAATATGGACCGAGTTGTTCTGTGTACAGAAGAAATTTGCTTCAATTCAGTGAGTGATCTCCGTGTGTACAGATCATGGAGCATTGTGGGTAGCCTCACTTACTGTGTGGTATGATAATATCATCAATACAGCGTTATTTTTCCCCTGCTGTGGTTATAAGATAATCTTGTAAAAGGATGGATAGTGATTACTTTGTTGCCATGGCCTCTCTGTTACTCTTTAAGACTATATAGTAATTAGTACTAAATTACGCTTTCTGTGAGTATAAGGTAATTGGCCTCCTGGTTTGTGCCATTGGTACAGGCTATTTACCTGAAAAAACGAAATGTGACCATGTTTGTGAAATTATTATTGTCTTCACAATTCAATATAAGCAAAGCTTTGTCGTTTTCGATTTGCGTACCTTTCATTGCAAAGATTGTGCCTGAAGCCAATGATTAATAAAATATTGAAAATATCTTGTGAAAGAAAACAGAAATTGTGAAGAGGTTCACGGTTACAAGTAAATAGATATATCTTCTTAACAACGCGCTGGTCATCGTAGTTACATTCTGTTTCTGTAATCGCTTTCAACCAAGAAAACACAGCTAATGTGCAGCATCTCGGAAGCTGTTACCCAATTTGTTGGCTGAATCCTACCGTTATAAATTGAATAATACAAATAGACTCCCTAAGTTGCTGTGAACAGTGACAATCGACCAGTCAGATACAACCTTCAAACCACGCTGCACATAAGCGGAGAAAAAATGATGAAGACTCGTTTGACAACATGATGAATTATCTCGGTATTGTAAGAAAAAAATATTATCATAGAAACGAGATTGTAGTGAAAATAATATCATTTGCAGTATTAATGCCGATTTGTAATCAAGACTGCAATTATTCAAAATACTGCATACATTACAAATCTGCTGACGTCATCACCATTGTTTCATTGCAATTACTGATGACTTTCTCCTAATAATTAGCATCTGATGTTAACGTCATAGATAATCCAGGTGTCTTTTGAGGCAAATAAAAAAGGAAAAAAGTCTAATTAGTTTCCCTGTCCGGGTAATTTGACAGGTAGATGTTTCATATTCCTATCGATTCTCATTGTATTAATAAAGATAAAGAAGTTTTCACTATTTATATAGCAAGGGTTTACGGAAATCTATATTCAGTACCGATTTCACAATACTTTATGAAGCCATCCAATTAAACTCTTCAGTTATAGAATGCTTTGAATATGTTTACATTTAGGAAAACGGGATTGATTAATGACAAATTAGAAATAAAATGTTCCCAATATATCGCAAAATGATCGATGATATGAGATGGTAGGTTCAGACGGTTGTGAAATTACATACTACTGTTAGACTCTCAAGGTTAAAACCGGTATTATCTTTAAAAGCTCTTCGTGTTACTTTTATCGGAACGTTAAAAGATTTTCAGCCACTTGGAAACGACGATAACAGCACATTTAATTCTGGCAGACTGGTCTTATTCGCGTTTTCAATAAAGCTGGTATTAAATCGCTCAACGGTTTCCCGTGTTTGTTTGAAGAGCAGGTTTTTTGCGATCTGTGATAAGTGATAAAGCAGCCGTGGCTTTAAGTGGAGTACGCAGCTGCCGATGACTGAGTGTCTATCGTTAGCAAGAAAGTGGTCAGTTTATTTGCATATCACAAAGAGTCATCCCATGGGCCTTTTAGGCCTGGCCTAAGATTGTGATAAGATAATAGGAAAACAATTGGTCCACGCTTACACTTTATTTGAATCTTCCTCCTCTAGTCAATTATCGATAGCTTACTGGACCACCTGTTAGGGAGTCGACTTGACCCACACCCGACTTAACCCGTTCGCACACAATATAGGTCTGGTCTAAAATATGGTTCGGCTTCGGAACCTTTGACCCGACCGAATAACCTGGCCCAGTGCCACCCTAGGCACGACCAATCGCGTTCACATTGCTTTTTCAAAATCAAGGCAGCGTGAGAGGCGATCTAAACTCTGTGGTGTGAACGTTGCAAATACAATTCTCGATCAAAATATATCCCTGTCAAGTGAGTGTTACTTGGTATGTGTTAAATATAAATGATATCAATTGAAACATTATGGCTTACATTTTCTCCATGTGAAGATAGAATCCGCCACGGGACAGATATTCAGACTCTCACAATTCTTTTCTGGTCCACCACTTGAGGGGGCTTATTTTCAAGCTCTTGGACTGAAAACAAATCATCAACTTAGTTTTTCGAAAATCGAAAATTTTATTTTTTACTATAGAATTAAGGCGTGGAGGAAATTTCGAATTTCAAATATTGGTAAATGTCGGTTAATTTATTTCTCTAGTACAGTAGGCCTAATCCCCAATATTTCATTCTTGATTTGCTAAGGGAACGATTGAAAGTTTCAGTTTGAGCAAAAGTTTAAATCTTTCACTTTCGAGGCGCATACTACCTTTATGAAATTATACGTTTACTCAGAGATTGTGCAGTAATCTGTGGTCATCGTACAGTCACTGTAATTTAGAAGATGGTAGGTAGAGTTGACGTTGATGTTATCATAAGAAGCTGTGACATTGTACACAAAAATGTCTGTTCAATAGCGTTGACCTTTGAGTCCTCCACATTAGGGTCATTTGGTTGTCTGTCTCTGATATAACATTGCCTCTGATTTGTATAAAGATGACTCCATTTGCAAAGCTCTCTTTCTTTTGAAGCAGTTTTCTTTTACAAAAGAAATGTATTGTTATTGTCCTACAAATACAGATGATGCATCCTATGTAGACTGGAGACCGGATAATTCCTAAAATTACAGGTATTTACCGGCGATGAGAAGGGCTTCTGTCAACGTCACTTGCAAATTATCCGATGAGGCTGTATGCTGATCCAAAGGGAATTATGGAGCATTTATATTATTTCTCAGATCTGCTTTCCGGCTCCGCCAGGAGTAGCAACATCACATACTGAAAGCCGATGGCAGAAATATTCTGGTACTTCAACTTGTTCCATCTTTAGACAAACATTAGCGTAAGCATGTTTTCATCCGTTCAGAAGTCTGAGTTGAGTATCCGTCCCTGGCTGAACAAACCGGAGAGAAAGCTGTTCAGATATGGCTTTGCATGACGCTGGCGAACCAAATAAAGGGAAAAATTGTTGTCAAAGCATTTACTGTGTTAAGATCAAGAAATGGATCCAGTGAGAGACTTTATTTTCTCATGTAAACAGGTGTTTGCCTTTTTCATACAGTGACTGCTAGGTTGCATTTTTGTTCTGGTATTGAAGGAGACAGCTGCGTGGCGATATATTGTTATTGCAACATCATCATAGGAAGTTAATAAATAATTGGTTAAAGATTTTAAAAATTCGGTACAAGTAAATTTTTCTGGATAAGCTGTAAAACAATTCAACGGTATTTAACAAAATGGCTATCTCATATTTATACTTGATTGTGCGATGAAGCCGCTTGTAAAGAATTGTTGCAAGTGAGCCTCTGAGCTTGCGAGCAGGTGGCAAATTTATCAACGCCCTGGGGGAATGGTCCCCTACCGACATGGTTTACATAATATCCATGTCAAAACGTTTCATGTTAATGCTTCGTGACATCTACAAAATTCACAGAGAGGAGGAATTGGTAATTTTTTCAGGAAAACATTTTCTTAATTTGTGCTGGCAAGGGTAGGCTTTTTTAAATTCTGACGAACATCGCCGAACTCTTCGAAATGCAATTAGACCTTACTTGGCTCAGAAATTACAACTGGTATTCGCTATAGCTGCCGCCGCGCGAAAGTTTAGATGTTCCGGCACAACCAAGTAATTTACGATATTTTGTTGCGGACAAAACTGTCATATTTAGGGCGGTATCGGGAAACCCCTGGTAACTAGTGCCCTCTCTTTATTAAAATCAATCAGATCATTTCGATATCTGTCACCAGTTTTCCCGATACTACCCGATGCTCCTGAAGTAAAAAGTGTTGATCGTCTTATTTTTGTCTCCCATGGAGTTAGCACTGGGGTGGCAGCCATTTTGAATTTCAGATCTCAGTAAGTCTCAGGTACTTTGTTTCTCCCGTATAAATTTTTGCACTTTAACCCCGAACTTGTATTTTTGATTTTGAAAGAGAATGGTTGAAAATTTCGTTTGGACTACTTTCAGCAAAAGGTTAAGCCTATCAGTTTCGATGCGCATACTACCCTTAAGATGTATGAATATGTCTTGTATCGTCTTTTACAGGCACAGGACATCCATAAAAGGTTTGGTCTGTCCTTTCATAATCATTACTTTATAACTGGTCCAATGTCGCGAGATAGTTGATACTTTATTTTCATCAGTGATCGATGACCATCGTAAAACAATTTTCTCCGAAGAGGATGTTACAAAACACTGGCGATATATGGTACATGGTGAGGCTGCACACAAGGGGAGAAGCTCACATGTCTATGTATCGATTGGTGCTGAATTGTCAGCAGGTCTAAGAAAAGTTAAACCTCTACACGATTTTGAATATAGTCCTACTTGTACATTTCACGGTGTCAATTGATACGAAACGCCTGAGGGTCACTCTATGTTCTGGTATTCTTGTAAGGTTGCATGCACCTGGAAAGAGAAGGACTCAAATTTTTGCTGAAATTTCCCCCTAGAAAACTTTCAACCATTCCCTTTCAAATAAAAAAATAGATTTAAGTTAGTACTAGAAAAACAAAATACCTTATTCACCGATATTTATGCAAAATGGCCGCAATCCATGAGTCAACTTTATGGGAAAAATGAAATTTTCGATTTTCGAAAAACTAAGGCTGATTCTTTCTTGCACCAAGACCTTTAAAATGAGTCCATACAAGTGGTAGATGAGAAAATAATTATTATACAAATTTGAGAGTTTCTGTCTGCGAGGCGCATGCTACCTTTAAGGTTTGGGTTAGAGTGAATGTACTCGTGGTGCCTTCAGTAAGCATGCCAGATCTGGTTACATTATAACGACTAATGCGATTGGTACCGTAGGGGTTATTGGTATTGTTAAAATATTTCAATTATATTTGTGTACTTATGATACTACAAATGTTTCAAAATCATAAGTCATTCTTGACAATGGAAATGGTGTATTTTCAACTGTCGGTAAAAGCAAACCTAATACATGCTCATACAGAGAAAAATTCATTAGTTTACTAATGGCGGCAGTGATGGTGGTGTCTCACACGGTCACTGGTGTACCTTCACATAACTCTAAAATATGTGAAACATCAATCAGCAAATCTTAGCAGGCAATTCCAAGGTTTCAGCGAAGTATGACGATGAGCTTCTAATCGTCTAAATATCTGTATTCCTATTTTCTTTTGCTCAGATACATCGGAATTAATCGAACTTCGGAATTTGATCAATTAATATCATAATCAACGCTAATGAACTAAAAATGATACTGAACAATCCTACTCTTTGACGCTATTTCAGTTCTATTTCAGTTCTATTTCAGTCACGTCAGTCAAACCATTCTAAACGTCTATTGTGTGTATCGATTCCTCAGCAAGAGATCACTTTCAAGCATTTCAGACAAATCGCGCTCGAAATGACGATGAGCTTCTATTTCTATTTCATATAGATGTGACCTTTAGAAACGGCATAAGGTGGGCATTTTTTATGGTTTTCCCGCCAAGAAATTGCCATTTCTATCTGATCTGACTGAACAAATTTGTCATTAGGCTTTAAGGTATCTGGAAACAAGACGATCCGTCACGCACAATAATGTCAGAGAAAAACAAATAAATGACATTACCGCTAGATGACAGTGATTGTCATAAGGTTGGTGATAAGAAATTGATCTTATTTCCGCTGATGTGTGGGACTGATGTTAACAAAATAGAGATACCGGTTTTCCCCTCAGTGTAATATCTCCAAATGATTTTTCTTTCTGGCTAGGCTGACTGATCACAACAACATTTCCCCCGATATTCTTACACTGAGTAGTTCACAAGAGCAGTTCTTTCATATTTTCGAGAATGGCACATTTCAAAAGCAGACACTTCTAATTTCAGGACCGCCTTGAACGTCCATTCAAATCCTTCTTTGATTCAGAATATCCATCCTTTTTATATCTGTAACTCTTATATCGAGGCCGCATGTCACGTGATCGAAGCATCCTGATGAAGACACGTTAAATTTGTCGAAAATTTGGCAAATGATGGGCAACAATCAGTAAAAGGTGATACAAAGTGTTGAAGACAACGGGGAATTCAGAATATCAGTACTTGATATTATCCAACTTTAATCAGCGTTGCAAAGAGAATGTTGATTTACTTTGGAGTCGATAAAGGTCAGCGAAAACAACAAGATAGGTACTGGCAAGGAAATACGATAAGTCAAGATTGAATACTACATTTAGAGAGATATCGACAGATTTGAAAGACTTTTATGAAGCGTTTAACGTTCTAATATTGGAAGAATAGATGACACGAGTAAAGATCAATGAAAAGTACCTTTCGATAAGAACTGAAAGGGATCCGAGGGACCCTCTCTCTCCACATCTTCTTTTCCTAACCCCAATAAGGCTAACGATTCCCAATGTCAGTAGGCATTAAGGTAGTATGCGCATCGAAAGTGAAAAAATTAAACTTTAGCTAAACTTTCCGAAAGAATACTCTCAACCATTCTTTCAAAAGGATTAAGGGAGTCAGCGTGTAAGGTTTGGTACTTTAGAAACAAATAAACATAAATTCGCCGATATTTAAAGATAAAAGGGGCTGCAGTCTCTATGTTAATGCTTTTTGGAAAAATAGATTTTCACAGAAATAAGACTGCGAAAACTTGATTCATTTAATGAGCTTCAAACTAAGTCCACACAAGTCGTAAATCAGAAAAAGTATTGAAAACATGTGAGAGTCCGAATATCTGTCCCCGTGGCTTACTGGATATTAATTCATGCGAAACTCTGCCTCTCTGTGTCTCGTGTTTACTATTCATATTAACATCTTCAAATCAGTATAAGATAGCTCTACATAATATCAAGGTGTTGGTATATAAATGGAAGGGCACATAAAATATATTTGATAAACTGCAGGAATTCAACGATGTAACGGTAAGTGAGTATTTCGGCAAGTAGATGAAAAACACGTGAAAGTTGCCGAAATGCCATAATTCACACCGATGCCTGCGCAATAGGATTCAGGTAGGTTTCTGCATCATCTTGACAGACTAGCTGCCATTGCGGGTAACAGCAAACTCTAATTGACAGCAATGGCTTTTGAATTGGCATTTTGAGAGTGCTAGCCAAGAAACGCATATCTCATTTGACCTAATGGAGGTCGCGTTCATTGCATGATAATTTTCAGATTTACAAGGTAACGGGATGTAAATGGACGTTAAGTGATATCACGAGCGTTCCACGGCTTGGTACAAGCCATAAAACTCTCACCAAAAGTGTCGTTTACATTGAAATCTTCCGAGTGGAGTTCCATTACCATCATCAATAGTCTTCTCTTATCGTTCAATCTCATTTGAGCAAACCAATGACGCAGAAACAAAGCCACAGCGTCAACACGAAGAATTCATTTGCTAAACTGACCGAGAATCTTTCATGGTCATTTCTCAAAGGGTTTCAAATCCATTCGTTTCAAGTACTCTCAACTAATCGAAAAAACATAATGTTCTGCAGGCTTATTTTAGTCCTCCACAGTCTGGAAACGAGGAGATGGATGAACCAAGGATAAAATATCAGACACACTGGAAAAATGTACTTCTACAGTAACTTGTAGGTAAATTAAAATTTAAGTGCTTTAAAATTTAACGCATTTCAAGTGAATAGTAACAAAAAATGAAATCAAAGTGCCGAGTTCAGATCTAAAGAGAGCTGTACTTTCTGATTAATACGTCTTTTAGAATTTTCACGGGAGCGTTTTGTAAGTGTCTGTCTGTCTGTCTGTCTGTCTGTCTGTCTCTGTCTCTGTCTCTCCCCCCTTTCTCACTCAAACACACAATAGAGTCCCATTTATGTAATTGCAGATGCAGTGTTTATCAAACAATAGAAACCCGACATCGAGTTCGACATTCGACCGATGCTGTGTAAATTACAAAAACAGGAAACTAAAAAACAAATGAGATATGAATCATTAAAATTACTAATGATTCTCTTGTGAATACAGCTGCCAAACTGATGAATATCTACCAGGCGCCAAATGTAAAATAATTATTTTACACATTAGAAAAACATATTCATACGAAAGGGTGTATTTGCATGCATTTATCAATAAAAAACTACTATAGCATAAGTATAAATAAATCAATACAGACATAAGTAAATACATATATGAGTGAAAAAACATACATATATGTGAACCAATTCACACAAGACCTATGAAGACAGACATATACATACATACGTGCATACGTACGTGCATACATACATACATACATACGTACGTGCATACATACATACATACATACATACATACATACATACATACATACATACATACATACATACATACATACATACATACATACATACATACATACATACATACATACATACATACATACATACATGCACTCACACACGCACACACATACATACATACATACATACATACATACATAAATACATACATACATACATACATACATACATACATACATACATACATACATACATACATACATACATACATACACAAGCCCATATGCACTCATGCACGCACGCACGCACATACATACATACATACATAGCCCATATGCACTCATGCACGCACGCACGCACATACACACAAACCCACACACTCATATACATACATACATACATACATACATACATACATACATACATACATACATATACATACATACATACATATATACATACATACATATACACACATACAGGATCGAAAAGTTTACATGAGGGGAACGAAGTACGCATGCGTATATCCACTCGCACACACACATACTGCTGCTCGGAAAAGTTTACATAGGGGGAACGAAATACGCATGCGTATATCTACTCGCACACACACACACACTGCTCTGAAAAGTTTACATGAGGGGGAACGAAATACGCATGCGTATATCTACTCGCACACACACACACTGATCCACGCATTTGTTGATCCACGCCGCCCTGGAAGATATCCTATAATGCATTGCTGTAAGCCCAACGCCTAAACCGGAAATAGGCTCATTTGGCGTCAAGACACCAAGGCGAGCGGACCGGCCTCGCTCATCCAATCTTGCCGCATATGGCAAGCAATTGCGATAATGACGAATGCTTTATTTCCAAAAATCAGTAAATGACATGCTTTATCCATCCGTACTTCAGTGAGACACGTTCCCCAGTCAGTAAATGACAATGGGGCCGGGGTACCCCAGGCCTCCCACAAGTATCAGAGTGTTCACAGCCCCGTGGATAGCTGTGATATCGCAGCGGTACTCGTGGCGAACGCGATCGAGTCATTGGGTCATCGCCACAGGGACTGTGGCGATGACCCCAAACCAATGATATCACAGCTACCCCGTGGATTGTTGTAGCGAAGCCAGCAGTTTTTTCTCACAGAAACAAGTTGCATAATGTACTCAGTAAAACGTTGTCAGGTACATGTAACATGAAAACTGACTGAGGTCGAAGTGACTAAGGCACCGGGATTGATTTGACCACAAACAACGACAAGAGGGTGTGAATTACTTGGGTCGAAACGGACAGGGGTCGAGGTGACCTGCTGCCCCGGTCCTCAACTGCAGGCCTGACGGCCTGGCTATGTTTACATAAGGCGTCCACATTTTAGAAAATCACTAAAAGTAGGCAGAAAGAAAGCCCCCATTACGTGAAAACGCTAGGGGTCGATAGGGGTCGGGTGACAGTTTGACACATTTCGTACCATTAAGAGTCGAATGATACTACATTGACCGGGTTGACCATATGACTTTCATCAAAAAACGTCTGGGGAAAAGTGAATACATTTGATGTTTGACCAAACTTTACAAAGCATCAATTTTTCGATCAAAAAATTCACGCGTAGAACTAATGAAAATTCGTGAAAAAATACCACTGCCTTGTACATCAGGCACTAAAATGTCGTAGGCGTGAAAATGAGTTTATTAGAAAATACACAGTGGCTCTTAATATTAGTTTGAAAATTCCAGTTCTCCGTACTCCGTTGCTGTCTAGTTCCAGTGGGCATACTTGGCATTCCAGACATTCATTCCCTGCTGAGTGGAGCTATGTACGATCCTGAGTAAAGTAAGCAGAGAGTTTAGAGAGCAGAGAGTTTAGCAGTAAAGCTGTTGCTTTAGTTCCAGTAAGCTGTTGCTGTAGTTCCTGTTGAATGCTGTATTTAACCATATAAGAATATAAGCCGAATGGCAGAGAGCTGTAATACACGACTCCCAGTGTTTTATTGGCCTGGGTTGGGCCGTTAACCCCAGCAGAACTTCGCCGGCATGGCAGGTACCATTAAGTCAGAAACCCTTACGGGCCTCTAAGCACTGTAGTATTACTCAGGCCGGCTACCACTTTACCACTGTGTAAAGCCCTGTACGAACCCGACTCACGACACAAAGGCAAGAAAGAGAAAAAGTGTCGCACATCTTTGTCATCGTCACTAGCCTTCGACGCCGCGAGGTACGTAGAGTCCGAGTTAGGAGTGAGCTCCCCGGTGTGGCACTTCCGGGCCTGCAGATCGTCGCGTCAGTGTGTGTATCTCAGAGAGAGTAGCAATGTGTGTGTGTGTTGTGTTGTGTGTGTGTGTGTGTGTGTGAGTGTGTAAGTGTGTGTGTGCGAGTGGATATACGCATGCGTACTTCGTTCCCCCTCATGTAAACTTTTCCGAGTAGCAGTGTGTGTGTGTGTGTGTGTGTGTGTGTGTGTGAGTGTGTGTGTGTGCGACTGGATATACGCATGCGTACTTCGTTCCCCTCATGTAAACTTTTCGATCCTGTATGTGTGTATATGTATGTATGTATGTATGTATGTATGTATGTATGTATGTATGTATGTATGTATGTATGTATGTATGTGCGTGCGTGCGTGCGTGAGTGCATGCATGCATGCATGTATGTATGTATGTATGTATGTATGTATGTATGTATGTATGTATGTATGTATGCACGTACGTATGCACGTATGCACGTACGTATGCACGTATGTATGTGCGTGCGTGAGTGCATGTATATATGTATGTATGTATGTATGTATGTATGTATGTATGTATGTATGTATGTATGTATGAATGTATGTATGTATGTATGTATGTATGTATGTATGTATGTATGTATGTATGTATGCACGTACGTATGTATGTATGTATGCACGTACGTATGCACGTATGTATGTATGTGTCTGTCTTCATGTCTTGTGTGAATTGGTTCACATATATGTATGTTTTTTCACTCATATATGTATTTACTTATGTCTGTCTTGATTTATTTATACTTATGCTATAGTAGTTTATTTTTATTGATAAATGCATGCAAATACACCCTTTTCGTATGAATATGTTCTTCTAATGTGTAAAATAATTATTTTACATTTGGCGCCTGGTAAATATCTTCCCGACAAACACTTTACAACATCCCTTATTGACAATATTGCATCGATAACGGTCGATAATTGCTTAACGTCTAGTCTACTTAACGTGAGTTAATTTATTATTTGTTCAATTTTTTTATGGAAATAAATATCATCATCCACTGAACAGTACAACGAGAAGTTAGTCATTTCCCTATATCGAAAAGGAGTGTCATTTTGACTCAAGGTTAGACCAAAAAAATGTTACAGCTTTTTTGATCCTGTGTTCCTCGCAAAAAATCCGGCATCGAGCTTTTTTAATCTTATCTTAGTTTTCTGCGTTATTTTGGCTGTTTGGTATTTATTTTATGATCTCTATAGATGCACAGCTTCTATTGTAATGAAAATAACAAAAAACACGAATCTTGTCATGCAGAGGTAAATCGTTCTCACATCTAGATGACGACAATAAGTTAACTGTTTGCAACTGTATAATACGTGCAAGTGATCCTAAATCTGAAATAAATTGTAGAGTCTTTTTTATGTCATTTTTATACTTGGCCTTCTTGACGCGGCTTCTTTTGATTAACGTATTAGAAGATAAGAAAACACGCCTTTTCTTTTGTTGTCTTACTTCCAGGCACAATTCTACCATTTGCAAAATATATCCAACATAACGACACGATTTATTATCCTCGGGGAAAATAATGGCATTACGCTGCAGATTTCAACCGCTGACGGCTTCGAGGAGCCATGGGATAGCATGTAAATGAACTATCGTAGAGCTCTGTAATTTATAAAACATGATGTTATTACCTTCAAACGTAATGGTGTTCTAGCAACCTTTCTCCTCTTTTCGTTCGGCACTTTACTGAATTAACCCTTTGAGCGCTGTAATTTTCTCCCGCCAAAATTTTAGTGCAAAATTTCATCAATTTTTATGAATTTTTCTGTAATTTTTTGATAATTTTGGACCAAATAGACATCACATTTTATTTGCTACAGGTTTTTGGGTTTATTTTATAAAGGGCACAAAAATATACTTTGGCGCTCAAAAGGTTAAGGAGAGTAACCTAGACAAATTATTTATAGAAACAGCAACCTGTTAATGTCAGAAATGCCGGCAGGCTAAATGTTGAAAAATTATACAAATTATCCTCCGAACCAGCGGCATATGCAGTATGGAAACGGAACGACAGTGCTTTTACCTGCAGCGGGAGTGGAAAGTAAAGGTCGTTGTTTTTCACAAGTCAATGACATATCAACTCTGTATATGAGTCTATGCGTACTTTTGACTAAAGAGGAACGAAACTAGTGCGGCGGTTCATAATACTTTTTCTTTCTCCAGAATGCTTGCTATTACAGTCGTGTAAACGCCAATACAGGGCCCTGCCGAGGTAAAAAGCGTCAATTTTAAATCTTAACGGATAACGGAAATGATATAACTACATATGCTGTTTAATAAATTAGCGGTTAATTTCTATGATTATTCAATATATCGCAGAATATTCACCAGGAGTCGGTATCCGGTTTACAGCTACCAGGTAGAAATGTGTTTGTAGATTTTTTTAATTTCCTGATTGTAAAATAGGGACTGTTTAGCAATTTGACAAGAACGTACTTGGTTCTTCTGCCGTATTTAGAAGTAGAAACAGACAATGAAAAAGCAGACAATGTAATCCAAATTTCAATGATTGATTAGCCCTTAAGCTCAGCCAGTACTTTGATATCAAAACGTAAGGCTCTGCTGTTATATTCTCACTCATGATATGATAATAAAACAAGCACCAGATGTTGTAAAATGTGCCAGAATATTATCAGTACAAGCTGGTTTATTTAAACGATGTCACAATATATAGTAAGGCTACTTTTAACATCAGTAATATGCACAAACTCGTGTTTATCCACAGCCTTTGGCAAAATGTTGAAAATACTGTTTCTTCGTGATTGCAATTACCATTTCTAACATGGTAATTAATTTCTTTCTCCAAATATTTTGATGATAAAAACATAAAGACGGCATGCATTAAGGGCCAAAACCACGATCTACGTCTATAATCAAGGTCGAAAAGAGGGAAAATTGTCAAAAATTGTTGTCAGGCGACAAGAGTCGCGTACGCATTGTTTTATTCACAAACAAAAGCGAAAAACACGACCAGATCTTGTCACCGGTAGTTGACCACATGTACATCATCTTTTGCGGTACCTTGACATCTAGGTCATCTGTGATCAAATTTTACACCGTGATTGAAACTGCTTGAATAAATGTTCCTTTTAATTAATCATTATCGCCATCGTTATCATCACTACCATCGCCGCCACCGTTGCCACAACCAACATCATCATATCAACAACACAACCAATGCCCATTGGTCGTTGTCATGGTTATTATAAATTTCAAGCCATTGTTTTGTACCGACAGATCGTAATCACATTTGACGTTGTTGGTTGCTCATCTGGATGTGATCGTAGCTGTCTTGATCTTATTCAGATAGTGATTTAGCGTGATCCAATTATCGTACGGTTTTAGCGCTATCCTACCGTATTTTATCGGCAATTGAAAAGCATGCCGGGTACATCTTATTCCCGACAGAGAAATTGACTCAAGGTATTCACAATCAAGTTTTAAATATTATCTATAAATAGTCCCCAGTGAAGCAACTATAAATCATGTAAAACATTGAAATGAGAAAAAAAAACGTATCCGATCATGATAAGTATAAAAAGTACGATCGATTATATATAAAAGTGCTTTTGATAACAAATATTTATTGAAAGGAATGTGGTGTGCGGTTGACCTAAATTCTGAAACTTACCCGCTAACAGTAGAATATGCCTCGTCTAAATGTAACTTTCGCCAAGGAACAAATTTTATAATTCCCTTTTGGCAAAAGTTAGTTCTTCAAGTTGCTTAGTCTGTCTTGGTTCAACAATGGTTGAGTCAATGATATACCTTGGGTCGGTAGCGGAACTAAATATCCCCTTTCATAGACTCTGACAAATTGGAGAGAAGTACATTTCTAGAAATCGATACACGATGTATTCTCCGGTTATTTCCATACGGTTTTGCTGTTTTCATTCTCATAAACACATTCCGACTAATTTGCATTGCTAGGAGTAAACGTATCCAATTCGAGCTCAAATTCAATTCTTCTTTGGGGCAAAGGTCACTCCGCCTCCAGCGGGAGTACGATGGACTACATACTTGAAATTTGCCGACTGGGAACGAAGTGGTTTAATCGAACGAACCGCTTCAAGGCAGGAAAAATATCGACTTTCAAGTACGGTGCTGTTCAAACCGTTTTCCGTGTTTACCGATTTCTGCCATGACGGTTGCGACTTTGTGAGGAGACCGTTTCTTAAACCATGAGATACGTCGGATGTCCCGACTCCTTTCGAATCCACGATGTTTTGGAGTTTCGGTCACTGGTGTAGCATCAACTTAGGATCTATCAATTAATGTAGAATGCACCTTTGGGACAGATATTCGGACTTTTGAACTTTTATTGCAAGCTGAAATTTTTCGGTTTACCATTTGTGGTAAGCTCTCGGAGTGAATAAAAGTTTTTATTAGCTAGTTTTTGTAAAAATCGAAAATTGTGATTTTCCCACTGAGTTAACACAGGGATGACGGCTATAAATTTGTATATACAGTACCAAATTTTGATCTTGATTTCGAAAATAAATTGTCTGATAGTTAGTTCGATCAGAAGTTTCAGACTGTCCATTTTCAGCCGTGTACTACATTGGTTACGCTGGCCTTGCTGCGTACATATCATCCTATACGTCATGGGAGAAAACACTGGGGATATTGTTTGGATCATTTCACAAATACTGACAGTGTCTTTAGTATTCTTTATAACACAACAAAACTTTTAAGTTTCCAATTGCACTTTTTATCGGAACTTGATCTCAGACTGGTGTGCGTCCCAATCTTTTAAAGAAAGTTCCAACCCGAGATGTAAGCATTCTGGCAAACCACTCACCCAGATATTTTACGCTTGTTTGAGGAAGGAGAATGTGAAGTAAAACTCGTCAAAATCACCGAGTGTGCCAGATCATTAAGTTTCAGCGGTTTAGATTCCACAGTGTCATTTTCCGTTAAATTTCAACAAACACTGAGCTAGAGTTTCGCATATGACATGATATACATGCAGGTAACGCTAGAACTTGAATGCAATATCGTGTTCTCTGAAATGTTGAAATCAGAAGCATTGTTGTCGGAGGTAGGGTATCAGAATGACCTGCTGCAATGCAATCGCTGATCACAGTCATATCTCTACTTTGTTCGAGTTCAAAATCCGCACCGTAACAGATTGCAGATTCACGATTGCGCGTTTGCCGGAATCAAAACTACGTCAATTGCTTATGATAATTATAACGGAAATCCATGATGTGAATAGATGTTTACTTGTATTGCAACTGGCGATCGGTATACCGTGCGTGCATTCGTGAACTTACTCAGTACTCGTTCCTCCTTTCTCTACTATCGCCTGTGTGTTTGCTGCCACGTTCCATTTTTTAACATATCTTATAAATATTTTTCGGCATGAATAAGAACTCGGCGCGCGATTCTCACTGTGTACGGCCCTCTATGAGCCTAGCGCCTGTGCTTTCGTCGCTTTTACCGCCAAATCCAAACGTATGATATAATACGTTGTATCTACACATATATATTTTGTCTATTACTGACCTTTATTTCCATATTTTACAATAAGGTACGAAATTCAAGTACGGAGGAGAGAAAGTTCCAAAAAGGAATTCGGTGCTGCATCAGTGCCGACTGGTTGAAGACAATGGGTGATTTGTATTTTGATGGCCAGCAAGCTGCGGCTATATTTGAAGCTGTCCGCCGCTGGGTAACCGCCCTTCCAATTTCCAAAGATAACTACATGCTGCAGACCCTGGGCGCTAACGTGAACAATTGTTGAACAACGATTTGACGATTGCTATCACCGTTTTACTAATTTTTGATACAAACAAAATAAAAGCATACGCAGCGGCAAATTATAGAAGTGGTATTGACAGTTCACGATACATTATAGCGAGTGACGCTATTGTGGACGACTTTCCTTTGTCTAAGGCAGGTATGACGTCATCACCTCTTTGCGGTACCACTTCTAAAATGTGCACCTCATAACCTTTTCGTCGTGGCATTTCAACATGGTCGGCGGATCGGACATTCATTTGAAAATATCACAATACTAGATATTTACCTTATCAACAGTGCAAGCTAGGATATATCAGGAATTTCGAACTTCGTTTGTTTCCATGAGTCAGCAGCTGTCTTTGCTCGTTTCAAATGGAGTCTGTTGACAGAAAGTAGACGCCGACGGGGAAACGAGTGTTTTAGCAATATTCAGCTGTGCACTCGTGAAGTTGCAAAATTATGTCGCTAGCGTCTAGACACCTGTTGAGTTTCATAAAATTCAGAGAGGGAACAACGTACAGAAAATAAACTGAAAATGCTTGCAATTGTATGTGCTATTCATGTGATTGACTATCATCAACCTTTTGTCGATATATTTAACTTCACATATAACAAGAATATTAAAATTAGATCAATGGATTTAACATGAACATTTTTTGTCGCGGCATTTTGAATGACATTTTATGTAGTTATCAATCTTGTCTTTTCGATTTCACAATGTTTTCATTGCAATGGCAGACCCTGGAAAGGATAAATCTGGGTTTATTTGCAATAAGCATAGATAAAGTCAGTATTTAAATAAAGGTGGGGAATATTTGACATGCTCCAGTCTGTAAGCAGTGAAAATTTTGAGACACGTGACAGGATTAAATATACATATCTTATAAGCTCTATATTATTCTTTAAATAGATTTCTATGTTTATAATTAGAAAAATCAACAAAACAAGTATTTCCTAACAATGAAAATACAAAACAATTAAAGAACTACAAATAAAAGTTCTGTTTTGAACCAGTTACGTCTAGGTAGCATTATGAACCGAATGTTAAACTAGATGTGAACTGAATGTGTTCACTTGTTTTATAACAGGTTCATTAATAGCAGTATGTACGCTTGACAGAACAATCAGATATCTGTTGTATCATTATATGTAGCTTGTTTCATAAACTTTCGCACAGTACTCTCAGAGTTAATCACTAATTACAAAACTTTATTTGATATGCAAATGAGCTATTTATTAACTTTACACTGCTCAATGCTTCATGGGACAATTAGATATCTATCAGATCAACATATGTAGCACGTTTCATCAAATCTAATGTTGTAATTTTGGAGTAATATCACTAATTACAAAGTTCATTAAATATTCAAATGAACCCTTAATTAACTTGACACTGCTTAATGTTTCATAGCACAATTAGATATTTATCAGATCAATATCTGTAGCAGGCTTCACCAAATTTGATGTCGTAATTTCAGAGTTATATACCTTATTACAAAGTTCATTAGATATGCAAATGAATCCTTAATTAACTTCACACTAACAATTGCTTTACACCACGGTTAGATATTTGTCGGATCAGTATCTGCAGCAGACTTCATCAAATTTGGTGCAGTTATGTCGGAGTCATATGCCTAATTACTAAACTTCATAAAATAAGCAAATTAGCTGTTTATCAACTCGACACTGCCCAATCCTTCTCAGTACAATTAGATTTTTATCAGATCAATATCTGTAGCAGGTTTCACTGAATTAGATGCCGTACTTTCAGAGTGATATACCTAATTACAAAGTTCATTAAATATGCAAATGAACCCTTAATTAACTTTACACTACCTAGTGCTTTACACCACGGTTAGATATCTGTCGGTTCAGTATCTGCAGCAGATTTCATCAAATGTGGTGCAGTTATTTCGGAGTTATATGACTAATTACAAATTTCATAACATATGCTAATGAGCTATTTATTAACCTGACACTGCCAAATGCTTCTAAATACAATTACATATATATAAGATCAATATTTGTTACATGTATCATCAAATTTGGTGCAGGAAGTTCAGAGTTATGTCCCTAATTACAAAAGTTCATTAAATATGCAAATGAGTAGGTAATGGACATGACACTCACAGTATCATCATAATGTTCTGAGATTGTCATCTGTGAAAAGTTTCATGGAATTTTGTTCAGTATTTCTTGATATACGTCGACACTGTCATTACTTTCTCCATAGAGAAACCATTATATGAAAAAAATGATATGTCGTAACTTCATTAATATGCAAATCACACTAACCAAAATCTAATCAGTTCTTGCAAGTGGCATATGGTACCTGTCTACAAAATCTGACTTGAATCCGTTTATGCGTTGTTGAGTTATTGTGAAAACAGACAGACAGACAGACAGACAGACAGAGACAGACATACACACACAGGGATAGACAAACAGACATCGTTATGACATTAGCTGACCTGTGTGAACACGTGAGCTAAAAATTGGTTACCGATAAAAAATTGCATTGCTTCTGCATATGAGAAATAAGTTTACACAGGACTGACAACAGGAAAACAATTGCTGTTCTACGCATTTCCTCTACTCTAGTAGTGTAGTGTAATATACCCCAGACAAGGAGAAAAAGTACTGTAGTGCAGTAAAGTACAGTGCATAGGGTAGTATAGTATAGTATAGTCCGGTCTAGTTTAGTCTAGTCTATTCTAGTGCAGTGCTGTGCAGTGTAGTTTAGTTTAGTGTAGTGTAGTGTAGTGTAGTGTAGTGTAGTGTAGTGTAGTGTAGTGTAGTGTAGTGTAGTGTAGTGTAGTGTAGTGTAGTGAAGTGTAGTGCAGTGCAGTGCAGTGCAGTGCAATATACTATGGTGCAGTACAGTGCATAGTGTAGTGTAGTGTAGTGCAGTGTAGTGTAGCGTAGTGCAGTGTAGTGTAGTGTAGTGTAGTGTAGTGTAGTGTAGTGTAGTGTAGTGTAGTGTAGTGTAGTGTAGTGTAGTGTAGTGTAGTGTAGTGTAGTGTAGTGTAGTGTAGTGTAGTGTAGTGTAATGTAGTGCAGTGTAGTGTAGTGCAGTGCAGTGCAATATATTATGGTGCAGTACAGTGCATAGTGTAGTGTTAGTAGTGTAGTGTAGTGTAGTGTAGTGTAGTGTAGTGTAGTGTAGTGTAGTGTAGTGTAGTGTAGTGTAGAGTGGTCGTGAGTAATTTAAAGTGATGTATAATTATCCATTTCAATAGTTTTCAAGTTTATTAAATCTGGCAGTGAGTTTTAATTTACAATATCGTGCGTTCGTATGATCACCTTTCGGCCATGTGTTTCATTTTATTTGATATGTTTGTTTAAGGTAGATCACGCCCCGGGGACAGATATTCGGACTCCCTAATTTTTACAATTCTTTTCTATTATACCATTTGTGGGGGTTCATTTTAATGCTCTTTGTGTTAGGAAACTTTTCACAAGCTAAGTTTTTCGAACTTCGAAAATTTTATTTTTCTCCATAGGGTTAGCACATGGATGGCAGCCATTTTTGTTTTAGTTATTGGCAAATCTTGGATTATTTTATTTTTCTAGTACAACAATTTGCACCGTGACCCCTGATTTTTATTCTTGATTTTGAATGAGAATGGTTGAGAGATCCCTTAAGGAAAGTTTGAGCAAAAGTTAAAGTCTCTCAATTTCGAGGCGCATATCAACTTAAACAGAACAGATTCAATTTCTGTAAGAATCTGCCGAGACGAAGACAACCCTTTTGATATCGAAAACAAGTCTATCACAGCCACTGTATTCGGGTTCCTCAACTTCCTGTCCAGCTAAGAATCCGAAAGCGATAATTGTATTCAACGTCGCTCGTACAAAAGGTAACAGAATAGAGAACTTGGAAACCAATGAAGTATATATATCTAAACCAATACCTTCTTTCTACATACTAGTGATACCTGAAAAATATTCCCTTGTACTCATTGCATCGTGCTATCTTTATTCCTATAACGATACCTGGGATTAATTTGCCAGTCAGTCAATGCGGGGTTTATTCTCGGACAAGTGGGTTCATGTTTCCCATGACATTTATTAGACAATCTAAGGAGAAAACAACTTCCATATAGTCTGCTCCATAATGTTCTTATTTCTAATATCCATCAGCAATTTTGAGAGCAGACGGAGGAAGCGGAAGGAATTAGATTTCTCAACGGTTCTGCTAATTGACTCTAGCGAGATCTCTTTGCCCACGATTACTAAGAAATCAAGTGATTTTGCAAATGGATGTTCCTGTTATTGCTTTTTGAAAATGCATACCATGTTTGGGTCTCACACCGGATAATTGACCAAGCAATCTTCATTTGAAAGGTTTCTATAGATATATCAATGACAACTGGTATGCAGAGAAACCTACAAAGAACCACGGTCCTTCTCTAACAGTTTATTACTTTGCTCTAATGTTACAACGTCACTATTCAATGTATTTGCTGCCAAAAGGCTCCACAATGATAGCAGTAAAACGTTTTTATTTATCCTACAGTACTGTGTGGCTTCCATTTCCCTGAGATAGTTTACAATAAAGTGCGATTGTCAAGCACAAATACACCCGGCCGCTTAGTAAACACTTTCCTTTTTGTCAACTTTTTAAAACTCAGAAGAATTTCCCTGATGTTGCTGGTTATGTCTGAACGTACATTAAAATGGATCTACTATCCATTGTGGCGATGTCTGCATGTTTAATACTCTTCTTAAATATTTCAGAAATAATTTTACAGCCAGAAACCACTCTCTTTTATTAATGAAAATGATATTGTATGTTCATATTAATGCTTACAATAATGACCCAGAAGAAACTATGAGAGAGAGAGAGAGAGAGAGAGAGAGAGAGAGAGAGAGAGAGAGAGAGAGAGAGCGTAAGAGAGCGTATCCTTGGTATTCGGTCAGAGCTTTATGTTACGTAATTTTCGGATGACCGGTCTTTGACAATGAAAAGGAATTACGTCTTGAAACTTGATCTCAAAATACGCATGCATATTATCTACCTGTTCTCAATTAATTGACAAAATTTTAAGTGGTAGTTTTTGGGGATGTTTATTTTGTACTATAATAATGACTCTGCTTACTTTGGTACAAACCTAGTATCAAACGGACCACTATTTTGTGGACTCCCCATGGCCATCTCACGGTCTTATGTCGACAACGAGAATGAAAGTGGGATGAGCTACACAAGCTGCACTGTTCTAACGAAAATCTGTAACCACAAACAACCTCTTATCATAAATGTGAGACTTTTATAAAGGCTGAGATGATCGATCTAAGCAAAAGACTGCATGAAGATAGAAAAATTAGTATGTTGCAACTTTAGATGATACTCTATATATATACATTATTAATCACTCTGTAGATGTATGACCAGGTATTCCATCCTATAAAAGTAAAAAGAAAGTCGAACAATTAAATAATATTCACAGACTTTTAGAACTGCATTTGGCCTCTTAATACGGTAGAAATCAAACTGTAACACAATTCTGCCACTCAAATTGCTAATTAGCAAAGCCAGCCGTAGGGTGGAGTTACAAACCCTTCTAGCTACAGCGAACAACAATATGTAATCAACGTACGCTAATGTGCCCGATTCAAGTTGTGTATAAGCCACAGGCGTTAATAAATTAAACACGGGATAATACCGACAATCGCAGGGTCGTCAATGAATTTACGTTAGTCATGTAGTGACTCTTGAGGCGATAACCTTTCTACAATAAAACTTATTTAAGGTAGTGTAAGCCTCGAAAGTAAAAGACTTAAAACGTTCGCTCAAATTTTCCTCAAAAAATCTTTCCACCATTCACTTTCAAAATCAGGAATAAAAATCGGGTTCACTATACAAATTTTGGAACTACAGAAATAAATTACCGAAGATTTACCAAAATTTGAAATTAAAATTGGCCGCCTCTCCTGTGTTAACTCTATGGCGAAAAATAAACTTTTCGATTTTCAAAAAACTAAGACGGTAAAAGTTTTTCTTACGCAAAGGACTTCAAAATGAATCCCCACATGGTATATATCAGAAAAGAATTTAAAAAGTTTGAGAGCCTTAATATCAGTCCCCGAGGCGCGATTTACTTAAAATGCACGGTTGTGAGATGCTTGACCGTATGGATATTCCGTTTGCAATGAAAGAAATTTACCAATGGATTATGACTTGATCCTGTTTAAGGTAGTGCACGCCTCAAAACTGCAAGACTGACCCTTCTGCTCTTACTTTCCAGAAGGAAACTTTAAGCCATTCCATTTCAAAATTAAAAAGAAAAATTGGGGATCACCGGTCAACTTTCGGTACCGCTGAAACAAACAACCTGAAAATATACCGATATTATGGCCGCCGTCCCTGTCACAGCTCTATGGTGAAAAAGGCATTTTCGATTGGGGATAACTTAAATTACTCGATCACTTGAAACTCCTACAAATGGAAGACCAGTCCAATATATGTCCCTCGGGCGCATTCAACCTTAATTATGGTCAGCAGGTCATGCAGAATTAGAGCATCAAGATAAGCTGAATTTGATTTGAGACAATTCGATTAGTGGAAGACACACTCAATGTGTAACAGTATTTTCATGTTGTTTGAAAAAGGAAAGCCTGCAGATGATAATCCGTCATGCAATATAGAAAATATTTCGAATTTATTTTCGTCTCACAATATCGGTAAAATGCTTTGTTGAATACGATCTGTGTGATTTGAGATACGTGATTGGACGGGCAAGCTGGTCATTTGTACCGGATTCAAACCAGTATTAGTCTGTAGCGTGTCTGCAACAAACTGAAAATATCTTTTTTTAGACTAATCCCGGGTATGGATTATCTGAAATGTGTTTTTGTGAAAGCCATTACTTTCGAGTATGACGCCGAGGCTCTCAGTCTGTGTCAAATCCTACTTCGTTTCACTTTTTTTTACCAAATAGTCTCGTCTCAAAGAAGAAAGATGAAAATACATACATAGATACATAGATACATACATAGATACATACAAAGATACATACATAGATACATAGATACATACAAAGATAGATAGATAGATAGATAGATAGATAAAGATAGATAGATAGATAGATAGATACATACATACATACATACATACATACATACATACATACATACATACATACATACATACATACATACATACATACATACACATCAATCTATCCAGACTGACAGATGACTGACAGACAGACAGACAGACAGACAGACAGATAGACAGACAGATAGACAGACAGACAGACAGACAGATACTAGGAACGTTTATTTAACATCAGTTTGTTGAGAAATTCATCAAACTGATTGATGGCAGCGCCTAATATGATTTTAAAACTTTTATGCATCCCAGTATGTGAGAAAAGCGACCGGCGTCAAAGCACGTTTAACATATCTATGCCATTGAAGGAGTCGATTAGTATATTACGCATTGTGCAAAAAGTCTAAAGCTAGAGTTACCTTTAAGTCAGAGATTTGCCTTAGTGGCATTCAAAAACTTCCCTTGGGACTCCAAAAACTCATGAAAAACCGCGTAATCTCCGGGCAGTGGAGCACCGTAGTCTTGATTGGGCCATGGTGAGAACGGTAGCCGCTGGAATCGCGACACAATTTTCGTTTCGAGTTATTAATGGCAAATGTCGTAAAATGAGATAACTCTTTACTAAGGAATTATTGTGCTTAATTATTGATGATACCTTCGGCATTAAATACATCTCCTATTCTTAGTTGAAATTTAGCAAATGCTCATGAAACATAACGAATTGAAGAGTGATGAGACATATATCTTGAGAAATCATTATATTGACCCTAAGGCCGTGAAAGAACAACAACACCGTGACCGTCCATAAGGTGTAACTCTCGTGTCTTACCCTATGCCCAGTTATGTGAACGTTTTTGTGCCTTATATTACACACAAAGACGTTATCGTCTTTCTCCATTAAATTTAAGTTTCGAAAACAGCGAAATTTGCAAATTTGTAGTTGCTATTAGGCCGAACAAAAAATATTGTGCTGTTCCGATAACCCGACCTACCCTATTTTTCCTGACGACCCTAAACCTTTTAGAGCTCCGTAAATACGGAAGTAAAAAAAAAAAGAAAACACCCGTAAAATCACGCGTTCGTTACTTGGGATTTGATTTTTGTTTGAACGAGGTATATATATATATATATATATATATATATATATATATATATATATATGTATATATACATATGTATATATATTTCCTTTTGTATATGATACATTTTTCTTGAAATGTTATGGCCAGTGTTTGACCGCCCTGAACCCTTGAAAATACATATTTAAAAATAAAAATATTTTGGAAACAAAATCCTGCCGACGCATTAACCCTACTTTTGAAAAACAATGATATAAAGGAACAGCACAATTTATTTTTTTGGCCTTACCAAATATCCTGCGCATATCGAACTTCATTGTTGAATGTCTTACGAACAATGCTACTCACACACTAACTTCTTACATCCACTAGGAACACACAGTGACAATCAATAAAACAACTGGCGGCTGTCATTAGAAATATGAAAAAGATATATCACTTTGGAACGAAGAACGTGATCCTTGTACCAGAAAATCCAATTGAAAATGGCTTGCCACGCTTTCGAGCAGAGCCATGAGCCTAATTCCCAGATTCCCAACCATACTTGCACACTATTTTTGAATCGTTGTTAATTACAAAACCAATCCGTCAATTGCTATTCATTTGACGTCAGTCGCACAAAGTGGATATCCTGTTTGAGTTACGCATGTCTTAAAAACAATCAGACCGAAACAAATTAATGTAGTAGGTACAGAGTATAAATAATGCAAGGTTTTTTAAACTCTTATATTGCATCTGTTTAAGCAAGTACATATCACGTTTACTTCTTAATTTTCGTAAACATGACAACTAGGTTAACTAATTGGGATTATAATTCTTTCGTGATATACCTTCCATGTTAAAATGCTTTTTGACAATTTATTATGTTTTATCATCTGATTTCTCACCACATATCGATGTCTAGATTTCCTAATTTTAAGCTTATCCTTGCTGAGGCACTACTCACCTCGATCTTAATCTTTCCTCAAACATTTACAGATGTTTGAAAATCAAAATGGCCGCCACCGCTGTGTTTACTCTTCAACTTTGGGGAAAATTAAATATTTGATTTTCACAAAACTAAGACTATGGAATCTTTACTCACTCAAAACGCTTCAAAATGAGACCCATAAGCGGTTGACGAAAAGAGAATCGTAAAAAGGTGAGTCCAAATATCTTTCCCGTGTCGCATTCTACCTAAAATCACGTTTTACAACTCTATATTCGTAAATTAAAGAATTTCAAAGTTTCGAGGTAAACATGTTTTGCCGAGACGAATTTGTATCAAATCATACCTCTAGAAAATTTCCTAAACTACTTCGCCAATATCTGCATAGAACAAGCACTTGAAGTTTAGCAAGGAGAAATGAAAGAAACCATATTAGGCATACACATAGATTGAGATCTGGTCGGTCATTTCAACACACCCACGTGAACTCTTTATGTGTCTGAGCAGTATTCAGAAGGTCACTGGTTTACTAGCTTTCCCATTTACCCTTTCCAAACTTACTAATATTCCCATAATCAACTTTTCAGCAAGCAACATATGACTTCACACAGGAGTTTGTACAGTTTATTGCGCGTAAGACATCTAATTACTGACGTAATGTTACCAAAATTTGGATCTTTTGGCCAATTATCGTACTCGCCACTCGTATTGGTGTTTAAAAATTGTTTCGCAAAGCTTTCCGCAATGTCTACACCGCAACCATCGCCATTCTCTAAGATTCATAATGTCGCTTTAGGAAGGGTATGTTTGCATTTGTTGTGAAAAAAACTCAGTAAAACCAGCGACTTTGTCTTGGTATTTTGAAACGTAAACGAATAGCGATTTAACCCTAGTTATTAAATTTACATATCACCTTGATGACCTAACCGAGTCTACAATGCCATACCTTACATCCGTGGGCTAGAGGGGGTCTACGTGCATCCCCCCCACAGGATAACAAACCTGTATTTTTCAGAACCCTTGGGATCCCTAGAATACGAAATGGAATTTAACAGAAAAAATATAGGGACGCAATAGCTGTTATGGTCATGTTTTGAAGGGTACCGCAAAATCACGATTTTCCAAGCCAAATGCATTTTCGTCAAATCTGTCTTCTTGTAAGTCATGTGCTGAGCTCATTTTGAACATAACCTGGCTTGTTTGGTATCATTAGAAAGGGAATTTATTCTTCTTTAAGATGACATATTGCATTATGCAATATCTTCTACAGTTTTTGTCAAATATAACCAAAACTTATCCCTTACCCCAAAATTTAACATTACAAATTACAGAAAATCTCAAATTCTACCAATTTTTTAGCTAGGCAAATAAAAATGCAATGCTTTGTCTGAAATCTGTTTTATTTGATACAGGACATGTCAGAAATATGAAATAGACTTTTAACAGAAAAAATATTGGGAATCTACATCTGTAACAGTCATATTTTGAAGGGTACCGCAAAATAATAGTGTTGCAGATTTGCATGCATTTTTGTTAAAATTGTCTTGTTATAAGTTATCTGCTGAGCTTGTTTTTGAATATAACCTGGCTTGTTAGGTATCATTAGAAAGATAATTTACTAATCTTTAGAATGACATATTGTAACATGCAATATGTTATATAGTTTTCATGATATATAACCAAAACTTACCCCATACCCCAAAGTTTACATTGAAAATTTCAGTCATAGCTAAAACCAAATTCTACAATTTTTTAGCTTGACACCAAAAATCTGGCCGTTTTTGCTATTAAATCTATTTTATTTGGTACAGGGACATGTCAGAATTATGAAATAGACTTTTAATAGAAAAAATATTGGGAATCTACATCTGTAACAGTCATATTTTGAAGGGTACCGCAAAATCACAGTGTAGCAGATTTGCATGCACTTTTTGTTAAATCTGTCTTCCTATAAGTTATCTGCTGAGCTTGTTTTGAATATAACCTGGCTTGTCAGATATCATTAGAAAGATAATTTACTAATCTTTAGAATGACATATTGTAACATGCAATATGTTATATAGTTTTCATGATATATAACCAAAACTTACCCCATACCCCAAAGTTTACATTGAAAATTTCAGTCATAGCTAAAACCAATTCTAAAATTTTTTTAGCTTGACAACCAAAAATCTGGCCGTTTTTGCTATTAAATCTATTTTATTTGGTACAGGGACATGTCAGAATTATGAAATAGACTTTAATAGAAAAATATTGGGAATCTACATCTGTAACAGTCATATTTTGAAGGGTACCGCAAAATCACAGTGTAGCAGATTTGCATGCACTTTTGTTAAATCTGTCTTCCTATAAGTTATCTGCTGAGCTTGTTTTTGAATATAACCTGGCTTGTCAGATATCATTAGAAAGATAATTCACTAATCTTTAGAATGACATATTGTAACATGCAATATGTTATATAGTTTTCATGATATATAACCAAAACTTACCCCATACCCCAAAGTTTACATTGAAAATTTCAGTCATAGCTAAAACCAAATTCTCAATTTTTTAAGCTTGACACCAAAAAATCTGGCCGTTTTTGCTATTAAATCTATTTTATTTGGTACAGGGACATGTCAGAATTATGAAATAGACTTTTAACAGAAAAAATATTAGGAATCTACAGCTGTAACAGTCATATTTTGAAGGGTACCGCAAAATCACAGTGTAGCAGATTTGCATGCATTTTTGTTAAAATTGTCTTGTTATAAGTTATCTACTGAGCTTGTTTTTGAATATAACCTGGCTTGTCAGGTATCATTAGAAAGATAATTTACTAATCTTTACAATGACATATTGTAACATGCAATATGTTATATAGTTTTCATGATATATATCCCAAACTTACCCCATACCCCAAAGTTTACATTGAAAATTTCAGTCATAGCTAAAACCAAATTCTACCATTTTTTTACCTAGACATTTAAAATCTGGCCGTTTTTGCAATTAAATATAGTTTTTTTGGTACAGAGACATGTCAGAATTATGAAATAGACTTTTAACAGAAAGAATATTGGGATTCTATGGCTGTAACAGGCATATTCTGTGGAGTACTGCAAAATCACAGCAGTGCAGACTCATAGTGTTTTTGTTAACTTTGTCCCATTGTAGGTCATCTGCTGCGCTTATTTTAATACATAAACATGTTTATTTGGTACCATTGAAAAGATAATTTACTAATCTTTAAAATGACATATTGTTATATGCCATATCTTATATAGTTTTCATAGAATATGACGAAAACTTACCCCATACCACAAAGTTTATATCGAAAATTACTTTCGTAGCTATCGTCAAATTCTACCACTTTTCTAGTTAGACATAACAAATAAGGCAATGCTTTATATGAAATCTTTTTATTTGGTACGGGTGAATGTCAGAAATATGAAATAGACTTTTAACAGAAATATATTGGAACTCTACAGCTGTAACAGTCATATTTTGAAGGGTCTCGCAAAATCACAGTATTGCCAACTCGCTTGCTTTTTTGTTAAAATCTGTCTTCTTAAAAGTCATCTGCTGAGCTTGATTTTTGACATAACCTGGCTTGTTATGTATCAATAGAAAGGTAATTAACTAGTCTTTAAAATAACATATTGTAATATGCAATGTCTTGTTTAGGTTTCATGAAATAGGACCAAAGCTTACCCCATACCCCAAGGTTTACACAGCAAATTACTGCAAATCTGAAACTCTACCATTTTTTACAATTTATTAACTTTATATACCAAAGGCAATGCTTGTATGCAATCTATGAAATATGTGTTTTTGTTAAAAAAGTATGTTACAAATATGAAATTAACTTTTAACAGGAACATAATATGATTTTGTAGCCTTTTTGATCATATTTGGAAAGGTACTTAGGTATCAGGGCAAATTTGCCGAAACACATACATTTGCAATATATGGGTTCCCCCTCCAAAAATGATCCAAATGGCTACTAAATTGTATCATCTTCCCGTTAAAAGTAATTTTATACTTGTGACATGCTTTTGTAACAAATAATCAGATTTTAAACAAGAATTGCCTTTTGTATTATGTGCAGCAAAAATGGTAGAATTTAAGGTACGCTGTTATTTGCGATTTGAATTTTTCGGTATGGGGTAAAGTTTGACCATATTCCAGGAAAACTATGAATGACATTGTATATTACAATATGTCATCTTAAAGAATAATAAATTTCCCTACTAATGATACCTCAAAAGCCAGGTTGTGTCACAAAATAAGTTCAGCAGATGACTTACAAGAAGAAGAATTTAACAAAAAGGTGCCAGTTTGCGGTACTGCGATTTTGCATTTCCCTTCAAAATATGGCTGTTACAACTATACAGTCCAAATATTTTGTTAAAAGTCTATTTCACATTTCTGACATGACCCAGTACCATATACAACAGATTTAATACCGAAACAGAGATATTTTTATCATGTCTAGCTAAAAATTCACGGAATTTGATCACGTCATCTATGACAGTACTTTCAATATAAACCTTGGGGTATGGGGTACGTTTTGGTCATATTCCATGAAAACTGTACAAGATATTGCCTGTTACAATATGTCATTGTAAAAATTATTTAATTACCTTTCAATGATACTAAAACAAACCCGGTTATAATCAATAACAAGCTCATTAGACGCACTTATAAGATGACAGATTTAACAAAAACGCATGCAAATCAGGAATACTGAGATTTTGCTGTACCCTTCAAAATACAGCTGTTACAGCTATAGAATCCCAATATTTTTTCTGTTAAAAGTTCATTTCATATTTCTGATATGGCCAAGTACAAAATAAAACAGATTTCATGCAAAAAAATTGCCTAATTTTTTATGTCTGCGTAAAAAATTGCTGAATTTGACATTAGCTATGACAGTAGCTTTCGATGTAAATTTTGGGGTATGGGGTAAGCTTTGGTCATATTTCAAAAAAATCTGTACAAGATATTGCATGTTACAATATGTTTCTTTAAAGACTAGTAAATAATCTTACCAATGATACCTAACAACTTACATTATATTCTATAAAAAGCTCAGCATATGACTTAAAAGACAATAGATTCAACAAAAATGCACGCAAGTCAGGAATACTGAGATTTTGCTGTACCCTTCAAAATCTGACTGTTACAACTACAGAATTCTAATCTTTTTCTGTTAAAAGTCTATTTTATATTTTGACATGACCATTACCGAATGAAATAGATTTCATACAAATAAATGCCGGAATTTATATGTCTAGGTAAGAAAATGGTAGAATTTGATTTTAGCTATGACTGCAATTTTCAATATAAATTTTGGGGTATGGGATAAGTTTGGGTCATATTTCATGTAAACTATATAACATATTGCATGTTACAATATGTCATTTCAAAGATTAGTAAATTATATTTCCAATGATACCTAATAAGCCAGGTTATATTCCAAAACAAGCTCAGCAGATAACTTATAAAAAGACAGATTTAACAAAAATGCATGCAAATCTGCTACACTGATATTTTGCAGTACCCTTCAAAATATGACCGCTACAGCTGTGGAGTCCTAATATTTTTCTGTTAAAAGTCTATTTCATATTTCTGACATGTTTCTGTACCAAATAAAACAGATTTGATAGCAAAAACGGCCAGATTTTTTGTTTCTAGCTAAAACATTGGTAGAATTCGGTTTTAACTATGACTGAAATTTTCAATGTAAACTTTGGGGTATGGGGTAAGTTTTGGTTATATATCATGAAAACTATATACATATTGCATGTTACAATATGTCATTTCAAAGATTAGTAATTATATTTCCAATGATACCTAATAAGCCAGGTTATATTCAAAACAAGCTCAGCAGATAACTTATAAAAAGACAGATTTAACAACAATGCATGCAAATCTGCTACACTGATATTTTGCAGTACCCTTCAAAATATGACCGCTACAGCTGTAGAGTCCTAATATTTTTTCTGTTAAAAGTCTATTTCATATTTCTGACATGTTTCTGTACCAAATAAAACAGATTTGATAGCAAAAACGGCCAGATTTTTTGTTTCTAGCTAAAACATTGGTAGAATTCGGTTTTAACTATGACTGAAATTTTCAATGTAAACTTTGGGGTATGGGGTAAGTTTTGGTTATATATCATGAAAACTATATAACATATTGCATGTTACAATATGTCATTGTAAAGATTAGTGAATTATCTTTCTAATGATACCTGACAAGCCTGGTTATATTCAAAAACAAGCTCAGTAGATAACTTATAACAAGACAATTTTAACAAAAATGCATGCAAATCTGCTACACTGTGATTTTGCGGTACCCTTGAAAATATGACTGTTACAGCTGTAGATTCCTAATATTTTTCTGTTAAAAGTCTATTTCATAATTCTGACATGTCCCTGTACCAAATGAATTTGGTTTTAGCTATGACTGAAATTTTCAATGTAAACTTGGGGTATGGGGTAAGTTTTGGTTATATATCATGAAAACTATATAACATATTGCATGTTACAATATGTCATTCTAAAGATTAGTGAATTATCTTTCTAATGATACCTGACAAGCCAGGTATATTCAAAAACAAGCTCAGTAGATAACTTATAAAAAGACAATTTTAACAAAAATGCATGCAATCTGCTACACTGTGATTTTGCGGTACCCTTCAAAATATGACTGTTACAGCTGTAGATTCCTAATATTTTTTCTGTTAAAAGTCTATTTCATATTCTGACATGTCCCTGTACCAAATAAATAGATTTAATAGCAAAAACCAGATTTAAAGCAAAAACGGCCAGATTTTATGTGTCTAGCTAAAAAAATGATAGAATTTGGTTTTAGCTATGACTGAAATTTTCAATGTAAACTTTGGGGTATGGGGTAAGTTTTGGTTATATATCATGAAAACAATATAAATATTGCATGTTACAATATGTCATTCTAAAGATTAGTAAATTATCTTTCTAATGATACCTAACAAGCCAGGTTATATTCAAAAACAAGCTCAGCAGATAACTTATAACAAGACAATTTTAACAAAATGCATGCAAATCTGCTACACTGTGATTTTGCGGTACCCTTCAAAATATGACTGTTACAGATGTAGATTCCCAATATTTTTTCTATAAAAAGTCTATTTCACAATTCTGACATGTCCCTGTACTAAATAAAACAGATTTCAGACAAAGCATTGCATTTTTTATTATGCCTAGCTAAAAAATTGGTAGAATTTGAGATTTTCTGTAATTTGTAATGTTAAATTTTGGGGTAAGGGTAAATTTTGATCATATTTGACAAACCTGTAGAAGATATTGCATAATGCAATATGTCATCTTAAAGAAGAATAAATTCCCTTTCTAATGATACCAAACAAGCCAGGTTATGTTCAAAAATGAGCTCAGCACATGACTTACAAGAAGACAGATTTGACGAAAATGCATTTGGCTTGGAAAATCGTGATTTTGCGGTACCCTTCAAAACAGACCATAACAGCTATTGCGTCCCTATATTTTTTCTGTTAAAATTCCATTTCGTATTCTAGGGATCCCAAGGGTTCTGAAAAATACAGGTTTGTTATCCTGTGGGGGGGATGCACGTAGACCCCCTCTAGCCCACGGACTATTACATCCATGGTACACGAAAAACAAACCTGAGCCTTGGGTGGCACGTAGTAACAGCTTTTATTTAAATTGACATGCATCTCTGTGAAGAGCCATAAACTAAACATTGTTGTTAGTTACCCCACGTTTGAAGTTATTAACCTCTCAATTTCCCTTGACCCATAATATTAATAACATTATTTAACGCGATCGTGTCTTGACTTTCATCAGACGGTCGATTTACACATTTTGAAATTAAGGTACATGCATTCGTCACACCCTAGTGAATAATTACTTGGCCATGACTACGCTGTACACATACACATTCCATTTCCCGTACGTGCGGCGTATTTGCAATGCCTACAAAATAAAATTTCAAATAAAAACACATAAAGATCCAGTGCAGTTAATGAACAATGCACCCTTACCTACATTAGTAAACGATAGTCAATATAGAAAACATATTTTAAACAGCTACAATGACTGCTACCACTATATTTTGTTTCTCTTTTATAATGCATCAGCTGTTCTTCTCCGTGCACTTGTACAATGTAAACAATCTTTCATTACGTCAGTGACTGAGTAACTTCACACAGAATGTCATACTTGGTCTTCATTGCTGAAATATTTCACGGAAACCATCCTCTAAAGTAAAGCCATGGGATCTAATAAACTGGTCTATGATTGAACTGCCTGTTTAACCTATGATGCATCACTGACAACAGTATCCGATCTGATAAGTCAAATATTGCTCAAAAGATCTAATCTTCGCAAAAAGTTAGTTTAGTAGGATAATGTTTCTACATTTTCAATCATGCACATGAAGCCAGAGAGAAACATTGAAACTCTCAGCAATCATGAAGGATAATTACACTTCAAAGTTTGCGAATATTGTGTAGACAGGATTAAATTGAGCTGAAATACGAGACCTTTCCAGTTACAGTGAGAAAGGTTATCGCACGATGAAGACCTTTCAGGTATACGTATGCCACGGATTTTCCATCTTTCTTGTTGATACAATATTTCGGGCCACTTTTTACCTTTTCTAATTAACCATTGTGTCATATTCTGCATTTTAAAAGTCTTTACGGCACTTGTTTTGAGATTTTAATGCTTATATTGCCATTGAGAGTAGAAAAAGCAGGCTAATTAAGATGCAATGGCGTTATTTCAGAGGATGATTCAGTTAAACATTTCAGTAATACAGACACTGTATGACACTCTGTGTGAAGTTATTTAGTAATTGAAGTAATGAAGGATTATTTATATTGTATGACTGTACGGGAAAGAACTGTTAAATCATAATAAAACGGAAACAAAATATAATAGCAGCAGTTATTGTAGCTGCCAGCGCGTAATATAAAGTATGTTTAGAATGAGACAAGGATAGTTACGGAGAAAAAAGCACAGTGCTCGCTGAAGAATATTAAATACCTCTGGGCAATCGTCAAACCCATAAAAGTAATCACTAAATTTGAGGTAGTTGATTAGATGTTTAACCAATCATACAAACCATCTCAAGATAGAGTCTCTCGTGTTGTATTCTACTTTCGCTAGTGGGGTTTGAATTCTGCCCGGGTAGCGGAAACGTGTCCAAGGTTTAATCTAGCCAGTGAGGTGCTCTCTGCTGGATGGCTTTCCGAATAAATTGATGTTTAATTTTAGTGAGTTAGCCGCCTCACTTCGAACAATGCACTTAAGATTTTTTGACGCCCAAAAGTTCCTTGAAATGGAAGATCTTTTGCAATTATGAAAAAGCTGCAAGAGATATTCTTGCCATATTCTTGGTCCAGTCATGGCAGACTCGCTTTTCTAAAGGTATAAATGTCGAATTCGTAATTGAACTGTTTCAAAAATATAATTGCAGCACAATCTAACCAGCGTTGAGTCATAATGACGTCAGAGTTCCAACGTCACCAACATGCAGAAATGATTTTTTTCTCCAAAACTTTTCACGAGATTTTTTGAAATAAAATTTACAGATATCAATGTCACCGGTATTAAGAATGAATTGTGAAACCAGGTATGCCAAAGGATACTCCTACAACCAGCAGTGAACAGGACATGTGTGCAAGACAACTTTCTTGGTCAGCAGCAAATGTCGTACGCGCATTGCTGTGTTTAGTAACAAACCTACAATCACGATCAGCGCTTTATGGATATGTTTGCTTAAATGTATATTTTGCATGAATATTCAACTTAACTTTTCGCTCAAAGTCTATTCTGAAAAGTAGGCAAAAATAGCATGGATCGAAAGTCAAATCTTGATAGACTACTTTACACAATTTCTGTCCAAGATTTAGTTTTCTGTTTACCAAACGTATCCCTGAAGTTCTCTTACTTCCCGCGTCTAAGAGTGTATTCAATATACCAGTTACGTACAAACTACAAAAAATATCAAGAAGTTCCTCCAATGTCACCAAGCCCAGGCAAAATCTCCTATTTAATTTGAATCAACAAGACGGCAGCAATCTAGAGGACTTAGAAGGCGTTTTGAATTCTGAGGATGGGTGGGTTAATATTTCTCGTGTAAAATATGGACCTGTCTGAGTGTTATTCAAGGTTTGCATTTTGTCATTGTGCATAGCATACTCAGATCTTGCCGATGATTAATGAACATTAAATAGCCATACAAGAATCTTAATAGACATTCTGTTCTCTTGGTCACTTGTATGTAGAATATCGTGTTTCTTTTCCATATCAGTAATGCTATGCTACATACCTATAGCGTCAGATGCAATCTCAAGATATGAGTTTAGGGTACTCACAAAACATATGATATCAGGTAAGAGTCGAATTGCATGCATTCATGTTAGCAACTGACTGAAAGTAGAAACTGCCGGAATATTATACAAATATATTGTATTTTTCATTCAGAGCACGTAGGCCTATCCCATTTTAGATGTATTTTACGCTTTCCCGATGCCAAGTGTAACACACACCATGCTGTGTAAAGAAGTCTGCACCATTTAAAAAAATCATCGCTGCATTTCAACCGTTTAAAGAGTTACTTATCTGCTTTTAGGCTTCAACATTAATGATGATAATAACATCATAGGCTAAGTGGTGAACATTTCCATCGTTTACATTGAACTTTATAATTGAAGTGCCGCAGAAACAAATTGATTCGGCAAATGTCATAGTTTTATTTGATGAGAGTTGGCAATGTGAGGTTGATCGAAATTGTCATAGAATATTCTGAAAGACCAACCGTGCGCGAATGTGCTCACCATCCTTCCACGGTAACCTACGTTTTGCTAAATCTACTCCATGAGAAAACAGACAGGAAAACAAGATAAAACCCCACTTATCTGACAGAGAAATCTTAAATCGCAAGCATATTAAGATTATCGAAAGAAATCGAAGTTGAAATTTGCTCTCTTTAGGTGTATGTATGATCATTTGCTCATTGAAACTGAGTTGGTTCATAATGTCAACACAGTTAAGGTCCCGCGGCGAAAATAGCCGTTTTTCTTTGCAACGAAAGGTTTCTTTTTAGATGGTAGATTAAACATACATTCATGTCTAAGTTGACCTTGTCCAGGTGCAGCAAAGCTTTCATCAACCCGTAAGGCAATGTCTCAATTTCAATACATGTTGTGCCCTCCCCTCCCCGACTTCAACTTTTCTTTTCCAACGGTTGTCAAATATGTCCAGCTGCGATGCCAGGTAAATTATTCTTTCGAATTGATACAATGGAACGATTTTCACAAATGATTTAAGAGGTTGCGTGAACTCAATATATCTCCAACAGCTGTATTGACCTATATGACACACGATATCAACATGAGTATTGCATTGAAACGAACATCACAGAAAGCGTCAACTGATCAATTACATAGTCATTGAAAAACGTCTGTTACGCTTAGGCCTGATCCCCCTCTTCGAGAAGGTTCACATGCAAATTTTCGCTCACGAGTTCACTAAACTTACACACACTCAATAGTTCATTTCTGTGTGAAAAGTAATAAACTCGATGGCTACAATCCTGCTCATAGGTCATTCACAGCTTTAATGTTGAAAAATGACGTTCAATGTTGTTTTTTTAATCAGTATTCAACATTTAACACAATTGGAACTAATTTGGGATAATTGGATCTTCATATTTTACACATTTCTCAAAAATGTAACGTGCCCTATGGCTGAATGTGGCGATATTACAAATTACTCATGAAAAGAAGTGTGTTACTTAAAAGAAGTGTGTAACTTGAAACAGAAAAGAAGATGAGGTTACAGTGCAGATTTAAAAGACTTTTACTTCACCATCCAATTATCCTAAATTAGTTCCAATCGTGTTATTTATGTACGCTCTGTAGTACTATTGACATTGTCCGATATGTATATTCATGATGAAAGGTAAAATTTTGCCCGGCCACATTCTACATTGTCATTGTGCCCATTTTGAATGAAATCTTTCGATAAATGTAGATTTATATTGCTTTCTCAGACATGATATGGTATGTAAGACAATGTCCACATGGAAGCCACACTTGATTATAATACCAATGATATTTATAAGTATAAATATGTAATAGTATACTTTCATTTTAAAAGAGTTAAATAAACTGGCGCTTTTATTAATGGCCACAAACATGGGCAAAATTGCAAGAAAATGGCTATCTGGCAATCATGTGGGATAATATCGCTAAACAATGTCAACTGTGCATGTATTTATATGGTATATTGTCTGTGGGCGAACTTTCAGAGTGTTCTATGATGGTATGCCTGGTTGATGGAATGAGATTCGCAAAAAGTACGAAATATCTAGAAATATCTTGCTGGCGGTCATATTGGATCATGTCACAAACTAAACTGATGTGCATGTAAACGCTGTAGTTTACATCATCAATGAAATTTACACGTATATGTGGTTTCATATAGTTAATGTCCATTTAAAAAATTACTAGATTGCTGGAGCATGTCCAGGTAATGACTCCAAAATTCGAAAACGTTACACAAAATAGTCACCTGGTTGCCATGTTTAATCGAATTCGTATGATGACAATACATCTAAAAATAGAGTACACAACAGGTTGATTTAGAGAAGAGGTTTTGCATATAAAGCTTCCTATGACAATTTCACCTTGAACAATCGCGCAATCAACAGACACAAAATCTAATCAGTTCCTATCAGCACCGTACTGCATATCTGTGCAAGATTTCATTTCAGTAAAATTACTTGCAGTTCATACGATATCGTCAGATAAACATAGTAAAGGGTGACATGACAGATAACGGGACAGGTACCACAGCTCCAATATGTTTACACCTAAGTTAGAAAACTTTATACATATTGTCTTTGACGAGAAAGTTGCATATTATTGCCAAATGCAATCGGTTTTTAATATGTATCGGTTCCTTTTTGAACAGATTTCAATATTGATGATTTTCTATGTTGACATTTAAGCTTACCGTCCAACCAATAAACCAACAGGCAATAACCCTGCTAAGTTGCTTATCTTGAAAAGAAATCCAGTGCATATTTTAATGTCTTAATGAATGATGGTGCATGTTTTTCTATTATTGCGTCTGTCTCAAAATCTAATATAAAATAAATCACTTCAATCCCTGAGTGGCGAAACCCAAGAATTTCAGTCCATTCTCACTGTCGATCCGTAATCAACCCAAATACGTCTTGAGAGATACAACTTTCCGCTCGGTTGACTACAGACACGCATTTAGCCGACGTTAAAACTAAGAGTCCTTAAGACATGGCGCCTGTAGCTTTACTGCATCTCAGACTTAACATGGTTAGTCGTTTTCTCTGATCAGATTCCTCGTTATGATGGAAATACAATTTTTTTCAAAGTATGAAGGGGGTTCAATCAAAATTGACCTTTTTGTCGCCATATATAAAGGGACGAGGAAGATTTCATAATTTTACTCGCCATTACCGTCCTTCGATCGATTGCATGTCTCCGAAAAAAATATAGTTTCGGTTCACTGCAACACACAAATGGCACAGTGCTACGTCGGACGAAAACTAATACAGAACAGATGGAAATATTTGCCTAAGAATGATAAAATTAGAGATTCAAAACGGTACAAATTGTTTACAATTGTGCATATACATAACTATTATAATGTTATTATGTGTGTCAGAAAAAAATAATAATAGTCAATACTTCGTTACGTTTTCGTCGAAATTAGCCTGAGTGGCATTAAACACACATTCTCAGCATTGCTATTGTAAATTGAAATTAATTAATATGTTTTAAATATAGGAAGACCAACTTGGGAAACAGAAGTAAACAGACTAAACTTGTGCGACTGACAAACTCACATTGGATAAAGAATGTTTTAAAAATATACTCCCAAGATTTGACATTACGTCACACGCCAACGAACGCACTCAACTGAGTTGAAAGGGAAGCTTGTTGATCGATATTCAAATGTCTACGCGAGGAAGTAACTGTGTTTTGTAACTTGTTTTGTTTGTTGAAATCGGGTCAAAGAAATGTCATCATTTAACGAGAAAACATCTTGATCATTAGAAACGAAATTCTGACGTCAATGATATTACCACTGAAGGTAAGATGACACATAATCATAAGGTTCTGAAGGCTGTCCTAAAATTTTTTTTAATAAACATGACATTTCAAGAACGGTATTCAGTGCATCGGTGTCTTCCAGGTTTCATTTTCATTCAGAATGAATTGTTCCAACTTTGATTAAAGTCCATATAGTAAGATATCATCTACTCCTTTTTGCCTTGAAATTGTTATGTAAACAGTTCAACGAGTCATAGTCGAACCGATGTTAAGATAACCTCTAGTATGTCTCGGTCACAGCTCAACATGTAGAAACACTTAGCAAAGTGTACTCCGAAATTTTTACCAAAACTCGCCTGATCCTGTGCCGTATCAGCGTTTGTGTGTTCGGTGACGAAAATCCTAAAATGGCACAAAGAGAACAGGTGACATCGGGTAATAAGCGATTTTTTCCCAGATCCTGCCTAGGATTGTACATACATCGGGAAACCCTGGGTTCTTATTTATTCCACTACGCGAATCCAAGTGGAAATATTTCGCATTCTTCTTCATTCACATAGCTATAGCGCTGAGCCTGAGAATATATATGATAAATGGTAGAGGTAATCATGCTCAAACCCAGCGACGGTATAACACCAGATTACACGCATACGGAGTGGTATACCCGTTGCTGACGTTGTTTGTTGCTATTGCAGTACATTGAAATTCAGGTGCAAAATGTCAAAAATGTTCTGATTTTTTTTTAAAAGTTGAGACCTCGTTCGTTTTCCATCCGTGCTTTATCGCGAATATAGCACGATTATTTTCACGTCTTGACCAACCAGAGCGCTTTATTTTCACCATCGATATACTGATATGATAAATTGCCATATATTGACCGTTCCTGTGCGGTATCAACGTGAGTGTCATTTTGTGCCGCGTCAGACATGAGGCTAAGTAGAGTCTCCGACGCAACATGCCTAGCTCCAGTATGACTACTAACATGTATGTCTCCACCTTTAACGTAGCAGATCAAGGCTTACATTTATGTTGAACTTCAGCGGGATAGAGTACGAGCGATTTTGGCATTTCGGTATATCACAAAGCATATCATCTATTAGATACACATCAATGAGTGGTAGGCCTTATGAAGGTTGACACAAAGGCTGCGTTCACGGCAAGCCACATAAAGTTGTACGAGTTCTTGGTGTATTTCCAGATCAGAAATACACCATCCAATGCAGCAGACTACAAAATAACCAAACTGGACTTCAAAAGAAAATGTGAACTCATTTAAAACTTAAAATACAGGCGGATGGAAAATAAAATTCAGATTCACATCGTTTGTGATTTACAGTGGGAACTGCGGCGATAGCGAAGGAGAGTGGTGGAACGATTACGGTGGCATATAAAATTGATCTCTAATTCCGGCAAGCACTTGAAGAACAAGTATGCGCGTCATCTCTACTCTTGAAGTGCTTCCTCTGTTGGCTCTAAAGCTTTGAAAGTTCTCATTCTACCGCGGACAACACTCTATTTCAATTCACGTCGTATAATACACCGCACAACACCAACGCCTACATTTTTGCATTTCGATCATGACTGATATCTCATTGCAGCATGGTTTTTCTCTCCAGCTAGTAGTAAGACTGCATTAGCTGCGGATATATAATTTTTTCAGAATATGAAAAATTATTGTAACATACACTTGTTTACCATCTGGAAGTGATGAGTGATTCGAAATACCTAAATCCACACGGATTTTATTTGATCTGCCCTTAAACAGCATGAATCGTGGTGTAGCAATAACACTCAGATGTAATTTGATTTTCAAGAAGCTTTGAAATTTGTTGGGTGCTTTATCTTGCCAGCAAGTAAGATAAAAATGTTGAATACAGATAGATGCGCCTGAGGTCTAGAATGTATGAAATGAACATAGCAAATCCATGCCTTGCAGGAAAGTAAATTATAATTATAATCGTTCCTACGATTAGAAACTGCCTTCATGGTCAGGATGTAAGCTTTTAAACTGTGAAGCATGCAACTCCTTAGCGACAAGATACCACGTCCCAGGTGTCCAAAATAATGAGAAATTTTATTTTTAATCTTCGATCCGCGTGTTTTCTCTCGCGCTCTCTCGGCTGAATGTTGGAAATCCTTCACTACGTTATTAAGCTATACAGCTTTACTAGTCTATAAAAAGTCACTGACCAGATACACAGAGTTTTCAGTGATCGAATGAGTCTAATTTCACCGACGTTTTCGCCATTCCTTGAGTTGGTGATTTCTGTTGTCTCTCGAACGGTTCTCAAAAATTAAATAAGGGAAAATGTAACATGTTGATAAGAAGACACACGCACAAATACATTCATTGAAGTGAATGTTGTGAGTATCTTGTAATATTGTGTAGAGTGTTGGAAACAATACTTGCTAACAAAAATGATCAATAATTTAGTTTTGTGAGGCAAACAACTTTAGAATAACGTTTTACACATCATTTCTCAAAATCCGCCTTGGCTATTTTGTGACGTGATTCCACTCACAAAACGAAACCAAGTCGAATAACAAACCGAGTCGAAAAATCAAAGTTACGTTTCAAAACAGCAGATTAAGTTACACAAACTTTGTATGGAATCAGTTTCACTTGGTCGATTGTTGAAATTTCACTTTGTTGTTCAACAAACTAGAAATGTTTATAGTGGCTGGTGCATGACATTTCGTTCGACACGTTTGATAATTAAGTAAATATATGGAAAAATATTAATAGTAAACAGGGCGACGTCATAGTCAATTGTACATGTTGAATGACTTAAAGGTCGGTTTTTTTTTATATTTTAGAAATATTGTCCAAGATAAAAAAAATGCCAAGTAGAGTTAATGAAAGAGATCCGGAAATGAAACTCAAAAGTAAACTCAAATAGCTGATGAATTTACATTATATACCTTAAGTGACTCGATACATTTTCATATCAAATTTTAAATGGTGCCATTACTTTTTATATTTCAGGGAAGCGAAGTCAGATCCATTGTTTTGCTGAACAACGTGATAAATGGTTCAGTGCAAGTCAAGTGCAAGTTTGCTTTTCGGGATATGAAAACTGTCTGCGAGAATTTTGCAAGTAGAAACATTACTTGAGAGGTTAGACAGCAATGTTCTTGGAATGGAGTAAAGTTAGAAGCAACACGGGTCTACCATCTGTAAATACTACTTTTATCTGTGAAACGCAAACCGAACAACTTCTAGAAGTGTTTTTCATCGATCGATCGATCGATCGATCGATCGAGAGAGAGAGAGAGAGAGAGAGAGAGACAGACAGACAGACAGACAGATAGATGGACAGAAAGATTGCTGATAGGCAGAGAGACGGACGGACGGGGACAAAGACAGACAGAGAGAAGGAAGAAGACAGACAGACAGACAGACAGACACATTCAGGAGTGTAAGGAGAGAAAGACAAACATAATGAACAGCGAGGGAGATACTGAAAGGTCCTAGATTTTCTGCATCATATACATCAATTTGAGGACTTCCTCGTATGTAAGTTTATTCTTATCCCGCTGGTTTTTTCATCTGTAATAGTGACTGACAAATGAAGTGTTCAGCACATGTTGTGCTTGTGGCGTACTGCGCGACGAAAAAAGGGGTAAGCTTGCAGTTTTTTCTGAAAATCACAAGAGTGTAGCTTAACTTTAAAACGCCAGCGTGCATATGCATATGACATATATATATATCCTTAAAAGAGATAAACACAGAGTTTCTTTAAAAAGCGACCACAGTAGATATTGAAACCCAAAGGGAAGACATGTAAAGAACAAAAGACACTCAATGAGGTACAGCTGTTAAGGACAGAACAACTAACGTAGACGACATCATGGCATTGTTTGTATTTTTGGTGAGCAGCCGCATGAGTTTAAAAATGTTTATTATAAAAATGTATATATATATATATATATATATATATATATATATATATATATATATATATATATATATATATATAATAGTATGTAAACAATATATGTGATAAATAAACGTGTTCCGCCTTCTAAATGAATCACATTCGCACCAATCAATGTAGAAATGAAACCAACTCCTGAATATCAAAGCCCCGAAACACAAATCCCGAAACACAAATTTGGGACACCGTCTTTTCTGATGTGACATGGCGTCAATTAAGATCTCCGTGTTCACGACGCTACCAAAAAGTGCAAGTTTCTTGTCATAAACAATAGGCCCTTGTGAAGTGGACTGCTCTGCTGTGTAAATTAATATGATGATACAGAACTCACTCGTCTCCAAATTTTATGCGAGGGTATTTTCCTAAGTAAGTCGGTCGAGCTTGCAAACTTATAAGATCGGATGTTATGATCATGTGCTACATGATCATAAATACATGATTTTGCAGTTTCAAGACGCAACTATTTTTAATTTCTGGCAGGCCTATAACATTTCAGTGTCCTTCTCGAAGGACGACATTATAATGATATAAAAAAACCCAGACATGTAGAATATACTTCATACAATGTAATTATGCGGACTTTTCAGGCTTAAGCTTTTCAAGGTTATGTTTTAAGACTTAGCTTTTCAAGGTTATGTTTTAAGACTTTAATACTAAGAGTATGTCTCTGTCTGTCTGTCACTCTGTCTTTGTCTCTGGCTCTCTCTCTCATTGTCATCCGACTTGGATTTCAAATGATTCTGTCGTGTCTGCAGTCTTCATGTACAAACATTTACACCCTATATATTTACATCTTTCCATACTATTAATCATTATAGTCCTAAGCTATATTTACAAGATAGCCTAGAGATAAAGAAATGACAGAATGCAATTAATGCCCACTGCACTTTGAAGCCCTATAGATAGTTTTGTTGTCAATAAAATGATTAATATGCGTTCGTGACAATATATCTATTTTTTAAAATAATTGCTTGACCCGAAAGGACAATGTTCTTCCTATTGCAAAGTTGTTTTAATACGTAAGCGCTGAAATCATCATGTGTATCTGGAGTTAAACTGGTCTCTACTGAGACACTCCATTTTGTTTTCTTAAAATAACTAGATAATCAAAGGAAACAGTGTTGATTTAAGATGCGGGCAACAATGTTCCGTGGCTGTTATCAAAATCATTCAATGCCGGTAAATCAAGATAACTATATGAAGAAATAAGAAGAGGTTGTTTCAACCGGGGACTATAGTATCTAATCTGGGTATCTAATCTGGGTATTCATAAAAACTGCAGAGTGTCAAGAAAATCGGCTTCAGGGACTTAATTTGTCAAAGATGAAAAAGGGTCATGAAGTGATTCGATTTGTCTATTGACTCGTGGAGAACGTATGCTTGAGAGACGACGCGTCGAACGGGAAATATATCTGCTGCCACGGCCGCAGCTAGTGAAATAGAAAGTTTCACGCCATGAAAATGATTGACTCACACAGTAAGTAAGTTACCCTAATTGACATGTATGGCGTAATCATCATCAACATGATGCTAAGTTGATTTATTAAACCACTTTATTATTGATTGTTGTTCCTTTGGTAAGGGCGATAGGTATTCAGCTTGACTGTCTCAACATAAGCTGACGTTTCTGACGTTCTTTAAATGATTGATTGACACAAAATCTGCAAATTCGACAAGTGTAATCTGATTCAGAGTTTTCATTTCCCTCCGCGTAAGATCATATTTCACACAGCATCGATCCGAAAGCTTGACTATTTCCCCATCTAGGGAAATCAAACTGGCCATTGTACATAGACCAGGTGAATGACATGTACGTAATTGACTGCATGACTGATGTGTACACTGGTTTGTCATTTATACGCTCTTGTGATCAGACAGAGTCTGACGGAAAAGTACCGTTAATGAAGTTTTAAGGCAAACTTACGTCCTTCTAATACCAAGATTTTTGAATTGTGACAGTAAACGGAAACGGTGCTGCTGGCGTAATCCCAAACGGAAGTTTCACACGAATGAACTAAGCCGCCCAGACTACATGACAGAATAGACGTCAGAGAAGAAATGTCTGTCTTAATAAATTTAAATGAATACTTTTGAGACGTTTATTGTGCATAATCAACACCAAAACCAAGCTCGCATATTCTGAGGTTAAATCGACACTTTCCGAATCGGAGTTGAATTAAAATGAATTGGAGTTCGAAGTGAGATTGATAAGATCCCGGTTGCAAAGATTCGAAGATGGTTTGATGGGATTCGAAGTAAGGTCGATCGAATCCAAGGTTAGGCCGTTCGAAGCTGAAGTTTAATAGGCGGGCAGATTCTTAGGCCGTTGCTCCTGGTGATTATTCGAGGACAACTAGCGTTACTGCTGAAACCATCAAAGACTTTAAGTGTACCCAAGTAACAACGTAAATCGTCTCCACCATAGCCAGCATGTGGACTACGTCTCTTCATATCAAACATCAGTAAGCTACAGACCTTAAAAATCAGCAAGGGAAACAACAACGTTAAAGCAAGAAGCAGGAAAGTTCGACGCAGGCAGATAAATCTATTTTCATATTGGGGTATATTATCAATCTGTACAGAATGCCTGAAACTAAACATCCCGAAAGCCACAAGATCTTTTGCACTGCCTTCTTGATTGTCTTCTGACCGCACATCAGTACCAGAGAACTCCAAGTCTGTACTGTTTGTTGATGATTTCAGTTAGTCATACCGTCATGACGGTGTCGTGAATATTTGATCACTTACTGCACTTGAATGTGCTTTTACAAAGTACATGCACCACATTAGTTCTATCATTACCGTAACATAATCAAAGTTTTGAAAACCCGAAGAAACAAGACACTAAAAAGTCTAGATTTAGCCAGCTAAATAAAAAAATATATGTTTCCGGTAACACGACCAGTCCTATTTAAAATCCTCCGCCCAAAATTTTCTTTCGTATTTTTAAAAATCATCAAGTTTTTCTGCTTTTATCGATCGTGTCCCATTAAAATTATAAAACGAAAAGGTAACCGACCGACTTACCCTATTTCCTTAAGGCATGAGAATGCGAACACAATTCTTTCAGCCTCAAAATACATTGACTCGGATTGACTTTCATCTGACATTACTGGAAGCCCTACGGTGCCACATTTAACCATCAGAATGTCCATAGTTACAGTATCAACATGAAACTTTTACAAATTGCTGCATGAAAATGCGTTCACTTTACTATGTTTTAAAGTTTGAGGTGATATCAGTATATATAAACCTACCCACCCCCAAAACCCCCTAAAATCAACAAAGTGCTTATTCAGTTGACTATTCGAAAGATCCAACATATCAAATGAAATACTTATAAACCATCATTTTATCGATAGTTTGAGGCAGATGACTTCATATTTGTATTTACATGAAGATATTTTTGAATCGTTTCGTTTAACATCCACCTACTGTTATTTGAAATTTTAATATTTAGGCTATAATATACCATGACATATCGGGTACTATTCCTTTTCCTTACATATACTTTAATTTTAAAGCTGAAAGGACAATAAGTAGTCTGTGAAATTTTTTTTTGCATCAAAGCATTAACGTGATCTGCAGTTCCACTTGAATTGTAGTATGTTTGGTACAGTGTCTTTGTTAAGCAGTTTCACTCTTGAAACTATAATTTTTTCTGTCCTTTTTGTTTCGTTGGTTTTTGATTTTTTGTTTGTTTTGGGTTGTTGTTGTTGTTTACAGAAAAGCATAAGATAGCAATTCGGGTTGCGTTTCTGTGCAATCTGTGCTATCTTTCTGACAAATATGCCAACTGCTTATATCATTTCATGGTAACTGAATCATACCATAATCTTATTTCCGACTTTCCAATACTCTATAGGCCAGAATAATTTTGAAATGGCGCATCGAATCGTATTTTTGATTAAAACATTTCAGTCGGTCCTTCGGTCCACTTGACAAATAAATTCCATTCTCATCCGCTTTACCGCGAATGCCTTCTCAGAAGCCAGGAATTCCACAGCCTAATTTTCACAGTGAAGATTTAGGTGTTCACTACCGCCCAGCAACGCATATAGATTAGCTATTTATATACACTTCAACGAATATGTGCTTTCATACCTGGATTCTGGATTTTCAATTCATCTTATCGGAGCTGCCCGCGAAAATTGCATGAACACCAAATGCGATCTAAACAGACCTAATATCGTTGCCAATTAGTTACAAATTCCTCGTGTTCATTATTGATATCCCTAAAGTTGCGTCAAATTAAGAATATTTCATATCTTGAAACTAATGCCAAATGACGAATTCTGCAACAACACGTTAGTGGCACACTGTGTTAGGAAACATTGGAGTGACTGTCGTAACTTTAGCTTTGCATTGTCCGCTATCTCAGCTTACAGTTCTCAAGCCACTTCAAGGAGTGTGTCCTTTCAACAAATTTCTTTATCTCGCTGCACGAATTTCTTCCTTTCCAAAACCCCGCTAGTTATGTTGCTTAACTCGTATGCCATCGGTACATTTCTATGATACTAAAGATAGATACACTTATCAATTGTAGACGGATAGGCAGACTGACAGAGAGTCAGACAGAGAGGCAGAAATGCACACAGACAGACAAAAACAGACAGACAAAGAGACAGGCTGAGAGACAGACACACACACACAGATAGAAGACAGACAGACAGACAGACATTGATAGATTTATAGTCACTCATGCAGTTAGTCAGGTTAGTTACCATAGTTATTTGTTAGACTTACGTAACTTAGTTCCTAGGTGAGATGGATAGTGAATGAATCAATTCCTCAGTCTAACTCAGTCATTTGGTCATCCATCCATCCACCTATTCGTTCATTCATTCATCTCAGTCTAATCAAAACAGCTAGCTATCATTATTTTGCAGACGACAAGAAAGCTTTTCTATATGTTTCAATCATTGATAGTTGCGTGGAGTCCGTGTCAAAGTATGGGATAAGCTAGTCCTGCTAGAATTCATGAAGTATATGTCTTGCTGTATGCAAGTTCCAGTGCCCCTTTGTCAATATATTCACTCTCTTCTTGTTTGTCTGACTATTAAGTGTGTCCTGATTCAGTTTTGGAAAGAGTTCCTGCACAAAGAATCTGCCAGTCACGAACGGTTGCTGTCTACATACCTTCAAATAAACTTGTTCGAATGAAAAAGACAACGCTAAATGCTAGACTGAATGTATGACTTCATACAGAGTTTGGCGACGAGCTGACTAAGCCGAGTGTAAATGTCTGGTCATTAATGGATGCTTGTCAGACCATCGATCTTAAAACAGAAATGTGGCTGATTATCCTTATTTGACCTCATGGGTCACCAATAAACTTAAGAATTCCGACCTTTTTGTTACCTCTGGATATAATTTGAATGTCTTCAAACAATATTTCGTGATGTCAGCTATAATGGCTTTTCGCCGCCAAAGGCGCCTCAAAGAAATGGCTAAGAGCTCACTGCGTCGGCACAAACGCTTTCTTGCTGTCTTACTTATAATTTTGAGCTCTTTCATGATCAGAAAGTTGTCAGATTGCATTGTATCCCTTCACATCCCGAAAAGCTTATTCTAAATATGCAATATGATATAGATACCCATATCCTGAGAAAGATTCTAAGATGTTCTGTTTTCTGTAGACAACTTCCTTGTTAATATTCTATACCTACAGGCGGGCTTTCCCTGCGCGACAAACAATTTTTTAATTATTACTCACTCATCCAACAGTCGCAGCCCTATTACAGGATGAGGTACCCATAACCCACCACCCTATGGAGCAATGGGGAGTAAAGTACCTTGCTCAGGGGCACAACACCGTGCTAGAGTCTCCAACTCACCATCCTTTGACAGTGAGTCCATTACTCAGCACCGATCGGGTCTTGAAACGGGTCTTGAACGCAACATTACCCTAACCACTGCCACACGATGCCTCCCACTGTATTTCACATCATCTCAGTGGTCACATAACTGAGTCTACTAAATTTCCTGGTACGATATTTTGAAGCATTAAATTGTGTGTTAGCCATTCGGGAAATCATTGCTGATCACACCATGGAAGCAAGAAATGATTCGCAGACCTTGAAGTGACGCGGACGATGACCAGAAAGAAATGACAATGTTTTGCCTCATATTAGGCGCAATGACAATAGAGGTGAAGTTTCAGCGACTGCGGAATTGAACACAATGACTTTGTAAGACGACTGGTCAGAGTGTAAGGAATTGAGGTATTACCCATAGCTACCTTTCTATGCATATGGATTGGAACTAGGCTGTACGAGTCACTACATATGGACCGAATACTGGAATTTATTTGCACGGGGCAGGTGACCACTTGCCCTCCTAACGTAGGGCAAACTGTCTCCCGTCGCCAGGCTAATAAATTCCCATTTTCAGTCTATCCTTTATTTTACTTCTCACGACCCTGACACAAATTGCGTTTTTTAAAAGATGATTTGATATTAATATAGAAATGCAGATATGAACGAAAAGTGAATTAAACTGAACTCAAACATACACACAAGAAGCATGTAACAAGATTGATTTTCAATATGAAATTTTCAATAAACAGAAATGTATTGATTTTGATAACCGCTTCTGCCTGTAACAATTTCAACTAGCCTAATTGTCTTGCAAAACATGGCCTCGATCTCTGTCCCCTTTTCAGCTCTTTTTAGCTTCATTCCTATTATTTGCTCTTCTACGATTTTTTTTTTACAAAAAGATCTTGTTGGATAAATTCAGTAATAGGAAAATCCTGCGTTTATGTTTCAGTTGAAAAATTATATATTACAAAACAATATAAGGGAGGACAGCTTCTCTGTTGAATTCAAATATCTTTGTACCGTGCAACAACTTTTCACGAGGTGTGGCATGGAGAGTGTGAAGCATTCTCTAGATTCGGTGACTCGACTTTCATCAAATACATTGCAAAGTGCATAATTAAACCTTCGTTTCCAACAAAATGTATAACTTACATGTATTGAATGCTAAGTTTTTGATTACAACACGATGGGAACTAATTTGGGATAATTGGATGGTGAACTAATGTCTTTAAAATCTGCAAATATAAGCTCATCTGCTTTTCTTTTTACGTTACACACTTGTTTTTATGAGTAATTTGTACTATTGAGACATTCAGCTATAGGGCACCCACCATTTTTGAGAAATTTGAAAAATATGAAAATACAATTATCCAAATTAATTCCAATCGTGTTTTACGTGTCAGCAACTGTTATACTTTGCAGATGCATGGAAGTTTCATCTTATTTTAAATAGATGTCAAGTGCAACCAAAGACATCTATACTTCCCACTGTTTACATTCTAGATGGGAACGCCCACTGTTGCGTGACTAATGGCCGGCATTGGTAGGGGGAGGAGCATCCAAACTAAAGGGTTATTTGGATTCTGATAGATCACTGAAGGTATACATCTGTGTCAATAGCAGTATCGATCACTTCTGGTCAAAGGGTCAGTATTACCACATGACGATAAGCCAACTATTCAATCAAGTTACATGTATTGACGAATTACGATGACCACAACAACAGCACGACGCTGATACTCAACTTAAAGAACTCCCATTTATTGCTTTTAGTGGTTGCATTTCGTTTTGAATCGTTTGAATCTTGGCAATACGGACGGCTATCCTCTCCAAGATTCAGAACATGCTATCAGCATCATCATCAATCAACCATCCCAATTACCCCGGTCAATATTTCCAACGCCTTTGAAACCACATTCAACGGCATCGCTGTAATACATCGCATCTCTAGGGATTCTAAGTTATAATTATGGCAAACATTCATCGACGCTAAGAAAAGTCTGTAATTGGTTTACAGATAGCTAAGATAACCATATTTTTTCCAAAGTTTAATTTACGACTGCATGGATTCCTACCAGGGTGATTTTTTTTTTACACGGGAGACACACGTATACATCTAGAGAAAACATTGCTCTTTCAATGCAATATGTGAAGTGAAATGTGGCATGCGTGCCTTATCTTGCATATATATTCAGATAGGATTAAAGTCTATATACACACAGAACTGAAGAAGAAACCATGGAATTTAGTTGCTATCGTCATGATGATATTCTCACCGGAGATAATAGATTGCGTGCCATTGAAAAATAAAACTTGCTCTCAAGTTGCTTCTTCTTTTTCAATCTATACCGTGAAAACATTTTGCCCCTGGCTTGAAAAAACAGGCCAGTCATAGATGACGTCTCGTCTGAATATTTTTTTATCTTAAAAGCGAGCTTCCGGCCAAATACCTATCGTTTGTTACAAACGATCGCATTTTCGCTATATGAGCGATGGCACGAAGCGTTGATCAACATTACTTTTTGGATAAGAAGGCAGACGATTTCAATTTTTAAATTTTGTAATGGTTTTTCTTGTATCCAGATGAATATTGTCTCCAAATATATGAGACGCTTTTTACACTGGTGGAGCTCAATATTAAACCTCTTGAGGCGAGCCGCATACTCCTGGGACTGCATGCTTTATTTAGTACGATTGTTCGATCGTTCTGTATCTGGCTATGAAAGTCGTGCGGGTTGTGAATCACTGCACCCATTCTTTATAAAAGACAGAAGAGAATAACCATGGTAATAGATGTACAGAATAACCATGGGAATAGATTGAATCGTATTTACCGAATCAAGCAACGCTATTGGCTGCATACACCCCAGGAACAAAAGATTCAATGCGTTCTTATAAGGTTTTACTCACTGAATCAACGCAGAAATATTTTACTTCGTGTCTATAGATTAAAACCAACAAGACCTTTGGGAGTACGAGTGACTTCAATGGTTTCTAAGCCTAGAATTATAAAAGCTGACGCTTCGTTCGATGGTCAGCTACATTTTGAAATACTACAGAGAGTTTAGCTGTAATCAACTCCAACAATTAGCGACAAGTCAGTCTAAAGGCGTGAGAATAAAATTGTCGAGCATTGCACTCATCAAACCTTTGTATTTTGATATACTTTAACGCGGTACATCACACATATTTTCAAAGATTCACTTGAGTAGATAGCACGATCAAAGGGGATGCCACAGAAACTTATGTGTATCCCTGAGAGCTTGATAATTCCAATAACAATTTTTTACTTAATTGCGTTTGCAATCGTTCAAGAATTGCTAAATGAACAATAACCCAGCCTGGTTTGTAATTTTACTTGCTGAAGTTCACTATCCGGAGCTTTCCTATAAGTCCACCCATAGGTTCCGACAGACTCAGTCAACAGCGTTGAACAGAACGGCTTTATTTATGTGTTTGCGTTTGTGTTTGTGTGTAAATGCGCTATTTGAAGTCAAATGGGCCAAATCATTTTCTCTAAATTTATTTTTTTGCCGTAATTAATTATGTCCAGTAAATAACAGCATCTAGTTATTATCACCAGCCAAATACCAGTGTTTCACTTTTCCTTCTTCCAGCCAGTCGATCGGGACAGGACACCATATTGTTTTCAATCAGAAGACATCAAGTATCCAGACCGTAGGAAAATGCCGTAGACCGCCACGTTGGTCATTCACTTTCTATCATAACTGCTTTGAGCATAGAGGCGCTCCCCACAATAGAAATTTAACTAGGCATCCGACCGGCAGACCTGTGTTTAGCGGATCCGATGTTGCCGGCTACACCAAGCATCCTTTATCGTGTATACTTAGGTCAAACTCTCAAACGATTACCAGTGTAATTCAATGACACTTGGTCCAATAGAAAACGAAAATATACCATTGGGTTGTGATCTCTCACGCATGTCACGACATTTGGTATACTATGCGTCAGGAAATGACTTCGGAAAGAATCATAAGATAGCATGGAGAAAGCAATCTGTGCCATGCAGAAATTGCAGTTCTAATCTTCCAACGATTTGCGCATTCAATTTTCCTTCTGATCAGTCGCCTGTGAAGGCGAAATAAGATTGGTATCCTCGAGAGATAAAGAACGATGGTGATTATTACGTAATCAGAATGGAATGCCTGCGTGCTTGTTAAGTTTTGAAGTCCAAAGCATCAATGTGACTCAAGAAAACTAACACCATGACCCGGCAACGAACCGGAAAAACACGCTACGTGTTACGTTTTTACATATTTCGTGAAATTTCTATAGCATAATCTACCCTGTCTATTGAAGCGAGATGCGACTTTAATACAGTTGCCTCCTACATCGTATCTATATGAACCAACATGAGCGTGACAATGCAATGCCTCGGAGATAGAAACTTGAATATGCTAACGGTTATTTCTTGGTATTAATCACGGGAGATGAAAAGTAGAACAGTCAATGACATGCACTTTTTCTGGATCAATGGAATAGTCGTGTTTTCTAGAAATTGTGAGTGGGCTTTTGTATCACAACGCAAAGGATACATATTTTCGTGATACTCTTTAACGCTTCCGAGCCATAAACTAGGCGTAGATATGCGTGTCACTATGGAAACATTTCAAAAGTATACTTCATCTGAGTTGACTCACAAATATTTTTTTTCCTTTCAGATCATCGGAGTTTTGTTTGCCGTAATCTGTACTTAAGATATACGCCACTTGATTTTAATTATAATATTTAAATATTTGGGTAACTTGTTTGCACTAAATAAAACTTTTAGCCAATCAAAACACCATGTCAAGATTACATTGAATAGCACTGCCTTTCAACCAAATGACATTTGCTTTCAACGGCAAAATGAGAGAAATGAACAAGTAAGCAAGGCATCTTGAACATAACGACCGTCTATCAACACTATCTACTCGATCTGAAATTGATTACTGTGAGATCAATTAAAATACCTGGTATATCGACAGACATCTTGTAAAAGAGACGTGCTCCAAATACTCAGGCAGGCACTGGGACCTCGGAAGAAAAGCTTATATGATCAAAGTTAAACTAATTACCTATGAAGATGTGAAGGTCGACGTTTAAAGAACTAAATATGAGGCAGTGATTTAAGGATGGCATAGAGCAGGGCAGGAGAGCGATGAAGACACACGGAATACTACCATGAGGGAATCAGGCAGTATAACCTAGGTACAGCAACTCAGATTAAGAGCAACTGTTACACTAGTTCATCCAGCATGATTAACGATGACTTAACAGTGACCTACAACCTCATTTCAGAAATACATTACTTGAGCATGGCTTCGATTCAACAGAGAAGTTTAATTACTTCTAAGTCATAGTTCATATCGTGGGTAACAATAACAATGTCATTTATATTATAAAACGGTAACTCTTTACCAAGGATTCAGCAATGTCGCAACGGTTCCTTTGGCGCAAACTGATTAATGCAATATTACATATATCTGAGTTTCCAGTGAAATTTTTATTAGTTGTCATTAAGGCTTGAAAAAATAAAGGGCAAAGAATTAACTCAAATTGCTCAATTATTACTTGCTCAGAGATTCTACATGTACAACATGCAAATATAGTGAGTTACTACGAAGCAAACTTTAATTGTTACCTAATTGTAATAGATTAGTAGCAGCGACATTTTAATGAAATGCTGAATTATTTTTGTTTTTATTATAAAAGCGATACCATGATTACAATTACATCACTCCATGTGATTTTTATGGAGGTGTTAAAGTAAGATGACGCGACTGGCGACCATCAGTGTTGCTAGTTATAGAGGATTTGATGTCCAACTTTCGGGAAGGTTAAACATTTGTGCTCTTTCCTTTTATCTAGGTAGAGTTCCTAAGTAGTGAAACCGTTAGAACGTTACCAAGGTTTTTGTTTTTAATTCTGATGTGCGAAATTCTTACGAAAAATATCATTAGCAATTTTTACCATCATGTTTTGAAACTGCTTTCAAAAGGGAACCTGACAAGGCCAGATGGTGCCCTATACGATATAAAATCCATTGGATACAAACGCAAGTTGTTCGCCCATTAACAGTGAAACATTTATTTTTTATGAAACTTTGTTTTTCGCGTTGTCACAAGGACATTTAGGCAGCATCTTGTGTAACAGAACCAGTGATTCCCTTTCGTATACTTCTTTTCTCCTGCGCCGCCGCGCCACTCGAAATGTGTGGATACTCTGATAACGCTGCAAGGATACGTGAAGACTAAGGTAAATGATCTAAACCAGCATTTATCTCGTAAAGCTTGCTTTATTTGACTTCTCTGGAACAATATACGGAATTTAGACATAATTGAACTGACAGCGGATATTGTCAGTCTTAACAAGAGCAACATCTCTCGCGACAAATCCGATTCCTTCTCATTAGTTGTATCGAGAATGCTGATAAATCATCGATTACCTGCCAGGATATCAACAAGGTGCATGCGGTCAAAGGTCACAGCCTCAAAATGATGTGCAATCTTTTGTCGGCATAAAAAAATGACATATCTGACGACTGTGGTACAGACCGATTTTGACGCCTTATGAAAGATGAAAAAGGTGGAGACACAGTCGTCATTTACGTAACGCTCACACTCAGTTTCGCAGAATCAGCGAGCCTTACAATCTACTAATTTCCCGGAAGGCAGTTATTAATATGTTGGCAATGCGTCCCAGCGAAATTAAGTATTGGCGATCGAGGTCACTTTCCTACTTTACATAAAGGGTCCAAGTATATCATTTGTTGGGCGGCTGTCCATGGTTTTGAGTCATTAACTTGCCATCTGCATTATGTCGGTCAACAAGCCATGATATCAATTGTCATAAAATACACGACTTACACTTTTTTTCTAGAAAACACGACTTAAAGCACGAGTGCTCCATTTTGCTTGTTGTGATATAATGACCTGAAAGAATTTGTATCAAAATGCATGCATTGCTGTTTTCAAGGAACCAAACATTGATTCGCAAATGTTGAGTCTCAGCCACCACTCGAACTTCGGTTGACCGGGAAAGTATTCGCTATATTCATGTAACATCAACGGTCGTATTTAAATATACAGCACATTGCAGACTTGCCGGCATCACATTCTGATTCATGTAGCAATTGCCACAGAGCACTCCAACAGCCGCCGTTTCATTTCTCTGGAGGAAGTGTTTCCAATCTTGTTACGTCTTCGCAGTCTACTGATCACAAGTAAAATTGGATGTACAAAGTGGCAAGAGGCGTAACGCTGCAACGCACCGGAGATTGCATTTGACGTTTTCAATGATACCTAATGGTTCTCTTCAGAGTCATTTCCAGTAGCAGGTACCAAATATCATCAACAGCGCGAAAGATCATTGGAGCATACTAATTTCCTTAAGAGAATCTAGGCATGCGCAAGAACCTTGATTTACACCGCCTTCCTTTGATACTTACCTTGACCTGGTTATGCATTGAGTGACGCTCCGTTTGATATACCACAAGCAAGCACTTTTTCAGTACTTTGTCTGAGGACTGTCATTCATCCGGGTCACCTCGCCCTGCATCTATGCAAGTCGATACTCCGTTTGTGGAGGATTTTATCTGCATTACTTAGCATACTTTTGAGAACAGGCTGTTTATGATGTACAGCAGCAGGGCAACGCTTTTCCAGCAAAAGTGAATACGATAGGAAGTGGCTTCTGAGGTCCTTAGCATATACCAGCCTTTCTGAGTTTTATTATTTACTAATTATCGCAGAGTATTGGGGAATATGTTGTCCTGTCCAGATTGAGTGACAAAATAAAAAGCAAACGTGAAACATTATGTTAGCAACAAGAAGGCGCAAACAGCCGAGATAGAGGCGAAGCAGATGACAAAAGCAATGTGCTCGCTCGGGATGTTAAATGAGCTTACTGTAGTACTTTTTCCCATAGTACAATTCTGCAGCCATAAGCTTTGGCGTCTGAGTCTGATGACTGTACTTATGAAAATGATCCGGATGAGAGAAGCAAGCGAAGTCACAGACTCACTTTGAATAAGGTCATCACTCACGAATTCAAGGGAGTTTATGAAAATCCCTTACAGGATACCCATATAGATACTGAGATAACAGACAAACACTAAACACGTCTTCGATATTGTACATTATATTACCATGCCCTGTCCATTGCGTTTTCATTGGTCGAGCTGAACCACGTGACTGTCCACAAATACACAGTAATGGTTTGTTTTCATGCCCGTGAATATGAATAATATCGTAAACATAGTAACTTTACGGCTAAAACGAAAATTGTGATTTGTACAAAGATCATAATCAACCACAAAATAAAATGGAGCATTTGTGGGCCAAGTTTAGACGTTTTTTTCAAAAATCTCCGGATTTGCAAAATTTTTGCAGCGCGCGCACTACTCACTGACAGGTTCTGGGGCCCCGTTGTCGTTCGCACGGGAAATTTTCGTAAATTTTGACGGTTTTTCGGGGTTCGTTGATAATATAATTGAAATAACAGACTCCGCGCTGACCATTAACGTTTATTTATAGGCGCGGGCTCGAGGCAAGCCAAATTAACGGCAAGCCTCGCCCGTTAATTTTTGGCTTTCCTCTAGCCCTTGCCCATAAAAAACGTTAATGCTCAGCGCGTCGTCCGTTATTTCTGTAATGTACAGACATGTTTTCATGATTTGACATCTAAGCTGGCGGAGTAGTGACATAAGATCAAATTGAAAAGCTGCAAGGTTTACTAAGGGTCAAATTTAAATGATTCTATAATAACCTGCAAGTGACATCTCTATGCAAAACGATGTCTTAAATATCTATGACTTGCCATTCTTTGAATCTTCAATACATGATCACATCTCTAAGAAAGCATTCATAAATATAAATGATGTATTTCAGTGAGTTACAATAACTTCGAAAAGTCTGTAGATAGATATATTTTGTGATGACAGATGGGATAAGGAAGGTCATTACATTAAATAAATCATTGCCACTTGTCTGACTTTCATGTTATGAAATTTTTTATGTTAGGAAACATATTAATTTATTTCATGACATTTAAATTTTGGAAACGTCACCATCATATTCGTTTTTGGTAGAGCAAACTGTATGAACACACAACACCTTTGGAATAGAAAACTAATCTCTATAGGCCTAAGTGTTCAGAGAATGTAAGTTGCCGAGAGTCAGTTGCTATTTCCTTGATACTTAAATATTTTATCACACCGTTTCGTTTGTAACTGTACGGGAATACGAAATGTAATAGATCTGTTGCTGTTTTGTTCAGAAGTCCGTACCATTAGAGAATGGTAGCTTTCTTCCAAGTGGACAATATTGGAATGAATAAACTATATCGAAGAGAGCCTGCTAAGAATATTTCTTTCATTTTCTTCTTAACACTCCAAACCATGGTACCATGAAAAATGTCAGGCGCTCAATGAAGCAAAGAAATTAATTTAAGGCCTCATCTAAAGCTATAAATTAAGAGTTTTGCACATAATAGGAAATTCTCTTATTTATCTTCCTCTTAAACAACTATTAAATATTATGCCGTTCTGTCGGCTCACGAAATTAAGTTGTAGAAGAGTCTTGTAGAAACAAGCAACTTAATTCCATTAACCAAACTTTTGCAATCATTTAAAGAAAGCACTAGCGTATATTCTGATGATATACCCGTGGTCTGTATTTAGGAAATTAGGAAGATAGATATCAAATATAAAAAGGTAAAACCAATAATAAGTCAATGTTTCTGTTGCAATACTTTCCGAATGGGTTGTGTCCAGACACAAATCCGTGAAAGATTGTTCCCTACATTAAGTCTTCATGTGATGATAAGACATCACAGTTCCGATCTAGGTTACTCAACATAAAACAGCCATTTATCTACAATGGAATATGGCATTCTTTCAAGGACTATAAGAGCTCAATGGTCCATGGTTTGGTTAAACACATTTCAAAAGGAAAGCTAATGATAGGGTTTTATAGAAGAATGTTCGGCTTAATCCGATACAATGGTTGTATATGATTGCAATAGGAGAATTCGAGACCCCTTTGTTTATTAATGTATGTAAAATCAGTAATTTCTAGATCAGATAAAAACTTACAACTAACAGCACCTCCTCATCATGATCAAAATAGAAGTCAGTGATAAAGATTACGGCCACATACCCACCCCTAATAAAGGCTCAATTACTGAGATCATTTGTTACAATTTTGACCGCGATCTCTCTACATACCCACTTCCTTTGAGCATCATATTTCTGTCTTTCCTCATCACCCCTGTCGTTACTTCCCCCCTTTCAGTACGACAGGATGATTGTACAATACCAATTAATTGTTGATAGTGTTTGAAAAATCTCTTCAGGTTGAGTCTTGGATTGATGCCACGTCCTTCACAGAATGAGTTTACATTACAACTGATACCCCTGATATGAAAATGCCGACGTAAAATGTTAAATATCAACAAATTTAAAGATCACATGATGTTATTATTTAACTGCGTAAAATGCAATTTCTTTCGCAACTTCACTGGCTGGTGGAACTCTAACAGTGGCAAAAGCGACAATAGCTGGTCATGTGTCTCGGCAAGATAATGTTCGATTATATATGCAGCTCTGTTAAGAATGCCATAAGAACATCATAATACATCAGAACGAAGAGTCTGTTGGTCAGAAAGCGATCGCAAGAAAGCGAAGAGGGGAAAGAACAAGCACCTTCGCTAATTTCAACATTATTGATTAGATTATTTGCAGGGATGATATTGTCAGACTGCTTTATCGTGGATATAATCGAGAATTCTCGCAAAAATATAAAACGTTTTAAGAAAATACGAAAACGTTGCTTCTGGGACCGGGAAACGTATTTACCTTCCAAACACGTAATGACAATGATACCACTGTACACCTTTCAAAATGTGATTTCGATAATATATATAACCACTCAATGGGTTAACATTTCTATTTTTATTTGAATGCCACAGGTTAAGCATTCGCTCAGCAGCCTCAATGTTGGAGACACCACAATGAATTATTGACAACTGCAAGTTTCAGAAAGGTGTAATGTTTGGTCTTGTGCAGAATACTTGTTGGTTGAAATCAACGACATCAAGTAGCCACGTAGAATTACTAATTCTTTTCCATCCCTTTTTCAACTGTACGAAGTATTTCCTCGGCATGTTGTGCATGCTAAAGTGAAGAAGATATACCGAGTCATTCGTGAAATGATGTGGCTCTTCGAGTAATGGACATACGCCTTGGTAACAAATTGAAGATATGCAATCCCTAATTGGATGGACAACTGACTGGCTAAATCAAGGGTTTACATCACGGATTTCTCCCTTTATCTAACCACTCTTCTATCTAATTCAGGGCCGTGTTTGTTTGTGCGTGCTCAGGTATCAAAGACCTACGTATTCATGCGCTCATGCATAACATGGAATAAGACCGCCTATTAACGTGAAACGAAATACTATAGCATTAACTTTCATTTGAAAAATACTGAGCGTTTTCCAGTAATTTGAAGCGTGACAATGAAGGACTTTGATTTAGCAGTATATTTGGCTAGACGGCTATTCAGCTTGATGTGAATGGACTGCAACATTCTAAAATAACTGTTGTAATCTTTGTGAAGGAAAATCAATTTATGACATACAAGTAAAAGTGTCATCAACATTTTCATATCGCCTGGCCATTATTAACCATCTTCTCACAGAATAAGATGCTTTTAAATTGACACTAAACCGAATGACGCTTCTATGCTATGTCCTCTGTTTAACACTCTAATTTTTAAAGCTATGTTGACACAAAGTACCAACAATAAACAGTCGCGAAGTAGGGCAGCGCGATCGAAGACAGACCCATTAATGACTGCTTCCTTTTAAAAGGTAACTATTATTTTGAAAAAAAAAGAAAAGTGACTGATAATTATCAAAGCTGCTGTTCACTGTAAGTAGCTCATGATACGAAAAAAAAATTAGAGGTGATGTACTGGAGTAACGAAAAGATGTACATAACAGTAAAGTGACAATATTGTCTTAAGCATGTACCGATTTGATATGCTTCCTATGAGTGTAAATTATAATCAGAGACATTTAATTTGTCGAAATGATGAAAGGTCGCTTTTCTTCATCGTCACTGTTTCAATGACAAAGTTTATCAAGACGTGTACGTGCCGTGTTTCTAAGAACTGTGTGTTTTTACTTTTCGTTATAAGGAGAGATTGTCATGAAAAGGTTCATTAAACAATCTTCAGTTTTAAATTGTAAATTTAAGTAGAAAATAGCTTTTAGGCGAACATAACAATTTATGTCTCCAACGATTATCATAATCCGATATACCGGAGTTCAACAACCTTTAAGGTTATCACATCTATTTCAAGCGTGTTATAATGTTACATTTGCGTCTACCTTAAGAATATTTATAACCTATGTGCGTCAGTTTACGAGACTTACTTATAATCTGGCGGAGTCTTATCAAACGTATATATAGTAATTTTCCCTCTTACAAATTCAAGCCAAAAAGATGAAAAATGAAGATAGTAGAAAATTCATAGAGGGCATTTTCATTTCCCTAATTGATTGCGTTAACATTTCAAGAGTCAACAATGACGTAGGTAGCCATTGTAGGCCTAACAATACGTATGAATTCAAACTGCTCTGAAATAATTGCTTTCCTTGTACGTCTAAAATCATCTGATATTTTCGGCTGGCATAAAGAATGAAACTATTTTGTACTGTGATCAGAAGTTGATCCCCAATGTTATGCTCTCTGGCGTACTACAAGCCTCGTGGTCTCTGAAGTGCTTGTACAAGACTCGTTGTGATATAAGACGAGCTTGCACTAGACTCGTTGTGGTCTGAGACGAGCTTGTGCAAGCCTTGTGGTCGAAGATAAGCTTGTACATGCCTCGTTGTGGTCTCTGACGTGCCTGTACAAAGCCTCGTTGTCATCACGAGCTGGTGCGATCTTTGATGTGGTTTTAGTATAACCGCTCTGAAGCATCCTGGTAAAGGTTTTGTCTCTAAACATTGGTTTAGTAACCTAAACACAAATATCTTCCATAATCGATACAAACAGTCTGTTGTTTCAATTTCGAAACATGTTCAGGAAGTCAGTGTCAATCTCACGGTAATGCAACGTATTCTCTAATTTGACCTATGGTGGTAGTATAAATACATACAATGAAAACTAAAACCTTCTAATGTCCTTGACGTCCAAGAATGGGACAAGAATATGGTATAATAGTAGTAGATGATAAGTAGTAAACCCAGTTATGCAAGTAGTGATCGTGATCCAAGATTTGTACATTTTAACGCTTGAGCACACCCGTGGTCTGGACGTGATTGCATGTGATAGGTAACAACCATTAAACTACATTTGATTGTATTCGATGAGCCTTAAAGCATGGTTTTGTTTTATGAAGAATAAAGTTTTGAATTTACTGAATCGAATAATATCGAAAACGATACTTGTCGTAGGGTGAAAATAAGACGTCCATTTTTTTTGCTTCAAAAGGTTTACCTTACACGTTTGAATGCATATCTTCACAAAACGTGTATTCAGAATAAAGTACTTTGCCATACTTGATTTTTTGTATCGTCTTCATTGCATCAATCAATTTGGATAAAAAAACTGAGAAACCTGAGAAATCGTCAATTGCAGGGATCTCCAAGGCAATGACCTGCAGTAAGATCGTTTTGTAAACTTATACAAATGAAGGCGCCGTTTGTACGTGATCGGTGATCCAATGGTCCTCGCCGGTGTGATTGAGTTCGGTTTGTTTGTCGTTTACTGTGGGGAATAATACTGAAAATCAAATTTGAAAACCTAAGAACCTTGGGAGTTATTTATCTTATTCCAAATTATGGCGAGACTGTTTCAATGATTCGCAGTCCATGTGTTATCACGTTATTTGTTTCAGTTATGCGTCCAATCACGTCTGCATTTCTTGTCGTCCGTCAATGTGGTGACCCACAGCAAATACTATGTATAAATATCTAATTTCTACTATAAATACGTAAAACGCTGATGATTTGGTTGTCATTTCTTCTGATCATATTTTAACACCGCTATTTGTAAAATGAGAACACTTACTATTTGATGTTTATTCACTCGTATCATTTTTGAAACCATATACACCGTGCATATAAATTTCAAAAAATGTTGACTATCTCAGAAAGCGGGCAGTGTTGTCTCTGGTCACCGTGTGTTCCATAAAATGTAACACAACAGGTTTATAGTTGACGCCGGTTAATTAAACGTAATCTATTCAATTTATCTAATTCTACGATGTGAGGCTTTTTGGACTAAGTAAAGCTACCGCCGCAGGCGTTGTGACAAGTGTACCATTGAAAATACATTAAAATTTAAGATGACAAAATGCCCGTGTTCACAATTTGTTAAGCCGAGTTGCTTCATTTACAGCTGTCAATATAAGCAATCCCTACTCTGTGATTATAATGGTCGATATATCCGTGGATTTCGTTTGAAGGACAGAAAATTTTAATGTGCAAATATAAAACTGGACGAATACCCTAGCAGAAAAATCACATCTCTTTAAATTGAAACGGCAGGCTTAAATGTTCTCGCCAAATTAGGCCTAGCAACGTTGTACTCTCTGTGTTCAATTTTTGTTTGGTATAAGGAGTGTTTAAGACAAACGCCATCGATCTTCTTCACAGATAATTACTCATTTAAACCTCTAGTTTAGTTCTTACTAACACGGTTTGAATATTTCAGAGAGTCAATAGGTAAAGACTGGCCATGTTTATATAGAGTAAGTGCAGAAAGACAAATATAACGGAGTTTTTTGCACAAGTTACATGCTTACTTTCATACAATATTGGCTTGTGTACGGTATATTTAGACTAGAAAGACAAAAGCGACGGTGTTTTTGCACCAAGTTCACCTTCATATGATATTGACTTATTGCCCATACGATGAGAAGGCTTTACAATAATCGTCGGAAAGGAGATCTGCATCTGATATTTCAATTATTGGGCAATTTGATGTGATATTCAAGTATTACGCCAATGCACCGGACGAGTCTTTCCACATTGACGTTTCCTACCGGTCGGCAAACTATTTTAGTCATCTTCTTCATGGCAATAACGTTGGTATTTAATTACGAATTAAATAAACATCCAAGCCGAGTTATCAGCGTTTGATAGAAAATTGCAAAATCAACCGACATATGGTTTCTGTAAACCAATAATAATTTACTCGAAGTAATCGATGGCAGACAGTCGCTGAGCTACTACGGCGCGCCAAATGTTTCAAAAATATTTATCGATTCAGTGCAAAAATAAACTGTTTTTCTCAATTTAAATAAAATTCGGTCTCATTAGGAAGGAAATAAGTAAGAAAAGTAAGATTAAAAAATAAAAGACGAAATGCCATTTAATACTTCATTTTAACTTGAGAAAAAATCTTTTTAAGCGTTATTAGGAAATAAACAATTTTCAACGATTTGAAAAAGTCATACATCCATACTTATCGACATACATACACGTATAATAGTTCGCGAAAAAGGTGCAATGAGTGCTGATTTTACAAAAAGAAAAAGAAAAATATGTTATACAGTGATACGTCCAAAAATTCACAAGAAAATCACTAAAAATCACTACTACCACTCGGAAAAATAGTACAAAATATAAAACGTGAACCACATACAGAAAATAATTGTAAAAGAATCAGACAAAAAAAGCCATGCACACATAAATTATTTATGTACTTCAGAAAATTAAAAAGCACTACGTCTCATAATAAACGTATTATAGATAATCAAAAATATAATATGAATCACCAGCCGCTTTGACAGTAAAGAGAGAAAATCAGAGAAAAATTCGACAGTGATGGCTCTAGACAAAAGTGGATCTCATCTACAAAAAAATAAAATCAATAAATAAAACGAAAAAATAAAAAATGCCATGAACAGAGATACAAAAAAAAACGCGTAGGCCTGTGGAAAGAAAAAATAAATGAGGACTCGCCACAGCAAAAAAAAAAAAAAAAAAAAAAAACAAGAAAAAAGAAAACAAGAAAAAAACAAGCACTCGCCACAGAAAAAAAACAAGCCCGAAATTACAATTATTTTATTCAAAAAATCTCAGGGTTCACGTTTCCTTCGATCGATGAATCCCCAACAGCGGGGAATCCGATCACCACATACTCCAATGTTTGACGAAATATTAATCGAGCATTTCAGTGATAACGTGACATCTTGAAACCTAGCTCTGTTTGGCTGGGCCCTGCTCTACTTGAAACCATACTTGATGAAATGAAGTGGGCAATATCACCTAAAGAACGTCCAAGTTAACAGTAAATAGTTCCAGAGAGTCAAGTTAACTGAGCCAATTTCAGGCAGTCCACAGGTCAGATCACGAGCGAGACGTACAACTCATGACGCTTCATAGCAACACTGCGAACATATCGATGCCTTAGGCGCGGTATGGCAGGGAGCCCACTGCAGGCCTTCCACCGAGCCGCACTGTCATCGCCGTTTGGCCTACATGATTTCTACATAGTTTTTATACGTATGGTTCGATACATCGGGTTCAAATACCATGATAATAAACCACCTCGTTGTTTGCTAATTCCTCGTCTATCCTCAAGATCACCCAAATCATGATAAAATGATAGTTTTGAAGAAATCTCCCGCATGTTGAGAGAACGTCCATCGCTTTCCGTGTTCGACAAGACAAGCGACGCAACTGTACAAGCCTTACCTTACGACTACGAGTATGGCGAGAGTGTCCGGCCTTCGCAACGCCAGACACTCTCACTATACTCGTAGGGCTAGACAGGCACATACACGACATGTCGATCCCCATTGCAGAAATCTTTATATCCACACAGTCCATATATGGAGCTACGATATTTGTGCAGTAGCCTATACATAGCTCTGGGTGGCAGGGCAGGGCTGTGAGTCACCGGCGTTATACGGCCTGGCCGTATAACGCCGGTGTTATACGGCCTGGCCGTATCCGGTAACTCACAGCCCGGCCTTGCTGCGGTTCCGTAGCCCTACCACTCCCTTTGCTGGTTGTGTTGAGCTACAGTATACAGAGAAATAGCGGCTGCTTGATCAGTGTTTGTCAAGTCGGGCGCGTTCGCGTTCTACAGGTACTGGTGAAAACGTTGCCTCGAATCATGGATGTAAAAAATAGCCATCCATGCTCGAATTTAAACGGAGTGTTTCAGCCCGAGTATTTTTGCCTTTGCCACACTCCGTTTAGAGGCTAAACCCACAGGATACGTGTGTGGTTCGATACATAGCGGCCGCTCCTAGCTTTGCATGGCAGGGCTGTGTATACCAGGCGCCAAATGTAAAAAATTAATTTACACAATCAAGCTTTTTAGAGATAGAAAGATGGAAAATGTATATATAGAGAGAAATTATATATATATATATATATATATATATATATATATATATATATATATATATACGCATATAGGGTATGCATTTATACATGTAGAATACATACATACATACATGCATAAATCGTACATACATACATACATACATACATACATACATACATACATACGTATGTGCACACATACATTCGCAAAAACATGCATAAACACACACACTATACATACATATAAACAAACACAGATACATACATGCATACATACATACATACATACATACATACATACATACATTACATAAATACATAGAGCCTGGACTTGGATAAATTTACAATCAGCCTCGCTTTCGACATACAGTTGAAAACGAGGTTGAATGTAATTTTTTTCAACTGTGAGCTTGTCTCGAAAATATTTACATTCAGCCTCGCTTTCGACATACAGTTGAAAACGAGGTTGAATGTACATTTTTTCAACTGTAAGCGTATGTCTCGAAAATATTTACATTCAACCTCGTTTTCACTTTGCATACATACAGCTGTAAAATTTTATATACACGTAATACCAACTGCAAAACTTTATATACAGTCTCGTTAACGTTTTCACATAGATGGGACTCGGAAATTTATTTTCACATAGATGGGACTCGGAAATTTACACGCTGGGAAGTTTTATACATAGACTCGGTGGGAAAATTTTTACATACAGCTAGCTGGGAAGTTTTATACACAGACTCGGTGCGAAAATTTTACATACAGCTAGCTGGGAAGTTTATACACAGACTCGGTGGGAAAATTTTACATACAGCCAGCTGGGAAGTTTTATACACAGACTCGGTGCGAAAATTTTACATACAGCTAGCTGGGAAGTTTTATACACAGACTCGGTTGGAAAATTTTACATACAGCCAGCTAGGAAGTTTTATACACAGACTCGGCGGGAAAATTTTACATACAGCTAGCTGGGAAGTTTTATACACAGACTCCGTGGGAAACTTTTACATACAGACTCGTCTTGGATTGAGTGTAATACCTGGTGATCATAAAGCGTGATTGAACTCTGCCCGGTATCGTACGCGGCTAGACCCTGGCAAGACGAAAGCCAATACACGCATAGTGCTGGCGCTTGTGCTATTCACGTGCATTTGAACTTTCCGGTTTATTTTGATCTAGTAAGGTAGCCACAACAATGATCGTGGTATTGCTATCAGGTGAGATCACCACTGATCTGGGCTGCTCGCAGCCTAGCCCTGTGTACATGTCTGTGAGTTCCCGGCGTTATACGGCCTGGAACACACAGAGACCTGTACGCAGGGCTACTCGTCAACCATACAACGGCGTCAACCATACAAAGATCGTTCACTGAGACCGCTGAAGTCCGTCAGCTGTGCAACGAACTTTCGCGGTCTACACAGTTACGAGAATAAAGACAAAAATTTAACACTGAAATCTTGGTGCAATAAACCCATGCACAATGATGGATGAAGATAAATTTGAGTAAAAAGACAGCAATGCTTGGTCTTGGACTTTCTTCGGGCTCGGGGCATTTGACACTGACAGAAGGAGCATGGGGCATGGAGCTAAGGGACTAGTCAGTTGCTTCAGCCAGAGGGGCGGTGGATTCATTGGGTCACCCTGTTTTTGACTTTGGTGATGGGGGCACCATGTTTTTGAAATGCCCAATAGGGGGTCAGTGTGTTTTTCAAGTTCAACGAGGGCTCATAATTGCATAAAATGCATTGTGCCAGCCTCAAATTTCAGCATTGAGTTGCATTTTAGGGCGCCCTTCGGGCACGTTACTTTAACAATAATAAGACATATTTTTAGACCCCTGTCCTAGTGCAAAACTTTATATATTTGACATATATATATTTGAGATATCTGTATGTTAAAATTTTTCGGCGCGCCCTGGGCGCATTTCTGTAAAATATCAAACATATTTTTCAGCATGCCCTTCATATGAAAAGCATGGCAAGTTCCTGATACTTTCTGTTTTCTCTATAAGAAGCAAGATGCACTATAATTTCAATCACATTTTCCTTACAATAGTTTCTGGACATCTGCTTATGCATAAAGAGAGTTGGAATACATACAACGCATTCAAAATACTGTACTCAAACTTTAGAATTGACACTTTTAAGTTCCTATCTTACAACTGACATGACACCAATTTCATTAAAACACAGAATGACTGATTGTTGAAAATATACTCCCGAAATTACATATATATATATATATATATATATATATATATATATATATATATATATATAATATATATATATATATATATATATATATATATATATATATATATATATATATATATATATATATATATATATATATATATATATACACTGAATTATTCAATTTATATTCCACCTTTGTTAACCTTTGTTTCACACTGGGGGGTCACCCTGTTTTCGAAAGTTGGAAGGGGGGTTCAGCCACTTTTTGACGTCGGCAAAAAATAATCCACCGCCCCCTAGGCCAAAGACACTGACCAGTCCCTAATAAAAACGGTTGTGTTTACGAGAATTAGAAATGATCAGACACTCAAAACACCAGTATAAAATCAGCGACGCTCAAACCGACAGAGTATATGAGATTCATGAAGACGGCATGGAGGTCGCAAGAGATCTCTTTCTACCTTCATGCCATGTTCAATGAATCTCATATACTCTATCGGCTGAGTGTCGCTGATTGACTGGTGAATTGGAATGTCTGATCGTTTCTAATTCTCGTAAACACAACCAAGCACCATGCTCTGTGTACTGCCATTCTCCTTGCGTCGAATGCCCCGAGGAAAGTCCAAGAATTGCTGTCTTGTTGCACAAATTTGCCTTCATCCGTCATAGTGCATGGGTTTATTGCACCAAAATTTCCGAATTAAATTTTTGTCTTTATTCTCTTAACTCTGTAGACCGCGAAAGTAGGTTGCACAGCCGACTGCAGTGACCTGCAGTGAACGAGCACTGTGTGGTCGACGTCTAGCGCATGTCCTTTCTTCTACCACGGTCCCGTGGAGGGACTGTGCTTCTACGAACAGCCAAGATCAGTGGTGATCTCTCGTGATAGCAAAACCACGGTCATTGTTGTCGCTAGCACAAAATAAACCGGAAAGTTCAAATGCACTTGAATAGCATAAGCGCTAGCACTATGCTAGCTCTTCATGGCAGGGCTGTGTGTTACCGGCGTTATATACGGCCTCCCATGGTGGCTCTTGTGGTGGGAGCCGTATAACGCCGGTAACACACAGCCCTGCCATGCAGAGCTAGCACTATGTATGTATCAGCTTTAGTCTTGCCAGGATCTAGCCGCAAAAAAGGCAGCCCACAGCCGGCCGGGCTGTGCGCGGTCTTTTCCTAACGTGTTGCTGTGAAGCTGCAGCCGCTACAGACCAGCGCTGCAAAGGAAACAGGTCAGAAAAGCCAGCCCACGCGCACGGCATATGGGCTACAATAATTGCACCTAGCCTGGATCATTCTTAGCTCCATGGCCTGCGTACGATACTGTGTTTTCCCAGCGCGGCGCGAGAGGCCTACCGCCTCCCGTCCAGCACCTTCAACGCCGGGAACACACAGCATCGTTTTGCGGTTGTATTAGTCAGCCAGAACAAGTTCATATATATATTTTGCGGCTGTATCAGTAAGTTAGAGCGAGGTCCTATGTGTATAAAATTTTGCAGCTCTATCAGTAAGTCAGGACGAGGTTCTATGTATATAAAATTTTGCAGCTATCAGTAAGTCAGGACGAGGTCCTATGTGTATAAAATTTTGCAGCTCTATCAGTAAGTCAGGACGAGGTTCTATGTATATAAAATTTTGCAGCTCTATCAGTAAGTCAGGACGAGGTTCTATGTATATAAAATTTTGCAGCTCTATCAGTAAGTCAGGACGAGGTTCTATGTATATAAAATTTTGCAGCTCTATCAGTAAGTCAGGACGAGGTTCTATGTATATAAAATTTTGCAGCTCTATCAGTAAGTCAGGACGAGGTTCTATGTATGTAAAATTTTGCAGCTCTATCAGTAAGTCAGAACGAGGTTCTACGTATATAAAATTTTGCAGCTTTATCAGTAAGTCAGAACGAGGTTCTATGTATAAAATTTTGCAGCTCTATCAGTAAGTCAGAACGAGGTTCTATGTATGTAAAATTTTGCAGCTGTATCAGTAAGTCAGAACGAGGTCCAGCTGTATCAGTAAGTCAGAACGAGGTTCTATGTATATAAATGTTTTCGCGTCGAGGCTCGACCCCTGTCCAGGCTCTATAGTCTGTGTGTGTATGTATGTATGTATGTATGTATGTATGTATGTATGTATGTATGTATGTATGTATGTATGTATGTATACGTATGTATGTATGTATGTATGTATGTATGTATGTATGTATGTATGTATGTATGTATGTATGTATGTATGTATGTATGTATTCTACATGTATGAATGAATACGCTATATGCGTGCGCGTATTTTTTACTATGTATATGTATGCATACGCAAACGTGTGGGGCAATGTATCTGTATGTACGTATGTGTATACACACGCACACATATATATATATATATATATATATATATATATATATATATATATATATATATATATATAAAATTCCTCTCTATATATACATTTTCCATCTTTTCTATCTCTAAAAAAAGCTTGATTGTGTAAATTAATTTTTTTACATTTGGCGCCTGGTATGTGTACGTGTTACCGGCGTTTATACGGGAGGCCGTGTCACGCCGGTAACACACAGCCCTGCCATGCAGAACTAGGCCGCAGCGTGCTGCGTGGTATGCAATTTTACTATGCATACCCACACGGCGGCCGCTGTGTATCGAACCACACATAACCGTGGGCTAGCGGCAAGCCATCGTTTTGTTGGGGTTTGGGCACAGACTGTCTATGGTTTGGGAGAGGCGGCCCTACACTTTACAGCGAGGGGATCGCTGGTTGCCGGCGTGTAGGCCTACTGTACTAGCGACGGGACCGCCGGCCGCTGGCTTACCACCTCGAGTGTACATTGGAGCGAGGGGACCGCTGGCAGCCGATGAACCACCACGAGTGTTTTGTCCACTTTTAACCAAACTGGTAACTGTTTAATATAGAATGGGACGTGTCGGTAACTTGGACGTCCATGAGATGATATTGAAGACTAGAAGCTGAGAGTTATCGCTGAAATACCCCAAATATCATGTCAACATCCTCTGGCATTAAATTCGGACTGTAACAATCATGACGTTGACAATTATTCAATTTTCATGTTGGGCTTTTTCTGCGGGATGTCCCACTCTGTTTTCTTTTCTCGAACGGGCCTCTTTTTTTTTTCTACTGAGTTTTTTTTTTTTTTTTTTTGTAACCTCTTTTTTTTTTTTTTTTTTTTTTGTAACCTCGCTTTGGTTTTTTTCCAAGCTGACCTCGTTTTGGTTTCTTTACAGCCTCAACGCCGGCGCGATCTCGGTCGACTTTTCAATTGTGATTCTCTTTCTTTTTTTAGTCAGACCTGATGGTGGTTCGTTTTGTTTATTGTAGTAGTGCAAGTACTATTTGTGGTTTTGTTTTTAATCATTTCAATATTTTTTGTGTGTGCTTGATTTTTTTTCTTTTTTCCCTTATAATCAGCATTCATTGCACCTTTATATCAAATACACGTGTATGTGTACGTCAATAAGTATGGGAGTGTGGTATTTCCAAATTTTTGAAAAGTTTATCTTCTCATTACGGTTTAAAGAATATTTTACAATTAAGCATTACATAACATTCTGCCCTTTTTTTGCAATAATACTTTTCTCGTTTATTTTCTTCCGTAATTCCATCGAATTTTTATTTCAATCAAGAAAGACGGTTGCACGTCATCTTTATCTGTACAGGCACATTCAAATATTTAATGACACATATTTTCAAATGAATGCTATTTTTATGAAAAGGTACATTAATAAAATGCAATGATATGGACGAAAGAACTTTTTTCTTTATTATTCATACACGTTTAAGACTTGTTTTTAGAAAGAAAATTTGACAGTTTATTTTTACTCTATGACGATAAATATTTTTGAAACATTTGGCGCGCCGTAGAGCTACCTTCGGTCAACAATCATTTGGATCCGACCTGACTTCTGTCTACATCAATAAGGCTGAAGAGGAAAGTTGTATACGCATGTGTAGATTCACGTGTTCCGGAAATAGTTTCGCTAACTGAAAGAAACTGAAAGAAACATTTGAAAACAATCTCAGTTTTTATGTCCCTTCCCATTCCCGCTCTAAAACATGAAACAAGCATAAACTCCCTCGTCGTTCAAATGCACACTTTCGATGATCCTGAATTACAATATATATATATATATATATATATATATATATATATATATATATATATGTGTGTGTGTCTGTGTCTGTGTCTGTGTCTGTCTGTGTGTGTCTGTGTGTGTCTGTGTGTGTCTGTGTGTCTGTGTGTCTGTGTGGAGAGGCTGTCATCTACTCATCTATTTGGTTATTATATTTGTCCAGTCACCGCTAATTTTCATTTATACACGTACATAAATAGCAAAGAGCGGGATCAGCCAAACTTGCACGTAACTTGTACTTCACAATTTTCAAGGCGCAACTTTTTTTGCACAGCCTAAAAAAATAATGATCAGATAAGTTAACAAAAATACACGTTATTGCATTACTTCAAGCAAGATGAGTTGGCTGTAATGAATGAAGAGATAAGTAACATTAGAACACGGTGAAAAATGACACGAGTTCATGGCTTTGTAGAAATGTCTCGAATGTTGCTTTAATATATGTCGTGAAGGTTGCTGATAGTGCATCGAAAGCAGTTTCAGATGTGAGTCCCGATGAAACAACAATTACGAGGTTTCCTTTCAGGTTGTTGGTCCACATTTGACAAACCCTTTCAAGAGTCGTTTCCCCGGAGAAGAGTATGAATTAGCTATGTCATTAGCGAGATTGACATCTGGAGCTATGAATGTAGTTTTAACACGTTTCATTCATTCGCCATTACGATAACGGACGCGATGTACGTATAAAATATCTTTCACTGCACGAAGTCATGCTTCAGCCGTGAACATTTCCAAAAGTGAATGAAATCTTATACATTTACATTGACTGTCAGTCTCAATTACCTAAGGTGCAAACAAGACCTATGTCACTCACGCCTTTTAGTCAGTCTGCAGTTGTCGAAATAAGTAACTTTAACACCTTTATCCTTGGGTACCACTGTAGTAATAGAATGTTATCAGTCTTTCCAGCTTCCGTCTTTCTTCTTACCTGTCCAAATGTTTGTCTATCTCTGTCACTCAGCTTTGGTGTGTCAAGTCCGCTATATTTAATTCGCTATGTCTCTGCCTGTAGACGTTTTTGTTCCCGCGGTACCTGATATTTTTCCGTTTTCTAGCTTCACGGATTTGACGCAATAGATCTCAGCTGTCTGGGTGTCTGTCTGTGTGTCTGTATGTATGTATGTATGTATGTATGTGTAAGTTAGTGTGTCGAGGGATGGATGGATGGATAAATGGATGGATGACAGTTGTCAATTTATCTCTGATTGTTGCCACAGCTCTCTTATCCTTCACTTTCTCAATCAACGTCAATATTCTAGTTCATCTATAATTATTAGGCCAAAAAAATAAATTGTGCTGTTCCAATAACATGGTTTTCAAAAATAGGGTAGGTAGGTCGGCAGGATTTTTTTCCAAAATATTTTTATTTTTAATATGCATTTTTCAGTGGTTCAGGGCGGTCAAACACGGGCCACAACATTTCCAGAAAAATGTATCATACATATAAAAGGAAATATATATATATATATATTAGACATCCTCGTTAGAGTAAAAATCAAATACCAAGTAACGAACGCGTGATTTTACGGTTTTTTTTTCTTTTTTTACTTCCGTATTTACGTCGCTTTAAAAGTTTAGGGGCGGCAGGTAAAAAATAGGGTAGGTCGGGTTATCGGAACAGCACAACTTTTTGTTCGATCTCATATGCTTAATTTTATTTAGATATCGTTCCTAGACTATGTGAAAGCCAGGAAATTTTACGTGCTTGCCTACACGGAAATTTCATGATTTTGAACAAATAAAATTAACACACTTCCGGACAGTGTATAATGTGAAGGAACAAATATTTTGAGTAAAATAGACTGGGTGAGAGGAAATGTCAGTCCTGGAGATGGTTTACAATTATCTTCTCTAGTAAAGATTGCTGATATCATATCCGCAATCTTTGTCCACGATAAACATGGGACAATTTGCTGCCCTCTAAGTAAATCTGATAAAAAGGTCAACCTGTTTTCATACTAAAATCACCCTAACACTTCCAAACCATTACCAGACTAGACAGTGCATATAAATAGCGTCTGTTGAGCTGTAGTGGTAAAAGGTGATTTGATTTACACTTATTTGATCAAATTTTATCTTTCAGTCGAAGGTTGTCAATCAGTGACATCACTCACAGACATGAGACTTCAAGATTCTTACGTGATAATGAAACTTCCATGGCTAAAACGTTTGCTTTTATTCATCTAAGTGAGACGTACTTGTCAGAGTATCCCTCCCTACGGTCAATAGTGTAGCGTGCAGTATGCAGCATTTCAGTCTTGTAGAGACACTGTAGATTTGTGTTGACCAAAAGTGATAATAACTTTAGGCTTGTTCCAAGACATTACGTCATCAGAAGGATTGCATAGCATATCTGATGTCCGGTAGAGGAACCAGCTGTGAAAGTACCGAGGATTCGGTAGACTGAACAGAACTGAAGACGACTTGAAATGAAACTTAAGATGACAGCTGCAGCAGATCACACGATATGCATGCGTATTGTATAATATGCACTCTGATATTTCTAAAAAGCAAGTCCTTTTTGTCAGTTTTTAATAGATTGATGTCAGAACAGGTCAGTCTGCTATATCTCGAGAACACTGAAATCCCACCTCAAGAACGCTGAAAGGAACTAAGCAAAGGTAGAAATACTCTATTCGATGAAAAAACTCACCCGTGAATCAACGACTACGGAATGTAAGCGACTGATGCTTTTATAGACAGTACATATTACCTTCGCGCCCTAATAACTAGGCAAATCGTCACAAACCGATGAAAGGTTTCCTGGATGCTCACATTTACTGTCAGCTGTCAAGCCTGTGATTTATATGAATGCCGCTCTGAATGACAAAATGGAATATTATATCTTTCACTATTGAATGCCTGAAAAGCTTTCCTTGACCCGGATCTATGCTGTACGCGCGAACATGTCACATGACTACATTATTGCTATGTTAACAGGCTATATTTCCTATTGTTCTGACAATATTGCCAGTTTTGACCACTTTCCTGTTAACAAAAAAGTGACAATGAAATCTAGGTTTACTGTGTTTTTAATGACTGACTATGCATGCAAGCAAACGAATATACGATTAAAAGGGACGACGTCGCAAATTATTTCAAGTAGAAAGTAATAATATCTGTTACTAAGATTTCGTGCATCCTGCAATCTTCAGACAGAAGATTTAATCTGTCTGATGATTGCAGGATGCATGAAACTTAGGTAACAGATATTATTACTTTGTACTTGAAGTAATTTGTCTTATTATTTATAACGCTCTGCTTTCCGAATCGAGCACTGTAATTTCACACGATATATATATATATATATATATATATATATATATATATATATATATATATATATATATATATATATATATATCAGTAAATGCTATACGACATTATTTATGGACAATACCCAAAATTACGTCATTTGCACATTCAACGTTCGAGCCTGTGTAACAATTCTAAGTGTTCAATTATAAAACCGTTGACTGAGGCGCTTTTGGGTCTTTATATAGGTATGACTCTAATATGCCGAGATTTGATAAAAGTACAATTTACGAGACGCCTTGTACTTTTAATATTTGTCTTTCAAAGGGCTTGAACTCTACGAGAGAGCTATCATCTATAACGAGACACGAATCTTATATGTCATTGCTTTGGAAGGTCTGATGTCAGGGCATTACGCCACTTTGCGGAGCATCTGACGCAATGTCGTTTACAGCGAAAACTCCACTCTCAAATTTTGCTTTGTGTAAAGACAGATTCCAAAAAAGCAAATCAACTGAGCTGACGTGATATAGACAGGTATGGTACAGACTGCAATGTGAATGGTTATCTATTTTAAATTTTTTTCGCGCCAATTGCAATAACTCTGAAATTAAACGGTACATTGATGATAAATCTATGACATCTAGTATCATTGAACGCTTAGGTAATGCACCTGTGATATGATATTTATAATTTGGCCCTCTGATATAGAGAACCAGAAGATTCTATTCATGGTTGATAACAAACTCTGCCATGTCAACCATGGCTAAGTCAGACGCAATTCTTCATTAACATAGGGTTAAAATTTGTATAAGAAGAACCGTATTTGAGAACGTGTAAATCCAGACAGCCGTAATTAATCTCTGAAATCATAAACATGTCAGCCACAAATGTATCAAGATTAAGTCTGGATCATCTAATTTGAAGAGTTCGTATACCCTGCCAGTACTGAAGAGATTGTACAACCCTGTCTTGACTGTTTCTTGAAAATGATCACCTTTCTCCGAGACTCGGAATATTTTCTGGTGATGAAGTGAAAGCGGTGCCAGTGGCCAGATCTCTTACCTGTAATCGACGGCTTGGTATCATTAAGGACTGTCCATGTGCCATTTAAAGCACGTGAATGCTGACACTGAATTATGACAAAATATTCGTCCGGCTTGGAATACGGTTCGGCGAGTAACAGCCCTCAGCTCAGCTTGTTTGCCCGCTGGATTGAACGACGCCGAGTCGGTTGCCACGCGATATCAGACTCGTCTTAACTCTCACGTTACCAATGAAATCTCGCGAGTGCGTACGTAAAACACAATGATGAGTTCGGCCTTTGGCTAATTTGAAAATCGTGGAATGGAATTACGACCGCTTTGTGGACTCTCCATTAAAACTTCAGGATTTGTAATTTTCGATTATCAGCGTCGAAATATATAAAACATTGGCGTTTCTAGCGCAAATGGTTGTTATTGCTACACGTACTTTATCAAGGCCTCAAATATTAAAGAAAGACAGGCTGCGACGGTGACTATACAACACTCATTAGTGTACATTCAATCCTTGAGTGTCTCCGTATTATTTGGTATTATAATCCCGACCATCTCGATGGCTTTGGAGGGAGTCTAAACCCACTCTCGTTAGCTCCTTTCCTTTGAACTGTCATACACACGTTGCAGTGGGTTTATTGAATACAAATAATGATAGTTAATACTCTGTCGTATGATGAGTAGCAAAGTTGGCAAACGCACTTTCATTTTTTTATGATTCAGACACTGTGTATTATGTTCAAAGCCTTAAGTCCATCACATTTCCACAAATAAGTTCCATTTAATAAAATTGCGAAAAATAACAGATTGTAATATATCCGATCACAATTGGTGTTGTGCTTGTCTTATCTTCTGAATTTCTGTTTCACCTTCTTCCCTTTGTCCCAAACTTGCCTTCTTGAATAATTTCTGAAGTTCGCATTCAATTTTGTCAAAACGTGACCCTTAATCCCTTGTGACATACATGATGTATTTATCGTGTCTCTAATGATGAATCGCCTTCGATTCATGCACTCCTGATATATTGAGGAAACTGAACAGAAACTGAACAGTCTACCACATAAGAACATGTGGTAGATTTTAATGCGTAAAATGAAACAATACTACCGACTTTCTGGTGACCTTTGACCTATCAGTCAAATCAAAGTTTAACTCATGATGGCTTAAATATCTCAGCGCTTAGTATGAATGATAGAACTATTCACATCAGGAGCAATCAAAATTCCTTCCCCATGGTTGTTACGGTAACCGTCATTATGCATAATTCATTTTATCATGACGCAGAAAGGGATGTTTAACATTATTGAAAGCGTTTCATGATTTGTGCTGATAATAGAGTCATCTGGACCTATGCCGCGAGTTAAGTCATTCACTTTCAACACGTCCAGGAGGAATATTTTATCGTCTTTGTCGTGAATTTTGTCAAATCGGGATTTCTCACAGCAATATATATGATATTCTGCTGTTTATTTCCCCTTAGGTCGCTGTATACACATAAGAACATGTTTGTTATTCCATGTACACCTTTTTGTGAATGGGTTACGCAAACAAACCATTGAAGGTAAAAAGCGACTATGTCAATGCACAGTGCATCACCAAAATTACAGAACGATGTATTAAGGTCGCCAAAAGTACGCTGAAAATATACGAATCATCTTCCTGTCTCTGTCTCTGTCTCTGTTTCTCTGTCTCTGTCCCTCTCTCTGTCTCTCTCTCTCTGTCTCTGTCTCTGTCTGTGTGTCTGTCTGTCTGTCTGTCTGTCTGTCTGTCTCTCGTTCGTTTTAGGGAGCATGTTAATAACATAACATCCATAGGGACTCCCCAGGACAATCATGCGATACTATCCAGTTGACAAGTGTCTTTACTTCATATGTTACATCGTCATCTAAATTTCTCAAACATTACTTTAAAATTCCAAAGACAGTCAGAAGTTTGGACTGTCCGTAATGCTTCCATGTGTGAGGCAAATTTGACCTAGCAATATATACACGTGTTAGAATAACCGAAACTTGGTTGAGTAACACATTTTGTGTATCAGGCGTACACCAACTAATTTAAAAAGCTGTAACTGAAACAAACATGACAACAACGATTGATAATTTGTCTGAGATATAGAAACAAACTGTATGTTTTAGTTTGCAGGAAGCAACTGTTATGTACGTATAATGTTGCATAAATGTGTGAAATAAATGTTTTGCCCTTTAAATCAATTTTCGCGCACAAGAGCGACAAGTAGGTATGGATGGACTGTAAAAGTAATCAATGTGAGTAATATTTATGGTCTCCTCATAACCACTCTTTTTACAGTTTTCCACGAGGCACATCCTACAAATTTTGTACGTAGATGGAGGTGCACCGACATGTATGTCTGTTTGGCCGAGTCTCTCTGTATTCTGCTTAGTGGCTAGACATATATTTACATTTAGAGAGCATGAGTGTTTACGTTTGTAATTTTCAAGTACCGACAGTTAAAGATTCATTGAAATTATTCATCTTTACTGTATTCATATTTGTTTTAAAGTCTGAACGTCTAAGACGCGATATGGCAGTGAAACGATAACCTGCAACATAACTGGGTTTCCACATGCTCACTTTATTTGTCATGTTCGCTCAGTACCCCTTCAGGATTATTGTAATTTGTGAACGTACAACAATCTTTCTCATTAGTATAGGTCGATATGAGCATAATTTTTGAAAATTAAAATATAAAGACTAGAAACTGACAGCGCTAGTGAATTTTATACGGAACCGTATAAATCTCTGTACAGAATACAAGATTCGTATGGCCTTATTATTCTCACGTTATCTGAGGTTCGTTACAAAGTGTATGCCTCGAGAAAATAGCCAGTAATTAAAAAAAATATTTTGCAATACAGAATACACAGCCATCTAGAAAAAGCCTGCGGTGAGATTTAAGCTGGACCCGTTTCGATTTTCTCAAAAGTCTTATTGTTATAATGAAAACGTGACTAGGCTCTATTCCTATCGTATTAAAACTGGAAAAGATCGTGATTAATTTATTTTGACATAGAAGTTAGTTGTCCTGGGTGTTCAGAGGAAAACGTTGTCATAGAAACGGGGTCACAAAATGGCTTTCATTCACGATATCGCTGGCTTTGTTCTCTAGTTACAAATTAGTAACACTTCAATACTGAAAACGTACAAATTCAGAAGACTTCATCAAATTTTTTTCACGATAAGTTACCACTGAGAAAATCTTGTTTATTTTGTATCTGATGCGACTTAATTTCACTATATAAAACTTGGTACATCTGACGCATGATGGAATAATTACGTTTAACGTATTCGTCCCATTATTAGACTCTGCTCAGCTATAGAACCCTCTCCACTTTTAGGGGATTAAATGCTATAGATCCTTAGATAAGAGGCCTTCTTAGATAAAAAGAGCCAAAAATTCATGACTCAATTATTGACAATATTATGACGTTATGCCAAGTTGCTACTGACTGACTAATTAAAGATTGAGAAGAGTCTTAAACTTGCACATTGCTCGAACTATACAGCAAGTTTCATCGGACTATCCATTGACACTTTCAAGGTCACGTGGTCTATGTTTGAGCCAATGAAGTTTATTCAATAAGTTATTCGGAATCCTGTCAGCAAAAGTCGTGTTTTAAGGGGAGCACCAAAAGATGTTGAAAATTACACAGAGACAATTCACTGGCAGAAAAAAGACACAGAAACAGCCCACGAACGAAAAACTTACCATGATTGTTTTATTTTTAATGTGAGTTGATAATTATAAGTATTTGTGTTCCTATTCTTTTAGATTTTTCTTCAAAGAAACTAATGGAATACCAACGTTTTACACGCCAATGGATACTCAAGTAAATGGACAGTATCCATTTTAGATTACTTAATCTAACCATTTAATCGGAAACATAAAGTTGAGAACAATTAGATATCATTTAAAATGGGGATAATGGCATGAATAAATGTTTAATTAGAAAGGAATTGCCTTCAAGTTTGTTGCAAACTTTCGCTGATTGAAGCACTTATGCTTCAGAATATTGTTTGATAAACAATCGATTTATCAACGTTAAAACCTAGTTTAGTCTGAAATACCTCTCCATCTGACATTTAGGGAAAACATCAAATTATTTTCAGCCATAGCGACTCGAAATTAACGATACGGGTCACTTAATTTTTAGAAGGCTCTTCTCGTTCGCGTTTCCATTAGCTTTGGCATTTCACCACTGACATATTTTCTGTTTTGTCTCATTCAAGGGTACTTTTCGAGCTGTGTAGGTGCGAAAGCTGTTGTACTCGGCTGCCACTGATTGACTGTATAAAGATTTCATATTGTCCAGCGTTCCACAAATGCTTTCTTTTACTTAGCGTCCCACCTCTTAGCGGCTATCACTGTAGATAATGACAGCATTAGAGAGGTAGACAATTGGTCCATATGTTTCGACTTCACGAATTTGCTTACCAGCAAAACATACAATTTCCGCCAACAGACTTGACTCAAATGCTAATTCAAGGCTTTTAGTGAGCTGTAAATATGCCAGCAAACGAAATAATACGCTTATTTTGAACGTCAGTTGTCCAACAAGACTAGAAATTTCAAAACAGTCATTACACCTGATAATAAATGCGGCAAGGAGGTAGTCGTTGTACTGAGACAAACACCCATATCTGACATGTAATAAACGCGTTTTATATAGGACAGTGTCTAATGTAGAAAGCTCATGTTTTATCCATCGTACCAAGTGCCTTTAAAACATTTTTCCTACCAAGTCCATATTTCACTACCAGGTCAAGATGGTTAAAATGAATGAAACACAACATATTCCATGTGGTGTATTTTAACATAATACCGTACATTTGAAGGCTGTTGAAAACATAAATACTGTAAACTTGATTTTTTTGAACTAAAGGTGCTATAACATACCAAGCCAAGCGGTTGAAAATACGTCATGTTTTGGCTCAATACCGCTTTTTACTGACTTGGCTGATGGGGAAGTAATAGTCTTAATACTGTCTGGCAGGAAAAGGGTTAAGGATATAAACATTAAATATAATATAATTTGGTGAAGATTCGAGGCGATAAAATATACATAACGCATGATAGCAAATTAATACCGTAGGATATCTCGCAAACTGTGATTTGAAACCTGACACTTTCTTCGTTAATCACTCCTGATGAGCAAAGGCATTATTACATGCCTCATCTGTTAAACATAAGGGGCCCTTTGAATTCAATGGTAACTTGTTGATGACATCGTTGACTGAAACTGACCGGTAACTACTTGAAACCGCATAACATATTTTCAAATATATTCATGCGGCATGACGAAAATTCGAATCTAATGTTTACAGATTTCATCTATTGTTGGAGTCAAACAATATGATCGTCATTGACAAATCAAACACAATATTCTGTATGAAAAGTATGTGGAGAGACATAAATGAAAACATTATAAGAAGGGACTTCGTACCCTCGGGGCGGGAGACAGTTTGCCCAACGTTCACCTTGCCTCGGTAGTATAGTCATTTGATAGGGCTATAATTTATTAAATCGCTCTCTTTGATGAGTACTATAGGATAACTCGTCAGGGACACTTAATGAGTTTTCACACTAAAGGTTAGATGGTCGTGCTTGATTGCGACCAAATCTTTAACCTATCCATTTTCAAAGATACAGTGACTTAAGCAATAGTCTGTCTTCATCGTACATGTACTGTAAGTAACAAGGCAGGAGATAAATATGCTTATATCGTGTTGAAAATGAGAGGTACGTCATGCTGACATTTGCCTCAAAATTTTTTGTCATGGCGTCTATATCACGTATCGGGCCCAGATTCTACTCTCTACGGTAGCAATTATTCCATTTACAAAGAGTTATTGAGGCACAATCCGTTTCTGCATATCGGTTTTTTAATATGTCAAACAACCGAAGAATTATATCTATTTACTCTGCGCCAAATTAAACCAGTGAACCCTGTGTAAACCAAGGGCCAATAAATCTTCCGATTGTAGAGATCACCTCTGTCAAGCCTTTCATTAGTTATCAGATGAAGGCACATGCTGATCTGATACATGTTATAATCCATGCAGGATTTCCCGGAATCGACTTCAAATCGTTGTATACATCAAGCTCATGAAAGAGCTATTATGTCATTTGCTTCATTTTAAGCCGAGCCGTAACTTAAACTTGCCTTTCTCCATTTAGAAGGCTGACTTATGTATCGAAGCCTAGCTGATCAAGTACGACGAAGAAGAAGTTGTTTTGTGCTGATTTACGTGACATTGCCAGGTTCAATAGAACCTTGCTTAGGTGGCAAAGTCATATTTCTCTTTTGATCAAGGAAAAATAATTTAAAAATGTCAGTCAGACCAGGCTTCACCTCCTAGTACTGTCATCATAGCATCAAAAATGAAGTGAGTCATCACTAGAAATCAACATAAAGAAAAGAAAGCTATTTCATACATATTTTGTTGGCTTTTGACATTAAGAAAACACAAATGCAAATTTTTTCATCATTTTCACAAATTAGCAAGGTCACCTGTAGGAATCTAAATCAAATTAAAATTTAGGCTAATTTTTCAGTACAATGATTTACAAACTAAGGATCAGAATGTGCTTTGATATGAATTGAAGACTTTGCCCTAAAACTGACATAATATGTAAATATCATCATTGTTTGAACTAATGGATATGAGGTTAAGTCTAATTAACTTAATTTAAAATCTATTTCATAAGTGCTTTTGGAGTAATACGATATGCCCCTGATCACCGAAAGAAATATTCAGTAAATTTGCACATTATTCACCTGTGTTTGACAAATGCTACCCATATCACGTTTATAAATCTTCCAATTAAATTTCAAATCTATTAGACAAGCTCCAACATTTTACATGTGCAAACTTTAGACATGACAATCGTAACAAAATAACCACCTTATGGTTGTATTTGATCGTATGACAATTTTAACTATTTGTCGCCTTTAGCAATTTTGCAAATTGACCTCTGACCTTGTTAAGCAGGTGAAATTTATGCAATGCCATTGGGAAAGAATCTCCTGCCGACATATTGCTTACCATATCCATGTCATATTGTTTCAATAGACATGTTTTGGTACATTTGGTCCCGAAAAGGTATTAAAATCAAGTATACTGACTAGGGTACTAAAGGAGACCCCAACGATTATTTGACAAGCCCTAAGTCAAGCCGAGCTGCAGTTAGAAATTGCAGGTGTACCTCTATTATCATTTCTAAAGCTGGCGCCATACGAAAGTGGAATCCGTTTTATGACATCGTAAAAATATACCTAGCTTTCTCTACAAGTAATTTAGCGCGATTTTGCCGCAGTCAAAATATCACATTTCGTAGACTATGAGAAACAAAAGAGTAACAGATAATAGACACCCGGTTGATAGAAGTAAATTGTGAAATTGATGTAATAAGACTAATATGGGATATTCACTGGAAGAAAATATCAAACGTCAAATCTACAGACCATGCAGTTCATCGATTGTTGCCATACATGCCAATTCCATCTGTTGGCTGGACAGGATCTCTGAAATGTTAAGGGTAAATCATCGTTATCTGCATGTCGTTTTGACATGCATGTCTCTATCCAGCAAGGTCTTAAATACGTGTATAGATTCTACGGATCCATAGCTTGATCATTTCATTAGCAAATCCATAACGTTAGAGAGTTGACCTAAGGAGACATTGGAGATTTTGCTTACATTAGTAGTCGCTGATTGTCGTTTAACAGTTTTGTTTAAAAGGCGTTTCTCAGTAAATAATGCTGAGATTACGTCTACCTAACATGGTGCAGTCAAAGGGAGACTTACATATCTAAGTGACGACATGCATTGCGTGCACAACAGGGCATTGAATGAAGGTAGAATACGCCTCAGGGACAGGTATCCGGATTCTCAATTTTTTCCAATATTTTCTGATCAACCACTTGTGAGGTTCATTTTTAAGCTCTTAGTGTAAGAAAAGAAATACCGTCTTAGCTGTTTGAAAATTCTATTTTCTCCATTGAATTAACACAGGGATGGCAGCCATTTCGAATTTCAAATATATGCAAATATGGGGCGGTGTGTTTTTCTGGTACACAACTTTGCCCGGTGACCCCTGAAGAGTATGGTTGTACATGGGCATTTATTGGCATCATTTAGTGTCTGCAGTATGTATTATGTTTGTACGTATGTATGCATGTCTGTCCACTGAGATGTCTTGAGACCCGATGCACAAAATAATAGGAAATTTTGTGTGAAGGTAATCAGAATAATTCGGTCAGCTGCTTTTAGTTTTCTTACTGGTATCGCAAAAATAGAAATTACTCGAAAAAATCCAAAAATATTAACCATCTTCTTCAAAAAACCTATTACGTCAAGAATCATCAATAAAAGGGCAAAACAATCAAATTAGTGTAAAGTTTGAGCATATGCAGAAGTTTGGCGATTATTCTTTTTTCTCATTTTTCTCCAAAGATTTTTCGAATCTTCTTCTTTTAAAGGGCTCCTTTGAAATCATTAATATTTTTGCACACGTCCCCGCGATAGTTTCACTCAAGTTCATTCTACTTAACCCAACCAGAGTTAAAATGCGATGTCACACTGGTCCAATGATCAAATCTATTAAACATGAAACATAACCAGACCTGTTAGAAATTATACTCATGACACAATCCTGAATCGCAAATGATAAGGGGTGGTTTCTGATTCCCGGAATGGGTAGACGTACCCTGCTACCCTACCATATGTCAAAATCCGTATAAATTTGACACATTTGTGAGTGATGCAGTTTAATTAATTATTTCTCAATTAAGAGTTAGGTATGCCCTTGCTCATAATTTGAGTGACAGCAGCGTTATATTAACATAAAGAGTGTAAATGTAAGTGTTTATTTTGTATTTGGCTTGATCTGATGAGTATTAATGAGACCTTTCTAATGAACATTGTGTATGTTTTTCCCGTCCTGACATTTTCTTTCCTATCCGCCGATGACTACTGGTAATTCCTGAACTGAACAGGACAATCTATCACACACTGACAGTGTATCAAAAACTGAAAAATGATAATCTGTGTTTGTTGCAAATTCCGTGATAACAATATCGATATTTCTCAAAAAAATGTAATAGTTTGTTGAAAATTCTTAAAGATAAAGTAGGTCTAGCTACTGAGCTACGTTCAATCAAATAATAATTAAGAAGTAACCGATGAGGGTATATGATGTGCCATAATGGCACTCGAACTGGCATATCGCAAACACCTGTAAAAGGTTTGAAAACCTTGTAATATCCTTCCATTCGCTTGGATCTTATTAGGTAGAATAACAGCATATCGTAGGCTTTTAGTAAATGCAATATCTTTGTCAGTAAGCTTAAATACAGGGTTAGTTCGAACTTTGTCTCGTTTCGAAGAACATTGTAAAAGACAAAGGTTAGTGTCTGGGCGAGTAGATAGGTCACACCTTTATGAGGCCTGTAACTGCTATAGTATCGCTGTTGGACAGGCATTTTAGCCACACCTTGAGAGACTTATAAACTTCGTAAAACTTATCATGCAAGTGTTGTAGTGGCAATTGCTGTTGCTCTAATTTTACAAACAAAATTGCGGCCTTTCAGTGGAACCGCCACAGCTAATTGGCAGCAATGGCTTTCGAATTAACATTTTGCTAGAGGTATCCAACTAATTCAAATCCCATTATTTTAAAAGACGGCGAGTTAATTGCACGATAATCCTCTAATTTAAACAGTAATTGGATGTAGCTGCTGGATGTTAAGCTGATAAATGACATCATGAACGTTCACTGGCTTGAAACGAGCCCATAAAACGTCTACCTTCAAATCCATCTACTTGAAATTCTTTAGATAGGAATTCTGTCACCTTCTCCGATAGTCTCTCTTCTTATCGTTCAATCTCATCTGTGAGGCTGGTGACGCAAAGACAACAGCCACAACGTCAGCACGAAAAACGTCATCACTACACACAAGTCTTTGCGGTGAATTTCATCAATTCTTCGATTGTTAGGCGTATCTTTGATGAGCTTCTGTTTCAGAAAAAACACAACCGCAAAGTCTACATGTTCAACATGATGACGTCACGCTCTAAATCACGCGGCAATTGCTGATATTTCAACTCGTACTTTAGGTGTTTTGATGAACACCGCCAATTACCTTCAGAGTGAGCCTGACTTTGCCATTATAAAAGCATGGCTGTCGTCAAAGATCAGTTCAGTATCAGCTTCTTTTCAATTTCCCCCGATTTCCATTTCTTTTGTTATGAATAACTTTTTACTGAAATGATATTAGTAAATACAGGTCTATTTCTATTCTACCAGCTTTATCTAAGATTCTAGAGAACAATTGTTAGCTTTCTGGTGCGAGGAGACCACATAGTTTTACTTCCACATTGCCCCACCGATTCCTAAGTTGTCAACATTGGCATCAAGTGTACTCGACACTTTATTATTTGGCCTGTTGAAGCTTTCTATTAAATACCGATAAATATTAAGCATGCACTGAAGGTAGAGATTGTGAAGCTGATTGGTCATTTAGTCAATACCCCATATTTGTGTTATGCATATTGTCTAGCCTGAAAATGTGCTTGCCTCATTAGTGTTGCTGGTTGGTCTGGCGATAAATCTATACCGGTCTGCCAATAGTTGTTTATAATTCTCGACTTAACTCTGCTGTTCGGAAAAGAAACAAAAACACGACGATTTAGTATCCTGGGGACAAAAACATTGAGTTGTGCTACAGATATCCCTTAGTGGATGCATCAATGGCTCAAGTATAGCAAATAACTTACATCCGCAGAGTACAGCATATTTTAATATATTGTTACTTGATATATATCGTTCATTATCGTGTTCTATAAACTTTTTGCCTCTTTTTCTCTGTACTTTACTGAACCAAGAAAATGAACCCGTGAACGTTTATTCATTAAAACACCAACCACTGTCAAGTCAGGAATCCAAACTTGAAAAACTTGAAATATTAAGACGTAGAATTATCTCCCGGTCATTGGCGGCATACATGTCTCTTGTAAGCGGTAAAACGGAACAGCTATTTTCATCTACCTGTGTGAGGTGTATGCTGTTCAGGAAACAGTAAGGGTTAATGTTTTTTACTAGAATAAGCTTATCAATTCATGAGAAACTTGTTCGTATTTTATCTTCGCAAAATATTAGTGAGGCCCTATTGGAACAGTTTGCTATTTTCCTTAGAAAAGCTTTTCAAAGACGAGACGAATGTGTAACATATTAAATTTGTAAACTTGATTGTATTTCATTACTGTATTGTATTTACATGTTTATTTATCAAAATATGTACTTTTGTTAAATTTGCTTAGTCATCAGTTTGTCAAAGTGACCATCTGTCTTTGTATTTATCTTTCATTGAATTGTACGATGGGCTGAGGCCTTGTATTGCAATAAAGAATTACATGCTTTATCAATTTTGTCTTTTAGACTTCACATTCTTCAAGCCAGTCAGAAATTGGAACAACTCAATGCTTCAGCACTTTTCCATGACATACTACCGTCTAGCTAATCAGATATAAATTTAAATAGAAATGCAGTGGTTTGGAGCATACTTAAATAAATCACAGACCTCATTGCATGTCTATAATTATTGAACACAGTGCGCTATAATTCCTGGAAAATCTTGCGCTCGGTTAACACTTCTATGTATTTTTATTTGAAGAGTGGGAACCACTGGGCTGTAACGACTCTGAAAAGAGTTCCTTTCTCAGACGAGTGACTTGTGATTTTAAGTGAGAGGATTTTAAGCTTACGGTGGTCGGTACTTTGAATAAGACACTTTACGCACGGCTGCCTAGCTTCATTGGATTTTAATTGTTGATATCTGCAGGGTATGGTTTGTTGGTTTGAATCCGATCAAGAATTACTGAATTGTTGCATAATGAGAATATTAATTTAAAAGATAAGGTGGTAAAGGTGACCAGAACTTTCATTTTTTTCAAAAAAACAAAACAAAACAAAACAAAACAAACCCCAACAAACCATAAAAAACCAAAAACCCAACGGTTCAAGACACGCTTACAAGTGACTTTACAGTACTATATCAGCATATGTACGTATATAAATATTTGTTCCAAACTTTGGAAGATTTACCAAAATTGAAATGACGATTCGGTAATATTTTGTTCGCATGGTTTGATGAAAATGAAGAATCATATTTTAGGGCCCTCCGAACACAATTGAAAAGAAAATGCGTACGACATACTGTCGCTCACTAAATATCGAACATCGATGTCAGCGGTTGTGAAGCTTGCATGTAATGTAGGACACTGTTAATATAATGCAAGATTATGGGATTTTGTGCCCTCATTCAACACATCCTACTCAGAATCAATCATTGTCCCTGCTAAATCTAAATTTTCCATGAAACAAAAAATACATTGTATGCCACAATGAGAAGGCGTGTTTCCTTTCTGTGCAAATTATAAGAGTAAGTTGCATTTTTTGGGTGAAACATGGACAACCATGCTGAGCAAACAAACAATTACAGTAAACATTCATGAAAGTCATAGCTAAGGCCAGCTAAACGCTGCGTGAAAATTGTGTTTAAGCTGCACAGGTCTTGAGAACTTTAAGGGTCATTGCCATCTATTCAATCGGTATACATGTTAGCGTGACGATTTTCTTTAGAGCTGTATGACTAAAGACAGTTTTTAGTTTATAGTTTTGTTTAAAAAGGTAGGAAATGGACATTGATTCTACACATTGTCAGGTGATGACGACCAAATTATTATTTGTTGGCGGTGCGTCGTCACCATAACCAATAAAACCATAGTAATCACCATTACTACTACTGTCATAACCACCAACATCAGTCTTGATAATAGATATAGCCCTCTGAAACATTTGGTAACAGATGCGGCTTTACAAAGCCAAGTAACACCGCCACCGCTGTGTGAGGTTACCATGTTGACCACAGAGAGATCGCAGGTAGTAATTCATGTAAAGCAAGCTTGGATAATTTTATTCGATTATTCACCGCGGAAAATTGGATAGAAACAATTTTCTTTCTGGTAGCGTTTATCTATTGTCTGCCTTTTTTTTTTAAATTAGCTTAATAGGGAATATTTGTTCAACTTTGTACCGGAAACACATTGAGTACTTTTGTTTTAAAATCCAAAACATCATTATCATCACCCGCACCATCGTTATCTTCGTTGTCACCATCACCACCACCACCACCACCACCACCACCACCACCATCATCATCATCATCATCATCATCATCATCATCGTCGTCGTCATCTTGGCGGTTTGATGTAGTCTTTATTGCCTTATCTATTGTCAAATACGTTCTGCCTATAAATTGAGAAATCAAAATGTACATAACATGTGAACTTTTGGTTTACGTCGTTGGCCTGACTGCTTTAGTCACATTTTTTATTCTCATTATGCTGTAAGCCTTACAATAGCTGCTGTAACAATATTCTAACGATTTTTTTCTGTTCTTGAAAAGCACAAGTATTGCTTCAAGTTGTAAATTGAACACTATGATGCCGTAACAAGCGACAAGATGGGGATGTATCGTAGCAGAATGGTTTATCGCTTTCCTTGCTATAAATGAATAGGTACGGTACCCTATAGGTTCTAAGTTCGAATCCTATCGAGAACATGGCAAGGGTGAGTTTTTGTATTTGCCTGGATACGATGAATCTGCATTCAATATAATAATTAATAATATGCAAATATTTCACACCAATTCACACTCTCATTACAGTCCCCTCTTTAACTCTCCGTCTTGTCCCAAAATAACAACAATGGCGATCTTGCACTGTGATTTTAATTATTTACCCATTGCAAGCGCAGACCGGAAAGAATCAAGTGGTAACCTGATATTCTTATTGCTCACTGCTTACATGAATGATGCATGTGAAAGGTTTCTATGATAAAGTGCATATAAAAACAAAAAATAGCCTATACGTTGTACAATTTTATATATCGATCATTCCCATTGCCGTAAGTTGTCCATTATCTATATTGATGATATGAAACAGTTCGTGATTCGAACGAGACGAGTGTAAAATTTACGATCAATATGTGCTTCACATAACAAACCATTGCTGACGACAATGGGGTCCATCGATTGATCCAAAGCTCTACAACATCACAGTCCTTCTCCAGTATATAGAATAAATTTACTGAAGCAGTCATGAACATATGAATTAAATTATAAATTACACACTCATTTGACATTTTTTTAGTCATGCTTCGTCTCTCATGGTTAAGGAGTGGCTAATTGAGTGGAAGAAATGAAGGAAAGAAAGGAAAGAAAGAAAGAAATTCGGCGGTAGGAAATTTTCCCGTTTAGAGACTCTCATCTGGAGCACATTTCTTGAAATCGATACACGATGTGCTATTTTAATGCGGGATTTGTTGTTTTCATTATCGTAAACACATCCAAACTAATTTGCATAGTTAGGAGTAAACATATCAAATCCCTGCACAAATCTGTTCTTTCTTTGGGGGAAAGGTCACTCCGCCTCCAGTGGGGGAAAGGTCACTCCGCCTCCAGCGGCCGTACGGTGGACTCCATACTTGAAATTTGCCGACTGGGAGCCAAGAGGCTTAATCGAAAGAATCGCTTTAAGGCGGGAGAAATATCGACTTTTCAAGTATCTTTCTGTTCAAAAGGTTTTCTTCCTTTTCCGTTCTCTGTCGTAACGGTAATGGCAAAGTTTTTCAAAATACCGTCTCTCATAACTTAAGCTGTGTTGAATCTAAAAATTCGCTTAGGACACTCGACGAAGGAGAAGCTAGAAAATAACGGACCCCGAGGCACAGTGTTTGATTCATTTGAAGTCTGTGATGCATTTCTCTTGTTTTTACTGACACACAGTATTTCTGTTCTAAACTACATATCTTGCAAGTGATATTACAGTCTTTGTGAGAGAATTATACGTGTGTTTACCAAACTACCGTAGGAACAGTGAATGCTGGGAATATAAGAAACTCTATCTTCAATATCTTCGCCAGTTAGTGGCGGCTGTCTGTACCGGTGTTTCCTACAAACAGCTGTTAAATACATGAAAGAGACTGAGAAGAGCAAAACAAATACCGCCCAAAGATAAGTTATCCATGTACTTAAATGGCAAACTCCGTTATTAACATGTCAATACCTGTTTCACGTCAAAACCTTAGGACATAGACGTATTACGTTTGTGTACGTATTGCCCATATGACCGACGTCCCTCCGTCACTACTGTAAAAGCATTGATTATTCACTTGAATTTAATTTTGCTTTTTTCGCTGAAACAATCATAAATTCCAATAAATTAAATCCCAGTGAAAATGTCAAATAACAATAGAATCTATTTTTACAGGCAAAAACAGGAAACTTAAATTCTAGTGAAATGTCTCAAACATCAAAATAATGAAATTAAATCCCCATGAAAATTAATGATTTTACATTTTATAAAGTCGAATACGACATGTGTTATTGGTAAGACCAATACACATGCCAGTAAGACCGTAGCTTAACCATTACAGTGTTTTTACTGTCTTTAACATTCTCTTTCATGTACTGTGTGGCATTAGACCTATAGATAAGATAATTTGTCCCTGAGTATTGTCTTTCACATCGTTTATTAACATATCCAGTAAGATAATCATCTTAATTAATTTCCCCACGAACAAATTTAAGTCGCTACGTCTTCGACAATGTCGATGATATCTACGGGTTCGAGATGACAAACGGAACCTTACAACGAATGTTACGTGAGTAGGACAGGTAGGATCGATTTAAAGATTTGCATGATTGAATTGACGTCGTACTTACGTATTATTGCGTATACTGACCTTCTATTTTTGAATAACTCGTTTTTTTCAATAACAAAATTTCATCATTGACATGCCACTCGTATATACAACTGCAGTCATTCAGCTTGCTAACGACTTGTAATAAATAATACACGGAAAATACCGAAAAACGCACGCAATGTCTTTAGTCATATATATTGCACTGTAGGCTAATGTTAAGTTTATTTTAATGTGTTGGTGTGATATGTTGGCGGCAGGATATTTCATTAGGACATCAAAGGGAATATCGAATACCGGTTGATGCTGACTTCATCTTGCCGTTTATCAAGGTCAAATTGATCACGTGACTGAGGCAAAGAACAGAGACTTGGCGTTAAAATAAGCTGTAATTCGACATTGTCTATACACAAGTTAAAGAAATCCGGCCAGTTGAATATAATCATTAACATATTTCACGGATTTAAAAGACTGAATAAGAATAACGGTATATCAAACGCATACTATACTTAACTTGTTCAACATTTCTCCATGCACGGCTGGCTAACCTTTTCGTTGGAATGAATAATTTAGCAATAATTTCTCACGACATTTAGTAATCATGTCCTCATCCTTTGTGTAGACGTAACATACCATGTACAGTACAAGCATCAGAGTGCAGATTGTGGCGGGATTCATCAGAAAAAATAGGTGGCTCTTGATATAGACAATGATTTCCAATGTCAAAGATAAAAACTTATAACTCTAAAATGTTCAGTGCCGCATTTATGGAAGATATTATCACATTAATGGTCAAGAGCCTTCTAATACCTCAATTTTAGTACCTGTATTTTAGACTATTGCAAATGCTTTACGCTGTCAGCAAATATTGCCATAGAACTGACACTATACTTATCAGAACGAAACTATTAGATTAAGAGCTCTCCTTCGGGAAAAATCATGACAAAGTCATTCATTGACCACTCAAACTTAAGTGGGCGACAAAGTTAACTGCTGTATTTTTTTAAAATGATACCTAATACCGCCTTTATGATTTCTACACGCGAGGATAAACTCGTGTACTTTGCAGGACGCGAATCTCCGCTACCTTCGTTTGACAATGTTTAAGCAACGAGCGTTTGAATATTTTCCAGTAGGAGTAAAATTGCAAAATTAATGTCTTCAGGTATGAATTCTTCTGTAAAAGAGCGCTCATAATGTTACTGTCCGTCACAAAACCTCTCCATTTAAACTTAGTCGATGCCCATGTCGTCTAAGGCTACGATGAGGACTGAAACCGGCAAATAAGCATATTTACTCCAATTCCATGTGGGAAAACATTGTGTAGTCTACTAAGATGTACACACTGAATCTGCTTGATAAATAGTGTTGCTCTCATGCATGGCCTATTTAGTTATGTCTAGTGATCCATGAATGTTTGCACTGCTTAAACACAAAACAAGGTCAAACTTTGTATACATGTCACCACAAGGGCTATATTACAACTTTATTAAATACTGGTGTCTTTTTTCTATCTCTGCTCTTGTTGTTATAAAGCTACTCTCTAATATCGCAATATCGTGCGCTACATTTCCACCATGAACGTTTAAAATTATTACCGAGAACAGCTTTAATAAATTTGTAATTGTACCCTTTTAATATTTTTGTTTTTGTATACAACTTTTGAGACACATTGATAGAGGCTGAAGGATCCCAGAAGGTGGAAAATAATCAAATTTTTCTTTTATTATTTAGCCTTTGGTCATTTTAATCTAAGTTAAAACGTATCGCGGGTTGCAATCGCAAAACTATGATTGAAAAAATCTAGAGCGTGTGAATCTTCATAAAAATCTAATATCTTATATCAACCTTGGAAGAGAAAAATGATGGTAGTGTATATGCTGTGGGCAGAAATCTCGCTTGGTTGTTTTTGAAATGTGGTGCGCTTTTAAAAGAACCATTTCTATCCAATTTACGTCATTTGCTGATAGCATACTTGTTGTATGGGTTACATAAGGCGTTATAAATATACACATATGCGCAAGAGAAACAAAACATAAATGATTCATTAAATTGGATATCATTTTTTACACATGTGTGATCTTTAGTAATGTATCTCACTCATCACAGGCATCAGGTGTAATTTCCTTGGGAAGTTAACGTTACCATGACAACAGGGAATCTCTGATTTTTTGATTTACATTGTTATTACAGGTTCCTGTAATTTAAGCTGGTGCGTGCTGAAAGAGTTTCGAATTTACTTAATACGAAGACGAGTAGACATTTTATATGAGCACATATGTTTCAAAATTTCGAGAAAATATTGAATAACTTTATTATCGAAAACCATACGCTATTGCACGCTACATGTTTGCAAGTTCTGTACTTAATAATACTTGCATAGGACACGTAAATGCAGTTTTGCAAAAATATATATTTCATCTTTCCCGGACAAAAAGAAGCAGCCTATAATCTCAATCTGTCGTAATCATTCATGATTCTTAGGCATATCATATGACGAGCGCCGCCCTATTTGTTCCTGTAGCGGAGCATCTGGTCTCACATTGATACACTTTGTTCTGTGTCTATCCATATTTTAACGGCGGATTGGTAAGCTTCCTTGACCTCACACCCTTGTTTGTACTCCAACTGCTAATTGTAAAATGACTTTTAAATTCCTCTAAAATCTCCTATTGAACCGGTTATCGAGAACAGTGACCACAGCATTACAAGAGGAAAAAAGTTCCCTATTAAAAAGTTCCCAATTGAAGAGTTATATTCAACTTTACAAATATGTATATCATATATAAATATATATTTCTCTGTACATTTTGTTTTTTTGTTTTTTTCTTTTTATTTTACGTATTTTCTACTTACTCGTAATGTATTTATTTAGTTATATATTTAGTTATATATTTATTTATTTATTTATTTATTTATTTATTTATGTAGTTGTTCTTATTCCTTTAGTTAGTAACTTAGCACTTTCAAGTCTACTCTTACACGATTAGTGTTTTAAGTGATGAAGAAGAGCTATATTCAACATTACTTGTTAGTAATGTTAGTAAATCTAATCGCTGACCATCTTGAGCATCCAGCCAATTATGTACGCATTCTTTTCATGGATTTTTCCTCCGCGTTTAATACAATACAACCACATCTTTTGATAAAAAGACAATTGGATTTAGGCGTTAATCATTCTATCATTCTCTGGATAAGGCAATTTTTAAGCGATCGACCTCAACGTGTAAGTTTAAATGGTGCAATGTCGATGAACTAACGTTGAATACTGGTGCGCCACAAGGTTGCGTCCTCTCGCCTGTACTCTTTTCAATTTACACGAACGAAATCATGTTATCGGATAATTGTTGACTTTGCTGAAGTTTGCTGATGACATGGCACTAGTTGCCAGATTAAAAGGCGAAGTATCCTTGTCACGCTACTTTCCTGAAATTAATCGCCTGTGTTCATGGTTCAAAGACAGTTTTCTTACCTTAAATATCAAAAAAACGAAAGAGTTGGTTCTTAATAATGGCAGAAAGCTAGAAAAAGTAGAATCTGTTACCATTGACAACCAACAGGTTGAAATAGTATCATCATTTCCATATCTAGGGTCCATAGTAGACCAGAAGTTAAGTTTCAAAGAGAATACAGACAAAATTTATAAGAAAGCTCACCAACGAATATTTATTCTGAGGAAGCTAAAGAGTTTCAATGTTAGCAGTCACATCCTTGTTTCTGTGTAACGTTGCTGTATTGAAAGCATTCTAACTTATAACATTGTCACATGGTTTGGTCATATTTCTGTTAAAGAGAGAATGCGACTAACGAAAATTGTAAACATATGTAGTCGACTTGTCGGGACAAAGTTAAAAGATCTTGGAGAACTGTATACTTATGCACTTCGTAGGAAAGGTTTATCATTCTTGGTGATAAATCTCACCCATTGAATGACAAGTTTCAATATCTGCCTTCGGGACGCCGTCTACTTGTGCCCAGGGCTAGGAAGAATCTTTTTAAGAAGTCATTTATACCGTCAGCAGTTGCTGTTTTAAATATGAATATGTCTGATTCCATCCGGAGAACCAGAGCAAACACCATTTTAAGTAGGAACTTTTAATATAGTGTTGTGTTTGTCTGTAACTATTGTATTGTTTTGTATGGTGTTGTCCGTATTTGGTGTTTTTATAGCGGTCCTGATGTTTAAAGACAACTTTCCATGTTTTTATGGACAATAAAGTATATCTATCTATCTATCTATCTATCTATTACTTATATGTATATCATATTTAAGTATATATATATTTTCTATACGTTTATTTTTATGGTTTCTTTTTTTACGTATTTCTACTTACTCGTAATGTATCTATTTATTTATATATTTATGTATGTAGTTGTACTTTTATTTACTTAGTTACTTTGTTACAATTAGGTTACTTTGCAGTCCAGCTACTTTCTTGTTACACTACCCTCGATATACATCAGTTTTCTTGTTTCTTCTTCTTTTTCTTATCATCAAATGGCTTTGGGAACGGACTAGACTGGCATTTGCTATTTTCCGTTTCCGTTTACCCTTTATCACAGCACAACTAAGATGTACATTCATTACTGAATTGTAATATTAATATGATTAAGGGTAATAAAGATTATTATTATTATTAACTTTCTAACAACTATTTGAGTTCATATCCAAATGCTTGTATAGCTGGTATCATCAGATGTGTGTAAACTCTATATATCTGTTATAAAGGCGATCTTTGACGTTATCACTGAAATTGTAAAAACGTGTGCTTAGACATATTCTATCATGACTTTATTTTGATGTGCTGATAATGTTGCTTGGGGGTGCGATCGATCTCTTCGATATACCTGACATCACTGCCTTGTTTAGGAAATCATCTATATTCTTCATGAACTTTACTGCGTGTTTTGTTTAGTTTACCCTATTTCAATAGGAAGTTACTGATCTGTTGATCAATCAACCTGACTCTGTACACTTATGGTCATCAGCATTATCTTCCGTTATTTTACATTAGCCATAAATTCAAACTCCGAATCACCGAGGGGACATGTTTACGACATGTGGATCGGTTTCACATTTCAAGGTTTGGGCAAAATTCGTTCTTATAAACTTGAGACTATAGAGCCACCGATTCATGGACATTCGCGCTGATCAATAAGACACTGGACGTCAGCTTCACTCTGCCACCTGATACATATGCAAATTTAGTCTAGTCGGATAATGTCTCTAAGCTGTTAACGTCATAAGAACAAAGGAGCTGCCAAAGATCTTAAGGATTATCAAAGTTCGACGGGTGTTGTATTTGGAACTGATAACGAGGCTAAACATTCGACCTTTCTAGTGCGCATGAGAACACTCATTGCATGACAACGACCCTATAGGTAGGCCTATACTTTTATATCCTTTACATAGCGTAGGAAACATAATACGTTGGCTCAATAATTCTGCTTAATTGATACCGCTTGCATATAGCTTGGCTTTTTTCCTATATTTTGTGTTCTGTGTACCATTACGGTTCCTTACTTCAATTTCAGTGGATGAGAACAAAAGAATTTGGCTCATGGAATGTAGTGGCGTCATTTCAATTGATACTCTCCCTCCATGGCTACATTTAATCAAGCAAAATGTTAAGCCTTTCAGCGCTGCAATTTTTCCCACCAAATTATAATGTGCAACATTTTACCAATTTTGTGAATTTTTCTGTTATTTTTTTGACAATTTTGGACCAAATGAACATCACATTTTATTGGCTTCAAATTTTTAGCAAAATTTTAGCAATTATTTTTTTAAAAAGTTGACTGGTGTATATTTTGATATAGGCGACAAAAATTGACTTTGGTGCTCAAAGGGTTAAATGAAGTATTCAACTTAAAGTAGTATAGTTAGAAAATTACGGAAGACTTAATCAGAAAAAAACGGTGCAATACTCAGATACAAGAATATCAGATACCCCTCGGCTATAGCTAACTAGTAAACATCAAGCTTTACTTCCAACAGCTAAATGTTTAACTAATTAAATAAACTGTCTCAAGACGCAGTTCTTTCCGGGTTAAAATTTTAAATCTACTTTCCTTAATGATGGTATTCGAAATCAGGAAGTACAAGCCTGCCCGTGCGTATAGGAAACGTGTCCAAGGTTACTGCTAGAAAGTAGAAATCTCTTTATTCCATGATTTACGAATAAAGTAACTTTTGATTTGGATGAGTTTAGTGCTCCACATCGACATGTCTTTGCACTTAATATTTTATTAAGTTACAAAATGACCTAAAATGCATTTTTCCTCTGGAAACTACAAAGAATACAATGTTTGGCACTCTTGACGTGATGTGTGTATCAAAGAAGACCTAAATTTTGACATACCTTTGCTCATTTTATTGTTATATGTTTTATTTTTCATTCAAGGCATTCATCATATTTCTTTGGCAGTTACCACACTTTTTGTTGATCGCCACTTTACGTAACACACATTACGCGTTGAAATGAAGTCGGCAATACTTTAAAAGAATACTGCCGCAGCATTTAAATTAATAGATATTTACCATGTGTTTCAAAGACCCCTTATTTTCAACGTCGATTTAGCATTCTGATTCATATCACAGGGGCTCATAAGTGGCTATTTAAGTCAATATTACGGAGTTTTTCTTTCTTTTTAAATGTTACAAATAAACAACAGCTGAAGAGCACACAGTTGTGTAGCTGTCTTTTGTGTAGCTTGTATTGGCATGTATAGTGCGCCCTCAATGGGGAATATGATCATATGTAAATACGACCTTTAGTTCCGTGACCTCTAGCCAATTCCTCTGGCCATGCCTACTGGCCATGCGTACAGACGTCGCTGTGTTTACTGTACTAATATATTAGTACAGTAAGCATAGCGAGGGCAGGGCAGGAAATAGGCATGGCTAGAGGTCACGGAACTAAAGGTCACATTTACGAGGACGCACTATACATGCCAATACAAGCTACACAAAAGATAGCTACACAAGTGTTGTGCTCTTCAGATGGTTTATTTGTAACATTGAAAAAGAAAGAAAAACGCTGTAATATTGACTTAAATAGCCATTTATGAGCCCCTGTGTTCATATACTGAGAAATGCAGGTGAATAATAACATTATCCGATGACAATTGAAGTTTCGCGGGAACAAAACAATCAATATAAAGAAGTAACATTAGGCAATGTGCTTTGGGTCGACGTTTTCATTAGAATATATTTGGAACGCTGTGTCCGCGAGCCAAAACATTTGTTGATGAAATACCTTGATTACCTTATTTTTATATACATGTCTAATTATGTCGTGTAAAAATCTTAAAATAAACAATAAATGTATCATCCTTTTTGATTTCTATAGCTTTCAAGACTTGGGTCACCCTGACTCACGAGTTGTCAAAGAAATCAAATTTTATTTCCTCTCCTAGGGGTATGCTTTATCCGTACGCCCATAAAAAATACAATTGTAAACAATAACAATAACCACAACAAAAACAACAATAACAAAAACATCAACAACGACAACAACAAGATTTTGATTTTTCACATGGACGTTGAATGCTGCAATACTACAAAGTACATATCACATCAAATCAATTCAAACAGACCAAAAATTAAAAAACAAATCAGACCAAAAGCAGATAATGAGAAAAAACGGAAAGATTGGTGAAACTGAAACACTTGAAACAAACTGATCTACAAGCAAGGTGATCATCAATCGACTAAATTTACTGTCAGATATATGAAAATGTACTGAGCACTGAATATGATACAAATGCATGTTCAAGTAGCTTGTTTGACACATTTGTAGTTTTCCTTTACGGAAAACTTTGATAACTGTGTGAGAGGAGCGATGGCCTACAATGGCTGTATGTGACTCAATGATTGTATACAAGAGTGCGACTACCACTAGGCAATGATATTATTTCTTTTGGGCCATGTCGTTCTCACAGCTGAATACCGATTGACTAGCAGCAATGAATGGGAATGAGCTATGCTTCAAAATTAAACTTTTAAACTGAAATAACCTTTCCAATCACAATATGCATATATCATTGCTGTGTGATGCTATTGAAAAGGACCATACACGTTGGAACTGTCAGTACGGTCATCAACAATGGAAATGATCATCTGTGAATTTCAGAGGAATCCGAGCAAATGAAACATGAACTTAAGCTTCATTGTTTGCAGTTTTTCAATTTGTATTTCTCATAGCATTGATATAGACTTGATGTTTTTTGTGACAGATGTGATTACTACAATATAATTATGCTTTGTACTTATTTAAAATGATGCGTTCAAAGATGGAAACACTGCTAATTTATAATTGTTTAAATGTAAATAGTCACCTGTAATCTAAATATGCCCATATATGGTCAAAGAGGCGTTCCTTGGTATTCAAAATGCCCACATGAGGGCGCTGTTTTTAAGTTATTCATCGAAAAAGTGACATGGAAAATCTACAGATTTATCGCAAATTGATATCGACGATGAGGAAGATTTAAAGTGAAGGCACTGTCTGATGGACATCAAGCACCCATGCCGAAGATGGAATAGCAAGCGCTTCTGAAAGGTGCGAACCGGCCATGTTTAGAAATAGTTTGAAGTTGCACAATCCAGTCGGAGTAAGCAATGCCTCAACGTGAAAATGCAAGTACAGAAAAATTACATATCTGTTTACATGTAAATGTCACTTTCACGACAAGGTATAAGAAGTTCACATCAAATTTGATGAAGGGTCTATCGCAGGGCATTAAAGCAGGACACACGAATCGAAACGTGATGTTGCACCCAATTTTTTTAATACCTGTGATTGAGTGAGTATTTTGAGTTGTACTTCTAAATTAGTATCTTCTGTGTGTCCTTTCTTGAAATCATTTGTTAATAAATACATTTCTATGCTGTTTCTGTATTTATCATTGTGGAACATAAGTAGATACTTGATTTTAAAACAACATACAGAAATTGCATGCTTACGTTCATGAATCTCATTTGCATAGTCATTCATAATATTGTGAAAGTAATTCTACAGAATTCAGTCCTGTACATGACACGAAAAGCCAGCTTTTCGCAAATGCGCTGATGAAAATTTCCATCTAAATTGGTACAGGGATGAAATGCTGCCAGAAAAGGCAAATCTCATCAAGTCTACCAACTCGTTCCACAATGTTGGATTTGTAAGAGTTGCTCGACTTGGCGATCAACAGAGAGAACATCTACACAATCTGAAGTCGCTCTCGCTTTGATCGAGACAGGGATTATGAGGAAGTAACGTTACCACATGAAAGAGACGATATGGGCCGGAAGCCTAAAAACAATAAAGTATATTATTATTATCATTATTATTATTATTATTATTATTATTATTAACCTCGTTATCGACCACATTAGGTAGTTTCTGAAAGATTAGCCTCTGTAACTGTGAGAGAAAATGCCAAATCGATGGCAACTAAAATACAACTTAAAGATTTTGTACTTACTATAAATAATTCCGATAACCATATATAGGCCTTTTAAAATAACTTTTCCTACTCTGAGATAATGACTATTATTATTATATCTTGAGATAAATTCAATGTTTTAAAAAGAAAGAACTAAAGTTTACCTTGCATCAACGATCTTCGGCAAGTGTTTTACAGGGTGAGTTCCTATATTGTCTGTAGAAAGGATTAGACACGATTACACTACTTTGTGGTAAATCATGCATTACAAATCATTTTTGAGACACGATTTTTTATACGGTCACTCAAACAATTTGCATAAATCCAATATGGCTGTCTGCATCCTTATAATATAAAATTTCTGACCATATTCCACATATTACAAGTAAATAGGCATACAAAATCGTTTCTCCGGCATGAAGAAAACATTTTTGGTGTTAAATGTTTTACATGGGCATTTTGATAATATGCATTAATCCGATGACTGCAAATATTTCTAGAAATACAATTTGTAACCATGTGTCACATGTTAAAGGTTTTAACGGTCAAAATTATTGTTTGTAAATCATCATGGGGAACCTATTTGGGTATACATGAACGATATTATATTTATGTAAAAGAGGCATCCAGCGCAACGTAGTTTATCTTGCATGATGTGGAACCTCAACAACGAATGACGAATTGATTTGTCTCGTATTTTGTTCAGTTTGTCACACTTAGCACTCTGCTTTAGTTTTATTCCTGACGAAGTTGAATACAGACTGGCATGAGGTGTCCAGGTGGAGTCTGCAGATAAAAACACAAACTGGTGGACGCAAGTTAACTGATTGTAGTTCATTATTGCTCGAGTCAGTTACTATCAAAGGCTCTGAGCGCCTGTTTTTGTGATGCTTTACCGTAATAAAATCACCATCAATGCGGGCAGTTGAAAGTCCAGGACGTTTGCCCTGGCTGAGGCTAACCATTGTCTTGTTGGCGGTGCAAGAAGTTGCTATACGGGCATATTTCGGTGTGCTTTGTGATGACGTATCGATGGACTGTGTAACATCTGTCGATTCTCGTGAGCTTGAGGGGATTGAAGTTGCGCTCGTAAAGGTATACAGTCAACTGCAATCTTAATATGCTCATAATATGGTCAAAGGGCCGTTCCTTGGTATTCAAAATGCCCATGTGAGGGCGCCGTTTTGAAAAAGCCCGCTTAAAATCTGTGATTGGTTAGATTTACTCTTTCCATGGTAAATGTGGCAAAATTGGAACAGGTGACAGTATACCTTTAACAGGTGGCACAGAAATCGACCGCTATAAGCACCACTCGAATCAGCGGATGGCTTGTGTAAGCGATTCACAGTAAGTGAGGCTACCCACAGTTCTACTTGATTTGTACACTCAGACATCGTTTGCTAAAGGCTTCTTCTATTTTATCAGTTTCTCAACAATTTGAGACCTAGAATTCAATTTCAGGATTATCTGTTAAAACTGTGTTCCGAAATTATTGAATATGCTTGAAATCTAAAAGTAATATAAATAAGAAGTCGATAATTGAAGGTGCTAAAAATTGTATACTTGTCAAGGTAAAGTTATCAGCAACGAAGGCGGTCTTATCAGATAATCTGTCAGACATGCTAATTTCCTTATAAAAAAATCTATACCCTTTCTTTTGCCAACACAGATGCAACTTATTCCAGTAGTTTCCTTGAAAATACAATGTGTGGCTGTCAAAAATCTATGTTCACGTTTAAGGGATTTATCTTCTCGTTATTCACACTCCACTGGGAAATCAGAAAACCATGATTATCAAAACTATGTTGGCAGAAATTTGAAATACGGAACTAGCTGTTGTGTGTACAGAAGAAATTTGCTTCACTTTAGTGAGTGATCTACGTGTGTACGGATCATGGAGAATTGTGGGTAGCCTCACTTAATAGGCGATTTAGTTCTTTTAACACTGAGTGAAGAGAAGTTTATTCTTCATTTATTGAGACATCTTTTTCTTGTAATATTGTATTTTTTCATCGTGGTCACTTTTATTACTAAGGCAGGGAATTTCCTTTAGCAATATTGGAATATCAACATGAGAGATGTCTACAGGAGAAAGTTTTGACAAGTCTCTCGCGACAAAGCAGGGCATGTTTTCCGGATCATGGCCAATATGTCCTGCATGTTATTGGACTTCTTGTGTTGACCTTGCCGTTTTTTTAATCGACCAAATTTCCCGTCATCCAGTAAGTCAAATAAAATTTTCTTTGCTTTCTCTATTTTTCCATCTCCAAAACTATCAACACAGAGCTTTACAATTATTTCTCCTGGCACAATGTAGAGCTTATCTCACACGTAACATAACAGTTCATTTATTATTACCCCACTCTGAGATAAATTCAAGATGTCAGGGGCGTTTCTTTCTGTGTTATTGCGACTACAACTTAGCGTATCGCTTTCAGCGGTGAGTAGGTTACTGAAGCGATCTCGTTCACATTGCGGACACAGGTCGAGATCTCCCTGGCACAATCTCACTCAACTGGATACCTCTTTGCAGTCATAGCAGGACAACATGTCTGTTCAGTTATGCAGTGTAACACCTGTTAACTGGTGACCACGTGCAGTCAACACGACCTTGCCGTAGAAAAACGATAAAAAAACGGCGAGCTCCAAAAGAAAAGTACTCACAAAGGCTGTAGGTCGTTCAGAAACAGTCTTTAGAACGTCATACCGTCACCAGAGAAGAACATCATAAGAACAGCGAAAAGCTGCAATATAAAATTGACAATTTTACGGAGCTCAGCATCGACGTGTGCTGCTTTAACGAGGGCTCATTTGCATTTATAACGCACTTCATCCACTGTCTGTGTTCTAATTTGTCACTTGATAGTCATGTTGGACGCGTTCTTTTTATGCTGATCCACAATAAACGATGTCATCAGGCATCAGGCATCATTTGCCAGGCATCAGTTCCGGAAAATGATGCCCACTGATTTCATGAGCGAACTAGATCAAAGATGTCATCTGCGGCAGAGCAAAACGATAGTTGAGAAATTTCTCGGTTTATTCTACTTTCTGAAGAAGAACTGAATAGTCAGGTTTTCAACAAGGACTCAAAATGGACGAAAACTAAAATCAAAGGTGCATTGAACGTTTTTCTGAAGTATTACGATGCTGTCGGTAAAACTGTTTCTTGCCGAACCACTCCAACATATTACATGCGACAAGTTTTGTGTATGGTACGTTCTTATGCATGACTGCGGATGAGGTATGTCATAAAACACATATTGACTGGACACGAGGGCAACAGCATATGTCTTTGAAGGAAAACGATGCACCAAAATTAATGAGTGCCATTATAACTTCCCGAAAAATCAATAAACCTATTCCAAACACACATGCCAAACTAAGCCCGCACAAACGTTGTAAGTTCATATTTCACCTAAACCCCCAAACGGCGTTGAAAAACCGCCGTTTGCCGGATTACAGCCACACAACAAATCTGCCGGAGATAAATTTTGTCATGTAGACCCTGATAATGCAACAAAAGATGGACACATATGACGATGATTATCGATCCATTGATCAATCGATAGATCGACCGATTGATCGATCGATGCATTGATCTATCAATCGATCGATCTTTCTATCGATTGAATGATTGAATAAATATATTGACTGATAGAACGATTGATATATATGATAATCGATGGACAATTGATCGATCGATCGACAGAGAGATAGACAGATCGATAGCGTATTAATCAACCATTAATAATGTAGCCAGGTGAACAATAACGTATCAAATCAACTGATGACGTAGCCAAGTCAAAAATAAAGATTCAAATCAAGTGATAATGCATCATGTAAACCAATAAAGTATCAATCAACCGATAAAGTATTAATAGCTGGAAACTAACTGAATATAAATGAGTCACTTGATATCTTTCGTTTTTCATAATCAATCAGTCACACCTTCAGCATTACATATACCTTGAGAATACTGTTTTTGTGATATTATTCAGACATCACGAATCGAATTTCATCAATGCGACCTAATTGATAAGTATTCCTGCAGGATGAATTCAAGATACAACACACATGTGAGTGTCTTTATCGACACACTTTCTAAGCTGGGAGGACTTGAAAAAAAGTTTTCAACATGACTGATCATAAAATTGCGTTACTTACAAGGTAACTGTCATCCTGGGACTGAATTACAGGTAAATCTGGACTCATTGTTTTATTGAATTCCCTATAATCAAAATTTTGCTTCAAGGAAGCCAACAGATTTACTGGACAGTATATTGTTTTTTCTTTCCTTTTTTATCGCTTCTGTCGCGATTCACGTCAAGCCACATCTTATGATAAAGAAGACATATTAAATTAATATTAAATTATTGAGTAGTCGTACATAGTATAGTGCTGATATAAAAAAACGCTTACCGGAGTTCACTCATACATTTCAATTAGGTTCCTGTATATTATTCACTGATAAGCTTACCTTTTTTAAATACATGGTAGAGATTTTCAATAACATGAAAATTGTACGAATACATCATTACTATTCTTTGGTTTATTAGTTATACACAGTTATTTCTATCGGTGACGTATCCAATATGTGTGCGAAATTTGCGATGTTGGCTGTCGGTGATTGCGGCATTGCAATTGAACTGTTAGAGCCAGAAAGCAGACCCGAAGGAAAAAAGGACTTTGGTTTTGTAGCTGGTCTGATCACGTGTTAAACCAGATATGAACTGAATATGCTCACGTGTTTTACAACAGGTTCATTAATAGTTGTACGCTTTACAGAACAATGAGATATATGTTATCACCGTATGTAGCAGGTTTTTCAACTTCGCACAGTACTCTCAGAGTTTAATCACTAATTACAAAACTGTATTTAATATGCAATTAACTTGACACTGCTCAATGCTTTATGGAACAATAGATATCTACCAGATCAACATTTGTAGCACGTTTTATTTAATTTAATGCTGTAATTTTAGAGTAATGTCACTAATTACAAAGTTCATTAAATATGCAAATAAACCCTAAATTTACTTGACACTGTTCAATGATCATAGCACAATTAAATATTTATCAAATCAACATCTGCAGCAAGTTTCATCAAATTTAACGCTGTAATTTTGGAGTTATATACCTAATTACAAAGTTTATTAAATATGCAAATGAACCCTTAATTAACTTTACAGTACTAAATGCTTTACAACACATTTAGATATCTGTCGTATCAGTATGTGCAGCAGTTTTCATCACATTTGATGCGGTTCTTTCGGAGTTATATGACTAATTATAAGACTTCATAAAATATGCAAATGAGCTAATTATTAACTTGACACTGCTCAGTGCTTCTCAGTACAATTGGATATTTATTAGATCAACATCAGTAGCAGGTTTCATCAAATTTAATGCTGTAATTTTGGAGTTGTATCACTAATTACAAAGTTCATTAATATGCAAATGAACCCATAATTAAATTACCGCAACTAAATGCTCTACACCACAATTAGATATCTGTCGGATCAGTATCTGCAGCAGATTTCATCACATTTGGTGCAGTTATTTTGGAGTTATATCACTAATTACAAAACTTCATAAAATATGCAAATGACCTATTTGTTAACTTGACACTGCCAAATGCTTCTCAGTACAATTAGATATTTATCAAAACAATATCTGTACTCAATTTCACTGACCTGGGTGCCGTAATTTCAGAGTTATATACCTAATTACAAAGTTCATTAAATATGCAAACGAACCCTTAATTAATTTCACACTACTAAATGCTTTACACGATAGTTAGATAAAAATCGGATCAGTATCTGTAGCAGATTTCATCACATTTGGTGAAATTATATCAGAGTTATATGACTAATTACAAACCTTCATAAAATATGCAAATGAGCTATTTATTAACTTGACACTGCCTAATGCTTCTAAGTATAATAAGATATATATCAGATCAATATTTGCTGCAAGTATCATCAAGTTTGGTGCAGGAATTTCAGAGTTATCTCACTAATAACAAAAGTTCATTAAATATGCAAATGAGAAGATAATTGACATGACACTCACAGTATCATCATAATGTTCGTAGATTGTCATGTGTGAAAAGTTTCATGAAATTTTGTGCAGTATTTCTTGATATATGTCTACACTGTCATTACCGTCTCCATAGGGAAACCATCGTAAGGAAAAAAACAATATTGCATAACTTCATCAATATGCAAGCCACACTAACCAAAATCTAATCAGTTCTTGCAAGTAGCATATGGTACCTGTGTACCAAATCTGACTTGAATCCGTTCAGGCGTTTTGAGTTATCATGTAACAGACAGACAGACAGACAGACAGACAGACAGACACACACACACACACACACACACACACACACACACACACACACGGACAGACAGACAGACATCGCTATGACAATAGCCCACGTGTTTACACACGTGAGCTAAAAATGATTTGTGATAATCACATTCATATGCAAAGCATGGTATTGCCACGACTCGCCTGTATAACGTTTATTGCAGTATGAACGAGTAACTTTATCTAAATGTTGCGGCGCTACTGGAATTGGTTTGGAAAGTTGTTTCTAATCTTGCTATTACTAGCATAAATTTAGTCTGAATTGTAGCCGATACAGATACATAAATGTTTTCTTTCACGGTAAGGTTCTCTGTGTAAACCAACAGTCGCTCATTACCCTTTTTATCAGTACTTATACTATGTCTTTCAATTTTACCAAACTACAACTAAACTGTATAGCTACAATAGCAGGACTAGAAACAACTTCCCGAACCAATTCCACTAGTTTGACAACATTTAATCAACTTAGTCGTTCGTACTACCATTAAAACAGTCGAAACACGATTGATTTGCCGTAGAAATTTATAGCAATTTACGCTAAATGGAAAAAATAAATATGGAAGAAAAGGAAATTAAGTACGAGACAACGTGATAACAGATCGATCTATCGATCAATCTATCTATCTATCTATCGACCAATTTATCGAATCGATCGATCGATTGATAATTCTACCGCGTTCTATAGATTGATTTATCTATCATTCTATCGAATTGATAGATCCTTCTTTCTGTCGATCGATCTACCCATTAATTTTTCAATCGATAGATTGATCGATCGATAGATCTATCTATCGATCGATCGACCATCTATCGAACATCGATAGATAGATCGATCGCTCCATCGATTGAGTGATCGATATATCTATCGCTAGATCGATCGATCTATCTATCTATCTATCTATCTATCTATCTATCTATCTATCTATCTATCTATCTATCTATGAATCGATAGATCTTTCACTCTCGATGAATCGCTTGATATGATACGTTATAAGCTAATTGATACGCTTTTGGTTGTTTTGATGCAGTATTGGCAGACTTTTCTACGTTATCAGTTGATTAAATCCGTTATTGGTTCATTGATACATTATCAGTAAATTTGTTTAGATGTTATCGGTTAGGAAAAATTACTAAGTTTAATTTTTTATTACGTATCGTTTAGAAAAAAATACTACGTTATCGGTTCGTTACTAGTTATCGGTTGATTTGATACGTTATCGGTAAATTTTTACTACATTATCGGGTTGATACGTTATCGGTCAGTTACTACATTATCGGTTGTAACACGCCCTCAAACGGCCAAGTACTGGTGTCAACTTACTTGAAAGGGACAACATTTTCAGACGTTGACTCCTTTCCTCGATTAACATATCCTTAGGAGTATATAACTGGTTTTTTACGTATCTTTAACATCTTAATCTCAAGTTAAAACAAAAATGTCTGCATGTAGAAAAACTCAAACCAAACCAAAACACTCAACATGACAGTAAACTAATCTCAACAAAGTTTCCACCGACATTGAAAATCACGTTGGGAAATAAAAGGAATCTTTCACATCTGAAGTTAAAGTTAAGCAAGCATTACTCAGGTGTGAAAACTCAAATTCAGGTACGACTTTCTGTATGGATTGCTTCGTGTGTAAGAAAAGCACTGTGCATGACAGCGAAACACTTTGAATAAGGTGCATGCTATTGTTTTCGGCCTTTCTTTGCAATCACTAGGGTTAAAAAGACATCGTAATCATAGTAATTATGGGGAAAATTTTAAATTAGTCGCATCTTAAATTAGCGTCGGAGTTAACAGAATCAGCTGAATTTGCTGAAAGGATGATAGCTGAAAAGACATGTTTTACAGGAAACTAAACAAAGTTTCTACCTACAGTGAAAAACATATTGGGAGCTTAAGCTATTTTCTCACATATCTTTCACATCCTGAACTCAAGTTAAGCAAGCAATGTTGCAAGTTTGAAACTCACTCAAACTCAGGTACTGCTTTCCTTACGGACTCTCTTCGTAGGTAACCAAGGCACTTCGTATAGCGAAGAACAAATCTCCATAAAGGTTACACCATATTGGAAATGCTTTAGACAGGGTACAAAAACAAACAAAAGACAACTGTCTGCACTTCGGACTGACATTTGGTTATTCAGTGTCATCAACATTACAAGTTAACGGGAGTGAAAATTTCACACATGTCGTGCTTTGCCTTTTTGGTCCCGATTAATTTGGCTAAAATATGGAGCCGATGCCCGATTGTTTTGATCTACTAGCTAAATGTCTCCTTGAAAGAATATAACACTGTTAGTTTTTTTATTGGATTAAAGTTTACGGATGTGTTGAGGCTTTCCAACAGATTGGTATGCGCTTAAATTACACAACCTTCTCTATTTAAAACTCTTCAATCCCAACCTTTTTTATCACATTTTTAAACATAACTAAAATCAATGTTGATTGTTCCACTACATCACTCAGATGATTCACAAAGTGTAAATTGTTATGGATATATCACACGTCATAGTTCGTAAAATATTTACCACAGTTCTGAAAAAAGTGTCAATGACACTGTGCTTTCATTGTACAGAAATACTAAGTGGTAGTACACACATGATATTGCATTCCTACAGAATGATTACTAAGAAAATTCCACTGCAAGTGCAAACCGGCCTATACAACAGCAATATGAAATGCTCCGCCTCATAATGACCTTTGCACCTACTTTGAAAGTGATAGGATAAACAGTTTCAAAGAAGTTTTTGGTCAAAATTGGCAAAAATTACCCCAAATACAATTATACAAATTTTACCAGGATTTCAATAGATCCTATTTTGGTCAGCCTTAGGAGCCTGTAAACCAAATTTCAAGGCAAAAGGTACATTGTTGTTTGTTAATGTGTTGACAAAAAGGCTAAAAATAGAGAAAATAAAATCATTAAAAATAGAAAACAGCCAACATTGGCATTAAGTCAATACGGCTCATTAGGGAAGACTGCATTAACTTGCATGGTACCTGTAACCAGAGTCCTTGCCTGACCAACTCGGGTGACAAACAGAAGAGTTTTAATCCCTCAAGGTGTGAATGTTCCATTGTTATGTTTATCTAATCCAGCTGGTGCTTTTGTAGTGCCATTGTAGGATAGGCAGGTCTGTGAAATTGATCCTCTAGGGAAGTAGGGTATTCCTAAGTTAACGGAGCCTTCCCGTAATGTAAACCTGTGTTGCCTAAGGTACTCAAAAAGCAAGTATGATAATGATCAGATGAGTACTTCCTGAGTTCCCGATTTTTGACTATTATCGCCCTTTTTCTACCTCATTTGCATATTTATTAGACTGATAGATTCATTCAAACAATGACACATCTAACCCAAATATGGTATTTACTTTACCAAAAATAAGCTTAAAGGGACAAAGTCGACCATTTTTCATGAAATTTATTTGATACAAGATACTACTTATATTGTTTGACATGTAGAAAGATACTGAATGAATGGGTGACAATGCATATATTTGACCCCGGTTTTACACACAATCAATGAAACCATCGCGAAAATGTGAATTAATGGTCATGAGCATTAATTCATTTTCGCGATGGTTTCATTTATCGTGCCTAAATCCGGGCTCAAATATATGCACGGCTCTCTCTCTCTCTCTCTCTCTCTCTCTCTCTCTCTCTCTTTCTTTCTCTCTCCCATCCTATTGTTTTCATGCAAATTAGTAAATCACACCATCATCCATATGTGAAACAGTAAACCTAGCACTTTTATGGATAAAATTGATTATTATATAAAAGAGTATTTTGTATTTTGTTTGCTAATAACATACGCAGAAAAGTGTGGCAGTTAACTAACCTATACACAATGAATATTCATTTATCATGATTACTGGTATAGAAAGACTAAAATCCCACATTTACATGTTTGTGGTAATATATATTGAAAAGTGCCCAGTAAACCTATCACCCAGTGTAGATTCTTAGTGTTTCCGAAAGAATTACAACACAGGATCACACTGATTATCTGTACTCGAGCTAGCGATTGTGTTCGGTCAGTTAGCACAAGCACTTCTCCAAACTTTAGCAGATGGACTTCGATATTTGATTGAATATGACAGATAAAGAAACAACGTTCCTAACTAGACTCAATATCTAAAGATGTTTGTCGTTAAATAATGTTACAAAGCGATATTCTATATGATATTTTGGAAGAGGGTACACCAAAAGAGGTGAAACTTATAAATAACATCTAAATGTTTGATCAATAAAGGTACAAGTAATGCAATGGACACTTGTAGTCAGGGATGCACCATGAAATATTGGAAGGGGTAGTCATATGTGATGATGCAAGTGTTTTCGTGTTCAAGTGTCTGGATCTTCAGGAGTGCATACTTTTATCCAGAATGCACAACCAGCAAGGACGAAATGATTAAACAGCTTCTGTAAACAAAATTGCCACATTTCTGTAAGTCCCCCTCACAAAATCATATGTTCCATCCCGAACTTAGAATTTCTCTGCTTGAACGAATATTCCAATATTGATATAACAGTTCCATTTCATTCTATGTTTTTAAAAATCAAAAAGTTGTTCATCATAAAATATTTATTCTCTCGGCTAATGCATTGACTTTTGCTATAAGTCTCAATTATCTGAAATTCGAACACTACCCATACACATCGTTGAAAATAATCACCCAGTAGTAGCAGTAGGAATTAACGCCGACTAATATATCTTCGGTCACGGCTTTTCTAAAAGCTCTGGTATATTTACGCATATATGTCCTGGCTCTCTCTCTCTCTCTCTCTCTCTCTCTCTCTCTCTCTCTCTCTCTCTCTCTCTCTCTCTCTCTCTCAGCATCATTCGGATACGTGACCCTTTTATCAAATTCACCGCCGTCCTATTCTTTTCATGCAAATTAGTAAATCACACCGTAATCCAAATGTAAAACAGTAGACCTACCACTTTTATGGATAAAATTGATTATTATATAAAAGAGTATTTTGTATTTTGTTTGCTTATATAAATATGCAGAAAAGTGCGGCAGTTTACTTACTTGTACACCACGAATAGTAATTCATCATAATTACTGGCTTAGAAAGACACTAAAATCCAACATTAACATATATGACATCTACATGTTTGTGGTCATATTTTTTGAAACGTGCCAAATAAACCTATCACCCCGGATAGATTCTTAGTGTTTCCGATAGAATTACAACACAGAATCAAAGTGATAATCTGTACTCGAGCTAGCGATTGTGTTCGGTAACTTAGCACAAGCACTTCTCCAAACTTAAGCAGAGGGACTTCGATATTTGATTGAATATGACAGATAAAGAAACAACGTTTCTACCTAGACTCAATATTTAAAGATTTTTTTTGTGTGTGAAATAGACATGTTTGACCAACAATGTTGCAAAGTGATATTCTATCTGATATTTTGGAAAAGGTTACACCAAAACAGGTGATACTTACGAATCACATCTAAATGATTGATCAATAAAGGTACAAGTAATGGAATGGACACTTGTAGTCAGGGATGCACCATAAAATATTGGAAGGGGTAGTCATATGTGATGATGCAAGTGTTTTCGTGTTCTTGTGTCTGGATCTTCAGGAGTGCATACTTTTCTCCTGAATGCACAACCAGTAAGGCCGAAATGATTAAACAGCTTCTGTAAACAAAATTGCCACATGTCTATAAGTCCCCCTCACCAAATCATATGGTCCATCCCGAACTTAGAATTTCTCTGCTTGAACGAATATTCCAATATTGATATAACAATGGATGGTGAAATAGTTAACACTTTCATGAGATTACAGCTTGGCAACTTTTGTGTCATTGATATCGACTCTTCCGAAAGAAGGATAGGCATACGCTCCAGAAAAACGCCGTTCCCTGTCTTTGTTCTCGGACTCAGCAGTGCGCGGGTTTGAGTCTTTCTGACTGCAGTACATGTATCGTATGACCGATGCCACAAGTTCGATGAACTCAGCCACCGTGATTACAGATAGACCGATGTACAGTCCTAGAGTTCCACCAATATCACTAAGGAAATCTTCAATCTGAAAAATTATATATTAAAGGAATATTTGTAAATGTATCTCGTTCGATTTCTGAATATGCTTCAAGTACTTTCGCTCACGAAATAATAGGGATGCCTTTAAAGGAATAATTCTAAACCTAAATGATCCATTTTGTGCGGAGAAATATAATTTAGCATATGTAAAAGCAACTATAATTGTACAATTTAGTTGTTGTAAATCAAGCTGCGTCCTGCATACGTCCACTGGAGATGACTCAGTACAGCCTTCTTCCGATTATTTCGAACACGAACAATGAGTAAGGTAAGACTTAGTATACTTATTATTAACACATGGCAATCTTGAAATAGTAAAAAATTTGTTTTGTTGAGTTAGCATTTTATTAGGTTTGCTTTCTTCATTTTTATGTTATTGTTTAAGGTTAAATGGAGATTTGTATTTAACATTTACTTCTCCACAGATGTAATCTTGAGGTAAGTAAAATTCAACTGTCACATTGTGCAAATTGTATCTTAAATTGGTAAATTTTTAGAATAAGCTTCGAATTTGACAATGTCCACATTAACTTGATATATAGCAGTAAAATAGCTGTTCACATATAAATGATAAAATTATTCCTTTTCAAACCCATGGTGGTGAGAAAAGTATTGAGGCAAAACGAATTAAAATAGATCATTTCCGTCAAAACGTGAAAGCAATCACGTCATCAACGTTTTTATTGATCCTCCACGAACTGTTGTTGTCTTTGCAAACGGATTTCTGTTTATCCCTTGTCTTTTAATCTACCACCATCTTAATGTATACATGTTAGTTATCAATGAAATAATTATCAGCAAAGATAAAATGTATAAAGTAGTGAAAAATTATTCTCACCCCATAAGCCGGCGACTCAGTTGTACTTTCAATCGTCAGCTCCTCAAAGTAAACTTCGAGTTGAGCAAGGTTGAGGCTAATGGATAAAAAATTCTGATAAGCCTTGGTGCAAAGGGAAACTATGGTTTAACCCCATTATATGCTACATGTCACTAAAAGGAGCTACAAGCTGAATTTTGCGGCTAGTTTTCAATCGGGTTCGAACCCACAACATACGGCATCAGTCGCCTAGCGGAGAGGCCACAGAGAGAACCGCTCGAATCGTTGCATGAATATATAAACTTGAAAGAAAGTAACGGGAGAAGAAAGTTACATGATGATCTTTTTCTCCTTTTCCATTTGTTATCTTTAACATATCATTCGATCCCTGTCATGAGCAAATTTCCTCCAATGTAGTATTCGCAATGGACAGTCAATTATTTTACATTACTTCGTCAGTGAATCGTTTTATCTCTACATAATATAATGGCGTTTACTGACAAATGTTACATCTTCTGACAGTGATTTTTCAATAAGAACAACTTTGGCGGAAACATAGACGTTGCATCATGTTGTTCCCTGATAGCTGGACGGTACGGCGGAAGGATATACAATTAAGACTGAGTCATTCTTCATAATGCCAATACTAACCAATGCTTACCAATAAATTATGTTAAGTGACATTGACTAGCTGATATTCTCAAATTCTAGGCTATGAGATAAATTAAGTTTATCACACCTTTGTTGAGGTACATTGAGTTCATAATCGAAGCCTGTCATTATATTTTCAGAAACTAACATAAAATTGTCGTTTTAAAATAAAACATAACAACTCATTAAGATTCTCAAATCTCGAAGCAGGAAACTACTGATGTGCCTATACTTCAAAATGTAACCTTTACAACTATTTTTATCAGGAATATAGCTGTCAGAATGCTGACATTTGCTTTAATTTGATCTACTTTGTGGAGAATTCATCATTGATCCTTGCCTGGACCAACAGTGACGCTAAACATAGCGAGAAATAGCAGATGAATACCTGAAACACTTAATGTGCTATCGTTATCTATGCTTGATATTCTCTACGCTACTCCTGAACAACTGCTTGGTCAGGTTGTATATTGAACAAGATACTGTTAACTTTAATTCAGTAACTGACGAAACACAGGGTGTTAAGTTTCTAAATTGCCGCTTCGGCACTCCCTGCATTCTCATATTGACATATGACACAATAATTAATTTCTTGTACCACGACATGCGTTGTTCTCCTTTTACAGAAGCCATAAAATCATTTGAGAAGCCCAGTCCTGGCCTTGAGAATCGATAACGAAAACAGCTAACTCATTTCAGATATTGTAGCAATGAAGGAATTATAGAAAAAGCATAAGTTGAATCACGAAGTACTGTAGCTCTTCCAGTATATACGTGGGTGCGTTTGGATAAATGTAATGGTTACCAACAACATCGGTATGCGCAGGTAGACCAATAGAATCCCCTAGCAAACCCCGCATCGCTGACGCAGTTAATGCCGAAATAATCCGTCGCCGTCCCCAATCAGTTGAAATACGATAAATGCAATACTAACCTGACTGAGAGGGCATCGTTAATGTCATTAGTCTTGGCGCTGATAGAATGTATGGTCTTCAAAATATACGACTGCAAAAGAAAATAGCAACCCACATGTTCTGTCTCGTTTATGTGAAAGACTGAATTGGTTTACTTAATATGTTTATCAAAAATAACAAAGTTCCTTTTGTTAGACGGCTTTCAGATATATTCTCATTTCTGTTAAAAAGATGTAATATGAAGGTAACTATTTTTACCAGTCTGATATATCGGCTGAACCCTAACTGGCAACGTTATTACTACTAGACAGAATATGCTATAACTGATTACAAATCGTAACTACGTGACGCTCTTTTATATTAGCTAAATTATTGCATTCCTTTTCATCCAAAGCAGTGTTGACTAGGAGGATGGGAACATATGTTGTACAATCTTCCCCGAAAAATCGACTTCTAGCTAGCACCAATACATTTTATCTGGATCCTTGTGAACACAGAGTAGGAATGCTAGCTCTTCGATCACTAAGCTAAGTTTTGTAGGTAGAATCGATAGATATGGATATCTCAATGATTTGAACATTATTTGTCAAATCGTGAAGAATTACTGTAAAATCTTACCAAGCTAACCGTCGCCGGCCAAAGAGATTGTGAAATAGTCTTGTCGTAAAACTGCTCCCTGTAAAATGGAATGCATGTGAGTTTTAATGAGGAAATGAAGAGGTGGGATAATCGGGGCGGTTTTTAGTCCTTGTAAATTTGATTATTACTGTAAAGTTAGACAAAAGTCTGAATGTGACAAACATTGCGGCCCCGTTTCACTGTACACTTGAGCTGTGATGGCACGCTGACGAAACGTGCACATTCATCATAACTTGATGGACTCCGGTGATCTATCATGTTCTCGAAACTAAAAATGCTGAGATGTTAAAGATAATTAAGCCTTCCACTACCATCGTTCGATATATGCCAAATGATATTTATTGCGAACGGGGACATGTGCCAGACAATTGATATGAACTGGTTTAATCAACATCATTGGAAATAAATGTTCATGAATCCAAAATTCAGAAATATGTCGAAAGAATATCTAAGATTGACGATGTGACATATCAGATATATGCTTTTGTGCTGCGGCATTTTGTAATACTGACGTGTTTTGTAATAACTTACGCAAAATGTAATAGGGGGTATCAGCATTTTGTAATAACTGACGCATTTTGTAATAACGTCTGCAGTATTTTGTAATAACCAGTCTACGCGTTTTGTAACAAGGGTATCAGCATTTTGTAATAAAAAATTGTCTACGCAAAATGTAACAAGGGTATCAGCATTTTGTAATAATTCGCACTTTGTAATAACAGTTAACGCATTTTGTAATAATTTTAAAAACGTTTCCCAGTTTTATAACATTAACAGATATTTTATTGACTTTGGAATGGTATTACAAAGTGTGTGTTTACTCGGTAAGTAAGTACAAAAAATTGATCGCTCCCTGACTTTAATTTCAAGTTAGAAAGACTTAATTTTAGATAGCTGTCAATCAATTTTTTTACAAACTGATCATCTGAGGCAGGTAACTACTAGATTTCGACTGGTTTATTATCATATTATTGAGAGAATCATTGGTATACATACTCAGTTGATTTATTAAATAGAGGATAACGACATTGTTTCTGATGTATTGCAGACAACCAGTAATCTACAGGTTCATATCACAGGTCATACTCAGATAAAATAAAATATAATGACATAAAATAAATTATTATACATCTGCCTTCGCAAACAATAATATCGAGCTCCCGTAAAAACGGGCACGTAACGGGCATGCGATAACCCCTATACTTTCATATTTGATGATAAACATTGCGTCATTGAATGGCTTACATGGAGGAAACCCCTAGCGCGACGTCTGTCACCGGCAGGCACCTCCATGTTGTGAGCGAAACTCCATACTGTATTTTGAAAATAACTTCTGATAAAAGAAACGAAGGTAAATGTATTACGACTGTTTGAAGGTGAAAAATATTATGAGGTAATAACGAAAGTGTTCACCAAGACGGCACTGTACAGATATGGCACGACATCGCTGCTCGGCTCGTGCTCGAAAATAGGTCAGAATAATCTGATGTTTTAGTGATTTGATTTGTTTAGTTACTAAAGCGGAAGTATATCTGACCTGTTGAGTATGTATGTATGTATGTATGTATGTATGTATGTATGTATGTATGTATGTATGTATGTATGTATGTATGTATGTATGTATGTATGTATGTATGTATGTGTGTGTGTGTGTATGTATGTATGTATAAGTGTGTCTTACTGCCTGTCTGTCTGTCTGTCTGTCTGTCTGTCTGTCTGTCTGTATGTACGTACGTACGTACGTACGTATGTATGTATGTATGTATGTATGTATGTATGTATGTATGTATGTATGTATGTATGTATGTATGTATGTATGTATGCATGCATGCATGCATGCATGCATGCATGCATGTATGTATGTATGTATGTGTGTATGTATGTAGGCCTCTGTATGTATCTCTGCATCTATGTTGGTAGCGAGGTAGGTAGGGAGGAAAGAGTGCCTGAGTATGCCTGTTTATCTATCTGTCTGTCTGTCTGTCTGTCTGTCTGTCTGTCTGTCTGTCTATCTTTCTGTGGCTGTTATCATTTAATGATAATGGCAGATATTTGGCAGGTATAACCCTAAGGATAGCGAGTCAAATTTAGCTTAATCATAATATTGCAGGGCAGCTTATTTTAGCTCGTTGGCTTGACAAATTTTTACCATTGGAGAAAACACAACCATGTCTCAGTAGATATGAAGTGTCACCTTTTACATACAAGGAAAAGTGGCAGGTCTGTCGATAGAGCTTCATTTCGTCCTTGTATATTAAAATAAATTATCGTTCAGTATTTTAATGGCTGCTTCACATCAGTGTTTATTAGTCCCCCGGACGAAGTCTGAGGGGACTTATGGTTTCTGTCTGTCCGTCCGTCCGTCCACGAAGATATCTCAGACATGTCTGGGCCAATTTCTTTCAAACTTGGTATAAGAATAAAGCGCTATGGCATACATATGCACGTTCATTGTTTTGGGTGTGGTATGCATAATTAGTGCTAATTTGCATAATTAGTGATTTTTGAAAATAGAGCTCTGTTTTTTTAAGAGATAGCACCAAATTTGACGAAACTTTGTACACAGGTCTAATAGCACATAAAGACATTTGTCAGTATTGTGTCAATTAATTGCTAATTTGCGTAAATTATGAATTTTCATAATTCCACTTATATTTCGAAAAATACTGACTCAAATTTAATGAAACTTCTTACAGATGTATACATACCAGAGCTGTTACTTTCTGCAAAGGCATTTAGCAGGATTATGTCAATTAATAGCTAATTTGCATATTTGATGATTTTTTATAATTAGGTTACAAAGTCAAGAAATACAATTAAAATTCAATGAAACATGGTAGACATGCTGATATACCAGAGCTGTAACAGTATGCAAAGATAGTTAGCAGGATCATGTCATTTACTTGCTAATTTGCATATTTTATGAATTTTTGTAATTAAGGAAATATGTCTAAAATTACGACAGCAAATTTGATGAAACTGGTATACATGTTGATCTCAAAGTGTTGTAATAGCTAACAAAGACATTCAGCAGTCTCTTGTCAATTAATCGCTAATTTGCATATTTAATGAACTTTCCTAATTAGTGTGCTGTGTCCAGTAATATTGCACCAAATTTGATGAAACTCGGTACAGATGTTGATCTCAAAGTGTTGTAGTAGCATGCAAAAACATTAATCATATCATGTCAATTAATTGTGTATTGCATATGTAATGAATTTTCATAATTAGACTGATACGTCAAGAAATACATCTTCAGATTTGTTGAAACTTGGTATAGATGTTGAGCTCATCTTGCTTTAACTGTGTATAAGTACATTTATCAGTATAATGTTAATTAATCGCTAATTTGCATATTTCATGACTTTTCCTTATTAGTGTTATACGTCCAGAAATCCTGCATCAAATTCTATGAAACATCGTACAGATATTGATCTTCCAGTAGTGTAAAACTGAATAGTGACATCCTGTTGATGAATTATTTATTGACTTATTTAATGACCTTTTGTGATTAGGGTGGCACCCCAGATTTGCTGAATAGGGAAAAAAATGTTTGTAATGAGAGATCTATATTCTGAAGGACTGCACTAAATTTGATGACACTTGTTACAGATGTTGATCATGCAAAGATTTACCAGTCAAGAAAGGCATTTTAATTTTAGCAGTATCAATAGCTAATTATAGGAAGTCTCTTCTTTGCTGAACATGAGGACATTTTGGTTCACATCTGGTGTTCTGACTTTTTATGTCAAGAGCCATTACTCAGACATGCCTAGACCAGTTTCTTGCATAAATTTGAATTTTGACATTTAAAAAGCCAGAGCATGGCATACCTAATTCTGTCAAACTTGGTAAAAAGGACATAACCCTATGCCACTACTTATCTACAATCCAATCAAATAAGGGCATCATTCACAAACAGGGCTTTGGTACCCGCATTCCTTG